>NC_135572.1:307181668-307809745 GCF_965152235.1 Eretmochelys imbricata | reverse complement strand
TTGCACCAAGCTTCCTTACAAGGCCTCACAGCACAGGCCTGCCTAGCTCTTTTCCTCTTGACCTTGGTACCCCCCTGACCATGGAGCCCTTGGTGGCTGCCCACATCACCTACCCATAAGGCCAGCCGTTGTATACCATTAAAAATAATGGGTCAAATCCTTAAGTCTTTATTCAGTCCTTGCTCAGGCAGAAATGAAGTCCAGCCAGAATAACAGTAGGATTTGTTCCAATTAAGATATCTGTAGTAGATCAGCAACCTAATAATGAAACAGTGTTAATCGAGATGACTTTAAGTGAGGCGTTACTGTATATGCATATTACATTCTCAGCAAAGTGTTTGAGTTGATCACTTTGAGGACCATCTTGAGAGAGGGCATCCTAGCTTCCTCCAATCTGATCGGTAATAATGGAGGCAGAAAAATGTAAAATGGAGGCAAAACATTAAACTACTGTATGATTTTGGAAGGCAGTGTCCCCTAGTAACAATGAATCTGCTGTCAGGGCTTAAGCTAGTTATTATTGCTGGTGGCGATGAATCTTTCTTATTCATTAGGGCAATTTTTGGAAGGTAGAATCTGGAGAGGATGGAAGGCATAATGGCTCACCCCATGATTCAAGGAATTTGCCTACCCATTGCACAAAAGTTCAGTTAGGAGGTCTGTAGCATAACCCAAAACTGAACCCAGATATCTTCAGTTCCCATTCAGTGTCTTTCTTAACCACACAACAATCTTTCTTTTAAAAGTAATAAAACAAAATTTTACGTGCTTGAGGTCTCTTTTCCAGAAGAAACAAGACCATGTTGGTGGCTAGGATTCAGAGACTCCCTCGGGGCCTTGAAAAATCCTATACTCAGCTCCACAGGCCTTTTACACTTTTAAATTCTGGCACTGTGCTTATACTTTTCCATAACCTCAGTTTCATGGTTCAGTATTCCTGCAATCATTTTGCAGAAAAAGTGGTTCAACAGCGGTTTTGAGGGAGACAGGGGTAAAAATTAGTCTTAAATGAGAGCTAAACTCAGAGGCATAGTGGGAGTTATTAACGTCTACTCTGCACATCCTTTGCTGACTCTCCATATGAGACCTGTGAAGAAGTACAAAGAAATCCCAACAAAGTTTTAGAAAAATGTGATAACCAGCTGTACAAGCTTCTTTTACCCTCAGAAGTTGTGAGAATAAGGCACTTTGTGATGTTCTTTTGGACCCTGTTGTGCATTCTGAGGCAGCAGTTTGTAGATTCAATTATACACTAATGAAAAATGCAGTGTTCAAAAACACTTCATTATGAAGTCTTTTTTAAAAGTGAAGTTTATTATACAGAGTGATCTCAGTCCAATTAACATTGAACAGTGACTATGTTAATCAGCAGTTTCCATCTGTTGGTCCAGAATGGTACAATCATATCTATTAGACAGACACCTCCACTTTGCACCTGCTTTTGTTAGAAAATACATTCACAAAATATTACACATTTCATAATAAGTCTGGAACAGGGATAAGAGCCAGAAATACTTTCAAATAAGGCAAACCTTATTACTTTTGGAAGAGTCCGGATGTGACCTGCTTTTAATGTTGAATCAGATGCTCTGGTCCAAGCAGACTGTAAACCAATTCTCCCCACACCTCTTATAAAGATCAGTTGAAAATAAATGAATTAATTGGAACAATTAAAATTATATTAAAATATAGAAAGCTAATCTATTAAACTAAAGAAAATATTGTATCATACT
Source organism: Eretmochelys imbricata (assembly GCF_965152235.1). Lineage (NCBI taxonomy): Eukaryota > Metazoa > Chordata > Testudines > Cheloniidae > Eretmochelys > Eretmochelys imbricata. Next base: position 307,808,012 of record NC_135572.1, on the reverse strand, counting down.
GGACCATTAAAACTAATCATTGTCTAGCACCAAGAGTTAGATAATTTATGCCCCATAGCACAATAAAGAAGTTGTTAGATGCCATAAGCGGTTCAACATACTCCTATATCCTAGTTTTCTGAATCCATCAAGGTGAGCACATGCCTAGCTTTGAGCATGTATGTAGTCTCATTAAGTCAGTGGAACTACTTATGGGTTTAAAGTGAGGTATGTGCCTACTAGAGCTGGTTGAACTTTTTAAATCAAAAGTTTTTGACAAAAATGGCTTTTTTGTTAAAATTGAAATGACTGATTTTATCTCTCTTGTGACCTCAGTGTTCTCCATGCTAGCACCCAGGCAGCATGAAGTAAGAATGGCCTGGATGAAAGGCAGAGGGTACAAGATTCAGACCATGGGAGTGGGGTGACAGCAGTAGTAGACTAGGACTGGGAGGAGGAAGAGACTGGTACTTGGAGCTGGAGAAGGAAGGTTGTAGAAGGCTGGGGAAGGAGACTGGGAATGGGAGCCAGGATGAAGTGGTGGATGGGGAGGGTCTGGGCTAGGGGAAGAGATGGAAATCAGATGAGCCATGAGGGTAGAGGAAAGACTGGGACTGGCTAGTCAAGGAGGCTGGAATAAGGAACTGGAGGATGTACGTGTGTTGAAGAGATGTGACTGGGACAGAGACAGGTGGAATCAGGCTTGGAGGGTAAGGTGGCAGAAGGGTCTGTGCCCACTAGAGCACATTCCCCTGTGGAGCCTAGAATGGAACCCAAAATTACATGACTCTCAACCTTCCTTTTCTCTCAGCAAATATCTGTGAACTAGCAAACTGTATCTCATCCCTATATAGTGATGGTACACACAGAGGTACTGCATCATTTCCCCCCTGCCCCATAACATCATACTGTTATGGAAAAAATAAACAAATAAGGATACACTTTTTAAAAGTTATAGTTTTCAGTTAAAATTAGCAGGGAAATCCTATAGATTATTGACAAAGAAAAAAGACAAAATTCCACAATATAGATTATAATTACTATACATTTAGGTTGTAAACTCTTTAGAGCAGGGACTGTCTTTCTGTATGTAGCATAATGAAGTCCTGGCTGACAATTAGGGTTCCTAGGTGCTATCACAATATAAATAATAACAATAAAAGATAATCACTGGGGGCAAAAATGCTGTTTGCCAAGTGCAAGACCTCAAATTATTTTGGAACATGTATTAAACCCTAATCTTGCAAGTGATTTATTGGACTGATGCCAGCAGGGATCAACATGAATTCAGTGGTCCAGCCTTACAGTCCATTGCAGTACCTGGGTTTTACTAAAACCAGCGGGCTACCAAGAATCCCTAAAAATAAGAAAATACAAAAAGTTAATTACAATACAGGGAGGCTCTAAAATGTATTTATGTTAATATTCAGTGGAAAAACACAGCACATGAAAATATTTTACTGAAAGTTAGAAAGAAAAGGAAAAATTAAGCTATGAAATTGTCCTTTGAACCGTCTAGAGCAGTGGTTGCCAAACTTGTTCCACCTCTTGTGCAGGGAAAGCCCCTGGCGTGCCGGGCTGGTTTGTTTACCTGCCGCATCTGCAGGTTCGGCTGATCGTGGCTCCCAGTGGCCACGGTTCGCTGCTTCAGGCCAATGGGAGCTGCTGGAAGTGGTGCGGGCCGAGGACGTACTGACCGCCACTTCCAGCAGCTCCCATTGGCCTGGAGCAGTGAACCGTGGCCACTGGGAGCCGCGATCGGCCGAACCTGCAGACGTGGCAGGTAAACAAACCGGCCTGGCCCGCCAGGGACTTTCCCTGCACAAGCAGCGGAACAAGTTTGGGAGCTTGTCTGTCTGCACTGGTCTAGAGCCCTTCATTACTCTATACTCCATTGACATTATTTGGACATAATATAGGAAAAGCCTTAGGTTAATCAGAATTTTAAAAAGACAAATTTCTTCCCATCCACTATAAATGTAAGCTTTAGAGGAAAAAGTACATGCAGTTCTCCCAGTGGATTAACAATCAGATTGAGGCTTTGGCAATTTTTTCTGTGCATCTTTATAACTTGCTATAACATCTTTATATAAAGTATAATAGGATAAACAAGTGTTTTTTTTAAAAAAAGATTAATATGATAAATTCCCCTCATTTCTCCATATAGACATGACCGTGTATCAATTACTGAAGAGAAAATAACTATCAATGTTCACACAAAGAAGCAGAAGCCAGAAAAGAACTTTTAAATGGACTGTAGTGTGTTTTAATAATTGTCAAAGGTGGTTCAAATCATCCCCCTAAAATTATTTCTAAGACTAAAGAAAATTTAATCTTGCCCACCTAAATGTTCAGAAAAACCTAATATGTTATATGATTTGTTACTATATCCTCAAATCTCAAGTTTTCTAAGAAGAAACTACATTCCCTACAAGGAACTTGAAGATGTCCGGTCAATTCTTATTGCATTATTTATACATTTACATAGATAATTATATGTATAATATAATATTTTTTCTTTCATACAAGTGTGTATATATTATACATATAATTATTCTGTCATTTTTCTTAGAGATGGGGCATATGTGTAAGAAAAATGAAGAGAATGTAATGCATTAATAAGGGCCTAATCCAAAGCCCATTGAAATCAATGAGATTCTTTCCACTGACTTCCACATGTCTTGGATCAGACTCCTTAAAAGATAGTTTTAGAGTTTATCAAATCGAACTCTGAGTCAAATGGATTGGAATGTGATCCTAATGCTTGAATGGCAGAGAAAAAAATTATCAAGTGATATGTTGGAAAATGAAGAAATAGAATGGGCTGAGGACCATTTATCAGCAGCTCAAGTAACCTTTAAAGTTGCTGTGGTCAAAGAGGATTGCACTGGTGATGAAACAACAAGGGGCTCCCTTTACCTTTCTTCATCACTTTTGATTGTTGCAGGCTCAAACGTCACCTTTTCTGTTGGAATGTTTTTGGAAGGCTCAGTATTGCAAACCAAAGAGATGGGTAAGGAAAACTAAGATTCTCTTTTAATCTAGCCCACTCAACCCCCAAAATATAGACAATATTTGAAAAATACAGACAGTTAAATACCCACGGTGGGGTCTGGAATAATAAATTAAAGCCCAGAGGCCTCAGCTTTGACTCCAAACAGCAAACAATCTTAAGGCTCACATAAGTTTAATGTGAAAAACTAAAAACTCATCTATAAACCCACAAATCAAAATATAAATGTCTCTAAGTGTGCTTCTCTGGTGGAGAGGCTGGGGGAATACTTTGAGCCTCACCCGCTCCGATGTCAGCATTTGTAGTGGGGCAGGGTAAATTTGAATTTCTAGGGTACTTAAAGTTTGGACAATTGGTGAAGCTGGGCATGTGGGTATGCTTGATATATTAATGAATGAATCCTGCTCTTATTGTTCCCTATGGAGGTGGGGCAAAGCAGCCACAGGGTTGTTATGGAGTGATACATCAAAGATAATTGTGCACGTACAAAAGATAGTTTGTTATTATGAAGAGCGGCATCTACTTGCACATAAAAATAAATAGCATTGTCCATAAATTAGACAGTTCAGTAAAATTGTCATGCACTGCAAATGGCTTTCTGACTCTAGTCCTTAATAGGGGTTACTGCATCCCTGATGATCAAAAATCATCAAGACAACTGGTCTCTAACCCATAGTGCAGGATTTACTTCTCTTGAGCTTTTCAGAGTACTCCAGTACATAGTCCATTTAGAACCTGCTTCTGCTCCACATAATGGGAGTCAGGGTGCAGTGCCTCTCATAAGAGGCAACCAACACCTTACAAGATCAGACTATACAATATACCTGGGCCTGAACCCTCCAACTCTTAAGTAACTCCAACTAGTACAGAATGCTGTAGCACGTCTCCTCAGTTACACTGGTTCCACAAGCACATCAAACCTGTCCTCTGCCCTCTGTGATCATTCCCCATAGAATATCATTACCCCTTTTGACCCAAGCAGAGAGCCAAAGTTCAGGGTCCTGTGGGTTGTTTATTTTAGGAGGAGAAACTGATGATAGAGGAAGGAATTTTCTTTGAGGCAATCTTGTTTATTTACAAAGATTGTACATAAAGTCCCTTTATGGAAGGAGACCGTTCATTTGCTACCTGTTCCAAACCTGTGTTTCCAGCCACCACTCTGTGCCCAAAATACTTTCTTTCTTAGTTTTCTCTCAGGGTTTCTGTTACCATTACTGTGAGTTTGGCTTTCTGACCATTTTTCTCTCTTTCCCTCTCCTCTCATGCATGAACACACATACTTCTACCAAATAATGCCCACTGAAAATCTGTCTGTCCACAGAGTTCTTATTCCTAAGCAGACTCATGTGTGCTTTTGTTTCAGATGTTTCATAAAAGAGCCTGTTTCTTACAGCCATATTATCTGAAGGGTAGCAGTTACACTCACCCTTTTCAACGATGTTTCATCCAACTCACAACACTATTAAATCAAGTTCAAGGTCTTTTTCCTTGTCTTTTAGGCACTCAATAGCCCCCTATACATAAGAGATCACCTAAATCTCCAGAATAAAGACCCTTATTGACAATTTTGCTCCTTGGGCACAACACAGGTAAAGCTTGTCTGTGCAGGACACAGTGCTTTCTTGGTGGATCCATTTGGAGACTGTGGAATGAACTCACACAGGAATTAAGGACAATTGGGAACCTCACTGCCATCCATTCCAAATGTAGGGCTCATTTCTTTAATCTCTCTTTACTTATATAAGCAATAGCAACATATGTATACATATTCTTTAAAAATCCTACCAAAATAAAAACACTCCTCCCCCTAGGGAAAGGATAAGAGAACAAACAATAGATGAGAGACAAGGTGGGTGAGGTAATGTACTTTATTGGATCAGCTTCTGTTGGTGAAAGAGATTAAGGTTTCAACCTGAAGCAAATACTCACCAACAACCACATACCACACAACAGAACCACTAACCCAGGAACTTATCCTTGCAACAAAGCCCGTTGCCAATTGTGCCCACATATCTATTCAGGGGACACCATCACAGGGCCTAATAACATCAGCCACACTATCAGAGGCTCGTTCACCTGCACATCCACCAATGTGATTTATGCCATCATGTGCCAGCAATGCCCCTCTGCCATGTACATTGGTCAAACTGGACAGTCTCTACGTAAAAGAATAAATGGACACAAATCAGATGTCAAGAATTATAACATTCATAAACCAGTCGGAGAACACTTCAATCTCTCTGGTCACGCAATCACAGACATGAAGGTCGCTATCTTAAAACAAAAAAACTTCAAATCCAGACTCCAGCGAGAAACTGCTGAATTGGAATTCATTTGCAAATTGGATACTATTAATTTAGGCTTAAATAGAGACTGGGAGTGGCTAAGTCATTATGCAAGGTAGCCTATTTCCTCTTGTTTTTTCCTCCCCCCCCCCCCAGATGTTCTGGTTTAACTTGGATTTAAACTTGGAGAGTGGTCAGTTTGGACGAGCTATTACCAGCAGGAGAGTGAGTCTGTGTGTGTATGGGGATGGGTTTTTGGAGGGGGGTGAGGGAGTGAGAGAACCTGGATTTGTGCAGGAAATGGCCTAACTTCATTATCATGCACATTGTGTAAAGAGTTGTCACTTTGGATGGGCTATCACCAGCAGGAGAGTGAATTTGTGTGGGGGGGTGGAGGGTGAGAAAACCTGGATTTGTGCTAGAAATGGCCTAACCTGAGGATTACTTTAGATAAGCTATTACCAGCAGGCAGTGGGGTGGGAGGAGGTATTGTTTCATATTCTCTGTGTATATATAAAGTCTGCTGCAGTTTCCACGGTATGTATCTGATGAAGTGAGCTGTAGCTCACGAAAGCTCATGCTCAAATAAACTGGTTAGTCTCTAAGGTGCCACAAGTACTCCTTTTCTTTTTGCGAATACAGACTAACACGGCTGTTACTCTGAAAGCTACATAGAGCTCTTCTTCAGGTCTGGGAAAGGTACAGGAAAGGTTTACACTCTACAGTTTCTTCAGTATAACTACGTTGCTCAGGAATGAAAAATCCACACCCTGAGCAACTTAGTTATACTGACCTTAACCCCCTGCATAGACAGCACTATGCCAGAAGAAGAACTTTTTCCCCTGGTATGACCACTGCCTCTTGCGGAAGTGGAGTTATTAAGCGGACAGGAGAGCTCTCTCCCGTCAGCTTAGAGCATCTTCACCAGAAGCCCTACAGTAGTGCAGCTAAATCAGTGCAGCTGCGCCAATGCAGTTTTCGAGTGTCACACAGCTAAATACAAGGCAGAACAGATAGTTCACACGTATTGTAAAGGACCATTCAGGGTGAAGTGGCCTGTTAACACCCCTGAAGTCATAGGACAAAAAGGGGATTAGTGGGTAACAGATTGTTGTAATAAGCCATAAATCCAATCTCTTTATTAAGACCATGATTTTTAGTGCCTAGCAAAGTTATGAATCTAAGTTCCTAGGCTCATCTTTTGAAGGTGTTGTGCAGGTTTCCTTTGAGGATGAGGATTGAGAGATGAGATATGGAGTGATCATTTTATGAAAAGTGTTCACCCATGGGTGACATGATGTTTTTGTCTTTCATCATTTTTCCATCTGACTTCATCCAACAGCATAAGGAATATCTGGTTTCACCCACATAGTTGTTATTGGGGCATTTAATGCACTGGATGAGGTACACTACAGGCTGTGATAAGTATGTTTAGAACCCAGGGATCTTGAAAGGTGTGATGGAAGGTATTGCTCATCACAGCAGTGGAGATATGTCTGCATATTTTGCATTTGTCATTCTGGGAGGGTCTGGTGCCACTTTGAGTTGGTGGGTCCTAATCTGTGGGGTGTTTGCTTCTGATGATGAGCTTGGCAAGGCTGGGGGGTTGTTTGATTGCCAGAAGAGAGGGTTTGGAAAATATTTCTTTCAGTATGTGGTCCTCACTGAGTATGGTTGTAATTGTTTATTTATGCCCTGCATGGGTTCCAGCGTAGGGTGGTAGGTGACAACTAGGGGTTTACAGTTGGAAGGGGATTTCTTTTCTGTATTGAAGCAGGTGACCCAAATACCCCTTGAGAACTACAATCTATTTATCTGTTTTAGTGTCCTTGTTTGTTGAAGGTGGTTTCAAGTGTGTTAAGATGTGTATCCCGGACTTTATCCTTAGAACATATTCTGTGGTATATGAGTGCCTGCAAGCTTAAATTCATAACTTTGCTAGACACTAAAAATCATGGTCTTAATAAGAACACTGGATTTATGGCTTATTACAACAATCCGTAACCCACTAAACCTCCCCCCCCCTTTTTTTTTTTGTGTCCTATGACTGCAGGGATTTTAATGGGTCACTTCACCTTGAATGGTCCCAGACTAACACGGCTGTTACTCTGAAACCTTAGAATATGTAGTAACTACTTATGCTAAACAATCTGTTCCACCTTGTATTTAACTGTGACACTCTGAGTGACTTCCCTAGACCTGAAGAGCAGTTCTGTGTAGCTTGAAAGCTTGTCTTTTTCACCAACACAAATTGGTTCAATAAAAGATATTATCTCACGCACCTTGTCTCTTTAATATCCTGGGACCAGCACAGCTACCACACAGCAAACAAACAATAGATGACAGATGTTAATCATATCATTTAAAGCACTACTGGAGGCAGCTCAGATATTAAAGTGATGAGCACGATATATGAATCTACACAGAATAGAAAAGAATAGGCACATAGGGAATACTGTTACAGAAATCTATTTCAGGCCACTCTATCTTGCCTAGGATTTAGAAGTCTTATTTTTAACTTAGTCTATGAATCATCTTTCATTGGTGATACACTATGAAACTTCTAAAGTATATTCACCCACAGTCTAGAGCTTTTCTGATTTCCATTTCAATGTGATACACCAAATGGTGCAAGCACATGCATGCTGCCATCTGTTATTTCTTACATAGACAAGTTCTAAGTTGAGTAATCTCCTGGAGGGATATCCAAAAGAACCAGCCTAGAAGACAATGGAAAATATTCTTCCTGTTCATTCACTCCTGATATATGATTTTCTAGTAATGCAATTCTATGACATGGCCAAGATTTTAAAAGTGAGAGTCTAAAGTTATGCTCCCAAATCCATATCTAGGCCTTAAATACGTGGCGTGATTTTCAAAAGTGCTGATCAGCCCCTATCCCTCAGAATAAGGCTACTCATCTTAAACACTTGGATGTGGATTTAGGAATTTAATTGTAGGGAACCCTTTTTAATTTTTTTATTTATTGTCACTGTTTTCTGTATTTCCAACATTTTTTAATCTTTAGCACACAATTCCTTTTGAATTTGAGCATATATTTTTAAAACAATAATCTGATCTTGATTTTAAATTGCCAGTGATGGAGAAGCCACCATGACTCTTGGTAGATTGTTCCAATCATTAATTACCCTCATTATTAAAAATTTACATCTTATTACCAGTCTGAATTTGTCTAGCTTCAACCTCCAGCCATTAGAACTTTTTATACCTTTGTGTGCTAGATTGAAGAGCCCAGTTTACCATGTTATCCAGAGCCCTCTGTCCTCTTCATTATTTACCACTCCCACAATTTTTGTGTCATCTGCAAACTTGATCAGTGATGATTTTATGTTCTCTTCCAGATCAAAAACAAAAATGTTAAACAGCATAGGGCCAAGACCCAAACACTGTGAGACCCCACTAGAAACATATCACTTAGCAATGATTCCCCATTTACTGTTACATTTTCAAACTTATCAGTTAGCCAGATTCTAAAAGTGTGCCATGTTAACTTTACATTGTTCTAGTTTTTAATCAAAATGTTGTGTGGTAACAAGTCAAATGCCTTACAGAAGTCTAAGTATGTGACATCAACACTATTACCTTTATCAACCAAACTTGTATACTCATCAAAAAAAGATACCGAGTTCATTTGACAGAATTTATTTCCCATAAACATATATTGATTGGCATTAATTATATTGCCCTTCTTTAATTCTTTATTAATCAAGCCTCATATCAACCACACCTTTATCTCTTAAAGGGGCCAGTCATTCAGTGACATTGCCCCATAACCTTTTTTAGAAAATAAACAGGACTGAGGGAGAAAATGCAAATTCACACAGAATTAAACAAACACATAAAATTATGGAACTGCATGCTTTGGAGCTATTTAGACCCTTGCTACTTTTTCTGTAAAAGAAGAGATCAGTTGCACAAATTTCTACAGGCAATCACTTAGCAAGACAGTGTGTGGCAGGTTGTGTTTTTGTTTGAATTTGGGGGGCAGGACTGCTTTTGGTTTGTTTATTTACTTTGTTGTGCTTGAGATGAGGTTTAGAAGCATTTGGACTTCAGTCTTATGTCTTGATCCTTCTCAGAGGCTTGCTCTTATCTCACAGCAGTGTCATGCTGCCATCTGTTATTTCTTACACATGGACAAATTCTAAGTATTACTGAAAATAGTTTTGTGCTTTTACCAGCTTTGTTTGGTATTAGGCAGTGTAGCGGGGTGGATCTCCCGCTCCAGCCCTGGAAAGGGTTAAAGCCAGCCCTGGGAGGGGGCTGGGGCTGCGAAAAGCGGCTAGGCTGATGGGGAAGGCAGCAACAGCTGGGGCCATGCCCCAATCAGGTTGCAGTTGGCCCTATAAAAAGCCAGTGAGCCAGGAGTTTAAGACTCTCTCTCTAGCTTTTGAGAGGGAAGGATCTGGCTGCCTGGGAGCTGAGCAGGGACCTGAGGTAGGGCAGCACTGGGGAAAAGGCAAGAGGGGCTGGGAAGCTCCGGCCTGACAACCCCCCAGGCTGCAGGGCCTTGTGTGGGGCATAAACCACTGGGGCTGCAAAGGGGCAGTCCGGGGCTAGGCAGAGGCACAAGGTCCTACCCCTCCTTGCCAAGGATGAGTGGCCATTACAGGCTGCAGTCAGCCCCAGTGAGGGGGGGCTAAATGATGACTGGCAGTAGGCACTGAGACAAGGTGGGATTAGGGGATTGGGGGTTCCCTGGGGAAGGGAGACCCAGAGACTGAGGGGATCCTGCTGGGGCAGAACCACCGGACAAAGGGGCACCGGGATCCGGAAGGGACACGGGGGCCAACGGCGGTGGCGATACTGGCCTGCAGAGGGTGCTCCAGAGCTGCAAAATGAGCTAATTCCCAGACAGCCAGCAGGAGGCGCTTCAGGGGTGAGTCCCGCATTGTTACAGGCAGTCGAGAGGATAGAATTGAAAAGGAGACTTGCAACAAGAAAAATTAGTGAAAAACTGGATGGTCATAAGGGTCATCTTATGAAACAGTTTTGAAGGGAGCCATGATCGGTAACCTGTTAGACATCTCAGACATTATTCCTGTGAGTTCGTAAAGTTCACATAAAGAAGTCAGATCAGGTAGTACCCTTAATGTCTCCCTTTTTGAACTACAAAAAACAAAACTCAAGAATGAGTGAATCTATCCAGAGCTGTAGTTCAAGAGCTCATCAATATACATAAGACCAAAAGTAGACTGTTGTGATATCCTGCCAGAATTCTGCATAGGGCAAAGTTCATAATGCTCAAAATGTTTCTGGAACACTGCTACATTTGAGAGGACAGTGGGGTCCCTGTGTTCATCAACTGGTGTATCATATTCATCTTGAGAGACTTAATGCTTCCAAGCAAGGGTTTATATATTATACATAAGTAACCTTCTCTGGAGTCTGTAGACACATGATGTTGCCCTTCTCTGACTGAAGAGACTGCATATACAATACCCAGGGCAAATGGTAGCAATTAGTTTAGTGCATCTGTAACCCACACACCTCCTGAGTGTTGTGTTCTGTCCTCTCTAGTGGCACCAAGACCACTTAGAGCTTAATGAGTCTGCTACAGCCTTAGATAAGAACCATATGGCTTTTAGCTCATGCAATAGAGGCTCATACACTAAGCTCCAGAGGTCCCAGGTTCAATCCCACCCACCAAGGACTGGCCTGTAGGTGTTACACATCATTCTGAGACATGTGTGCCTGAGCAGGACAAACTTTGACTTTCTAACCGTGAAAGGCTCAGCCATAGTCAGGGCATTGTAGTCCCATGATAACCATGGAACCTCATTTCATTGGTCTGATGGTATGGTTCTCTCTGCTCTTTGAACTGGCACACAGATAAGGACATTTGTGTCACTAGGATAGGTGGGCTCAAGAAAGTATCCTTTTCTAAGCAAAATAATTCAGACTGGTCATTGTCTTCTGGCTCCATCTGCTCCTGCTGCAGTCCCTGCTCCTTGGGGTCTGTCCTGGATGAAATGAAGAGTGGAGTCCTCTGTATGGCTCTCAAGAGATCAGAGTGGAATTACATATGAGGAAGGGTTAAGACACTTTAAATTTGTAGAGGTTGGCTGAACTCTGACTGGGAAGGAACACTGCTAAGGTATATTAGGCCTGGTCCCACGGATGTAAGTGCCCTACTACATCGACAGCATAACTCCATCTCCACCTCCACAGGAGGTTTATGTCAGTGTAGTTAGGATGAGACAGTGTTTGTGTAGACACTGCATTACTTAGATCAGATGTTGGCTGTCTTGTCAATTTTAGGACTCCATGCTGGAGCTGTGAAATTAACAAGGAAGTCAGGCAGCTAGAGCCCAGCTGCCCCTGGCTTCCTGCTCTCAGCCAAGCTGTCCCCCCTGGCTCCCTACTCAGGGAGCTGAGAAACCTGGGTGGTGGCCACCCTGTTCCTGGTGGGGAACAGGGAGGTAAGAAGCCCAGATGGCTGTCCACTGCTCCCAACTGGGAGGCGAGAAGCCTGGACGACTGATCCCCACACACTCCTACTGGGGAATGGAGAGACGAGAGCCCAGGAAGCAGCTCAGCTCCCAGTGGGAAACTGAGAGACCTGGCTCCCAGACCCCCACACTGCTCCTCTTCAGTCAGTGAAGACGCACCACCAACAGAAGGAGGATAGTGTGGACATTAGCCACCAAAGTAATTATTGAAGTGGCGGTAAGTCTACCTAACATAGGCTGACTTAAGCCTGTAGTGTAGATTTGCCCTAAGTTATTGAAAGTTTTAGACAACAGATAGGACATATTTATATTTAGAAGAGGGTTTAACTATGGTGAAATTTAAATGCAATAATGTAAGATGAATGGTGGAAAAGCCTTCTCCTTGAAATGAAATAGACTGTGTAATAGCCTCCCCAGAAAGCAATGAAAACTGTGTTTGGGGAATTTTAAAAATAGACTAAGAAAATAGGGTTGCAGGGATACACTGGGAGGAGGGAGAGGCCTCTTCCTAGTATACCCATACAGAATGGGGCAAATTTCCCTCCTAGCACTCTCTGAAAGAATGTAGCCTGCTGGATTGGTGGGAAGATTTAGTGTTCTCAGAGTCATGCTCAATTAAATCAGTTTGATAACCAAATCCTTTCTCCTTGAAATGCCTCAAGTTTACATGGAACTGCCAACTCGCAGAAAACAGCTTGATTGTTGTGGAGTCACTACCCCAGTTGTGGGTACAGAAGTGAATTGTGACCTGGGCAATTGTGACATTGCCATTGGATTCAAAGGGGCTCACCAGAGCTGTAACTCATTGGGAAAAGCAGTCCTTGCTGACAGATGCAAGGACACAATTTTCCTTAAAACCCTAAAGCAAAAGCTCCTGTTGGTAGAAAGTACAAACAGAAAAATCATCAAACCAGTGGTCCCATAGAATTGGCTGCTTCCCAACTCCATGCAAGTGGGAGGAAGCCATCTCTTATCACCACTGCAGATATAAAACTGATACTGCTTGATTAGCTGCTTCTGGAGCAAGGTTAAAAATTCCTGTTGAAAATACATTACATTCATCATAAAGAAATACTGAGTCTCTGTCTCTGTGTTGAGTAAAAGTAAATCTCTTTAAATCACTGAAGATTACAGGTACAATACATAACTGCACAGCTTGCAAGGCTGATTCCGACTCCCTTTGAACAAAACTGTTGAGCTCCACCTTCATTTCCCAAGTTGAACTCTGGCTTGTCCCTCTGACTGCATTCCAATCCCATTGTTTTGCACTGACAGTTATTTTGCAGAAATACAGCACTTAACCTCTCTGTTTAACAGCGCTTGCAGTTTTCCAAGTGAGCTTCTCACTTTGAGTCTCACTTTCCTCACTTGTCGTACTCCATGCTCTTTCCCCTACATTCATAGAATTTAACTATTTTCTTTTCAAAGGGACATGCATCCAACGTCTAAAATTTTCCTGTATTTGTCATGTTCCATCAATGACTATTATTATCCTCAATGCAGTGTGTGGCAGATAGCCAAAAAAGCACTCAGTGGCATTATCTAGCTATTCATCTAGGACTTGAGATCAAGCAACATTCGTCTTTTAAGGATGTATTTCAATGTCAGAAGGCCCATGCTTTCTAGACTTTTACCACCTTTGACAGAGAAGCCACAGTAGAATCGTAGAAGATTAGGGTTGGAAGAGACCTCAGGAGGTCATCTAGTCCAACCCCCTTTTCAAAGCAGTACCAACACCAACTAAATCATCCCACTCAGGATGATTTGTCAAGCTGGGCCTTAAAAACCTCTAAGGATGGAGATTCCACCACCTCCCTAGGTAACCCATTCCAGTGCTTCACCACCCTCCTAATGAAAGTGTTTCCTAATATCCAACCTAGACCTCTCCCACTGCAACATGAGACCATTGCTCCTTGTTCTGTCATCTGCCACCACCAAAAACAGCCGAGCCCCATCCTCTTTGGAACGCCCCCTTCAGGCACTTGAAGGCTGACATCAAATCCCCCCTCACTCTTCTCTTCTGCAGACTAAATAATCCCAGTTCCCTCAGCCTCTCCTCATAAGTCGAGTGCTCCAGCCCCCTGATAATTTTCGTTGCCCTCCGCTTGGCTCTCTCCAATTTGTCCACATCTGTACACTTTCTGTAGTGGGGGGCCCAAAACTGGACGTAATACTCCAGATGTGGCCTCACCAGTGCTGAATAGTGGGGAATAATCACTTCCCTCGATCTACTGGCAATGCAGCACAATATGCCATTAGCCTTCTTGGCAACAAGGGCAAACTGCTGACTCATATGCAGCTTCTCATCCACTGTAATCCACAGGTCCTTTTCTCTAGAACTGCTGCTTAGCCAGTCGGTCCCCAGCCTGTAGCAGTGCATGGGATTCTTCCTTCCTAAGTGCCAAACTCTGCACTTGTCCTTGTTGAACCTCATCAGATTTCTTTGGGCTCAATCCTCCAATTTGTCTAGGTCACTCTGGACCCTATCCCTGTCCTCCAGCGTATCTGTTTCTCCCCACAGCTTTGTGTCATCTGCGAACTTGCTGAGGGTGCAATCTATCCCATCACACAGATAATTAATAAAGATGTAGAACAAAACCGGCCCCAGGACCGACCCCTGGGGCACTCTGCTTTACACCAGCTGCCAACTAGACATTGAGCCATTGATCACTACCTGTTGAGCCTGACAATCTAGCCAGCTTTCTGTCCACCTTATAGGCCATTCATCCAATCCATACTTTTTAACTTGCTGGCAAGAATATTGTGGGAGACCGTATCAAAAGCTTTGCTAAAATCAAGATATATGTATATCCACATCCACTGCTTTTCCCACATCCACTGCTTTTTCCATATCCCATATTCCCAGTTATCTCATTATGGAAGGCAATCAGGTTGGTCAGGCATCACTTGCCCCTGATGAATCCATGACTGTTCCTAATCACCTTCCTCTCCTCCAAGTGCTTCAGAATTGTTCCCTTGAGGACCTGCTCCATGATTTTTCCAGGGACTGAGGTGAGGCTGACCAGTCTGTAGTTCCCCGGGTTCTCCTTCTTTCCTTTTAAAGATGGGCACTATATTTGCCTTTTTCCAATAGTCCAGGACCTCCCACAATTGCCATGAGTTTTCAAAGGTAATGGCCAGTGGCTCTGCAATCACATCAGCCAATTCTGTCAGCACCCTCAGATGCATTAGCTTGGACCCATGGACTTGTGTATGTCCAGCTTTTCTAAATAGTCCTTACCCTGTTCTTTCACAACTGAGGGCTGCTCACCTCCTCCCCATATTGTGTTGCCCAGGACAGCAGTCTGGGAGCTGACCTTATCTATGAAGACAGAGGCAAAAAAAGCATTGAGTACTTCAGTTTTTTCCACATCATCTGTCACTAGGTTGCCTCCCCCTTTAGATAAGGGTCCCACACTTTCCCTGACCTGTTTCTTGTTGCTAACATATCCGCAGAAACTCTTTTTGTTACCCTTCACATCCTTTACTAGCTCCAGCTCCAGTTGTGTTTTGGCCTTCCTGATTACACCCCTGCTTGCTTGAGCAATATTTGTATACTCCTCCCTTGGCATCTGTCCAATTTTCCACTTCTTGTAAGCTTCCTTTTTGTGTTTAAACTCACCAGAGATTTCTCTGTTAAGCCAAGCTGGTTGCCTGCCATATTTCCTATTCTTTCTCCACATTGGGATGGTTTGTTCTTGCACTCTCAATAAGGCTTCTTTAAAATACAGCCAGCTCTCCTGTACTCCTTTCCCACTCATTTTAGCCCCCCAGTGGATCCAGCCCATAAGTTCCTTGAGGCAGTCAAAGTCTGCTTTTCTGAAGTCCAGGGTTCATGTTCTGCGGCTCTCCTTTCTTCCTTTTGTGAGGATCCTGAACTCGATCATCTCATGGTCACTGCTGCCCAGGTTGCTACCCACTTGTACTTCCCCTACCAATTCTTCCCTGTTTGTGAGCAGCAGGTCAAGAGGAGCATGGCCCCTAGTTGGTTCCTCCAGCTCTTGCACCAGGAAGTTGTCCCCAACACTCTCCAAAAGCTTCCTGGATTGTCTGTGCACTGCTGTAGTGCTATCCCAGCAGATGTCAATGTGATTGAAGTCCCCCTTGACAACCAGGACCTATGATCTGGAAACTTGTGTTAGTTGTCCAAGGAAAGCCTCGTCTACCTCATCCTTCTGGCCTGGTTGTCTATAGCAAATGCCTACCAAGACATCACCTTTGTTGCTCTCACCTCTAAACTTAACCCAAAGACTCTTAACAGGCTTTTGTCCAACTTCATACTGGAGCTCTGAGCAATCATACTGCTCTCTTACATACAGTGCAACTCCTCCATCTTTCCTCCCCTGCCTGTCCTTCCTGAACAGTTTATACCCATCCATGATACTGCTCCAGTCATGTGAGCTATCCCCAGGGGTGAAAGTCAGTTAGAGGACTTACCAGTACGCCAGAGTCCTGAGCAGGGGGCGTAGCCTCAACTGGAAGAGGCAGGGCCTTAAATCCCCGGGGCCTTTAAATCTTGATTTAAAGGGCCTGAGGCTCCAGCTGCGGTAGTGGTGGTTGGGAGCCTGGGGTCCTTTAAATCACCCCCGAGCTACCAGCTGCAGAGGCAGCTGGGAGCCCTGGGGCAATTTAAAGGTCCCAGAACTCCATCTGCTTCTACCACAGTGGAGCCCCGAGGCCCTTTAAATCACTGAGGAGCCCTTGGGGCTCCTGGCTGCCACCTCTACTCTGGGCTCTGGCAGAGCTTTAAAGGGCCTGTGGCTCCCTTGTGGTAGTGGCTGCCAGAGCCCCGAGCCCTTTAAATCCCCGCCTGAGCCCTGCTGCCCGAGCCCTGGGGTAGCAGCGGCAAGGCTCCGTCGGGGATTTAAAGGGCCCCGGGACTCCAGCGGCTGCTACCACCCAAGCCCTTTAAATCCCCACCGGAGCCCCACCACTGCTACTCCAGGGCTTGGGCAGCAGGGCTCCAGCGGGGATTTAAAGGGCCCCAGGACGGTAACGAGGGCTGGAGCTCCAGGGCCCTTTAAATCTCTGCCAGAGCCCCGCCGCTGCTATCTCAGGGCTTCGGCAGCAGGGCTCAAGCGGAGATTTAAAGGGGTTGGGGCTCCAGCAGCCACTACCGTCCCGGCCCTTTAAATCCCCTCCGGAGCCCCGCCGTTACCCCAGGGCTTTAAATTGCCATCTGGGAAAGCCGGTCCCAGTCTTGCCGGTACGCCGTACCAGGGTGTACCGGCTTGCTTTCACCTCTGGCTACCCCACCAAGTCTCTGTTGTTCTGATCACATCATAGTTCTTTGACTGTGCCAGGACTTCTAATTCTTCTTGCTTGTTTCCCAGGCTTCTGGCATTTGTGTACACCTAAGATAACTAGCCAATTGCCCTGCTTTCTCAGTATGAATCAGGAGGCTCCCCCCTCCTCCTTGTGTTTCCTCCCGGTATCCCACTTACCTCAGGGCTTAGGTCACTGCCCCCCAGTGAACCTAGTTTAAAGCCCTCCTCACTAGGTTAGCAAGCCTCCCTGTGAGAATACTCTTCCCTCTCTTTATTAGGTGGATCCCATCTTTTCCTAGCAATCCTCCGTCCCAGAACAGCATCCCATGGTCGAAGAATCCAAAGCCCTCTCTCCGACACCATCTGCGTAACCATGCATTTACCTCCACAATTTGACGTTCCCTACCTGGGCCTTTTCCTTCAACAGGAAGGATGGACGAGAACATGACTTGATCATTCTTGGCAGTATCATTGGTGCCCATATGGAGAAGTAGGAAGGGGTAGCAGTCCGAGGGCTTGATCAGTCTCGGCAGACACTCCATCACATCCTGAATTCTAGTCTCCTATTACAATATCAGGGAGCTAATTCAATGATGGTTTGTAGTTTTACTAGTATTTCTGTTTATCCTATCTTCAGTAATATAGCCCTCAATATAAAAATGGTGACATAAATGTGTGTTGGTCCTCTTAAGGACCTCACACCAGTGCAGAATTGGGCACAGCAGAGCCATGCTCTGCCTTGTCCCCTGCCCTCCACTATATGCCTCTTCCCTTCCCTGCGCCTGACATGCCCCACACCTGCTCTCAACATCCCTCTCACTCCCCTGACACCAGGATGGAGGTTCCAGTGCATCAGAAGATGCAGCTGCCAGTTCTTCTCTGACAGAGATTCTCTCTAACCACAGGAAAATTCTCCAGCAGCTTTCAGTTCACTTTGGCAATGTAAGCAGTGCATAGTTAACTTGCTGATCAGAGATCCCAGCTCCTAGAGCTAGGGAGTAATTGTGCAGCTTAGGCCGACTCTACTGATTATTAAATAAAGTGTTTTTTCTTTTGATGGGCTGGAAGGAGGAGGAATGTATGAAAGGTAGGGAGAGACAGAGATGCCATGTCTGCCCAGCAGCTATAATAACACATAAAATAATATTTAATAGCTATTGGTTATAGCAACCAAAAAGGCCAGCACACAGATATCTATATTTTTTGTCTAATTAAGCAACCTGACTGAAGATAAAATATACTCTTTCAGACACAGGAATTGGAAGAAAATTGACTATTAATGAAGTCTAACAGCTGTGGCAAATTGCCGATACGGTTATGATGGGTCCTGCGCTTCCTCTTCTTGGGGTGGGGGTGTTCAGGGCAGTTTCGTGCCCCTGAACTAGAGTATCTACTGCCCCACTAGTAACCCAGAGAAGGGTAGTGGAGAGGGAGGGACCCAGGCCCATCCTCTACTCCAGGTCCCAGCCCAGGGGCCCTAGGAATAGTGGTAAACTACTTGAACTAGTGCTTGCTTCCCCTGGACTACTTCCCTCTCCTGTTCTTCAGCTTGTGGGGCTTCCTGCCCTCTCTCTCTCTGCACAAGACGGGTGTCTCTTTACCTAGGGTCTTGGTCTTCTAGCCAACCATGGCACTTCTCCAAAATCTCCTCTACTTCAACTCCTCCAGACTGCACTCCTGCTCCAACTCCAAACCACTCTGCTCCAACTCCTTTTTCTGGATATCTCTCCTATATCACTCTCTTGCTGCCTTCTGGCCATGCTGTATCACATATCCTCCTCCCTGCTCAACACCATGGGGTTGGGCTACTTGGGACGAGAGGCAATGCTTTCGTGACAAGCCATCTGCATTGCCGTGTTGGCTTCCGGCCCTATGCTGTACTCGGAAATGAAAGGGTTGCAGACATAGGAACCATCTAGTCACTCTTGCATTCTTCTCCTCGTTTCTGTGCATCCACTGGAGCCGGACGTGGTCTGTCCCCAGGGTAAATTGCCACCCCAGTAGGTAGTAGTGGAGAGTTTCCATGGCCCATTTTATCACCAGACATTCCTTTTCAACAACGGCATACTTTTGTTCCCTGGGGAGGAGCTTCTGTCTGAGGTACAGGATTGGGTGTTCCTCCTCCCCTACCATCTGCAAAAGGACTGCTCCTAGACCTACTTCTGAGGCATCTGTTTGTAGGACAAATTCTTTCCTGAAGTATGGGGCTATGAGTACTGAATGGCAGCAGAGGGCTGTCCTTAAATTTGCGAATGCTCCTTCTGCTGCATCAGACCATTTTACTATCTCGGGGTCCCGAGCCTTTATCAGGTCCGTCAATGGCCCTGCTCTTGTGGTGAAATGAGGGATGAATCTCTGATAGTACCCTACTAACCCGAGAAATGCTCTGACCTGCTTTTTACGGACTGGCTGAGGCCAATCTTGTATTGCCTCCACTTTGTTCCATTGGGGTTTTACCAAGCCTCTCCCTACTACATACCTGAGGTATCTGGCCTCAGCTAGTCCTATCACACACTTGAGAGGGTTGGCAGTGAGGCCAGCCTTCCACAGGGTGTCTAGTACTGCTTCTACTTTCCCGAGGTGCGTTTCCCAGTCAGGGCTATGGATGACTATATCGTCTAAATATAGGCATACCTGGCATGGGGTTGCAGCAATTTATCCATAAGTCGTTGGAACGTTGCAGGGGCCCCAAGGAGTCCGAAAGGGAGGACAGTGTATTGGAACAAGCCATCAGATGTAGAGAAAGCAGTCTTCTCCTTGGCATTCTTGGCCAGGGGAATTTGTCTAAATCCTTTGGTCAGGTCCAAAGTGGTTAGGTATTGGGCCTTGCCGAACTGATCAACTAGCTCATTGACACATGATATCAGATAGGCATCGAATTGGGATACTTCATTCAACTTCCGGAAATCGTTGCAAAACCGCAGGGTACCATCAGGCTTGAGTACTAGGACGATAGGGCTGGACCACTGGCTGTGGGATTCTTCAATAACCCCAAGTTCCAACATCATCTTCACTTCTGTCCTAATTTCATTTCTTTTAGCTTCCGGTATCCGGTATGGTCTTATCGTCACCCTTATTCCGGGCCTGGTGACGATATGATGTTAGACCAGTGTCGTATGGCACACATCTTGGTTCAGCTGGATCATATCAATGACCTCTGTTCATTGTTCTGGGGCTAACTTGGGGGATATCCTCACCTGCTCCTGTGGGTCTTCCGTCTGAGGTGGAGCTCTCCGAATGACCAGGCACATCTCTCGGTCACGCCAGGGCTTCAGTAAGTTTATGTGGTAGATCTGCTCTGGTCTTCAGCGGTCTGGTTGTCTGACCTTATAGTCCACTTCCCCAATGGCTTCCACTATCTCATATGGCCCATGCCAGCTGGCCAGGAGTTTGCTTTCTGCACTAGCACCATCACCCGTTCTCCTGGCTGAAATTTCTATACTTTCGCCCCGCAGTTGTTATATGTCCGCTGGGTCTCTTTTGCTTTTTCCAAATGTTCTCGTACTATAGGAGTTACTCGAGCTATTCGCTCTCTCATCTGTGTCACGTGCTCAATGACATTCTTTCCTGGGTTCGGTTGTTCTTCCCAGTCCTCCTTAGTGATATCTAATATTCCACATGGGTGGCGTCCATATAGTAACTCAAAGGAAGAGAAACCGGTGGACGCCTGGGGGACTTCCCGTATTGCAAACATTAGATATGGTAGAAGGGTATTCCAGTCTTTTCTGTCCTGTGCTAAACCACTCAACCAGTCCATCTGTTTGTGGATGGTAGACTGAGGTCCATATGGGATGGATGCGGAGCAGGGTACATAAGTCCTTCATTAATTTTGACATGAAAGGGGTTCCTTGGTCAGTCAGGATCTCCTTAGGGATGTCCACTCTGGCAAAAAACCTGAAGTAGTTCTTTTGCTATTGCCTTGGATGTGGGGTTTCTTAAAGGAATGGCTTCTGGATACTGTATTCAAGGATGACTATACATTTTGGTGGCCTCATGCTGATCTTTCCAGGGGGCCCACTAGGTCCATGGCTATCCTTTTGAAAGGGACTTCAATAATAGGCAAAGGTACTAATGGGGCCCGCAAGTGAGGTTGGGGGCTATACAACTGGCATTCCGGGCAGGAGGTACAATAGCGTTGGACCTCCGCACATATTCCTGGCCAATAAAATCTTCTTAGGACTCTATCCAGTGTCTTTTCTACTCCTAGATGTCCCCCAAATAAATGACTGTGAGCTAACTCTAGTACTGCCCTTGTGTGTTTCCATGGGACTAAGAGCTGCTCTACTTCTTCCCCTCGAATTTGTACTATTCGGTACAATAGATCAGATTTGATCACATAATATGGCCTTGGACCTTTGGCCTTTCCTTCCATGGGTATGCCATTTACTTCCATTACCTCCTCCCTCACAGTCGCATATAGTGGGTCATTGGCTTGGTCCTGCCTGAAATTCTCATATGCGGTACCGATTTGACCTAACTCCGTGGGACCTGTTTCTTCTCCGCCCCTTGGGTTGCCCCTACTTGGGCTAGGAACCACCTCCAAGTCCTCACTGGCCTGAATTGTCTCCTGGCCTCCTGAACGGGTTTGCTTACCAACAAGGGAAGCTTTCTGGGTCTCTGCTAGAATCCTGGTCCCTAGGCTTTTTTCTGCCCTCTTTTCCCGCCTAGACTTGTGGGGTTTCCTGGGGGATGAAAATAGCTCTGGGGAAAATTTGGGAAAAATTGGAGTGAGGCTATCTGTAGGTGCCTCCGTCTCAGCCTGGGGGTTGCTACCCTTCCCTGGCTCTACTGGGGGGAGTAAGTTCTCAAACCCGGGGAAGTCCCTACCAATTAAGACCGGGTAGGGGAGCCTAGGGACCACTCCTGCAGTTACCCTGGTAGTGTTTCCCTGGATCTCAATCTGTACTGGGATTGTGGGGTAGAAATTTACGGTGCCATGAATGCACGTTACCCCTGTGGTTTTGGCCCGGGTTACTTGGTCTTGCCCCACCAACTTCCCTGAGACCAGTGTGACAGCACTCCCGGAATCTACTAATGCTATGGTCACAATACCATTCATCTTTACTGACCTTGTATACTCATGTGAGGTCATTGCGACCCTTACCAGGCCAATTAGGCCACACTGTTTCCCAGGATCCCCCAGATTGTACTACATAGGCCCTTCCCTGTTGGGGCATTGGGCTGCTATATGCCCCAATCCCCCACACTTGTAACATTGACCCCTTATGCCGGTTGTCGCCCTCTGCCTGGGGCTATTTGGTTGCCCCCCCCCCAGCCCTCTCTTCCCAAACCCCCAGGTCCCTTCTTGGCCTTGGGCCATTCCTCAGTGTCTTTCCTCCCAGTTATGGTTCTTCTGTAGTTCTTGACAATCCGGGGCCTTGGGTTTGGGGCTGTCTTCCTGGGTTGCCGTGTCTCACCCCCTGGGGTCTGGAACAGTTCATGGGCTGCCAGCTGTCTTTCCACAAGGGAGAACAACTCATCGTAGGTAGAGGGGGTCATTCTGACCAACCCAAGCCTGAAGGTCTGGTGGTAGCCCCCTCATATACAGGTCCAGTTCCAGGAGTGCCATCATTTTTTCAGAGCTGAGGGCCTCAGGGCGCAGCCATTTCCGAGTCAAGTGGATCAGGTCAAACAATTGTGATTGGAGTGTCTTGTCCTCTGTATACTGCCATTCATGAAACCTCTGGGCTCGCAACGCCTTGGTTACTCCGGATCTGGCCAGGATCTCTGCCTTCAGCTGGGGGTAATCCTCCGCAGTCTCTGCAGCCATATCGTAGTAGACATTCTGGGCCTATCCACACAGGAATGGGGCGAGGATACCAGACCACTGATTTCGGGGCCAGGCTTCCCGCAGGGCTGTTCTCTCAAATGCTAGGAGGTATGCCTCTACATCATCCTCCCATGTCATTTTCTGTAGGCAGTGGCTGGCCCATATAGTCCAGGTTCCATCACAATTGTGGTTCCGCTCCATAAGGGCCTTCATCTGGTTTGCCAGCTCCTTTAGCAGAGCTCAGTCCTGGGCAGCCTGATTCATCAACAGCTGATTAGTCTCCTGCTGCACCCGAGTCACCTCCTGTTGGGCGGTTGCTTGGATTCGGGTAGCCTCCTGCTGGGCCGCAGTGGCTTGTATTAGAGCCTTGACCACATCGTCCATCTTGGGGACAGGATGGTTTTGGTTAACCCTGGTTTAAGTCCCCAGCATGGAAATCCCACTTTTAACACCACGTGTGGCAAATTCCCGGTACGATTATGATGGGTCCTGCACTTCCTCTTCTGGGGGTGGGTGGGGGGGTTCAGGGCACAGTTTCCTGCCCCTGAACTAGAGTATCTACTGTCCCACTAGTAACCCAGAGAAGGATCGTGGAGAGGGAGGGACCTGGACCCACCCTCTATTCCGGGTCCCAGCCCAGGGGCCCTTGGGATAGTGGTAAACCACTTGAACTAGTGCTTCCTTCCCCTAGGCTACTTCCTTTTCCTGTTCTTCAGCTTGTGGGGCTTCCTGCCCTCTCTCTCTCTGCACAAGACAGGTGTCTCTTTACCTAGGGTCTTGGTCTTCTAGCCAGCCATGGCACTTCTCCATACTCTCCTCTACTCCAACTCCTCCAAACTGCACTCCTGCTCCAACTCCTCCAAACTGCACTCCTGCTCCAACTCCAAACCACTCTGCTCCAACTCCTTTTTCTGGATATCTCTCCTATATCATTCTCTTGCTGCCTTCTGACCATGCTGTGTCACACAGCCCAGAGAAGATAAACATTAAATTCCATACCTTTGGCCAGTAAGGAAAATGTTTACCTAATGCCAACATTATTACAACCAATTTTTGTAGTCCTACATCTTATTAATGCATCTCAACACCTTGTTGCAATATGAATTTTAATACTGAAAATGTCTCCTACTGTATTTAGGGATATTATTCTCATGATGCCAACAAGAAAGGTAGTTAATTTATTTTATTGTACTGTACTACATTGCTTTTACCCGTTATGTGAGAGAAACTTAAATTAACTATTTGTACTGTAGTATTTACTGACTTGTACCTAACAATCTTGCATTACAATTAACAGATAAAAGGTCCACTGGCAGATACACTGATTTATTTTATTTAAACTAATTCATTTAGAATTTGAACAGTATTGTTTTTCCCTGAGGGAATGTAGCAATCAGAGTGCTCTGATGACAAACAGAACCATTAAATTATAACAGATTTATTAACGAAAGTGCCTTTCTGTGAGTTGTAAAAAATCTTAGGTGGTGTTAGAAGCTTATTTATGTAAGATGTGGAAAGTACACCAATAATATAATTGCACATAAATTAAAAAATCATCCAGAGAGGTTGTACAGTGGTCAGAGCTTTCAGATGATTGGCAGATACATTAACATTGCTGGACCCAGGAGACAGAAAATGAATTCCACTTTATGCTTTAGCTTCCTGTTTCCAAGGACAGTTTTGTGTGTTCTTTTGTTTGTGAAATGAGGCCTCCTGTATATTCAAGTATTCATGTCAAGTCAGGCCTACACCATTTTGTTGTTGATATTAATTGTGTTGCATATCTCGTCACTCTGGTCCTGCCTCAGCCCAGGGGACAGGACTTGATGACATCTTGCAGTCCCTTCCAGCCAGGGCCAGCTCCAGCTTTTTTTGCTGCCCCAAGTGGCGAAGAAAAGAAAAAAACCCAACTGAGCTGCCACCGAACTGGAAGGAAGGGAATGAGGGACTCGCCACCAAATTGCCGCCGAAGACCTGGACGTGCCGCCCCAATAACTGACGGAGTACCGCCCCTTTCTATTGGCCGCCCCAGGCACCTGCTTCCTTCGCTGGTACCTGGAGCTGGCCCTGCTTCTAGCCCTATGTTTCTAAGTTTCTGCATGTCAATGGTTAGACTGTGGCCCCTTTTTCTTTCTTACATTTGTGGGGCTTTAAGCAGTAAATAAAAAAAAAATTAAATAAAACATCTCTTCTTTGGATTGGTGAAGATTGTGTAATAAAAAATGCCATCTTCAATAAGTTCTTTGCCAGCATGTGATGTATGATACACGTGACCTGAACAAGCCAATTGAAATGAATGGAAGGAGTACCACTGACTTTGATAGCCTTTGATTTGATATCTTAGTATCATATGTTACTCTATACTGGGAGATGCAAAGGGGAGTTTAAAAAAAAAAGAGGAAATGAGGGAACAAAGGTTCCAGAAGTCATAGAAGGACATTCTATAGCATGTTCTTCCCTATGCCTGGCCACCTACATGGGATCACCATATGGTTGCATCAAGTCTCCATAACAGGAGGGGAAGAAATTGGATGGAAAGGGCAGAGCAGTATTTTTTCCCTCTGTTAGATCTGTGACCTTCAAACCTGCAGGGAACTGAATGGCACTGGAGAGTAACGTCAGTTCTGTATTGCATGAATGCATTGTATACACTCATTGGAGAAGGAGTATTACAGGCCCCTGAACAATTAAGAAGGTATAGAGCCTAAAGTGGAGGGAGATCAGGTCTTTCTCAAGAGAAAACACTTAGTTTTTTAATTGCTGGTGATTGTTTCCAGGTATAATAATGGTTCAAGCTTAGTCTAAACTAATGGAACAGTTATATGCTGATGAGTTGGTATGTCACATCAGGATGCAAAAATTATGAATTCAACTGAAAAGCATCAGCAATAAACAGTGCTTATCACAACAGAAGACAGTGTAGTTTAGTGGTGAAGGCAGGGAACTAGGAGTCGGGGAGCTAGGATTTATCTCAGACTCTGACACTGACTCGCTTTGTAAACTTGAACAAATCACACATTAGTCTTTGTGTATAATTCTATTCCCATTGTAAAATTTTACCCATCTTTAAAAGGATTTTAAGATAGTTGTATGAAAGGTTTTCTAAGTGCTAAGTATTATAAAATAGATGTTTCTTAACTTTGTCCCATACTGTACTTATAGTAACTAAATGTTCAGAGGTAAGAGCATACAACACTTGCTTTCCAAGGTTTGGATCCAAAGCCCTAATTAGGTCAATAAGATTTTTTCCATTTACTTTAGTGGACTCAAAGGCAGATCCTATAGTCTTTAAAAAGTTTATGTACTTATGTTTGCAGTTCTTGTGACGTAAGCATATCTGTGACAGGTCCCAAATTCCATTCTATAACACCTTTGTATACCATATCATCTGGGCCTGCCAAGTCTAAATGCTGGGAGCATTCCTGAAAAGGTGGACCATCTAATGAACAAGGTAGTGTGACAAAGTTCTTCCTCTGCCTTCGTGGGTCCTGCACTTATTGGCAGATTTGCTTGCCTCAGAGATTCACGGCAGCTCTGTCTGGTCACTTTTGCTAGTGGCTCAAACCTGCTGTTCACTCAGCTAACCTCATCACTGGCCAGCATGGGGAAAGGGAGGAGAACAATCCCCACAGTCTCTGCTGATCACTCCTAGGTAGGGTCGGGGATAGGCCAGGGACCTTCCCCTCTGGGGGGATCCACACTCCAGGTCACCTCCTCTTGTCTCAAATAGAGAGTTGAGAGGAATGGGGGGAACCCAGGCCCGCCCTCTACTCCAGGTTCCAGCCCAGGGCCCTTTGGATTGCAACTGTCTATAGTGTCTCTTGTAATAGGTGCATGACAGCTACAACTCCCAGGGCTTCTTCCCCATGGCCTCCTCCCAACACCTTCTTTATCTTCACCACAGGACCTTCCTCCTGATGTCTGATAACGCTTGTACTTCACAGTCCTCCAGCAGTACGCCTTCTCACTCTCAGATTCTTGTGCCTCTTGCTCCCAGGTCCTCACACATGCCTCACTAACTGAAGTGGGGGTCTTTTTAAAACCAGGTGCCCTGATTAGCCTGCCTGTCCTAATTGATTCTGCCAGCTTCTTAATTGGCTCCAGGTGTCCTAATTAGCCTGCCTTAATTGGTTCCAGCAACTTTCTGATTGTTCTAGAACAGCCTATTATCTTACTCAGGGAAAATCTTAATATATCTTAATCTGGGGCTAATATATCTACCTTCGATCACTCTTCTGTGACCATAATCTGGGGCTAATATATCTACCTTCGATCACTCTTCTGTGACCATCTGGCCTGACCCTGTCACAGTAATTAAATTTTAGTAGCTAGAAGACCTGGCTGAATGAATGTCAGGTCTGCACAGGTAATGCTAATGGAATTCTCAGAATAACAGATATTTGCAAAATACAAATACTTACAAAATAATTCAGGATGACCCACTGATGCTTCTTAGTGCCCAGGTGAACAATGGATACACTTCAACTTTCCTTTTCAAATACAGGACATCCATGGGCATGTCATAAGTTTCACTTGATTTCTTGGAGCCAAATCATCCCCTATGTCTGCGTGAGAGGAGGGGATGAAAAATGTGCAATACAGAGCAGGGCTCTGGGGCATCAATTGTTCCTTCTCCAAATCAAAAAGAAGTTCCTATATAATGGTTACAATCTATGTGTGGAAAGAGATTGGGCTGAAGTGAAAGTAAAAGGAGGCCTGTGCATGTGCCATTGAGTACAACACTTAACCTGACTCAGTCTCTTGGTTTCAAATATAAACCATCTTCAATCAAATCTCTAAGGGTGAAATTCACCCTTGTGCAGAGAGTTTGTACAAGGACTACACATTTTGAGCATGCCTTCTGCACAAATATGAATTTCATCCTACTTGAACATTTCAGTTCAACATTATAGCCTTTTGTCTTTACAAATGTAATAATTCTGCTTGATTTTTCCTCTGTTTAAATACTCTAGTACCTTTTGGCTAAAGAAGATAGAAAAACAGGAATTGTCATAATGGATCCGACTTGCAGTCCATCTAGTCCAATATACTGTCACTTTCAGGGGCCAGCACCAGATGTTTTAGAAGAATGTGCAAGAAACCTTCCCAGTAGGCAGCTGTGGTATAATCTCTCTTCTATGGAGGTCTCATCCTAATTCCTAAAAAATAGAGATTGGGCATAATTCTGAAATATGAGGTTATCTCCTTTCCAGTACTCCTTTTGTTAGCATTAACCATTATAACTTTGATATTCTTTTATATGACTATAATCATTCAATCCTCCTATGAACCTCGCTGAATTTTAGCCTTCAATAACATCATGTGGCATTGAGTTCCATAGTCCATTAAACATAGTGTGAAAAATATTTTCTGTCAGTTTTGAATGATCCACCTTTCAATTTCATTGAATGTCCCCTTGTTTTTGTTTTATGAGACAAAGAGAGTAGAATTCTTGGCCTATCTTCTCTCATGTCACCAAAGAATGATGATAGGATAGATAGATAGATAGATAGATTAGATGATAATGTCTTCAGTACAGAAACATACTGTATATTTTCAACAGATAACTTTTACCTAACACAATGTCATATCCATGTTTTACTTACAATACATTATTAAAATGTTGACTCATTCTCAAGAATATACTCTTAGAGTGATTTTTTTAAAAAAACAAATGCTTGGTATTCAGTGTTGTAAATGTAATTTACTTTGGTACTTTTCATTTAGTCTCTCTTATCCTCTGCCCTCTAGTCATTACACAGTGTCACAAGGAGACCATTTCCTCTCTCTCCAATTCTTCATCACTGAACATTTTATTTAAGTAAATTTATTTTAAAATGTATGTCTACAGGCTACATGGTAGCATTTTCACAGTTCTGGCTGTTGAGCAGTGAAAGCAGTATTAGCTGTGTTTGACTCCTCAAATTTACCACAACAGAGGACATGCTGTTTCTATCAAAATACAAATGGGATGCGGGTAAGAAGTGTGTGGCAGAAATTAAACAGGACTATTTCTGTGGTGATTAGAAAGTGCAGAATGTAGTGTTAGGAAATCAGATGTCTCCACTGAGACCCCCTCTCTCCTTCCCCTGGTTTGTATATTTATCTTTGGTTTTATAGCCTCACTCTAGGGTTTTCACTGATTGAAAGGGAATCCTGCCACTGTGATCCAAAAAAGGTCTTTAGGGCACGAAATTCCCCTCATAAAGAGATTGTGTCTTTGGTTCCCCATTATGATCTACACCCCCCACCCCCACCCCATGCCACATCAGCACCATAAAAGGGAATGGAAATGTCGGTGGAGATTCCCCCTGGGAATTATTCCCAGCAGAGGGAGCCTATCTAGCTGACATTCCCTGCAGAGCCTCTGCCAAAAGGTTAGTTAGCATAGATAGGGTAAGGGCATGCTGGGGAAGAAAGGGGTATTGCCAGAGCACTCTGTGTTCTGGCTCAACACAGTGATCCACACAGAGCTGTTCAAAGCTGGCCTCCAGGAACCTGCCTGGCCCCCAACCATGCTCAGGCTTTGGGAGGTGCAAAGGTGGCTCAGACACCTTTATCTGCACCTTCTTTGCCATGCAGTTTAGAGTCTGGTCCTGTGATTCCACACAGCTTAGCTGTTTTACTTGGTTTTGTTTGGTTTGTTTTTGAACTTTGTCCAGTGAAAGATGTTTTCCAATTTTTTTTATTCCTTATCTACAAGAGTAACACTAAGATCACTTCTCTCTGTACTGAATCTTGTAAAGCAATGGTAACTTGTAAATGAACATAGGAACAGGAATGAAATAAGAAGCCAGGCTAAATCTCTAGGCAAGGTATTCAGCTTGATATTCCATTAAGGCAGGTTTTCTCTAGGGGCCTTGCCAGAGTCTATTAAGGAGGAAGGAACAAAAAAGTAGTTAGTCTGGGATTTACCTTAGATAGGCCAAGGGACAAGGGTTAGTTAATGAATTATTCCTCCTGAATTAAGACTGATTTTCTCATTTACTTTCCTTATACTATTACAGACCCTGTGAGCTAACACCTGGGATAACATCAATACTGAGATGGATATTGTTCTTTTCACTTCCTGCCTCTGCCATTCCCATCTACAAAAGGGGAAAATCATACTCCAGTCCTTCATTTATTAATCACCCTTAATTAGTGACTACCTTCATTAAGCAATCCAGCTTAATCAGGCAAGTCTCAGGAGGACAGTAATTATGGTTAAGAGAAGAAGTTCTTATTTGGATGGCATCCCCTATTTAAAGTTGCACAGAAAATTAGACATGGAGATTTTCAAAGTGGATTAAGGGATTCAGCCACAAAACTCCCATTGACATCACTCCCATTAATCTCAATGGGAGTGGTGTATTTAAACCTGGTTTGAAAATCTGAACCAGAAACCACAGTCTTTTTAAAAAAAATCCATTGTAAAGGTTCGATGCTGGTTATCTATCTGAGCAGTAGATAGAGTAGATGACAAAAGTTTACAGACAGAATATATAAGATTTAAAATAAGAAGAGTCTGGAGGAGAGGTAATATATCAATACTTTTTCAGTCGTTTGCATTAGTGGTAGAGAGCACATGCTGTGTAAAATCAAGAGTGCAATTTCAGCTTGTTTGGAAGCCAGGGCCTCTAAGGGCTCATATGTCACATAAACCACAGATTCTTCTCCATTGTTACATATAGCATTAAAATGATAACATTTTATAGCAATCAGTGCTCTAGCTCAGTGGTTCTCAAACTTTTTTTTTCGCGGACCACTTGAAAATTGCTGAGGGTCTTGGCGGCCCACTTAATGATCTTTCCAAATGTTCTTTGTACCGTTAGCTAACTATTGTAAAGTGCTTTGGATAAAAGTGCTATATTAAAAAAAACCAATAATGACTCATTTTTATTGGTCTACAAATTTTTTTTGGTCTACAAATTTTGGTCTACACAACTCATATTTTAATATCAGTAGTCTTAACCTTTCTAATGTGATGGATGTGCCCTCTCTCCCCTGCCGCAGCAGCCCCGAGCTGGGGCTGGGAAAGACGGGGGTCTCTCCCTCTCTCTCAGACTATGGCAGCGCCCGAGCTGGGGCTGGGAAGGAGGTGTGTCTCTCCCTTTCTCCCCCACTGCAGCAGCACCCGAGCTGGGGCTGGGAAGGAGGGCCATTTCTCCCCAGCAGCTGCAGCCCTGGAGCTGGGGAAAGTCACCTCTTTCTCTGGCCACCACATCCCTGAGCATCCCAAATTCCCTCCACTCCCTCTTCTCACCCCACTGCCCCCTCCCACCTACCCCCTATTCCCCCAAGGCCACTGACTCACTTTACATGTGCGTCTTCTCCAAGGTCCAGACACCTAATTAGTGGAGCCACACCTGTGTGGCTCCACTAATTAGGTGTGCGGCCCTTCATTCTCTCATGTGTGGCCGCCCAGGCGTGCACCTTAGAGGGAACTATCCGCGAGCAACCTGAATGGAGCTCACGGACCACTGGTAGTCCACAGACCACAGTTTGAAGAAAAGGAGAACTTGTGGCACCTTAGAGACTAACCAATTTATTTGAGCATAAGCTTTCGTGAGCTACAGCTCCGATGAAGTGAGCTGTAGCTCACGAAAGCTTATGCTCAGATAAATTGGTTAGTCTCTAAGGTGCCACAAGTACTCCTTTTCTTTTTGCGAATACGGACTAACACGGCTGTTACTCTGAGACCACAGTTTGAGAACCTCTGCTCTAGCTGTTCTTTAACTAGGAAAGTTTTTACTTCCACATGTGCCAAACATAGCATAGCATGCAGCTAGGGTGCTGCATGGAATTACAGACGTGCCATTAGCATTTGTGAAGCCCTTGAATTCACAATGGGCAGTATATCCTCAAGGCACCAAAATCTATATTTCTAATTCTGTTTGACTTTTCTGCAGACATTTGATACTTAGGGCTGAATCCTGCTCCCCTTTTACCATGGCCATAGAGACTCCTGACCCAGAGGAACTGGTGTGGCTCTGCCGCAGAAAGTGGAGAAGAATTGGAGAAAGTGGAGAAATGCTCTGCAGTATGAGCTGGAAAGGTAAAGGAATAATTAATTCTCCATCTTTTGCATCTTGCATATAATTTGCACACTTTGATGAGCACCACCCAGTGCAACAAACTCCGTGCAGGAATGCACAGCTGTAATTCCCACTGAAGTCAGTGACAGCCTTTTACACTAGTGCTAGACTTGGCCCACTAATGCTAGTGGGAACAGTATGAAGCTCAAGAGGTGCTCGGAATGTTGAATATATACTCCTGATTCTAGCTTACCTTTTCGATTTTTACTGCAGAGTTGTATTGTTAAACATTATATTTTTACATAGGACATTTACATTATATTTTTGCATAGGACATTGGAAATAAAAGTTATACATATTAATGAAAATATAGTACAGTTTGCGCTAACTGGAGTTTTCCTCTGTTGCAAAGAAAACAAGAAATTGAAGGTTGGGGTAAACTATTAAGAGATGATGCCAGTAATTTTTGTAAATTTCTATTCAAAAGCTGTTATTTCTTTATACCCTTTAATTCTTGAGTCTACGGGTAAAAGTGCGTACATGATTTAGATATCTAAATCCCTGTCCTAAACATACAGCTAAGGGTACCCTAGAATTCCTCCTTACCTGTAAGGGGTTAAGAAGCTCAAATAGCCTGGTTGGCAGCTGACCAACAGGACCAATGGGGAAAGAAGATACTTTCAAATCTTGGGATGAGGGAAGGTTTTGTTTGTGCTCTTTGTTTTGTATGTGGGTTCTCTCTTGGGACTGAGAGGGGCCAGGCAAAAGTCCATCTTCTCCAACCCACCCCAATCCAAGTCTCCAATATTGCAACCAGTAGAAGTAAGCCAGGCAAGGCAGATTAGTTTATCTTTTTTTTTTTTCTTGTGAATTTTCCCTGTGCCAAGAGGGAGGTTTATTCCTGTTTTCTGTAACTTTAAGGTTTTGCCCAGAGGGGAATCCTCTGTGTTTTGAATCTGAATACCCTGTAAAGTATTTTCCATCCTGATTTTACAGAGATGATTTTTACCTTTCTTTTTTTTATATAAAATCCTTCTTTTAAGAACCTGACTGATTTTTCCATTGTTCCAAGACCCAGGGGTTTGGGTCTTTGATCATTTTGTAACCAATTGGTTAAGATATTATTCTCAAGCCTCCCCAGGAAAGGGGGTGTAAAGGCTTGGGGGGATTGCTGGGGGAAGAGGAACTCCAAGTGGTCCTTTTCCCTGGTTCTTTGTTAAATCACTTGGTGGTGGCAGCGTTACTTAAACCCAAGGTACAAGGGAGAATTTGTGCCTGGGGAGTTTTTAACCTAAGCTGGTAGAAATAAGCTTAGGGGGTCTTTCATGCGGGTCCCCACGTCTGTACTCAAGAGTTCAGAGTGGGGAGGGAACCCTGACAGTCCCACTGACTTTCACTAAGACCTAGGACAAGAGTACACTACCGTGCTACATCGACACAACTGTGTCTGGCGAAGACATGTTATGCCAAAGGAGAGCGCTCACCCATCGGCATAATTACACCATCTCTGCGAGAGGAGGAAGCTATGTCGGTGGGAGACGCTCTCCCACCGACATAGCATGGTGTGGGTACTGCTTTATGTTGATGCAACTTACGTAGCTCAGGAGGGTGTCATTTTCACATCTGAGTGACGGAAGTTACATCAATTTAAACAGTAGTGTAGACCAGCCCCTAAGATCATAAGAACTTAATCACTCTTTAAAATGAGACTTAAGTTCATATGTCAGTTTCAAGTTTTTTAAAATTTTACTTTGAGTATCCATATATATGTTTATACAAAGGAGACTTGCAGAGGATAAAAACATTGGGTTTGGATCCAGTTTTGCTTCCTTGGGCTTGTCTACATGCAGTTTTCATACCACTATAACTATATTAGCTTAGAAGTCAATACAATTAAAGCCATGCAGTCCAGTAGCATGGACACAGATATAGTGTATACGAAGAATGTACTTATGTAGGTATAGCTTGAAATAAGCTTTAACTGTATCTATTTCTAAAGCAATATAGTTAAATTGATACAAAAATTGTGTATACACCTTTATGATATTTAAAGGAGGCATGAAGGATTTTTCCCACTTATTTTTTTACAGTGGAAGTTCAGATCTTGTCTACCCTGTTTTTTTTCCTTCTACAGACAACTGGAGAACTATTGTGATTGTGACAAAGACACTGTAAGCAAAACCCAATTCTTTGAAACAGGAAGTGATTTTTAATCAGAGTGTTTAAAGCCCCCTGGTTTTTTTCCTTGGGTTGATTGGTTTGTTTGTTTGTTTGTTTTTGTGAACATCTAATTAATTTAAACTCTTTTGAGAAAAACTTTCTTTATTAAAGATTCTCCAGTCCTGCTCCAATCCTGATCCACATCTCTAAATCATACAAGAAGCCCCCCTCCCCCCCCCAAAAAAAAAATCCCAGGGAAGACAAGATTTGGCTTTCCTAATATTTATTAAAAACCTTTCAGGCCTTCTATACTAAAAGATAAATATAAAAAAGCAAAAAGGGTTAAAACCCAATTATGTTTTCCTGTTACAGGCCTCCTTTGCTAAAAGATTCCTGCCTCTTGGGCGTAATGGGATCCAATGGTTGGAAGTTGAAGCTAGAACAATTCAAACTAGAAGTAAGGTGCACAGTTTGAATAGTGAGGAAGGGAAAAAAAAAAATGAGGTACGTGAAAGATTCTCCATCACTAGCAGTCTTTAAATCAAGCCTGAATGTCTTTCTAAAATAAATCCTATTGCACAAGCAGAAGTTATGGGCTTCATACAGAAATTATTGTGGGTGAAGTTCTTTCACCTGTGTTATGGAGGAGGTCAGACTAGACAATCATAGTAGTCTCTTCTGGCCATAAAATCCATGAACTTAGTAGTAATTGTATTTCTGTTTAGGTATCAAAACTTTTGAAACCCAAAACATGCATGCTGCAATATTTCCCATTAACAAGAGGATATATTTTCGTGCTTATCACATCATCTGCATCTTCGCCAAGAAAAAAATTCACATTTTTGTTTGCATTTATTTGATTGTAGCTAGATACTTAAAACCCTGGAAAGTTGACTTTTTATGTTTTGTTTACATCTACAATAAGTATCCCACAAAAGGCAGACACTTTATATAGTGCCTTAAGTAATGCCTCATTAAAGTTATTGATCTGTCATTTTGCTCTTGATAATAGCAATACGGTTTTTGAACTTTATTTTATTTTAAAAGTAGGTTCCCATAAATCACTTGAATACAGAATGACATAAAAAATCCTGTACTGTGCATACAATATAGGATATGCACTTCTCAGATAGGATCTATTGAACCCAGGATATTGTAACAAGTCCCATTCATATTAATGTACATTCTATTGGAAAGTGGTGCCAAGACCTAGACATACCTACTAGCAGCATTGAAGAGGTTCTCCTGGCATAACCTGTGTAGAGTTTGATTATTGTAGTTTTACAGGATTCAAACTTTTTCCAAATACTCTCCACCATCCATATGTTGCCTCATGTTATCTATAAAGTTAAAGTAATTTATATGTCTGCCACTTATCTGCAAATTAATGTTACGAGTAACTTAAATTTACTTGAGTCTGTGGGAAAAGTCATTGAATTTTATGTTCTCAATTTTCTGGATGAGCACACATGCCAAACTAGGCTGCTCCAACAAGTTAATATAATTTTAAAACAACTGAATACTGCCATTGACCACTTTAATAATGAGAAACCCAGATTACAGAAGAGAAAAACAAGATTAAATAAACTGTTTTACATATGTTTCTAAATGTTTTTTTATGAGTGTTTCCCATGTGCTTAGTTAAAGCATGGCATAGGCACAGTGAACAAATTTGAATAAAATAAATGTATCCAGTATGTAACTGCACTAATTCAATTATATCAATGTTGTTCATAGAATTATTTAGAATTTCTGACTCAGTGAAGGTCTTTGTCTTATATATAACAGCAATCAAGGCACACTATTATGAAATCCCATATAGGCCCTGTCATAAATATAAAGGGAAGGGTAAACCCCTTTGAAATCCCTCCTGGCCAGGGGAAAGCTCCTCTCACCTGTAAAGGGCTAAAAAGCTAAAGGTAACCTCACTGGCACCTGACCAAAATGACCAATGAGGAGACAAGATACTTTCAAAAGCTGGGAGGAGGGAGAGAAACAAAGGGTCTGTGTGTCTGTCTATATGCTGGTTTCTGCCGGGGATAGACCAGGAATGGAGTCTTAGAACTTTTAGTAAGTAATCTAGCTAGGTATGTGTTAGATTATGATTTCTTTAAATGGCTGAGAAAAGGATTGTGCTGAATAGAATAACTATTTCTGTCTGTGTATCTTTTTTGTAACTTAAGGTTTTGCCTAGAGGGGTTCTCTATGTTTTTGAATCTAATTACCCTGTAAGATATCTACCATCCTGATTTTACAGGGGGGATTTCTTTATTTCTATTTACTTCTATTTTTATTAAAAGTCTTCTTGTAAGAAACTGAATGCTTTTTCATTGTTCTCAGATCCAAGGGTTTGGGTCTGTGGTCACCTATGCAAATTGGTGAGGCTTTTTATCCAACATTTCCCAGGAAAGGGGGGGTGCAAGTGTTGGGAGGATTGTTCATTGTTCTTAAGATCCAAGGGTCTGGGTCTGTAGTCACCTAAGCAAATTGGTGAGGCTCTTTACCAAACCTTGTCCAGGAAGTGGGGTGCAAGGTTTTGGGAAGTATTTTGGGGGGAAGGACGTCTCCAAACAGCTCTTCCCCAGTAACCAGTATTAGTTTGGTGGTGGTAGCGGCCAGTCCAAGGACAACAGGTGGAATATTTTGTACCTTGGGGAAGTTTTGACCTAAGCTGTTAAAGATAAGCTTAGGAGGTTTTTCATGCAGGTCCCCACATCTGTACCCTAGAGTTCAGAGTGGGGGAGGAACCTTGACAGGCCCACTTGAGTACAATGAACTTCAGCAGTCACAAGTTATTACATACTGGCCAATAGCATTCTAATAATTCTAGCTTTCCTAGATGCTACTTTAATTCCCAATGGAAAGATAAGAACTAGTATCTGCTGCCATCTATAGTTAGGGTACTGTCCACTGGACTGGTGTCGATTTTAAAACAAACCATGAAACTTGGCACACAGATTTGTACGGTAGTGCTAAATAAAGTGTGGAAGGTGGTCTTGTGGCTAAGGCACTCAACTAGGATTTAGGAGATCCGAGTTCTGATACAGACTTTCTGTATGACATTGAACAAGTCACTTAACGTCTCAGTGCTCCATCTGTAAAAGAGGGATAAAAAACAATTCTGCCTTTGTCCATCTTGTCTATTAAGATTGTAACTTCTTTGGGGGCAGAGACTTTCTATTAGAGCTTTTCTACACAATGAAACAATGCACAACAAACCAGAGTGTGACTCAACAGCATACTAGCAGCCATCTGCCATAGGCTTGTCTATATGGCAAGCTGGAGTGCCCAGACTCCTGATCTTGGTTGAGGCCTCTAAGCATTACTGGAATGCAATAAATAATAATCAGTAATAACTGATTGGCCTGACTGGATCTTCTCTCATATAAGTAACATCTCCCTGTTGCTCATTCCCATTTTTTGTTCTTTTATTCTACAGAGGATGCGATTGACACCTTATTGACTGATGTTTGTGCACGCCAATCAAATAGTTAGGAATGCAAATACCATGACTGTGTATGGGAAATTCTTACAAAAATAGGTGGTTTTGTTGATGTTGCTGAATATTATTTCATGCATTTACCAGGCGGAGTCAGCAGCAACAAGGGCCAGGTTCAACATCTAGAGGTTTCTTTTAACAATACAAAACAGAACAAGCTCAAGGTCCCACCCAATAACCTGAGAAGGGTCTTCAGCTCTATGTAATTACTTGGGTGTAGACATGTAGTGAGTACTTCTATTTTATCCAGATCGGTACTCACACCCTCTTGGGAAACAATGTGACACATGTACTTTACTGATGTTCTACAAAATGGCATTTATCAGTTGAAAGCATCAGTCCATAGGCTTCCAATCAGTCTAGCACTTTAAGAAGTCTTTCTTCATGTTCTTACAAGGTTCTTCCAAACACAGTCAGGTCATCCAAATAAACTAAGGCTTGCAGTAAGTTCATGTCTCCCACTACTTTCTCCATAAGACTTTGAAGTGTGATAGGTACTCCAGAAATTCCTTGGGGAATGCATTCAAACTGATAAAAACCTAATTGACAGATGAAGGCTGTCTTCTCTTTATCTTCTTCTCCAAGAGAGATCCAGTAGTATCCACTTCAAAGATTCAACACTGAGAACCACTGGCTTACCACAGCAAACAGTCCAAGACATCTTGTACTCGAAGCTTTATGTACTGGTCAACTACAGTGATTTTCCCATTCTTCTTACAGACCACCACAATGTGGGAGGGCTTATGGGCTGCAAGATTCTCCAATGATGCCATTTGCAATTGGTTCCTGAAGATGCTGCTGCACGTACTCCATCTTTGAGAAAGCAATCTTCCTAATCACTCCCTGAAGGGTCGTGAGCCTTGTAGTCTGATGTGTTCCACTGCTTGTGCACATCCCACTCACATAGTGAGAATACGTTGGCTCTTTCACAAAGTTTCTTCCATATGCAATCCTTCCACTCCTCAGACAACAGTGTATCCCAAAGTCAAACTTTTCAGGATGGAGCCTCAGATTCACACGGGGGTTTCAAAATGGTTTCTGGCTCAAGAGGTCTGCTATCTCCTGCTTTTGTTTCAGAACACCATCACAGCTTGTTTAATTAGCAATCAGCATAAATACCTTTTCCTGGGCTCTGGCAGGGAGGAGTTTCCATTGGAAATCAGCACCCCATGCAAAATCACGCTTTCATGGTCTTGCTCCATGTTTCCACACAGTTTGGCAGAAGGGAGAGATGAGCATGAACTGCTCATTACCAAACATGTGAAGTTGCCATACAATACCAATAATATACAACACTGTAGTTCCCAGAGTGTCTTCTATGACACACAGGACTCTGGGTTATCACCTTTGAAATGGTAGCACTGCCCATTATGTTCCAAAAAAGGGTAGAGTGCCTCTGCACAGTGTGTCCTCATTACCCACTTGGTCTATGTGGACACCTGGCGCAGGTATGGGGTACATATGCTACCAGTACACGGACAAAAACCTGGGAAAGCATACAAGTTTAGATATTGCCCTAGATTTTCTCTGCAGAACTGGAGATGGAAACTGTATGAGTGCAGAGGAAGCAGTCTAAAGAGACACTAAATGGTGTGACCGGGCAAGGCTAGATGGCTATAGAAAAGTAGTGGGAGATAGATATATTAGCTCCAGGCTAAACAAATCCCTGGTACCAGGATAAGTTAGAAGGCAGCTGCTCCACGTCAATTAAGACACCTGGGGCCAATTAAGAACTTTCCAGAAGGCAGGGAGAATGCTAGGTTGAGTGAGACAATCAGTGACTGGCTGAAACTAGTTAAAGGCCTCCCAGTTAGTCAGGTGGGGGTGGATGTCAGGAGCTGTGGGAGGAAGTTGCGCTGTTGGAGAGACTGAGCAGTACACACCATATCAGGCACAAGGAAGGAGGCCCTGAGGTAAGGGTGAAGTGGAGCTTGAGGAAGTGGGGCTGCTGTGGGTAAGTAGCCCAAGGAATTGTACATGTCATGTTTCTAAAAGGTCAGCTACCATAGCTGATACTATTAGGGTCCCTGGGCTGGAGACCGGAGTAGAGGGCGGGCCTGGGCTCCCCCCTTTGCTCCCCCTGATTAATCACTGAGACTGAGAGACAACAGAGACTGTGCAAGGAAGGATAGCTTCTCCTTACCTCCCTCGCTGGCTTATGATGAAAATGGCTCAGTAGACTGTGACCCTTGTCTCTAGAGAGAGAAGGGTTACATGGAGGGCCACAGTGAGCCTCTGAGGCTAGCAAAATCTGCCAGGAAATGCGGGACCCAGGGAGACAAGGACAGAGCTTTGTCACAACGGTCACAGAGGAGAACCAGGAAGAGACTGTGTCATGAAAGCTAAGAGAAGAGAAGATATCAGCAAGAAAAGCATGATCAGTGATGTGCAAGGCAGTGGAAAGGTCAAGAAGGATAAGCATGGAAGAG
Source organism: Eretmochelys imbricata (assembly GCF_965152235.1). Taxonomy (NCBI): domain Eukaryota; kingdom Metazoa; phylum Chordata; order Testudines; family Cheloniidae; genus Eretmochelys; species Eretmochelys imbricata. The sequence continues at coordinate 307,768,120 of NC_135572.1, read as the reverse complement.
AAGCCATAAGCTGAGCTCATTAGGGCCCTGGGTGAGAACCAGTTCACTGGAGTGGGAAGGATGGAAGGCATGCTGGATGAGACACAGAAGAGGAACTTGTATCAATGGCTACAGACAGTACATTTGATGTGTTTAGTGGTGAAGGAAAGAAAACAGATGCAGGAGAGGCAGGTGGAACCAAAGATGTTTTTTTTTGTCTTTTAAAAGGGAAAGACCAGCAGAGCAGAGGATATTAAAGTGGAGGGTGAAAGCATGGCAAGGAAGGTTAAGAAGGTCATTGGGAAATATTAAGTAGTTACAGAAGAAAAATAGATGAGAAACCTCAGCACTATTAAAAGGGAACAATTTAACACTTACAATCATAGAATATCAGGGTTGGAAGAGACCTCAGGAGGTCATCTAGTCCAACTCCCTGCTCAAAGCAGGACCAATCCCCAACTAAATCATCCCAGCCAGGGCTTTGTTAAGCCTGACCTTAAAAACCTCTAAGGAAGGAGATTCAACTACCTCCCCAGGTAACCCATTCAACCTAAACCTCCCCCACTGCAACTTGAAACTATTACTCCTTGTTATGTCATCTGCTACCACTGAGAACAGTCTAGATCCATCCTTTACAGTCTAGATACATCCTCTTGCTGTCTCTGAGCTATGGAGTAGCTAAAATGGTGACAATACATAGGAATGGTATATAAAAATCCATACACAAAAATTAGGTTGTTAAAAATAGAAAATCCATTTGCAGCAGGAAAAAAAAATAATTTGAACAACCTCAAGCATACCATGACAATGTATAAGATTAGAAGTTTACATCAAATATGTAGTCTGGTGTAGGTGTTAGAGTATTGAAATGAGATTCACCTTCTGTTCCTAGCTTTGCCACTGGCTGGCTAGATGGCCTTGGGTAAGTCACTTCACCTCTCTCTACCTCAGTTTCCCCAGCTATACTATGTAAAGTGCTTTCAGATCTACTGATGAAAAGTGCTATATAAGAGTAAGGTATTATTATTGGCAACTCAGGATACAGTATTGCATGTGAATTGCATGTGAAAAGCTCATTATAATATATGTTGCAAAGAATAAGATGATTCTGGTTGATATTGTTCTTACATCAATGTGTTGCAATCTTAGAGCCCTTTGGTTTCAGTTATTCAATGAGATAAAAGAACAAATGGTTATACTTCTTCTTTTCTTTTTTTTTAAAGCATCCATTACTGTTGAGAACCCTTAAGCAATCACCAATTGATCTTCGTAAATGAAAAATGTATGCAATTTGATCTTCATGTGTGCTGTCAGGCCAGCAGCATGCAAAGAGTTAAAGTTACTGAGGGTGATACTAATTATGAGGTGTCTGGTCCTCTTGCTTCAACAAATGTCATCTGAAATGGAAAGAAAATTACTCACAACTTCAGCAACATTCTAAGGGTGAAATATCTGTTATTAAGCTGTCTGCAGCATGCAGAATAAGTGAAATGTTTGACAAGGAAGAATGTGTGTTAAGGAACGTTGTCTGACTGGTCTTTAAGGCAAAATGGAAATTATGTTTCCACAGACACTTGATGGGAAGATGTTCTTGTAAACAAAAACAGCCATTTCCTATGCCCTCCTTTTCCTGCTCCTTCTCTTCCCTGTGCAATCCACTTATGTTTCTGACAAGAAGTTCTTCAGATTCAGGATTGTTCTCATTTCTAATTTACAAAAGATGCTTAGAGAACAGCAATTGACATCAGGATACCTACAGTAATAATAGTAAATAAATTAACCACTTATGAGGAAATGGAACATAATTAGGCCATGAGTTGACAAGATACCACTTGTCTGTGAAGATTCACCTTATATGCCTAAAATTGCACCACTATTTAAAATATTCGTCGTCTTGGGATGATGTACTAGTTTTACTAACTACTCCTTACAATGATTTGTATGGTTCTTCTGACTTCTTTTGTTAATACTGTTGGATTTTTTACTTGCATTCACCACTATCAATCATGGAATCCTATTGGGCTGGCAAGAATGCTGGATAATTGTCAAAGGCAGCTTCATTATAGCTCAGACCTTTCTCCATGCAGTGCAAATACACTATTTAGAAATCAACATATTAAATGCATTCATTAGCAGTGGGCTGTTCTTCAGGGTTTGGTCCTTGGTAATATGCATTGCAGGATCCGTATGTATCCGCAGACTTAAATTAAAAAGTTATTATGACACATTCTCTTTATAACAAGTTTTTCTTTCTCTTACCATATACAGGAAGCATTCTCTGTGTCATCTCAGTGGCTATCTCTACATTGCAGTTGGGGTGTGATATGGGCATATGCTTTAATCTAGCTAGTTTGGGTACCAATATGAGTGAAGCTATGGCAGCATGGATTTCAGCACAGGCTAGCTGCCTAAGTAAATACCCAGGGTCCTGGGTGGACTTGTACAGACTACACTGCTACAGCTTCACTGCTTCGGTTTTGCTATCTTGGGTATGTCTACACATGCTGCAGTCATATCTCCGACTGCAGTGTAGACGTACTCAATGTTTGGCTGCTAACCTTCAATAAAATTGAAGCAATTTTTAACATGCCCACAAGACTTCTTTTCATTTTACCTGTGTTTTCTCCCACTTCAGTATAGTTATATTTACTTTTTCAACACCTGTAAAAATTTAAGAGGTTATTTTTAATCTTAATTCGTTTTTTTCAAGATCAAGTGAAAATCATGTGTTCGTTATAGCCTCTAAAAATTGCACCCAGTGTTAACAGCAAGAAAGAGAGAGGGAGACGTGTAAGCTAATGGGCAGTTAGGAGTAGGAGACACAAACATAATTCATGCTTTTATAATTTCCTGACTAGTCTGCTGCACAATATTCTACTATCTCCCTGTCCTCAAAGATTTCAAAACATTCCAGATGCTGATGTTGAAATGCTCTCAGCCATTTCCCACAAACATCTAGTACTGATATTATACCATCTTACCTCATGCTATTGGCTGCCACTTGCCAAACACAGAGGCCTCTTTCTCTACTTGGTCCTGATTTAGTGAATTCCCTAAGTACATGCTTAAATTTTAGCACACACTGAAGGGCTTTGTTGAATTGGAGCTTGGATATCTACACACTACTCATTGCGCTTCAGTAAGTTGTATCTATGCTTCAGTTCGAGAATAGACTCAGATTTTATGGTTGCTCTTACGTCAAGATAAGTCTTAAATTGTTGAAAAGGGCCTGATCCTGCCATCTTTATGCAGGAAAAAACACCATTGATGACAACGTATCAGATCAGCAGGATCAGGCTCATAGTGAGTGATATGCTTCTTCCTGCACTATGCATTACTCAAACTCAGAAGTCCAATGATTGTTTCATACTTTACTATGGATAAATGTCATCAATATCACTTGCCTATCTCTTAGCCTTTTGAGATTAGGAATATTACTCCCATCTGCACGTTTAAACCCCAAATTAAACATGTTTTAATGTCACATTGTTATGATGGAAACTGACATGCTACATGTACTGATTATTGACTTTTTTTGTACAGCTTGCCCACATGTCAAAAATAGGATATTATAAATACAAATTTCAGTGGATTATTACAAGAAATGGGGTTGACTCAAAGCAAATCATTCAAACATTCCTGAAGTCTGAGAAAATTCAGATGCAAATCCAAACTTCACAGCTCGGTCCCATCTTTAAATACTACTGACGCCTCCACAAAACTAGTATCAGGCGCATGCTTTCTATAGGTGGCAGGAATCAATTTACTGTAGATATAGTAGTTAAAAACTGTTGTTCACGTGGACTAGCATCTTACTGTAGGAGTAGTTCCATTGATGTCAATGGGGAATAAGAGAAGCACACCTGCGCTTTAAGATTCTTTTCTGTTTTCTAATATTTATCAAGAGAGAGAAAAAGAAAGTGCAAGAAGGCATTAGCAACTATGTATAATAGATTATAATTATTTTTATCAGTGAATAATTCAGAAAATGTCTTCCCTCAGTATTATAGCATGAAAAAGAATGCCAAGATAAATAAGCCTGATTCTCAAGTATATCTTTGAATTAGAGCAGAGATGTATGTTACTCTATATATCCAATAGCTATTCACTGGAACAGTATTTTATTTTCCTCTAATCAGTGTCTTCAGTACTACATATTTTCTCCTTTTTATCTAACTTTCTTTCCAGTCTTCTAAAATATTTTTGCAACCAATGTTTCCATTTGTCTGGTACTACCAATTATTCACTTATCTGTTCATGAGGCCAGAAATGGCAGAGGAAGAAAACAAATTATAATAAAGTGCTGGAAAGGTACCCGGCAGGGAAAGACTCATAAGTAAATAGATCTGAAATTCTAGCACATCCTGTTTGCATCTATTTTATCATATGAAATTTTAATGTGGAAGTTCAAGGTGAGCAGTAGCTTTAATTCTTGTGCTTTACATTGAGCGTAGGAGTAGAATTCTAAGTTGAATTTTACTGAGGTTTATGTGGGAAATAAGCACTGTATCTGCAGATTGAGTTACTACACTTTGTTAGTAAGAAGATGCCCTCTTCTTTTGTCTACCTGATCTACAAGCCACATGAATGGTGCTCAACGCTCTGTTCTTACTCGGTGAAGATCTACATACATCAGTATTTGGGGTGAAGAGCTGTTTTGTAGGTCAGCGATATGGGCAGGATTGATCCAGGGTTGTGTGATTGTGCTCCTAAAAATGCTGCACTTATCCTCATGTTTCTTGTCATCTCTCTTCATAGAGGGGGAAAAAAGCTTTAAGAAATTCTGTCAAAGCTTCTTCCAAATAGTTTTAACAAAAGAATCCTAAAACATTCCATGCCACTAATAAAAACCTAGAATTGGTAGAGAGGTTTTGTCTGTTTGTTTTTTACATATATCCATATTCACTGGCAGCCTTTCATCTTTATCCCTATAAATATCCTTTTGAAGTCAATCTTTTGGAGTTTATTTATTTTGCTTGCTTCGCTATTGGCCAGTGAATAAAATGCAGAGGAAAACAAATTCAAATACCCCCAAAGCAAGGAAACAGGATCAGATCCATACTATCCACTCTCATTATGTAGAAATAGTATTTTTATCAGGACAATTTAGAGAAAATCAAAGGGTGACTTCCTTGAGTCAGCTCTAGTAACAGATAAAAAATAGAGCAGAAGGGGACAGCATTATGTTGCTTAATTAAAAGATAAAAACCAAGGGAAAGCAATCTAATATCTCAGCATATTGAGGGCTAAGTCTTACTACATCCTTCAATAAGGGGCATTACCAAAACAGAAACCTTTGAAAGAAAAGGAGTACTTGTGGCACCTTAGAGACTAACAAATTTATTTAAGCATAAGCTTTTGTGAGCTACAGCTCACTTCATCCGATGAAGTGAGCTGCAGCTCACGAAATCTTATGCTCAGATAAATGAGCTGTAGCTCACAAAAGCTTATGCTCAAATAAATTGGTTAGTCTCTAAGGTGCCACAAGTACTCCTTTTCTTTTTGCGAATACAGACTAACACGGCTGCTACTCTGAAACCTGTCATTTTGAAAGAATTGTAGCTCAGACAGTCACAGTTCCTTCCCTGCTCTGATGTTTGAGGAGGGATGGATGGAAGGTTAGGGGAAATATTTTACTGCAGCCGTGAAATGGCTTGAATTTGAGACCAGCTTTTCTGGCCAACATGTGGAGGCTGGAGAGGAGGAGCTTTCGTTCAGATCCTCCCTATCCATATGTGTGGAAGAGGTAGTAGCTGCAGCACTGGGGCTTCATTCTGCATAGGATTAAATGCTAGTGTCCCAAAGGCAGCCATTGCACATATTAAATCAATTAAAAGGTAGCTAACTGATAGGTCTAAAACATAACTGTAACTGGGGAATCCTCATTGAATGGGTATGTTTCTAGTGAGGTCCCACAAGGATCATCCTTGGCCCTATGGTATTTAACATTTTTATTAACATCTGCCCTATCACTGAGATAATATCATCAAACTAACACTATTTACCCCTCATGATTACCAAAGGAAAAGCTCACAAAATGGTGTAATCATGTCGCATTAGGTTACGCTTCACCCCTGCTCATGTATCTCATTTATTTAGAAAAACCAGCAAGAGAACATTTTCAAAAACCCACAGCTCCTGGTGACAAAAATGTGCTGTAAGCTTGAGACAATGTGTTTTGTATAACCTAATGGAGTCTTGAATTACTGTAGTATAGTTGTTAGCTCACCTAGCTTTATTCAGTATTAACCCTCCACTGCCAAGGCTACTTGCAACCCCACCTTGTGCTGATAAAATATTATGGTTTTGGTTTGTCACGTTTCATTTAATATTGCCAAGGGAAACTTTTTACTGATTTTTTTCCCCACTGTACCAGGTAATTTTCCAGTGCTTTTGCAAACGTTATACACAAAATGCTATTTTTAGATAAATGTAATGCATTCAGGCCAATATAAACATGACAAAGCGATTCTGCACAGCACTGTGTGGCATACATATTTCTGAAATCACTCTCCAAAGGCTTTTCCATGGACTTTGGATAGGCTAGGAACGATGTTCTAGTTTATAGCCAATGTAGTCAGCAAGAGCACTGTGAATAATAGGTCAGATCCTCAGCTGTGTAAAGCAGCATAGCTCCATTGAAATCAATAGAGCTACACTAATTTACACAGGCAGAAAGTTGGTCCAATACTTATGTTTCATATTGCATCCATCAGCACCCCCTGCAAAGACCTGATCAAATAGCAGAAAAGAAGCAAGGAACCTATATGTATTTCTAAATCTAAAAAAGAATTTCAAGGATATGCAACACAACCTCTTAATTTAAAATTTATGTCTCATGATACCTGTTTCAATAAGAAGCATTATATCTTCATGCAGTAAAGTCTTGTCTTTTATTATGCTATCTCCCACAACTTGTGATATGAAGTGCCACAGTAAAAAAAGCTCATCTTTTCATTTACTAAGAAAAACTATTACTAATGGATAAAAACACTCCTCTAAAGAGAAGCCAGGGAGCTTAAATTCATAATTTTTCAGCCAGTTATTACATCGCTTGTGTGTGTGCACACTACATTCTTTTTGTCGCCGGAGTGCGTCCTCACCAGAAACGGTTGTATTGATGCAGAGAGCAATGCATCGTGGGTAGCTATCCCACTGTGCAACTTGCCAGCATCCAGTACAGCGTGTTTGGGGAAGATTTTGCAATGTCCCATGGGGCCAAATGAGTCACACAGGGATGACAGGGAGTATGGGTTCAACTTCCCATAATGCAGTGTTCTCCATTTCATAATTTAATCTGCAGCCCATAATGTTTTGTGCCTCTTTTCAAAATTCCTGAAAACCTGTGCATCCTTCCTCGCTGTCCACCATCTCTGAGCCTGCACAGCTCTGCACAATTGTCATGAGCTTTGCGGGCATGGGAAGCCTGATCCTGCACTATTTGCAGAGCCACACGAGGGACCACAGGGAACATGATGATTCCCTTGAAGGCTAGATTGTTGTGGGACATAGAAAGAAACAATTCAAGGTTGCTGATGGCATTCACGGAGCAGCTCCAGACAGTGGAACATCGGCTCTGGGCCAGCAAAACAATTGTAGTACAGCTTTGGGATAACAAGCAGTGGCTGCAGAACTTTTGGACGTGCAAGGCCACATTCCTGGATCTGCGTGCAGAGTTCACCCCAGCCCTCCTGCTCAGCAACACCAAAATGAGAGTCACGCTGACAGGTGAGAAGCAAGTAGCGACTGCACTGTGTAAACTTGCAACACCAGATTGCTTCCTGTCAGGAAGCAATTTGGAGTCATGGAATCCACCAGTGGGGTGGTTTTCATACAAGTGTGCAGGGTCATTAATCATCTCCTGCTACACAGGACTGTGACTTTGGGAAATGTGCAGGACATAGTAGATGGTTTTGCAGCAATGGGGTTTCTGACCTGCGGTGGGGAGATAGATGACATGCATATCCCTATTTTAGCACCAGACCACTTTGACAGATGGTACATCAACAGAAATTTTCTATGGTAATGCAAGTGCTGGTGGATCACCAGGGATGCTTTACTGACATCAGTGTGGGCTAGTCAGGGAAGGTGCATCACATGCTCATTGTTAAGAACACAGGTGTGTTCTGAAAGCTGCAAGCAGGGACTTCCTTTCCCAATTGGCAGATTGCTATTGGGGATGTTGAAATGCCAATAGTGATTCTGGGAGTCCCAGCCTACCCCTTACTCCTGTGACTCATCAAGCCATATACCAGCCATCTCGACAGGACCAAGAAGCGCTTCAACTACAGGCTCAGCAGGTGTAGAAAGACAGTTGAATGTGCCTTTGGTCATTTAAAGGATCGCTGGCATTGTCTATTTATGTGGACCTCAGTGAAAAAAAAATCCCAATGATTATAGCTGCCTGCTGTGTTCTGCATAATATCTGTGAAGCAAAGAGGGAAAAGTTTCCGCTGGGGTGGAGATGAAGCATCTGTCTGCTGAATTTAACACCCAGATGTGAGGGCTATAACAAGAGCTCAACACAAAGCTATACAGCTCAGGGAAGCTTTGGAAGACCATTTTAATAGTGAGCCAGAGTAGTGCGTGTTACTGTAGTGTGCTCTATCTGGCCTTACTCTTTTGTAGACCAGTATAAATCTTGTAGTGAGTGCTGTATGTGTAGGAATGTAACCTTGCCAATGCACCTATTAATATTGTCTGAAAATGATGTTATCGGTTCTGGGCCAAAATGGAATAATAGGAAGCTGGTGGATGTCAGACCTGCTCAGCACCAGCTAGCATATGTTGGGAACTAATAAAGATGAATTATGTTTCAGAAATAGAATTCTATTCTGTAACATGAACCAGGCAAATTTAAAAAAAAACAGTGAGCATCAGCTGGTGACAGCCTCCATCAAACTAAAACTGAGAAATGTGTGTCCACCAAACAAGGGACAAAGACTTAATGATATTGACAAACTAAAGTCCCTTGAAATACAGAAAGCCTTCTTTCTGCAGTTAAAGAACAGGTTTCAAGCACTTGCAGACCTTGATGAAGAGATGGGGAATGCAGATGAGGAGATCAACAAGAAGTGGGACAAAGTAACAGCAATTTATAAACAGAGCAGTGAAGCCTGTCTAGGCTACAGGCAGAGGAGATGGAAGGAGTGGATTACACCCAGCACATGGAACGCCATAGAAACCAGATGAGCCCTGAAGAAAAAAGTTTTAGAAACACAATCCCAGAAGCTAAAGGACAAATACCAGAAGCAGTATAGCAAGGCAGGTCAAACACCTTATTAGGGCGGTCAAACGGCATTATATTAATAATCTAGCAATACAAGTAAAGGATGCAGCTGCTCATGGTGAACAAGGAACTGTCTACAAAATTATGCATCTTATCAGTGGTAAACAGCAGACACCAACAAACACTCACATCAGGAACAAACAAGGACACCTACTAACAACCGAAAAAGAATTGCTGAACAGGGAGACACCTAAAGAGGAAGCAAACATCCAGGAGGCAGAAGAGGATCTTGATATCAACACAGACACCCCACTAAGGAAGAGATCATTGAAGCCATCAAATCCTTAAAAAATGAGATAGCTCCTGGCCAGGATAGCTTGAATGCAGAATTGTTCAAGGTAAATCCTAAATTAACAGCATCTATCCTGGCCCCTCTATTTACATCAGTCTGGGAAAGGGAAATGGGGACCAATGGGGTTATAGTGAAGATACCAAAGAAAGGAGCTCTCAGTGATTGTAATAACTGGCATGGTATCACAATTTTATCTGTGCCAAGGAAAGTATTGTGTAAGGTCATAGTCCAGCATATATCAGAGGCAGTTGATATTGTTCTGAGAAAAGGGCAAGCTGGTTTTCGGAAAGGACGTGGATGCACAGATCAGATCTTCACTCTACAAAACATAATAGAACAGTACTTAGAATGGCAATGGCAACTCTACATAAATTTTATAGCATTTGAGAAGGCTTTTGATAGCATTCACAGAACCAGCCTATGGTGCATTCTGCGGGCATATGGAATTCCTTTCCATATAATCAACATCATCAAAAGCTTCTATTTCAACTTTACATGCAGTGTTGATCACAGTGAGCTCAGTTTTGAAGTCAAAACAGGAGCACATCGGGGTGTGTCATGTTTGCAACCCTCTTCAACGTTGGCATTGACTGTGTAATGTGGCATACAACAGAAGATATGCCAAGAGGCATTAAAGGGACACTCTTTTCATCCCTTGAAGACCTGGACTTTGCAGATGATGTCGCTCTCCTCTCACATACCCAACAGCATATACAAGAAAAAACAACTCGGCTCAACTTGACTCAACGCATTCAGCCAGCAAATTGGACTGAAAAATCAACCGCAATAAGATAGATATCATGACCTTTAATGCCTCACCATCACCAGTAGGGATAGAGGATTATGTTTTCACCAGTGTAGAAACATTCACGTAATTGGGCAGCACCATCAGCCAGGACAGTGGAACAAGCCAGGACATCCGGAACAAAATCATTAAAGCCAGGAATGCCTTCAGGAGCTTAAATACAGTCTGGAAATCATCAGAATACAACACCAAAACCAAACTCAAGATTTATCAGAGCTGCGTACTTTCAACACTACTTTATAGGGCAGAATGCTAGGGAATGAGAAAGTATGACATGTCCAAACTGTCTTCATTCCGTACAATCTGCCTCAGAAAAATCCTCCGTATCTTTTGGCCCAGAACAATCTCAAACCAAGATCTATTAACACAGTGCAGCCAAGAGGATCTGAGCACCATCATTACCAGTAGGCATTGGCGATGGATCGGTCATGTGCTTTGGATGGAAACTGATTCCATCACCAGAGTAACAATAAGATGGACACGTAAAGGCAAGCGGAAATGAGGCCACCCGAAAACAACATGGCGAAGAGCTGTGGAAGCCGAGCTGAAAAACTTGGGGCTCAGCTGGGGAACTATTGAAAGACTTGCCAGAAACAGACAGGAGTGGAGGAGCTTCATCACTGCCCTAAACACCAGAAGCATACTAGGAACATGATGATGATGATGATGAAAACTTAATAAATTAAGAGAACAGAACTTGTGCAGTGGAAGGAACAGTCATTTCCATTTCAGGAACACATACACCAACCATGTCTTTCAGTATATGTGCAGCCATGATTGTCTTTGATGCCCCCTGGGGTGGGTTGGGAGGGGCAGCACAACAGCTCCTGATGCCATATGGAATGTTGAGGGGGTGAAGGGAGGCCCCAACGTTGAATTGTCTATGTGCTGCAGAGGAACATGAGCACAGGATTCTTGAACCTGAATGTCTACCATAGTCCACAGAATCTCTTTGCTACCTGAGAAACCCCATTATGTCCCCCTCCCTCTCCTTTTCCTGCTTGGATTCCTGGGCCTTTCTCCTCTCCACTCTTTCCTTCTCCATGTTGTCTGCAAGGGTCATCCTCCAGGCCCTGAGCTTGTTCTCTGACATAGGATTGGCTTCCAAGATCTTCTAGAACATGTCATCCTGAGTCCTCTTCTTTCTCCTCCTTATCTGGCTGAGGTGTTCTGTATGTGTGGAGGAAGAGAAGTTGCAGATACAACACATAGAGGTACCATTGTCAGCTTCACAACAGCAATAAAACATTTCACAACATTGTCTGTTTCACAACAGAAATAGGAATTTAGGATACTGAACTCACTCTCCTTGATCTCCACAAGTTGTAAGCATGGCACCAGTTATGGCACCAGCCATGGTGAGTATGGCCCTTGGGGCAAGAGGGGTTGGGAAAATGAGTGGGGGATAGCTCACAGCATGAGTATATTTGTGTAGGGCAATGGAACTGCCTATCGGCACTGGTGCTGGTCCTTGTAGCTGATATTTCACTCCTGACAGTAACAGAGGCAGAGAGAGCACTGCTGCTGCTGGCACCCCAATGCCAACTAGGCCAGTACACTGCTAGCCTGTGTATTGCAATGGTGCCTGCTGAATTGCTGAGTGACATGGGAAAGCGTCCGACCACTGCACAAAAATAAGGCAGCCCCAGAAATCTTCTGCAGAGAATTGGATTGTACCTCCATAAAAGTTTCTTCCAAATCTCTATGGGGGATTCACGGGATGTCCCAGTGCCCACAAACTGTTCCACATGGCCCCCTCTGCCTAACTCTAGAGGGTAATGGTCAGCAGATAGCAACTCTATCTCTCTTGGTTGTTTCAGTACCTGTTCTACCATAAGAATAAAGTGTAAATTAACAGATGTGTCCTGCTATTTTGGGCGTGCCATCCCTGTAATTTCAAAGCAAATGCAATACTTACTAGAGGTTTCTTCCCCTGAGTCAGGATCAGCCAGGCTCGACTGTTGGGACTTGCTGGATTGCAGTGGAGTCAAAAACATGTCCTGGCTTGCTGCACAGCTGGATTCCCCAGTCATTTGTCCCCCGTACTCTTCCTTCTCTTCTTCCTAACTCCATTGACCTTAATTCTATGCCTCTTGGGGAGGTGGTGTTATTAAGCCAGCATCGCAAGGCATTTATGTCAATGGGAGCTAAATTTAAGTGTAGACACATCCACAGCTAGGTCAATGTAAGTTGCCTTATGTTAACCTAACTGTGTAGTGTAGACTGAGTCTTAAACGCTAAAAATCACAGACTTACTAAAGACACTGGATTTATGGCTCATCACAACAATCTATAACACACTAACCCTCATTTGTCTTATGACTGCAGAGGTGTTAACTGACCACTACTTAAATGGTGTATTACAACAAGTTAACTCCTTGCACTAAATAATCTGTTCCACCTTCTATTTAGCTGTAACACTCTGAGTACCTTTCCCAGACCTGAAGAAGAGCTCTGTGTAAGGTCAAAAAAAGGGTTGTCACTTTAACAGAAGTTGGTCATCACCTCACAAAAACATCACCTCATGAATCATGTCTTCCTAATCACTAAGGTTCTTATCAATCCTACAGCCATAATTTTGGCAAAGGGAATTTGTCCACAGTAACTAGTGTAGGCACAAGCCCTTACCCTGTATGTAAGCTGAACCACATAAAATGAACAAAAGACTTCTTTTAAGTGATTCCTTGTTAGCTAAGAAAAATAAATAAATAAAAAATCATTATATCACGGAAGTCATTATGTCATCAGCAACCATTTCCCTCAAATTTAAATGAAAACATAAGATATAAGAAAAACATAATACAGAACATATAATACACATATTGAAACTGAATTAATAAAGGTTTCAGAGTAGCAGCCGTGTCATTCTGTATCTGCAAAAAGAAAATGAGTACTTGTGGGCACCTTAGAGACTAACAAATTTATTTGAGCATAAGCTTTCGTGAGCTACAGCTCACTTCATTGGGTGCATGCAGTGGAAAATACAGTAGGGCGATTTTGTATACACAGAGAACATGAAACAATGGGTCTTACCATATACACTGTAACGAGAGTGATCGGGTAAGGTGAACTATTACCAGCAGGAAAGAAAAAAATCTTTTGTAGTGATAATCAAGGTGGGCCATTTCCAGCAGTTGACAAGAACGTGTGAGGAAGGGCGGGGGGGAATAAACATGGGGAAATAGTTTTACTTTGTATAATGACACATCCACTCCCAGTCCTTATTCAAGCCTAAATTAATGGTGTCCAGTTTGCAAATTAATTCCAATTCAGCAGTCTCTCGTTGGAGTCTGTTTTTGAAGTTTTTTTGTTGAAGAATTGCCACTTTTAGGTCTGTAGTCAAGTGACCAGAGAGACTGAAGTGTTCTCCGACTGGTTTTTGAATGTTCTAATTCTTGACGTCTGATTTGTGTCCATTTATTCTTTTACATAGAGACTGTCTGGTTTGGCCAATGTACATGGCAGAGGGGCATTGCTGGCACATGATGGCATATATCACATTGGTAGATGTGCAGGTGAACGAGCCTCTGATAGTGTGGCTGATGTGATTAGGCCCTATGATGGTGTCCCCTGAATAGATATGTGGACACAGCTGGCAACGGGCTTTGTTGCAAGGTTAGGTTCCTGGGTTAGTGTTTCTGTTGTGTGGTGTGTGGCTGCTGGTGAGTATTTGCTTCAGGTTGGGGGGCTGTCTGTAAGCAAGGACTGGCCTGTCTCCCAAGATCTGTGAGAGTGATGGGTCGTCCTTCAGGATAGGTTGTAGATCCTTGATGATGCGCTGGAGAGCTTTTAGTTGGGGGCTGAAGGTGATGGCTAGTGGCGTTCTGTTATTTTCTTTGTTGGGCCTGTCCTGTAGCAGGTAACTTCTGGGTACTCTTCTCGCTCTGTCAATGTGTTTCTTCACTTCAGCAGGTGGGTATTGTAGTTGTAAGAACACTCAATAGAGATCTTGTAGGTGTTTGTCTGTGTCTGAGGGGTTGGAGCAAATGCGGTTGTATCGTAGAGCTTGGTTGTAGACAATGGATCATGTGGTGTCGTATGGATGAAAGCTGGAGGCAAGTAGGTAAGTATAGCCGTCAGTAGGTTTCCCGTATAGGGTGGAGTTTATGTGACCATCGCTTATTAGCACTGTAGTGTCCAGGAAGTGGATCTCTTGTGCGGACTGGTCCAAGCTGAGGTTGATGGTGGGATGGAACTTGTTGAAATCATGGTGGAATTCCTCAAGGGCTTCTTTTCCATGGGTCCAGATGATGAAGATGTCATCAATGTAACACAAGTAGAGTAGGGGCATTTGGGGATGAGAGCTGAGGAAGCGTTTTGTTCTAAGTCAGCCATAAAAATGTTGGCATACTGTGGGGCCATGCGGGTACCCATAGCAGTGCCGCTGATTTGAAGGTATACATTGTTCCCAAATGTGAAATTGTTATGGGTGAGGACAAAGTTCCACCACCAGGTTTGCCGTGACATTATCAGGGATATTGTTCCTTGTAGTCCATCTTTGTGTGGAATGTTGGTGTAGAGGGCTTCTACATCCATAGTGGCTAGGATGGTGTTTTCAGGAAGATCACCGATGGATTGTAGTTTCCTCAGGAAGTCAGTGGTGTCTCGAAGATAGCAGGGAGTGCTGGTAGCGCAGAGCCTGAGGAGGGAGTCTACAAAACCAGGCAATCCTGCTGTCAGGGTGCCAATGCCTGAGATGATGGGGTGTCCAGGATTTCCAGGTTTATGGATCTTGGGTAGCAGATAGAATACCCCTGGTTGGGGTTCTAGGGGTGTGTCTGTGCGGATTTGCTCTTGTGCTTTTTCAGGGAGTTTCTTGAGCAGATGGTGTAGTTTCTTTTGGTAACCCTCAGTGGGATCAGAGGGTAATAGCTTGTAGAATGTGGTGTTGGAGAGCTGCTTAGCAGCCTCTTGTTCATATTCCGACCTATTCATGATGACGACAGCACCTCCTTTGTCAGCCTTTTTGATTATGATGTCAGAGTTGTTTCTGAGGCTGTGGATGGCACTGTGTTCTGCATGGCTGAGGTTATGGGGCAAGTGATGCTGGTTTTCCACAATTTCAGCCCATGCATGTTGGCAGAAGCACTCTCTGTAGAAGTCCAGTCTGTTGTTTCAACCTTCAGGAGGAGTCCACCCAGAATCCTTCTTTTTGTAGTGTTGGTAGGAAGGTCTCTGTTAGTTAGTATGTTGTTCAGAGGTGTGTTGGAAATATTCCTTGAGTCGGAGATGTCGAAAATAGGATTCTAGGTCACCACAGAACTGTATCATGTTCATGGGGGTGGAGGGGCAGAAGGAGAGGCCCTGAGATAGGACAGATTCTTCTGCTGGGCTAAGAGTATAGCTGCACAGATTAACAATATTGCTGGGTGGGTTAAGGGAACCATTGTTGTGGTCCCTTGTGGCATGTAGTAGTTTAGATAATTTAGTGTCCTTTTTCTTTTGTAGAGAAGCAAAGTGTGTGTTGTAAATGGCTTGTCTAGTTTTTGTAAATTCATAAAGAATTTGATCCTTTCCTCATTTGTAAATAGGTGTCAAACACCTGGTAGATAATTTTGTATTAACTGATACTCCCACTAAAGTAACTAATGCCACAAACTGAGGGCCCATACAAATAAAATTCTGTGGTGGAGCAGCTATAGAATTAGTACTTAGCATCTTGTAGTGGAGTTATCCATTGACCCATTCATTATGGACCAGATTTTGTCCTGAGATGCATGAGCACAAATGTCCTCAGATGCACATGTGCAGTTGGGTGCGCCTATGGGAGCAGAATTTGGCTTTAGGCCAACCTCCCTGAACATAGTCAGGGCACTGCAAGATTTGACATGGTTCAGTATGCCACACCAACTCAGCGTTCTTTCATTGGAATCTATAAATTGCAGCAGCCTGAGCTGGGCAAAACTACCAGTTGTCACTTCACTATATTCACTTGTGAACAATGTTATTTTTATGAGTATCCACCAACTTGATCAGGTACAAAAGTGTTGTCATTTTCACTGGCAAATAAAATAAAGCTCTTTGTAGTGGAAAAAAAGGCAAAATCCTGGCTCCCTGGCGTAATTTTTTTTTTATTTCAGACATTTGGAAATTCTCCATTGTCATACGGAAAGGAGGGTGTCTGTGTGTGTACAATTGTTTCCTATCCATGAAAAGTTCCAGTTCTTTTTTGTAAAAGTCTACCTTTCCAGCACAACTCATATTAGCGATATGAATTGTGGGTCACAGGCTTCCGTCAGTTACACTAGTGTAACTCCATGGACTTCAGTCTATCAGTAATGCTTTAAAGAACGTGTCACTGCTGTTCACTGGACTCCAGAGCATGGAGCAGATCCTGATCTGAATGAACTCGAAGGTGAAACTTCCATTCATTTCAACAGAGCCCTGTGGTGCCTATCCTGCAAGCTGCTCTGTGCTGGTAGACCTTCCAGGGGATTCAGCTGGCAGGTTTCACTGTAAAAGATTTCCAGTGCATTTACTTGTTCTGTTACATTGTACAAAATGTGAGCTTGGTGATACTTACAATAAGGCATTTCCATTATACCTTCAAGGGCAAGGAAGCATTAATTATGAGATATCATTTCTGTAATTATGGTTCAATATCATTATATGTGGGATATTGCAGAGTAAGGTCACTTTTGCACTAACATGTAAGCAATGACAGTAATTTCCAAGAGCATAATCATTGCTTCCATTACATTCTTTTGGTTCCTCCAATTTAATTATTTTCTCTCTTCCTTTTGTAGAACAACATAAAGCCTTGCTACAGAAATTAAGTTATTATTAGGAAGTTATTTTTCAGAGATTTAATGCTCAGTACAGACTAAAGTGAGCCTTCGGGCTAATAAGCCTAGTGCAAGGAGTGGTGATAAGCAGCTTCGTTGACCCAGGAAGGACTCCTGCCTCAGAGAGGCAGAACTGCTTTCTTCTTTCTCCAGGAGGAGTACTTGGTACATCTCTTTGTAGGGCCCATCATATTCCCCCACTGCACCAGGACAGCTGTGCTTGGGGTCCATTCTTCTCTTTTCACAGGGACAATAAATCATACAGGAACCAGAGGAGGTGACTTGTGCATCTCCTATTCATGAGCAGCTTATGGGCCTGTGCAAAAGCATAGACTAGCCAGAGCACAAAGCATTCTCACTAAGGTCAGTACTAAGGAACCTTACAGCAATTAACAGAGTCTTAAAGAAGTTGTGTGCTTCCTTGGCAGGGGTCCAAGAGGGTTCTAAGTAGAATCCATCCCCCCATTCTCAAAGTGATCTTTGAAGTGATAATTGTGACTGCAGATTGTGGGTGAATTAAGTGCCCAATATGGATTCAAATGGCTGTGAAGTACAATGTGTTACATGCCCCCACTCCACACTGCCAAGCCTGAGCCATAGAGATGGGTCTGTTACAGCTACACTTGTGAGCCTGGCTCTTTAGCTCAGGCTGTAGGTCTTCAAGCTTTTAGTTCCGGAGTTCCCAAATTCTGTGAGCCAAGATGGCATCTGTCACATAAGTGAAAGACAAGATCAGGTGCATTCAAAGTGTCATGGTTATAGACTATTCCAGACAAGCTCCTCTTCTTTGATGGCCACCCGCTTGGCTGAAACACCAGGAATTGAATTGGGACCTCCAGATCTGAAAGCAAACCTGAGTAAAGGTTTCTGAAGCTGGTGGTTGTAACAGACTCATATCCAATATGTTTCAGGCACAAAGGGGTAGGCATAACATTTCTATCCAGTGGTCTACAGTTAGGCTTAGCATAATTCAATCTTTTTATAATATATATATTTTTTCAGCAGATAACATAGATGTTTATTTTTAAGCCATGGGTGTTTAATTGCAGTGTAGACATACTTTAAGAATGGAATCTATAAAAACCAACATGCTGAGTGGGGAGCTTTCTAAGCTAGCCAATAGGAGACGCTGAGGGCTTGCCTACACTGGCAATTAACAGCGCTGCAACTTTCTTGCTCAGGGGTGTGAAAAAACATCCCCCTGAGCGCAACAAATTGCAGCGCTGTAAAGTGCCAGTGTAAACAGTGCCCCAGCTATGCCCCTCGTTGAGGTGGTTTTTACAGAGCTCTGGGAAAGCGTTTTTTTAGAGCACTGCGCCGTGACCACACAAGGCACATTGAAGCGCTGCCGGGGTAGCACTTTAGCGTTGCCAGTGTAGACTAGCCCTGAGAAGAGGGGCAGGGCTTCCCTCAAAGGAAGATAGGTGCCTAAATGGGGGGACGATAGCACCCTGACATTAGCACCCCTCTTTTCCCTCTCCCCCCCACACAGCAAGCAGGAGGCTCCCGGGAGCAGCTCCAAGGCAGAGGGCAGGAGCAGCACATGGAGGTGGGGGGAGGGACAGCTGAACTGCAGCAGTTGATAGCCTGCTGGGTGGCTGCCACACAGGGAACTTAGGGGAGTGGGAAGCTGATGGGGGGGCGCCGGTCCACCCTGGTTCCAAACCCCCACCAGCTAGATCCAATGGGCTGCTCTTTCAGCAAGCAGTGGACAAAGCAGGTAGCTGCCTAACAACATTGTAAGGGAGCATTGCACAACTTTAAACGAGCATGTTCTCTGATTGATCAGCAACTTAACAATGAAACAATGTTAACCGGGACGACGTTAAATTAGGAGTTACTGTACTTTATTGGGAGAAAATTAAGTGCCTACAGGATAAGGAGGCATCTAAGTGGTAGTTTTGAAGATCTACATTTTGGAATTAGGCAATGTCTACACTAGCATTTTTGTCGGTAAAACTTCTGTAGGTCAGGGGTGTGAAAAAATACCCCCCCATGTTTCACCGACAAACACCAGTGTGGACAGTGCTGTGTCAGCGGGAGACGCTCTCCTGTTGACATAGCTACTGCCATAGGTGCTGACTTTGTGGGTGCTCTGGGGCTGGAGCACCCACGGGGAAAAATTGGTCTGCACCCATCAGCAGCTCCCCGCCCCAGCTCACCTCCACCTCTGCCCCTGAGCATGCCGCTGCGTCCTGCTTCTCCCCCCTCACTTCCAGCGCTTGTGCCGCAAAACAGCTGTTTCGCACGGCAAGCCTGGGAGGGAGGGGGGAGGAGGGGGAACGCGGCGCGCTTGGGGAAGAAGCCTGGGCCGGGGAGAGGATTTGGGGAGGGGTCCAATGGGGTAGGGGGTGGAGTTAGGGCAGGGACTTTGGGGCAGGGGTGGAGTAGGGGCAGGGGCGGGGCCGGGGAGGGTGCGAGCACCCACTGGTGCAGAAAAAAGTTGGCGCCTGTGGCTACTGCTCCTCGTTGGGGTGGCTTAATTGTGCAGACAGCAGAGCTCTCTGCTGTCAGCATAGAGTGGTACACCGGAGACCTTACAGCTGTGCTGCTGTAAGGTCTGCAGCGTAGACATAGCATTACACAGCTAAAGGGACAGTTAGATACTTAAATCCCTTTGTCCCTGTGCCCAGCAGTACAAGGTCCACACTTCTTCCATCCTGTTTCACTGTTGCCGTTAACTACATCTGAAGTTTTGTGGGCAAAGCCCTTTTTCTTGGGCTTTGTTCACAGATTCAGGATTTTTTCCATTGTGTAGCTTTCCTGTATTCAGCCATCGTCATAGAGCATATACATGGTGTTGAACTTTAATTGCAACTTTAATAATAACAAATCCAGATCTCTAATGGGGAAGTTCAAGGGGGGTTTCACTGCATGCATACACTTACAAAAAGAAGGTAAACATATTGAAGAATCAAGTTAATGCTGATTTAGTGAAAGAAGAGTAGATTTTTTTCTCCAAGGCAAAGGGAGTTTTTAATCAATAACTACATGATCCATTTGAAATATGCAGGCCTTGCATTGAAAGGATTAATAACAGTGACTAACAACAAGAATGACCACAGCTTCATTATACAAAGAGTTGTTAGAGCCACAAAACTAAAACTTTGCAAGAAAAATGAAATATGCAATTTGGGTGCTGCTTTATGACATTTTAAAGTGTGCTTTTCAATCAAATTCTACAACTGTCTAAGTTGAGAATGCCTTCTCATTGGGTTCACAGCTTCCCCAAGCCATAGATTAAATGTATGCAAATCCCATAGTTCATCCAAGGATGCTGATCAACACATTCTAAATAACCATCTTTATCATCTCAAAGAAAACAAAACAAAACATTCATTTTCCCGCTTTCTCTCACAATACAGTCTTCATATAAGTGCACAGCATTAAGGTTGTTGCTTTTGTGTTTTTATTTATTTATTTGGTAACAGCTGTGCCTTTTGCCTCACCATACCCTAGGGATATGATTATAGCATGATAACAACAAACCTCCTGCTGTGCTGTATTACTTTAATATACTAATTACAACAAATGATATGTATTCATCCCAAAATTTGTACATCAAAATAATCCTCTCAAATCACTGAAATATATGCTGCACTGAAAAGAAAAGGGGATGGTGTGGAGGGAAGACAAAAAGAAGAAAAGGTAGAAAACAAAGGGGGATAAAACGGAAATATTCTTAAAGGCTTGTCACCCGTCTCTGAAAGATTATCACTGAGGAGGTGAAATAACTGACAAAGACTTGGGTTAGTCCTTGCAAAGAAAAGGGAATAGAGATAATGATAATAGAGTATTTTGTGATTCCATGAAAGCTCATGCTTGAAAAGGATTCATAATTTTTTCTTTAATTTACATATTCATTGACTAAGTGTTTCAAGCAGATTTGAATTTAGTCCAAAGATGTTGATAAACTGTTTCATTTTCATTATAAAAGCACCTTTCTCTCTCTCCTTCACTCTCCTTGAAATTACTAAATGTCTTTGTGTTTGAAAACACGTTAAAATGTCTTTATACATTATGAAGTATACACTAACTCCAGCAATTTTGATGGAGATCCTCTGTGACCTGTGACTTAGAAAAATGTCTAGTAGTTCAGATTCACATTTTATTTAAATTTACTTACTGGCATCATTAATTGAGTATTTTCTGGGTCTGTAATGAAATTAGCATTGCTTCTAGATTTCTTTGAGGTACATTTTTAACCAAAATGTCGTGGCAAAGAAAATACATTATCCCTTTACTATTGTTTTGATGGAGATGCTTTCCCTCCAGACTTAATAACTAGGTGCTATAGAAGGCAGTGAAGTCATTACTTTTCCATCATTTTGCAAATATTGCATAGTGGGAGGACACACTGCCATTTTTAAACCCTTTGAATGTAAAAACCATGTATTATTTTCCAGTAAAGCCCCGGTGTGAGATAATTTAATTTTTTTTATTTTTAATTTTTTTTAGAATTTAAACAGCAGAAATTGGTACACTGAAAGCATATTGAAAAAATGCAGCCTTTTCTATTTCTAGTTTATATAAATACATGTTCGCCAATGGAAATTTCTGTTCAATAGAAATATATGCTCACTAATGGAAATCAATATTTTAAATAATAGGAAACTGTTTGCTATATTTCCAGTTACACAACTGCAATTTAATACAAGGCACAGGTCTTTAGAAAAGACAACAATTTGAATAACTAACGGACAAATGCTACCCATTTTCTACCTAAGGTATAACTTAAACAAGCAGACTTTGCATAGGCAATCTAAGAGGAGTTGTGGCACAGGAATTCTTCCCCCCAAACGGCAGGTAGGTGTGGATCACAAAACCATTCTATTGCCACTGCTACAATCCATGTACTGCTGTAGTGACTCAAACCCCTGTGTGCACAGCTTGGAAAAAAATATTAATCCTTTCATCATGAAGCGAGATACACCCCCTACGGAAGTTAACCGGATCGGGCACTCAATATGCATCCACACAGAAGAGGCATCTCTTCCTGGGTAGGCCCCAAGCCCTCCCAGTTTGCTCTCACCCACTGCAGTTCCTGTGGAAGCTGGCTCTGGGTCCCCGACTAGAGTGGAGGACATATGCATATTGCAATGGACAAGCCCTTTCCAGTTAGACTTACCATCTCTGGTGGCCCAGGTTAGAGGAGGATGAAAAATGCCAATTACTTTCGTGTCAAATATTTTGAGAGAGAGAGAGTAATTTCACATGAAAATTGTTTTTCAAAAAACTACCCTTAGTAGTTTTTTGGAAGGAGGAAAAAGGAGAAGGATAATGTTGACCATCTCTAGACCAGACCAGACTTTATACTGGCCCCAGCAAGTGAACCAAGCCCACGGAATAAAGAAATGCATGTAACTAAGGCAGGCATTAAATTTACCTGCTCACCTAGCCATATTTTGATACCCATAATCACAATGAATAGCCCTTTATTCCCTTTATGCAGGCTTATTGATTTCAAGGGGGCTGCTTATGAACAAGGTGCTATTTGGTATGTGTGTCAGTATTGTAGTCTGCCACTAAATAAGGAAGCATTTGAGTTTGGCTTTCACTTCATTTCCTGAACAACCACTCATCACCATAGGAATCAAATGATTGATGGATGGATGGAGGCTTCACAACCTCAGCCTTGTGTTGTGATGTGATTTTTCCATTTAAGCATTATATAAATGCTCAACAATAAACTAATGACAATAAAATAATAATAGTAACTGTTTTTTATTAGGGGTTTCAGAGTAGCAGCCGTGTTAGTCTGTATCCGCAAAAAGAAAAGGAGTACTTGTGGCACCTTAGAGACTAACAAATTTATTTGAGCATAAGCTTTCATGAGCTGCAGCTCACTTCATCCACATCTGATGAAGTGAGCTGTAGCTCACGAAAGCTTATGCTCAGATAAATTTGTTAGTCTCTAAGGCGCCACAATTCCTCCTTTTCTTTTTGTTTATTATGGCTTTATTGTAGTTTCTTTCCTTGATAGTTTAGAAAAATGCTTTGTGCTACCTGAAGATTTCAGCATATTGGTCACCTTAATTTTAGGACTATGCTTTCACTTAAGTAAAAAGTTTGGCTAGTAGCCAAAGACAAATATAAAAACATACCATGCGATATGATCAGTATCTGAAGATAAATATCAAAACATACCAAGAGAAAAAGTAACCCTGTTGCTGACTGCTATGTCCGGGACCTAAATGACCTTTTGTTCCTGGTCTGTTTCTGATATTGCTAACTCAGTGAAAAAAGTCTGAATTTACTTTGCTTGGTGACTTCAAAACCAGTGTAAAGAATCAGAATCCAAGAAAGTATAAGAGTTTTCCAGACAAGTTAGGTGAGGAAGGGGACTATAGTCAGCTCTCTGCCATGTCAATGCAGGAGTGTTTCCTAATGTAGCTTTACAAATAAGTTGCCCAGTTCTTCTACGACCCTCATTTTCTAATTCTTTCAATCCCCTGACTCCATCCACACACATACTCGCACACTAACAGTCACATTGTCCAGTTATGTTTATTCTTTGTAATTTAATGCTGTTGTGGTTCATGGTTCCATTATGCTCTACAGATGGTGATTTTTTATCTCTTCATACCATATTTCAGTAAGGATAAAAATTATATGTGTGGGGAAAGATCCTCAATCCCAACAGCACAAGTAGACTTAACACTGGTTTAAAGCATCATCTGAGGACTCTCCCTATGTGCGGAAATCCTCCAGTAGCATAACCAGTTCCATGCATCGGGAGCATGTCAGGGAGCCTGAAGAAACAAGGAGTATGGCCAGAGCATTGCTCTGCTATGTTGATTCCCAGCTGTCATAACAGCCCCTTAAGGGCCATTGTAATCAAGCATAAATTAGAGCAAACTGGAACCCCCAGCCAGCCCCAGGATCAAGAAGGTGTAAATGTGGTGTTTTACCTTCTCTTCCCACTCAGGCCATGTCCTGGGCAGAGCTCAGATGGACCCAAGGGTGCAGGTATCCTTCTTTTGATACCATACCTGCATTTGCTTCCCCCTGTATTCAAGAACCAAGCCTGGTTTTTGTGACTCTGACAAAATTGTTATGAATTCAGTAAATCCATTTGTTTCTTTTAATGCCTTGAGACACCTTCTTCTCTAGGTTTACATATTCCAAGTATTCCCTTACCTGCTTTTTATCAATTGCTATTTTTATAAGACCTTTCTCACTTCCTAATTGTCCAAACGTATTCTTTTTTCTATTTCTTCTTTGTATAGCTCAATATAGTTTTGTTTTTAAAAAAGCTATTTTTGTTCATTACTGGAGCATATGTAGATTAAAAGGGCATCTTAGTTGTACAAGGAGTGAATTTTAGTGTGTGAGAAAGGTCCTCTGTTCTATATAGGTACTTATGCCACACTCACTGCTTGAAGTCGGAGGTCAACTCTCCACTGAATAAGTACATCACATGCTTCATCACATCCCCCCAATATTATGCCTCAGCCCAGGATGGGAGGGCCCATATCTGAATGTAAAAGGGTTACCTATAGACATGACATCTTTAGCGTCTTGCCTGAGATTGTCTTAAGGGACACTCTGCCTGATGGGCCTTTTCCCTCTGACAATATGGCTCCCTACTGTATCACCTTGTGCTAAAAAATTCAGGCACAGAGTATGCAATGTTTCCAAAGAGAGTGGAATCTTCTCTGATTAACCCTATCCTGCCCTCACCAACCTCAGAAATTTTAGTCTCTTCCACGTGAAGCACCTGTGAAGAGGCATCTGTGTGGGACCAAGGAGTGGAAACGCTGTGCTGTGGAGTCATCGCGCCGCACCTTCCCTGTGAAAACACAGCACTCCCTCCACATCTGCATCAGTGCTCTTAGCTGGCTTTTTTACAGCCTCATTAGTGTCACTGGAGGCCTGCTGCCATTTCTGGCATTAACTCTGACAAGACAGACTAACTTTTTAGTGGATTGAAGTACACCATAGCAGTACCAAAACTATAATATTCTTTCTAGCAGCTGCTTCTCTTAATTTTCTTTTGACTAACCAACGCTAAGCTGAAATTGCCTGAAAACTGAATGGTCCATAGAGCTTTTCTGCCAAGTTTGCAACATCAGCTTGCTTTTTTATTGTGTGCTTTTAATATTCTACTTCTACATGTTGTTGGTGTATTGCTACATGCATCATTTCATCAAGTATCCCTTGTTCAGAATTCCTGTGGTTAATTCATGTATAGTTTTATATTGCTGGCTTCTGGATTCAAAACAGAATACCATTTCTACGTGGAGTCTAAAAGTTCATTCTTTGTATCAAGTGTTAAACTTACATATGAAGTTTATTTTTTCTAAGGTAGAAAATATATTTATCCAATTAGCATATTTAGAAGAGTACAATAATAATTTAACAAATTATTCAGTTGTCAGAGCAGGTTGTTTTTCATTAATGCATTTATACAGTAGTCAATGTTAAACAGATATAGAGAAGATGCAGTTATACGTTTGAGTAAAGAAACTAACAGGTCATAGGGTAGATTTTCAAAGGCCTAAACGTCAATGAGAAATAGGAATCCAACTGCCATTTGTGCCTTTGAAAATGTACCTCCCTTGCCATTTTCTCTTTAAACAAATCTGTGTCCTGAAATTGTGACTGATTCCTCCACCAGTTAAGCTGCAATGAACTGTGAGTAATTACACTGACTTTAAAGAAGTTACTCTAAATTTTCACCATCAGAAATGGTGAAACTAGGTGAGACCAGCATCTACGTTTATGTATTAGTTTTTGCTGTAACATCAGGTTCTTTGACTTGTTTCATCCAGTTTCTTCCATTCCATCAGTATGAATTTTTTCTCCTGTAACATTAAGAACAGTAAAGTCTGTTACAAGATTGAGAATGATATACTTTTTGCACAATGTTGCATAGCTTAGCATTAAAAAACTAGTTTTCTCCTCTTTCATTACAAAAGATTTTACAGAACCACAGGATATGGTCAAAAGATGCTTCTGGTTGTCCACACTTAACAAATCAAAAATACCTTTAAAAAACCCCATATATTGTCCTAGATTTTTGATGAAACAAAACTATACAAATATAATATTTACATATTACATATATAGAGACCTATATAATGCTTCAGATTTTTCCTTATTTTACGCATTTCCTCCCAGATCACATTTCCAAATAAGAATCTTACCTATATTGGAGTAGTGTAGAAATCATAGTGTGTTTCATATACAGCTGAGACAAATCTTTTGTGTGTGTAATTCTCCAATTTTTATTCTTTATTGAGTTATTTGAATTAGGCCCTCTAATATAGAATTTTTGTAACTGGTAATGTTGATAATAAAGCAGATAGCATGACCAGCATTTCTCTGGATTCACTACTCGTCTGAAATAGAAAAATATCATTATTTGGAGATTCCTTGTCATTAGTTTTGAATCTATTTGCCCATATCTAGTCTGGTCCCTAAAAGTATTAAAGTGACCTCTGGAACTATGCACTTGTGCATTGCTGCAATTCCACAACATTTAGAACTACACAACTTTTTAAATAAGGGATACACCTGTTGGGTAAA
Organism: Eretmochelys imbricata; assembly: GCF_965152235.1. Taxonomy (NCBI): domain Eukaryota; kingdom Metazoa; phylum Chordata; order Testudines; family Cheloniidae; genus Eretmochelys; species Eretmochelys imbricata. The sequence continues at coordinate 307,741,439 of NC_135572.1, read as the reverse complement.
ACCCTGAACCCATTGAAGTCAATGGTAAAATTCCTATTGACTGCAATGGAGCCAGGATTACACCCAGTATAAGTAGATTAATTTGGCAGTTTCTTGTAGGTCTCACGGAAGCAGTGAGTCTTCTAGAAAGATTTAAAATTTGATCCAAAGTTCCATGGGTTTGGAGGCGGTCCTAAATGAGTTAAGGGTATAAAAGAGAGCTCAAAGAGTACTGTAGGAGAAGCAGAGTATGAAAGCATAACTGATGAAGGGAATGGGGAGGAGTACCAGTAGGGAATCAAAACAGGTAAGCAGAGAAAGAAAGCATTAACAGCACTCACTGGTCTACAAAATATACCAGGCATGACAGAATTATACCTGAACACATTCTTTTAGATTTACGTTTAAGGTGATCTATATAATAAGAATCCAGAGAATGTCACTCTGTCTGTGTGTCATTCTGAAGCCTAGAATGTCTGTGGAGTCAGTGTGAAGTTATGAAAACACCTTCAAGCCTAGTCGACAGCTCTTTTTGTTCAGAATATTACCATGTTTGATCATCACTGGGTTTCACAGGGTATTACCATCCAAATTTGAGGTACTCAGTCATTTTGACTTTACAGATTACACCTGTATGCGGTGTACAACTACACTAAGGCTTGTATCTATGCCATACCAAGAGTCCTAGACCATTGTGATATCAGAAGTAACTCAACCAATCATCACTTACTTTACAGCTAATTTCCATGCAACAGTTCTGTTGGTTGTATGAGGGAGACTGCACCGATAGTGGATTACTTGGCCCAACTGCTACAACAGGGGTGGGCAAACTTTTTGGCCCAAGAGCCACATCGGGGTGCGAAACTGTATGGAGGACTGGGTAAGGAAGGCTGTGCCCCCCAAACAGCCTGGGCCCCGCCCCCTATTCACCCCCTCCCACTTCCCGCCCCCTGACTGTCCCACTCAGAACCCCTGACCCCCACAAAACCCCCTGCTCCTTGTCATCTGACTGCCCCCTCCTGGGACCCCCTGCCCCCCTGGGACCTCACCCCCATCCAACCCCCCGTGCTCCCTGTCCCCTGACTGCCCCTACCCCATCCACATCCCCACCCCCTGACAGGCCCCCCAGGACTCCCACACCCTATCCAACTCCCTCGTTCCCTGACCCCTGACTGCCCCAGAACTTCCCCCCCATCCAACCGCCCCCTGCTCCCTGTCCCCTGACTGCCCCCCAGTACCCCCCACCCCTAACTGCCCCCTACTCCCTGTCCCCGACTTCCCCCCGGAGCCCCCTAACAATACCCCCCCCCCACCGCCCCCTTACCATGCCACTCAGAGCAGCAGGAGCTGCATGGGAGGGGGAACAGCGAGCCTTCCAGGCCAGGAGCTCAGGGGCCGGGCAGGATGGTCCCACGGGCCGGACGTGGCCCGCAGGCCATAGTTTGCCCACCTCTGTGCTACAGCCATGTGCCCAACTGCCACCTCCACAAATCTCCCAAGACAACCCCCCAACATAAACAAACACAACCAGCCACACAACACAACTAGCATATACAATAACCCCAAACACACATAACCACTCATGGCAGTACACACAGCTCATTCGCAAACTGCACAAATCCATACAACTCTCCCAGTGCAACACAACCACAGACCACACAACCAGCACACACAGTAACAGAAGGTGCAGTGTGGCTCCTCTACTGTATCGTAACAGCACACAACACCCCCCAGACACATACCCAAACACAGCCGCCCACATAACACCACCAGCATACACAATAGTTCCAAGCTCCCAGAGCCCCTTATTGCTGCAAGACATGCCCCATTGCCACCCGCACAAATCAACACAAGTCTCCCAGCACAACCCCCCAGATGCAAGTCAACACAACAGAGAAACACAACCAGCACAATAACCCTGGACATCACTCTGAAACCTAGAATGTTGGTTAAATCCGTTGGTGAAGCAATAGAAACCACTACCTAGCATGACAGAGCTCTTTTTGTTTAGAATATGACCAGGGTCAATCGTGACTAGCATTTGCAGTCTGTTGTGATCTCTTCCCCCTTCAACTTCAACATGACTTTACAAATTACACCCATGCGACTGCGAGTATTTTATATCTCACTGCAAGAACATGAATCATTTCCTGTATTCTTTGGCTTCATTTGCATTGTGAATATCAATGGAGGATTTTCCAGAGAAAAGCTTGCAGGACTGGGCCTTATTAGTAGAATTATAATTAACAATGCCCTGATTAAAGTAATTACTTTTATCGTACTTACAGTAAATCTAAAGTAAGAATTTGGCTTTGGTCCTGCAGCATATGCACAGTTAAAAAATCCTGTAAATTATTTATTGCAGCTGGCCTGAGATGTTATGTAGGCAGCAAATATGCATCATACTGAAATTAATCCCTTCAGTCCCACTAGCATAATAATATCTAATGGCCAAATTTCACCGTGATACAAAGAAAATCTCATGAATATAGTGATTTTCATATGTTGGAGGGGATCAAAGCCTAGCACAGTGTAGTTACAGTAATTCCTTTGTTGATATGGTGATTAAGATACTATGAAAGAGTGTGTGTGTGGGGGGGGGGGGGAATAAGGAGAATTTAAGATAAATAATATTCATTGTGAACCCCAGGCAGCATAAAAAGAGGAATTATATATGTACACACCACAGAATCATAAAATCATAAAAATGTAGGGCTGGAAGGGACCTTGAGAAATCATCAAGTCCAGCCCTCTGTGCTGTGGCAGGACCAAGTAAACATGGACCATCTCTGACAGATGTTTGTCCAACTTGTTTTTAATTGCTTCCAATGATGGGGACTCCATGACCTCCCTTGGAAACATATACTAGAGCTTAACCACCCTTACAATTTGAAAGTTTTTCCTGATACCTACCTTAAATCTGCCTTGCTGGAGATTGAGCGTACTTCTTATCCTACCTTCAGTGGACATGGAGAAAACAATTGATCACCATCCTCTTTATAAAAAGAAAAGGAGTACTAGTGGCATCTTAGAGACTAACCAATTTATTTGAGCATAAGCTTTCGTGAGCTACAGCTCACAGCTTATGCTCAAATAAATTGGTTAGTCTCTAAGGTGCCACTAGTACTCCTTTTCTTTTTGTGAATACAGACTAACACGGCTGCTACTCTGAAACCTGTCAGCCTCTTTATAATAGCCCATAACATATTGGAAGACTGTTATCAGGTCGCCCTTCAGTCTTCTTTTCTCAAGTCTAAACATACCCAGTTTTTTTAACCGTTCCTCATAGGTCTGGTTTTCTGAACCTTTTATAATTTTTGTTGCTCTCTGCTGGACTCTCTCCAATTTGTCCACAGACTTCCTAAATTGTGGTGCCCAAATTTGGATACAGTACTCCAGCTGGGGCCTTAACAGTGCCAAGTAGAGCAGGGCAGTTACCTCCCATGTCTTACGTACAATACTGTTGTTAATACACCCCAGAATCATATAAATGCAGCAAAGATGCATGACATTGATGACTCATATTCAGTTCATGGTCCACTCTAACCCCCAGATCCTTTTCAGCAGCACTACCACTTAGACAGTTATTCCCCATTTTGTAGTTGTGCATTTTCTTTTTCCTTCCTAAGTGAAGTACTTTGCACTTGTCTTTATTGAATTTCATCTTGTTGATGTCTGACAAGTTCTCCAATTTAGCAAGGTCATTTTGAATTTTAAACCTGTCCTCCACAGTGCTTGCAACCCCTCCCAGCTTGGTGTCATCTGAAAATTTTATACACATACTCTCTACTCCATTATCCAAGTCATTAATGAAAATATGGACTAATATGAAACCCAAGACTGACCCCTGCTGGACACTAGATATTCCCTCCCAATTTGATAGAAAAACGTTGATAGCAACTTTTTGAATATGGTCTTTCAACCAGTCGTGCACCCATCTCCAGGAGTTCTCAAAGATAATTGCTAATGGCTCTGAGATTGCTTCAGCTAGTTTCTTAAGTATCCTAGAATGAATTTCATCAGGCTCTGCTAACTTGAATACATCTAACTTATCTAAATATTCTTTAACCTGTTCTTTCCCTATTTTGGCTTGCATTTCTTCCCCCGATTGTCAATATTAATTGTGTTGAGTATCTGGTAATCATTAAGCTTTTTAATGAAGATTGATGCAAAATATGCATTAAGCACCTTAGTATTCTGAAGCAAAATATGCTTCAAGCACCTCAGTCATCAGTTAGTAGGTCTCCTTCCCCACTAAGTGGAGGACTTATACTTTCCTTCATCTTTCTCTTGTTCCTAATGTATTTAAAGAACCTCTTTTTATTGCCTGTTATGTCTCCTGCTGTGGTAACTCATTCTGTGCTTTAGCCTTTCTGATTTTGTCCCTACATACCTATGCTGTTCTTTTATACTATTCCTTAGCAATTAGACCCTGTTCCACTTTTGTGGAATTCCTTTTTGATTTTCAGGAGAGACATCCTAGATGCCAAATTTAGGCTGCTAGGAAAGAGACTGAAATCCAGGACCTCTATGGTGGCATTCTCAGAAATGCTTCCAGTTCCACACGCAGGGCCAGGTAGAAGAGCTTCAGAGTCTCAATGCGTGGATGAGACAATGGTGTAGAGAGAAGGGGGTTAGATTTCTTAGGAACTGGGGAAAATTTTGGGATAGGGGGAGCCTATACTGGAAGGATGGGCTCCACCTAAACCAAAGTGGATCCAGGGTGCTGGCACTTAACATTAAAAAGGTTGCAGAGCAGTTTTTAAACTAAGAGATGGGAGAAAGCTGATTGCTGCAGAGGCGCATGTGGATCAAACAGAGACTTCTCTTAGAGGAGAGTCTATTGATAGAGATTCTCTAGGTTTTAGTCAGGAGGAGAGGATGGAAGAGGATAAAGTATGGCCAGATCAGACGAGAAACATTCACATAAAGAATCTGACACATCAGAAAAGGGCAGATGAATAAGCAGTGACAAGTTTTTAAAGTGTTTGTACACAAATGCTAGAAGTCTAAATAATAAGATGGGTGAACTAGAGTACCTTGTGTTAAAGGAGGATATCGATATAATAGGCATCACAGAAACCTGGTGCAGTGAGGACAATCAATGGGACACAATCATTCTGGGGTACAAGATATATCGGAAGGACAGAACAGGCCATGCGGGGGAGGAGGGAGTGGCTCTGTATGTGAAAGAAAATATAGAATCAAATGAAATAAAAATCTTAAATGAATCCACATGTTCCATAGAATCTCTATGGATAGTAATTCCATGCTCTAATAAGAATATAACAGTAGGGATCTATTATCAACCACCTGACCAGGACAGTGATAGTGACAATGAAATGCTCAGGGAGATTAGAGAGGCTATCAAAATAAGAAACTCAATAATAGTGGGGGATTTCAGTTATCCCCATATTGACTAGATACATGTCACCTCAGGATGAAATGCAGAGACAAAATTTCTCGATACTTTAAATGACTGCTTCTTGAATGAGCAGCTGGTACAGGAACCCACAAAGGGAGAGGCAACTCTCGATCTAGTCCTGAGTGGAGCGCAGGATCTGGTCCAAGAGGTAACTATAACAGGACCGCTTGGAAATAGTGACCATAATATAATAACATTTAACATTCCTGTGGTGGGAAGAACACTTCAACAGCCCAACACTGTTGCGTATAATTTCAGAAAGGGGAACTATGCAAAAATGAGGAGGTTAGTTAAACAGAAATTAAAAGGTACAGTGACTAGAATGAAATCCCTGCAAGCTGCATGGACACTTTTCAAAGACACCATAATAGAGGCTCAACTTAAATGTATACCCCAAATTAAAAAACACAGTAAAAGAACTAAAAAAGAGCCACCGTGGCTTAACAACCATGTAAAAGAAGCTGTGAGAGATAAAAAGGCATCTTTTAAAAAGTGGAAGTCAAGTCCTAGTGAGGTAAATAGAAAGGCGCATAAACACTACCAAATTAAATGTACAAATTTAATAAGAAAAGCCAAAAAGGACTTTGAAGAACAGCTAGCCAAAAACTCAAAAGGTAATAACAAAATGTTTTTAATTACATCAGAAGCAGGAAGCCTGCTAAACAACCAGTGGGGCCCCTGGACGATCGAGATACAAAAGGAGCACTTAAAGACGATAAAGTCATTACAGAGAAACTAAATGAATTATTTGCTTCAGTCTTCACGGCTGAGGATGTTAGGGAGATTCCCAAACCTGAGCTGTCTTTTGCAGGTGACAAATCTGAGGAATTGAAGTGCAGCTATAGGAGGTTTTGGAATTAATTGAGAAACTTAACAGTAACAAGTCACCGGGACTAGATGGCATTCACCCAAGAGTTCTGAAAGAACTCAAATGTGAAATTGCGGAAGTATTAACTATGGTTAGTAACCTGTCCTTTAAATCAGCTACTGTACCCAATGACTGGAAGATAGCTAATTTAACACCAATATTTAAGAAGGGCTCTAGAGGTGATCCTGGCAATTACAGACCAGTAAGTCTAATGTCAGTACTGGGCAAATTAGTTGAAATAATAGTAAAGAATAAAATTGTCAGACACATAGAAGAACATAAATTGATGCGCAAAAGTCAGCATGGCTTCTGTAAAAGGAGATCATGACTTACTAATCTATTAGAGTTCTTTGAGGGGGTCAACAAACATGTTGGCAAGGGAGATCCAGTGAACATAGTGTACTTAGATTTCTAGAAAGCCTTTGACAAGGTCCCTCACCAAAGTCTCTTACGTAAATTAAGTTGTCATGAGATATAAGGGAAGATCCTTTCATGGATTGAGAACTGGTTAAAAGACAGGGAATAAAGGGTAGGAATAAATGGTAAATTTTAAGAATGGAGAGGGGTAACTAGTGGTGTTCCCCAAGGGTCAGTCCTAGGAACAACCCTATTCGACTTATGCATAAATGATCTAGAGAAAGGGGTAAACAGTGAGGTGGCAAAGTTTGCAGATGATACTAAACTGCTCAAGATAGTTAAGACCAAAGCAGACTGTGAAGAACTTCAAAAAGATCTCACAAAACTAAGTGATTGGGCAACAAAATGGCAAAGGACATATAATGTGGATAAATGTATAGTAATGCACACTGGAAAAAATAACCCCAACTCTACATACAATATGATGGGGGCTAATTTAGCTACAAATAATCAGGAGAAAGATCTTGGAGTCATCGTGGTTAGTTCTCTGAAAACGTCCTCGCAGTGTGCAGCGGCAGTCAAAATGGCAACCGGGATGTTAGGAATCATTAAAAAAGGGATAGAGAATAAGATGGAGAATATCTTATTGCCCTTATATAAATCTTTGGTACGCCCACATCTTGAATATTGCTTACAGATGTGGTCCCCTCATCTCAAAAAATATATACTCCCATTAGAAAAAGTTCAGAAAAGGGCAACTAAAATGATCAGGGTTTTGGAACGGGTCCCGTATGAGGAGAGATTCAAAGGGCTAGGACTTTTCCGCTTGTAAAAGAGGAAACTAAGGGGGGATATAATAGAGGTATATAAAACCATGAGTGGTGTGGAGAAAATGAATAAGGAAAAGTTATTTACTTGTTCCCATAATATAAGAACTAGGGGCCACCAAATGAAATTAATGGGTAGCAGGTTTAAAACAAATAAAAGGAAGTTCTTCTTCACTCACCGCACAGTCAACCTGTGGAGCTCCTTCCCTGAGGAGGTTGTGAAGACTAGGACTATAACAGGGTTTAAAAGAGAACTGGATAAATTCATGAAGGTTAAGTCCATTAATGGCTATTAGCCAGGATGGGTAAGGAATGGTGTTCCTAGCCTCTGTTTGTCAGAGTGTGGAGATGGATGGCAAGAGAGAGATCACTAGATCATTACCTATTGGTTTCACTCCCACTGGGGCACCTGGCATTGGCCACTGTCGGTAGACAGGATACTGGGCTGGATGGACCTTTGGTCTGACTCAGTGTGGCCTTTCTTATGTTCTTATGTTCTTAAAGAGCTCCTGATGGAGTCATATTGGAACCTTACTATTCTTCCTATCTTTCCTTTGCACCAGAATAGTTTGCAATTGTGCCTTTAATATTGTCTTCTTGAGGAACTGCCAACTCTCCCAAACTACTTTTTCCCTTAGATTTTCTTTCCATGGCAACTTATCTATCAGTTGTCTGAGTTTGTTAAAGTCTGCTTTTTTTTTGAAGTTCATTATTATACTACTTTCACTCCTTCCTTTCCTTTGGCCTGGTCTACACTGCGGGGGAGGGATCGATCTAAGATACACAACTTCAGCTACGAGAATAGCGTAGCTGAAGTCGATCTATCTTAGATCGACTTAGAATCACTTACTTCGCATCCTCACAGCGCGGGATCGACGGCCGCCGCTCCCCCGTCGACTCTGCTTCCGCCTCTCTCGCCCGCCCTCTCAATCCAGCGTGTAGACATGGCCTTAGAATCATGAAATCTATCATTTCATGATCACTGTCATCCAAACTGCTTTTCATCTTCAGATTTTCTACCAATTCCTCCCTGTTGGTCAGAATTAAGTCTGAAATGGCTGTCACGCTGCTTACTTCCTCCATTTTCTGGAACAAATTTGTCCCCAGTATATTCCAAGAACTTTTTAGAGATTTTGTGTTTTGCACTGGAGGGGCGGGGGGGAGGGATCGATCTAAGATACGCAACTTCAGCTATGAGAATAGCGTAGCTGAAGTCGACGTATCTTAGATCGACTTAGAATCACTTACTTTGCATCCTCACAGCGCAGGACTGATGGCAGCTGCTCCCCCGTCGACTCTGCTTCCGCCTCTCGCCCTGGTGGAGTTCTGGAGTCGACAGCAGAGCGATCGGGGATTGATTTATTGTGTCTACACTAGATGCAATAAATCGATCCCTGATAGATCGATCACTACCCGCTGATCCAGTGGGTAGTGTAGATGTGGCCTTAGAATCATGAAATCTATCATTTCATGATCACTGTCATCCAAACTGCCTTTCACCTTCAGATTTGCTACCAATTCCTCCCTGTTGGTCAGAATTAAGTCTGAAATGGCTGTCACTCTGCTTACTTCTTCCATTTTCTGGAACAAATTTGTCCCCAGTATATTCCAAGAACTTTTTAGAGATTTTGTGTTTTGCCGTATTACTTTCCCAACAGATCTCTGGGTAGTTAAAATCCCCCATTATTACCCGATCCTGTGTTTTGGATACTTCTTGTTATTTGTTTTAGAAATGCCTCCTTCACGTCCTCTTCTGGATTTGGTGGTCTATAATAGACCCCCACCATTACATCAGCCCTATTTTTTACTTTTTACCCACAGACTCTCAACTGGCCACCTCCCATCTCCTTCTGGACCTCAGAACAAGTGTGTATATCCTTTATGTATAATGCAACGCCTCCTCCCTTTTTTTCCTGTCTGTTCTTCCTGAAGAAGTAATACCCTTCCATACCAATATTCCAGACATGAGACTTATTCCACCAAGTTTCTGCGATGCCAATTAAATCATAATTTAGCTTATGTACTAATAGTTCCAGTTCTTCCTGTTTATTCCCCTTACTCTTTGCATTTGTATACAGACATCTAAAATGTTGATCAGATTCCCCCATTGATTTCCTTCTTGTTGCTACTTTGACCTGTTGTAATTTTCCATGTCTCCCTCAACATCTAACCCTTTGTTAAGGTTAATTAGGTTTATCTTTATGTAGGATAAAGAAATTGTTATCTCAAATATCACAAATATTACAAAAATAACAAAGTATGTTTGTTATTAACCTTACTGCTTCTTCTGACCATATGTATGTTATCTTTCTCATTTACAGTTTTTTTATTTCATATGCACAATTGATATTATAAAAAGAATGGTTTTATTAAGTAAAACTATAGATTATGATAGAAGACAACAGACAATTGAATTCAACAAATGAGAACTGAAGAGACAAGCAGAGGGGGAAAATATGCATGAAATGCATGATGTGAAATATTTCTAAGCTGTCCACAAAATTTGGTTGAAGGGCAATGAGTTTCTCTTCAAATGTAATGTAAAATGGCTGGTAGCTCACTATGTAATTTTGCCATAGAAAATATCTGACCAAAATTAGGTAGAGATAAAAATCATGGGAAGCACTTCGGTGATTTGAAGAAAGGAGGTCTGTTTAGTCTCAAGCTTACTGAATATTTTCTCAGTTGGACAATCCAGGGAAGCTAGCAAAAACTTAACCCAGTATGACCCACAACTGGCTGGCTTTGGCTCTACCGAGATAAGTTCTTAACATTCTAAAATGAAAAGCTAAGATAATCAGATAAGGCTTCAGTTAACAGGTTTTGCGCCTACGAACCTTACAATGGAAATATATTTAGATGGATATTGTCTTGGGAATGGCAGAAAACATCAGACAAGAAAATGGAAATCCAGTAAAACCAGATGTCAGACTCAATAAAGGATACATTGAGATTTGTTGTACCTGGAATATCTGCCTAGAAATTGAGAGCTGTGGAACTATCAAGATCATAGCAGAAGAGAAGAGAATGCCCCCCACCTGCCACTCCCTCATTACAAAACCAACAACAGAAGCAAGAGCATACTGTTATTTTTGTTCCAGGGAAATGCTGACAGACCTGACAGCAATATTTCCTGAAACACACCAGTAAGATTTATCTTATGGCGGCCAGCACATCCCTTGACCCACTCCACTTCCTGCAGTCCCCATTGGCCTGGAACAGCGAACCGCGGCCAGTGGAAGCTGCAATCAGCCGAACCTGCAGACGCTGCAGGTAAACAATCTGCCCCGGGCCACCAGCAGATTTCCCTGACGGGCCACGTGCCAAAGGTTGCCGATCCCTGATCTAATTGCATTAGTAAGGACTAAGGCCTGACCGCTCAAAAGGCATTGTGTCACAACACCTAACTTTTAGGCTACCAGAAAATTAAAGGAACTACGATTCACAAAACCCTAGTTAGGTGCGTAGATTACATATACAATGAATGGGAAGAGGGAGGTGCCTCAGAATGGGATTCATAAAAGCCTGAATGCTAGGCAGGGAACCACCTAAGCAAGCCAATAGGGGTGCCAACCAGAGGGATGTACTAAGCCCAACCCCTCTCATGGAGGAGGCACCTAAGTCCAGGCTGCCAGGATGTTCTTCTCTGCTTAGCAGTCCACAGCCAGAACCCTCTTTGGAATTAGGTGCTTATGCCATTTTGCCGGAAGCAAGGAAGAGGAAATAGTAGGCTAAAAGTTATAAAGTTGGGCACCACCACTTCCTCCTCCTCTGCCCAGGTTTGAATGGGACCCATCCAGTAGGTGGCCTCCAAGCAGATCAGGCCCTGCACACAACTTAGGCTCCTGAATGCCTATCTTCTCCCATTTGTGAAGTGCTCTGGGGCTTAGGTGAGAGGTAGGCTCCGGGACACCTAGAGAAATGCAGCAGTGCACAGCAGGAACATAAGGTCCTAGGGAAATTTTACCCTAATAATGGAGGCACTGGGTCAGTTTAGGCACCTACAGGAGTTAGGCAGGAGTTTGTGCATCACAGTGAGCTGAAACTGGGACTTAGGTGCCTAACTTGTTATTTCAATTGGAACACAACAAATGAAGAGTGTCAGTGCAAGAAAGACATTCTTTTATCTGCCTTACATTAACCCTCTTTATATTCTGAGTTTTAAAGGAGTAATAAGCCTGCACCATCCAAAGTACTATCTATTTAACTGTAAAGTATGTAGACATTGAAACTATGCCACAATATGCTGAGTACTGTACCTTTCAAAAGAGGCTCTATTGATATGGCTTATAGCTTAGGCCTTTGTAAATTCTTTCTTCATTGCATCTCAAGACAAACAAAGGATAAAACATTTTACTCCTATAAAAATCCATTTTATAAATCACACATTGCTAATAAATAGTAGGCTGCTTGGTACTGCTCCAATAGACATGACAGCTCTAATTCTGTCTTAACTGGCAACTTGACTATTTTTCCTGCCAGGACGAATACTCAAGTGGTACACAACTTTCATGGGGGCTTCTATGCAACCTCCCACCTGGCCTCTGGTGGAAAACAGATGGGTTGAGATATATGAGCATCCCTACTTAGCAACCCCTAGTTCATGGAACTTTCCCTGTGGGATGTTGGTAATTTATGCAAGTTTGAGCAACCTGAAGGCTATTCTAACTTGCATCCATGATCTGGCCTAATTCAAATTAATCCCAGGATCAAGAGAACAAAGGTGGTTAAAAACACTAAATCCTTCACCTGAGCTGCACTGGGCCCATCAGAGATTAACCTAAGGAACCCTTTCACTGTATATAAAAGTAGGTTTTGTTTCTAGGCAGATTTTTGGCCAACCTAAACCCCACTAGATTATATGGATGCATCTTGCTATCTGGAAAAAAAAAGTTTGTTTGTTTTTTTAAAGACAATACAGACAATACTGTAGGCAAATATCCTCAGTAATCATAATCAAAGGGTGGTCTTTCTCTACTACAGAATAATTATTGATTGGAACATATCTCCTTACCACAGTGTTCATAACCTAAATCCTACTAATTATTGTATACATTTCAAATGAACTGGTAAAGAGAATGTATATTCAACCAAAGTTCCCTTCAAAATATTGAAAAAGTACATCCTGAATGGTATTTGGAAGTACTTAAGGATTTTTAATCTCATAACAAACAATATCTACATCTCTCTTCAATTCTCTCCATACACACACACATTTATTAAATATATCAATTGTATGCAGGATGCATATATCTACCTGAATTCTATTACAGATTTTTTAATATCATGCTTTCTCTGATTTTAGATTAATTATATATTTTTGTGTCAATTGATATCTAATGTAGACATTGCATAATATTACATCTACTCTCCAAATATAAGTTTGGTGCTTGGGCCACAAAAATCCAAGTTAAATGGTATTTGCAGAGTTAATAATGAGTTAATATTAGAGAATGAAAAAGTATTTTAAAAACATCCCATTCCTTTGATGACAGCGCTCTTAGGTAACTCATGGTACAGAGGTCTGCTGGCTACAGAGATAAGACATGGATGAATGCAGAATTTCTTTTAAGATGAAGGTACATTCTTAATCTCTGAATTTCATGAGTGTCAGATTAATATTTTAAAAAGTTTTGCTAGTGTATTGAAGAATTTCTGTAGAGAAGCAAATTGCTCCTTCTATGGAGCCTCCAGCAAACTCATTTTGATTAAGAATACATTTATAAACACTGAAAACCAAAATTCAAATTTCTATTTTACTGCAGCGTCACTTTGTGAATTCAATTGCAGATATATAAAACTGACAATTCTAAAGGTAAAAACCACCTGCCCTAAATCCCATCAGCCTCAGAAAGGAACTTGTAGTATCTCTGAAACATGCAGTGTGCCATAATGCATTATTGCGAAGGCTGTGTAAATTAGCTGCTTATGATTATTAAATGTATGCTATATTTATAGCACAGTAAAGAGCTTGTTTAGTAGGCTGTTTTGATTTTATATTGTAATTTAGATATTTGATCATTTAAAACTATCCATCTTAAACATAAGTGCTCAATATAGGGCCAGAATTTCAAGCGAAAGATCTAAATTCGTACACATAAAATTGTACACTCAAATTCTTGAATGAATTCCCAAACTTGAAACGCCATCCCTACCAGCACTTGTGCTTGCGAATCAGGTAGTTGAATATTAGCTGTGAAACCTGTACATGCAGTAGCCTGAACCTGTACAAGAGCCTTCTGCAGTAAAGCTACAGTAAAACCTGTACATGAGTACCACTTGTAGACAAGCTTCTGCCCTAAGCGACTGACTCAGAGAATCTTCAAATATACTAAATTCAATCCTGCCCCCCCGTATTAGAAACAATCATTTTTAAGCAACAGATTTTTGTTATTTCCTGGAGAAGTCATTTAAATCAGGTTTAAATGAGCAGGCATTTAAATCAGAACAATTTGAATGTTCATATCCCAGTTTTGACATGTGGTTTTGAACACAAGGTTACAAAGGCTGGATTGAGATCCCAGTGAACAACAGGTTACATTCCTCTCTATCAAAAATAGGCAATGTTCCTCTCTGTCAGATCATAATTTCAGCTACATGCTGCTCATCTTTTTTTTTAAATCCACTGTTATGCCAGTTGAGCAAACAAAGATGCAAGTTTTAATAGTTAACTGCTCTGCTCACAACTTCACACACTGGTGATTAGATTTGAACCTTAAAACCCGGCAAAGTATTTGTTTCCATTCACAGCTTAACAAACACTGGGTGACATTATCTAGGATTCTGAACATAAAAGGAATAAGACTCCAGTTCAGCAAGATGCTTAAACACATGCTTAATTTTAAGCAAGCTGACGTCAATGGGATTATTTGTGTGCTTAAAGTTAGGCACATGCTTAAGTACCTGGCTGAACTAGGGCCAAAGTCAGCAATTAAAGAAAGTAGCTATGTTGAAATTTATTGTCCATGGACCTAATCATGAGAGGTTGGGCTTGGAAGCAAAGCAATGAAGGGAGTTTCTCTTTAGACAAAAGATGTTTGTGATATGAAAACAAACATATAAAAATAATAGGAAGTAGCCTACATTAATTCTAGAGGGATCTGAATATATTTTTGGAAAAGAGGGCAATATTACTGAAAATACATTTTAAGGTTACAATTAAGATGAGCTTGGTTTGTAATGAGTGGATTTACCGTGGGGGATGGTGCCAGAACATGTGGTCTTATCCTCAGTTTATGCTCTATAGTCTCAGACACTTGTTTCTCTGCATTAACCAGGCACTAATTCATTTATGCTCATCACTAGGTGTTTCCTGTCTTGAGGAAAAATTGCTTTAATCTCACTATGGTATGAACATCAGAGTGTTAGTGCAATTTTTTTTTTCTATGCCAAGGTTACATTTTGCAGATAAACAACATTTCACTGTATGTGCAAACTGAAGTGTGTATTCTGTGTATTTTTATGGAAACACACTGCAAGCCAAGTTTAGCAAGCCAGAATCAGTAATGTTGTATATTTCGGCTTTCACAAATCAAATGTTTTTCATGTTATCTCTCCACTAGTAGACTACAAAATGTTTGAACACTGTGTTCAAAAAGCCTATAGGATTTTGCAGTGTCTGTGCTGTCACATAAAACACTCGTTATCTCATGTCCATCCCATCTCTGTTGTCAAGCCAGCCTCTACAAGACTACTTGTCTACTTCTCCCTTAAGTGTCATTACACTTTCTTTGTGAATCCCCACTACGTCCAGACCATCCCTACCCTAAACTGCTCCATAAGGCTATCACCCTCTCCTCCTTTGAATCTCCCCTCAAAACTCAATTCTGCTGTGACACCATAAGAAATCATCCAGTCTCTAATAGTGAGAATGAAGAGTAATTGGAGAAATTGATATTTACCAAATCAAGAGTTCCATTGAAATCAACGGGGCTACTTATGAGCTTAAAATTACACACCCACTTAAGTACTTTCATGAACTGGGGCTTGTGTGCATAAATAAAAATTGTACATATATATGTATCTGACTATCTCATCTTTCCCTTCCTCCATATGTTGCTTATTTTCCTAGAGCAGAGGTTCTCAAACTGTGATCCACAGACCACCAGTGGTCCACGAGCTCCATTCAGGTGATCCTCTAAGGTGTGCACCTGGGCAGCTGCACACAAGATAATGAAGGGCCATCCACCTAATTAGTGAAGCCGTGCAGACATGACTTCACTAATTAGGTGCCGGGACCCTGGAGAAGATGTACATGTAAGGTGAGGTGGGGGGAATAGGAGGTAGGAGGGAGGGGGTAGTGGGGTGAGAAGAGGGGGTGTGGCAAATTTGGGACGTGCAGGGCTGCAGCAGACAGAGAAAGAGGCATCTTTCCCCAGCTCTAGGGCTGTGGGTCCTTGGGAGAGACCTCCCTCCTTCCCAGCCCCAGCTCGGGGGCTGCCATGGTGAGGGAGAAAGGGAGAGCCCCCCCCCTTCCCATCCCCAGCTTGGAGGCTGCTATGGCGGGGGAGAGAGGGCACATCCGTTGCATTTGAAAGATAAGACTACTGATATTAAAATATGAGTTGTGTGCTTTTATTTGTAGAACAAAAAAATAATAATTATTATTATTTTATATGGTGCTTTTATTCAAAGCACTTTACAATAGTTAGCTAACGGTACACACAACATTTGGAAAGATCATTAAGTGGTCCGCCGAGACCCTCAGATATTTTCAAGTGGGCCACGAAAAAAAAGTTTGAGAACCACTGTCCAAGAGTATTAGTGCATGGACCATATCTATTTTTGTGTTTTCAATGAAGCCCCACTTCTAACCAGGGACTCTAATATAGCTATTTATTATTTAACTATAAAAATCTACAGGATCCAGTTCAGGGCATTTGACAGCACACAAAAAGGCTATTCAACATTTTACAGGAATCCACCTGAAACTGTAAGTGAAAATGAATTTAATTTGGTAGGACAATTACTACATTTGTCAAGGTTATCAAGGCTCCCCATCTTCATTTTGCAAGACTGTCCTGGGATCGTTCATGACTACAGATAGAGGACCTTGCTTTTGTACTTCATCCCAGTTATGAATGCTATACCATACACTTGAGCTATTAAGGCCTCACTTTTATTTACGTAAGCTGGACTGACATCTAGGTGAACTGTCCTAGGACAAGACAGGGACAGAACTGTCAGTCACATTCAGTCCCTACTTCCTCTTTGTTCATGGGCAATGTAAGCTGAGTCAGCCTGCTCCTGCTTGCCTACCTATCAGGCAGGGAGAGGTAGCAAAATTGGCAGCAGGTGCTTTTGCTCCACTCATGGTCTAGCAATATAAGTAGCACACTTTGCAAAGAATAAGGGGCTCCTTAAACCCCTTTATTCCCTGCAAAGATGTGCAGCCTTCCTCCCGACTGAGCCCAGAGTATTTATATACTTTAAAGACTTTTACTGGCACTCTCCCAAGAAAACTTCGGTCGCACCTAGAGTAAGGGATGTCAGATGAAAAAAATAAGATGAGATGATACATATGTTAAAAATAAACGTATTTGTTGTAAACAATATGTTGTACAGAGAGCAATTCTGAGGAAGAGATGTCACAAATGAGTTTGCTTTCAAAATGGAGATAATGACACTGACCTCCTTTATAAAGCGCTTTGAGAGCCATGGATGAAAAATTATATAAGAGCTGGGTATTATGTAAGGTTCAGAACTGAACTCTCCCTTCCATGAAAGGTTTTCTCCCGGTGACTTTTTTCTGTTGCTTCCATGGTTACATTAAATAGACAATCAACAACATACAGTTCACTGAGTTCCAATATACCGACAGTTTGTCTAAGCATGAAAGCTACATGTTTAAATAGATTGTTCTATCAATTAAGAAGTCTAGTGCTTCAAAGGCATAGAATAGTGGTTTAGAGTGAATAAAAAAGAAAAAACAGGTTCATATATGGCTAGGAATGCCAGCTGCTGTGTTTTGCAGTCATAGAAAATTTGATTGGTACATCTCACCTTTTTATTCTTCTCATCGATTCTCAGCTCAATCAATGTTGCTTTCTTCTCTAAACTTAGCACAAGCATATTAATATTGTAAGGAAATGGCAACAGAGTAGTTTTAGAACATCAGGATGCTAAAGGAAAATAACAGAAACACTGTATTGTCTTGCATAACTCCTAACAAATTGATACATTGCTATTCTGTTTTTTAATACTCAACCACTCATAGTGAAGTTATAAATATAATATTTCCTGTAAAACCTTTAAGGATTCCATGGATAATTTAGGAACACAGCACAAAAGAATTCAGTATTACACCAAAAGGACAGAAATTGCTTTCCTAACCTTTTAACTTTCTTTTTTAATAAAAATCAATTAGCAAGCTTGAAAATCTAAAATTATTCTGTGGAAGTGTCAGAACCTCCACTAAGGTCAAGATCAGGATTTGGACACAGGACCTTCAGCACCACAGTACAGATATCTACCATCGGGAGCTAAAGGAGTACATCAATTAGCCAGCCATGGAAGCAGGCTATTATCCTCCTGTGCAGACAACCATTAGAAGGAGGCCCCAACAGCTAGTCTGCCAACAGGTTAGAAAAGGACAGAAAGGTAGAATATTAGTAGCTAAATCCTTGAATAAATGTCATACAGCAACACATTCTATACAACGGTCATATGCCTCAAACGCAGTGAGGACACAGTGGCACAGGCTAGCAATGAGAGTATGTATCCAGAGAGACCACTTCAGCCCGTACGGAAGCCTACACTGACACATCTTCACTGTTATTTTGAGTGACCTCTCTAGATTAAAACAGGCACAGGTATACTTACTCAAGTAGCAAACCACATCTTCGACTGCATTATAGACATAGTCTTAGATCACTTTACCAATAAGTAACTGATAACATAATTTGCATCACCTATAAATATGGGCTGGTTCACTAATTTCCTAGCCAAAAATATAACCATCAACCAGCCATCAGTTGTCTCTTTTCTTTAGGGACACCTTTATGGGAACTAATAAAGAGTTCAAACAGAACAAAACAAAGCAGCAAAACAAAGGCAGCAACTGTCTCCACTGCCCTACAAGCCTGTGGGCAAAGCACCAGCTCATACCCATCTGTTTTTCCCCTGCTGCCTCCCACAGAGCCTTTTGCATTTCCCCAGCTCCCTCTAGTAGGTCAGAGTTAATTAGCTGCTGCATTAACCCTGTAGGATCTTGGCTAGGGAGTGCCCTTGTACTTTGTCATAATAGCTCATGTTAGGTCTTCCTTGTGTACCTGATATACCCAACTGGGAATCAGGACAATTCTGGGTTATTACTTAAAGGTTAATCCTTACTTATACTTAAAGATAATAATTGATTTCTTATACCCTAACTCGTGAAATTAAGGTACTATTTGATGTGGGTCCACTGAAGTCAAATCTGAATTGATGTGTATGTGTATCATATTTCTTACTTTACGAGTTGACCATTTTAAGTCATTTATACCATTCCGTATGCTATAAAAATCCATTTTGTGAAAAATTTCTAAAATTAAATTTCCAAGGCAGAAAATGTCAAAATTTGTAAAGTACTGCCCTGGGGCTTCTAGAATCATTACCAATCCAAACTTGGCTCCCCAATCTTATTATCATTTGAAAACAAATACAGAGTCATTAAATTTTCATACATTTCACCCACTGCCCACCCTATGTCTGCTTCTGGCTTCTTTACCTCACCAGCTTTGAAGGCTGCTTTTGATTTCTGCTTCGGAACATCAAGATTTTCAAGCCTTTTCATAGTATACTCCCTGATCAGAGAATAGCTCCTGTTGAAATGTATATCTTTAGCCAGTTGGATTTTTACTTTATCAGTCTGAAAATTGACAGAGCCATTCAATAAAAGCTGCAGCTGCCACCATATCAAATGAAGAAGAATGAACAAAGGGTGCCTATTTACAATTTTTCTTGCCAATGAGCACAGTATAGAGATGATCCAAGCTATTCATCGTTGCATTTGACAGCACCTAGACAATGCATTCACAGAATTGTGAACAATTAAAATATATGAGACCCATGTACTGTTATTTCAGGAATGCTGTATATTCACGATGTAAACCTACCACTCCCTTCAAATCTGAAACATATATACAACATTGAAAGTTGTGGGTTTCTGGACACCTTTCTAATTTTGAGTTCATTTGGGTCACCCTTACTCACGTTGAGTAGTTTCTTCCTTCTTATGTGGTTCTGTTGGGCTAAATGGAACTACTCACAAACAGCTGGATTTAAAAGCCCTTACTCAAGGCCTCTTACTCCCCAACTCAGCCCTGCTGTGTTTGCAAGTCTGGACATGGTGGGAAGAGCAGGAGCTATTTATCCAGTACTCCTCATTCTGAGCAAGTGAGAAAAGAGTGGGAGGAGCCTGGGCTCCATTCTTTTACCCCTTTCAGCTACAGTATTTGTCCAGGCACACAGGGAAGAATAAGCTGCTACACAAAAAAGAATGGAACATTCTCTACACTGCATTTTGAGTGTCACAACTACGTGTGCCCCCCACTTTGGTCAGGTTGTAAAGTTACAGTGATAAGCCAAGAGTCAGTTACTGCTCACATTGATATTATTGCAAATTGGTGAAAACTTCAAAACTTCAAAAGTTTTTTGTCAGTTGCCCCTCTCTTGCTACAGGAATTGCTATTAAGGGAAGAGGTCTGGGGCAATAAATTAGAGTTTATAAAGCCCTTTGAGGCACTGATAATGGTTACTGTAAAATAATCTGCATATCCTTTGGATGGTTGTTCCATTGCATTTTAAGGAACAATATACACACTTATGGTGTTACATCCGAGTGGAATTTTCATATGTGCCTAAGTGACTTAGGCCCCGATTCTCAAAGGTATTTACATGCCAAAAATTCCCACGGGAATCTGGCAACTAAATACTTTTGATAACCTGGACCTTAGGCTACCCCTTTTTATTCAAACATTGTACAATTCAGTGTGAATGCCTAATGGAATTACTCTGCATTACTCTCCATGGGTGAGATTCTGTGCTGCACAGCATGTCACACACACACACACACACACACAATCACAGCCCAGGGAGGTGGGGGAAGGGTGTCTATGCCATTTTCCACTTTCCCAGTGCCTTCTGGGCTGTTGGAGGAGCCAGTGCTGCCTACGTATGGCAGGAATCCCTTTGGGCAGCAATGTCTCCTGGAAATCCCACCCCACTACTACTCAGTGCAACCCATTGACTTCCTACCTCTGATATGTGCCCTTCACTGGGCCTTGTGGCTAAAGCCTCATAAAGTAACATAAATTGCCTTATACAAAGCCTGTACCAGGGGGAATTCTCCCTTGAGCCTTTAACTGCCTTTTCATAAATGGATGACAGTGGAGCAGAGAATTGCCCCCAAGTGCAGTAATTCAGTCCAATTTCATAAACTGATAAGGGTCTGAATGGGCCAGTACTTATATGAGAAAGCTGAAAGGAACAGCAAGATGTTGCAGAAAGTGGTGTTTATGATTCAGTGGGTGACTCTCTACTTTCTGCGTCAGTATTGAATCATAACCCTGCTTTTATAGGGCTCTGTGTTGCTGAAGATAACGGCTTTGAGATGAAATGATACGACTGAGGCTCTGACTAATTGTGGTCATAAAAGACCGAATGGCACTTTTTAAAAGAATAGGATTGTAAAACTCCAGTCCCTTGGTCACGTTCCCAAATGCATTCCCTCTTTCAATGTTCCCTACAGCTTCAGGGGGCTGAAGGACTTTTCATTTTTTGGTACTGTTGAGGTAAGCTGCTCAATAGCTGCCATCACCTTTAACTAACACTTTTCTCCTTCTAGCCGAAATCTATTTCAGTGGTGGATAAACTCATCTCGGTGTATCTTAGTTCACAAAGCATTTCAGGATTCTCTGGAATGAAAGGTATTATATAAATATAATAGAGGATAATAAGGCTATAAGTAATTGCCAACATGGATTTGTCAAGAACAAACCATGCCAAACTGCTTAATTTCTTTCTTTGACAGGGTTACTGGCCTAGTGGATGGGGGAAGCTGTAACATGGTATATCTTGATTTTAGTAAGGCTTTGACACAGTCCTACATGACATTTTCATAAGCAAACTAGGGAAATGTGAGCTAGATGAAATTATAGTAAGGTGAGTATGCAATGGGTTGAGACTCCATACTCAGTCAGTGGTTATCAACAGCTTGCTCTCACACTAGAAGGGCTTGCAGGGGTCTATCAGGAGTCTGGTACTAGTCAACATTTTCATTAGTTCCTTGGATGATGCCATGGAGAGTATATTTATAAAATTCGCAGATGACACCAAGCTAGCAGGGGAGGGGGTTGCAAGCGCTTTGGAGCACAGGATTAGAATTCAAAATGATCTTGATAAAATGGAGAATTGGTTTGAAATCAATAAGATGAAATGCAATACACTTAGGAAGGAAAATTCAAATGCACAACTACAAAATGGAGAATAACTGGCTAGTCAATAATACTGCTGAAAAGGATTTGAGGGTTATAGTGAATTACAAAGTGAATATGAGTCAACAATGTGATGCAGTTGCAAAAAAGGCTAATATCATTCTGGGGTATATTAACAGGAGAATAATATGTAAGACACTGGAGGTAATTGTCCTGCTCTACTGTGTCCAGGTCTGGGCACCATTCTTTAGGAAAGATGTGGAAAAACTGGAGAAAACCCAGAGGATAGCTACAAATGTGATAAAAGTTTTACAAAAATTGACCTGTGAGGAAAGATTAAAAAACTGGACATATTTAGTGTTGAGAAGAGAAGACTGAGTGGGGACCTGATAACAGTCTTCAAATATGTCAAGGTCTGTTATAAGGAGGATGGTGATCAATTGTTCTCTATGTCCGCTGAAGATAGGACAAGAAGTAATCAGTTTAATCTACAGCAAGGAGATTTAAATTAGATATTAGGAAAAAAATTCTAAATATAAGAAAAGTTAACCACTGGAGATGACTTCCAAGGGAGGTTGTGGAATCTCCATCACTGAAGGTTTTTGAGAACAAGTTAGAGACATGCTTGTCGGGGATGATCTAGGTATACTTGGCCCTGCCTCATTGTAGGGGACTGGACTAAGTGACCTCTCAAATCCCTTCCAGTCTTATATTTCTATGATTTTATGAAATAAAGACTGTATTCATTGTAATGTGAAATAGAGTTTTTCCCTATAGACTCTAGGTCAGCTTTAAACCAAGCCATAGTGGGTTGCACTCACCTCTTAAGTGTCCCCTTACCCTCCAGTTGCAGCGCTGTCATGCTCTTTAGCTATTGGCACCAATGTTCCCTCTAATTTTTGACAGGCCGTGTGTGCAAAATATTTTTTCTGTGCAAATTGTTGTGCTTCTGTGCAAATTGTTGTGCACACGGTGTTTCACCATGAGCACGGGGTTTAGGATCTGTGTGCGCGTGCACATTCACACAGCTTAGAGGGAACAGTGATCGGCACCCCCTGCAGGCTGTCAGCTGGCCTCTGTGGGTGTTCTCAGACTCAGCCCTCCAGCTGGGTCACATAGTCCAAAACTCCTTCTGGGATATAACAAACAAAACCAGATATAATTCCCTGCCCTTCAGGGTCAATTACAAACAAAATAATCTCTTATCCTTTCTGGGTTAAATTCCCTCTCTGTGATTCAATCAGCAGGCATTCCTTCTTAGTCCCTGCCACTGATTGTGGCCCAGCCTGGTTCCTCTGGCTGTAGTCTAGGGAGCATTCCTCTTCACTTCTTTAGCTCCAGCTAGAAACTGATTTGCTGACAAAAGGGAGCTCCTTTCAGTTTGGTATGCTGCACCTTGATTGGCTGTTGCTGGTCTCCAGACTCCTGGAGGATCAGATGTTGCATATCTTGCATCTTCCATAATGGCTGCTGTTTTCTTCCCAGATTACTGTTTCCTGGGAAGGGTGCAGCAGAGCAGCAGGGCCTCCTGCAGGGGGCTATGAAGGCCTGATATACCTCATCCCACAGGTGTAGAGTTAATAGAACATTATCTAATGGTTGTTTAAACAGTTTGTGGTGTCCACTATGAATAGGACGGCCAATTGTTGTCAGATCATACACAGAAAACATCATTACAATTGCTTCCAATTGCCTTGTTGTCATTCTTAATAAATAGGTTGCCAGTGTGTTGGGGCTGACCACAAGTTACCTTGGCCTGTTGTTACAGAATGGTCCAGGTGGAGCTAGTGGTGAACTGGCTTTGACCGGCTGGGCTGGCTTGCAGCCACTCTGACTGGGTAATCAAGTAAAGAGATAAGGTGGGCCTACGGGTGTTAAGCGTGGGAATAGAAAGCAAAAGTTTTTCCTGCCAGCGCCTGCTTGTGTATGAATATGCCTCCTTAGAAAGAGATGATGATAAAAACAGCTATGAGAATTGCTTTAGATGAACAGTCTCACCTACGGACCTTGGCCTAGTGGGTGCTCAGGAATTCCCCACACTGAAGCAGCGCCTGCTGCAAGCCCTCAAGGACAAGGCTGGAGGGTCCGGGACTGTCTGTAGCAGAAGGGGCGTAAGCATTAATTCTTGCATGCTTGCTCGGTTTCTGGAAATTATGTATTTAATAACACGTGAAGGCTGAAAAGCTTATTATACTTTGGCAATAAAACCGGTTATACTTATACACCTGGGATGGCTTCATTGAGTGTATCTGTGCCCCCCTTTGGCTCGACACAGTGAAACTATTCTTGGAGACCAAATTATGATTTCACTCCTGAAAAGACCCTCTCTCTTTGGGCACACTGACTCGACAGTGTTGAGATTAGGCTGCCACTGCTTGTTTTGTAACTTTTCTGTAGAGGGGAAACTTGACTCTTGATGCTTATAGTCCACTACCTCCCTTGAGTCCTATATTTGTCTAAAACGACCCTAAAAGACAGTCTTTCTATAATTACTTTCTATTTTTCTACATTAAAAGCAAGCTCATAATGATAAATGCACCATTAGTTTATATTTTAGAATGCATACTTTTCTAGATATATTCAGAAATATCTAGAACTTTAGCATCACCTGGTGGCTTCTCGATCCAAAAAGCCTTGATAAACCAGTTAGATCAACAGTTGCAGTACCTGAAGAATAATGTTGTTCTAACATATTGACCCTAGTTTATATGATACTGCAGAGCATAAAGAGTTGCATATACATTTTACAGGCAATAACACTTAGTGTTATCTAAGTCTGTCTAATTAGCTTTGTGACCACAAGGATTATGGGCCTGATTCTCCTTTCATGATATTCATCTTACACTCATGGAACTCTCCATTTAGCAGAGTTACTTCAGTTTACTCCAGTGTACGTGAGAGAAGACTCAAGCCTATCATCTTTAGCCCAAGAAAGGAAACAGGAATTTAAGGAACGTTCTAAGATTTGTGTACTCACTTTGTCAAATAAATACATTCATTTTGTTAGTCTTGTATCCATGAGGTTTAACAGTGGGTCAACATTCTTTATTTTTATCATTTCACAAAATATTTAACCAAGTGTCACTTTTTCCCAAGGAAAGCAGGCACATACATGCAAGCAGAACTTTTGACTCTGCCAATGCTTTCTGAAGACTAAGGAAACTAAAATTATCTAGCCATAGAAAAAGAAAAGCAGGAGGAGATGCATTGCAGGCTTCTCTGCAATGTCCTGCCAATGTGATGAAATTCTAACTGGGAGGGATTGCCTCCAAACTAATAAACATGCTGAACCCTAACATGTAGTTATGCAGATAGAACTAGGAAGAAAGTGAATGGGGAGATTCCATTTTCTAATGCTTTGCCTAAGTTGTGCTCCTCTGCTGTTTTCAGGGGCATACAGATGTTGAAGCAATGTGTACAGATTGTTTTTAAACACTCTTAAGTGGGTGCAGCCTCCCGAAAGGGCACCATGAGCAAGGTTAAAGCCCTGTACTATATGCCCCCATTCGGAAAGAAGACAAAATATGTGAATAAAAAAGTAAATCGTGTAAAGATGCCCAAGGCAGATCTAGAAGGCTTCCATTCTCCACCACACAGCATAGGGCCATATTATCTCCTCAGTGAGGCAGTGTGTGGAGAGCTGAAAGTAGCAGAAATTCCATTATTGCTCCTCAAACTGGAAGAAGATGGAGAGCAGAGCCAGAACAGCATAATTTAATCTACTTCCCTGGAAGCCTAAAGGAGTCCCCCATGAAAACAGTATTTAGTTGGAGGCTCTGTAGGCTTAAAAGGCTCTGTTCTCTGGACAGATGGAGCTCTATGCACAACATTCCCTGGTGAACTGAACATTTTTTTTACTGGAGTTAATGTTGTTCCTTACCCCTTATACTGAGTCAGAGCAGAAGCAATGGTCAATGTCCAGGGCGAGCTGGAATCCTGGGTGAACCATGCTGAAAGGGAATGAGGCCCAGCAATCAGCAGAAGAGGAGCTGGTGCTCTGTAAAGATGACTTAAGATCTGTAGAATAACCCCACCTCTTACCCCTACCTCTACGGACTTACAACTCCTGCCCACCCAAAGCGATGATATGTCTGGTACTGCATGCTTTGAACAGTATGGTGTTTTCTAAGTGTTCCCCTGCTGCAGGTTTTCCAGAGTGGGAGAGGATTTAACTCTCAGCCATTAGAGGTGACATGATAGAATCACTGATCCTTTGCAGACAATGCATATTTGGAGAACTAGTATAGAGTGACAATACACCTCTGTTTGAATTGGTTTGTATTTGCAGGTATGCCATTTGCGGTTCAGTTTTGACTTTCTACATGTTAAAGCATTGTCTCCCGTGACTCTTCTCCTGGTATTAGTCAATAAGCATGATGCTCTCTACAGGACAGAAGGGAATACATACTCGCAAAGGAACTGACAACCTGAATGAGGTGCACAGTATAAATTTCAGAAGAAATACACCAACTGGGCTCAGTAGATTGCAATAGGTCATTCTGGAGATGGCTACACTCTCATCCATTTAGAAATATTGGGTTAAATTCTCCTTTTAGCTACACCAGTAACTACATTATTTACTCCAGTAGGATTGAGTTACACCACTATAACAGAGAACAGCATTTGGCCCACTGAATCTAATTCAATTTTTTTATACATGTAAATTAAAGTGAAGTGACCTTAATGTGTCATTGACTGCTATTATTTGAGTTTATACTTTCTAAAATACATGCAAATACTCCCTTCTCCACATTCTTATACATGTATATTGCCTGTGTGCTTCCTGTTGCTGTACGTGTTATGTGGTTTTGAACTATATCATTCCTGAATGGATCTCTTGTGTGTCTCCAGGAGAAAAAATGCTTTTTACTGTATATTGGTTGTTACTTATTTGCATTCTAACTTTACTCATTTCTTTCCGCTTACTTTGAAAATTTGCTTTGCTATGATATGATTAGAAGGAGCATTTCATAATGTTCTGTTTGGGAGGGGGTTTAGGAGCACCTACATGACTCCTTTCTCAGTATGAAAGATTCTGATATATCTCACTGACATATGCAGGTCTTCCAGTGTACCGATATATAACTCCAATGCTGAAAGCCAACTGCTGCTGCCGTATACATTCATTTATTGCCCCGCAATGGCACTAAAGGTTAACCTGAATAAAAATCAGTCTTAGATCACACCCTGACTCTGAAGGATGACGCCACCACTTAGGAGTAGCAGCAAGTTGTTTTCATCTATTGGTGAAGGGAAGAAAGTGGTACTAGCCAATGGTAAATGGGGCAATGAGGGCAGCGGCAGATTTTATTTTACATATTTATGAACACATTTTACATAATGACACATTTTTTTCATTGTCACTGCGGGACAACTATTCATTTCCCAGTTTTCATTTTGTAAAGCTATGCTGATAACAGAATTAAATCCTCCACTCTCAAATGCAGAGAGCTTTTTTCTATAGTGACATAATGACGATGAATGACAAAGAACAACAGTGTAAAATGCACACTGAGCATCTGTTCAGTGACTATTGGTTCAAGGTTTTTGTGTATGAGAAATATGCAAAATGCTGATCTGAGTGCTCAGATCACATTTTTCATTAAAATGTTCCAAAAAACAAAATAGTAACTAGATAAATCCTGGGCATTCACTCTCTTTTGCATTTGTTAGCTGCGATATTTTAAAAGACTAAGTGATTTGTAATAACCGATCACCCATGGGTGAACACTTTTTACAAAGTGATCACTCCATATCTGACCTCTCAGTTCTTATCCTCAAAGGAATTCTGTACAATACCTTCAAAAGATGACTCTGAGAACTTAAATTCAGAAGTCTGCTAAACACTGAAAACCATGGGCTTAATAGCTACATTGGTTTTTATGGCCCCTTACAACTTGTAACACATCCTGTTGCCTACTAACCCCTCATTGTCCTACAGAGGTGTTAATTGCCCACTTCATTTTAAGTGGCCGCCTACAATATGTGTTTCAGAGTAGCAGCCGTGTTAGTCTGTATTCGCAAAAAGAAAAGGAGTACTTGTGGCACCTTAGAGACTAACAAATTTATCTGAGCATAAGCTTTTGTGAGCTACAGCTCACTGATGAAGTGAGCTGTAGCTCACGAAAGCTTATGCTCAGATAAATTTGTTAGTCTCTAAGGTGCCACAAGTACTCCTTTTCTTTCTACAATATGTGTGAATCACTTATGCTTAATAATCTGTCCCACCTTATATTTAGCATGGACAATCAAGACCTGAAGAAGAGCTCTGTGAAGCTTGAGAACATGTCCATTCCACCAACTGAAGTTGGTCCAATAAAAGATATTACCTGATCCACCTTGTCTCTCTCTCTAATCTTCATTTCACTCATAATTTGAGATTGTTTGCCCATTTCTCTCCCCGTCTTTTTCTTCCCAACAGACAATAGGTACTGACAACCTGGGAAAACTGATAGCAAGAATGGCCAAAATAACTCTTTGGCTCAGAATCCTGAACCTTTGATCATCACATGTTCATACCACCTTCCTTCATAGTACACCCTCTGTCTGCACAATCCCGCACTTTTGTTCACAAAAACCAGTCTCGGTGAATCCCTTTGTGTTGCTAGTGACTGAATAACATCCTCTGTAAAGAGTGAAGGAACATTGTCCAGAACAGCTGCTGCTAGGTTAGTGATCTAACATGGAAGCTGGGGAGAAAACTTACCCTAGCACTGCATTATGTAAAGTGTTGTATTGGTATTCAACTCAGCAACAGAGAGCTAAGATATTTCGAGGTGAATGAAATAGGTACACACATTCTACCTTTGGTGGCGGTGTTTGGTTTTTTTTACACAACAGAATAGCATATTTTTTTTATTCTGAATGCCCTAGGGTCCATAAAAGTCCACTCACCATCCACGTACTCAGTGTTAACTAAAGGAATTCACCCTGCAGGTCAGAAAAATCTCCAAAAATCTCAGAACAGTGTTAAAACTCCAAAAATGTATTTGGTCCAACCAAATATCACAAGTCAGTTCCAGATGAATAAAAGAAATGGGCAACATAAAGTTGCCTAGCAACAGCATTAATAAATATGGTCATACAGCAGGAATTTCCTCTCAATTTGTGTTTCATATCCTTTCGTGGTTTTTGTCTCTTGGCTGGAAGGAAAAGATTATAGGTTTACTGGAGAAATGGGTATAAGCCAGGTTTTAATATATGCTGCTTTTTCATTAATTTGAGAAAAGTTTATGAACTAGTCCCACTGGCTGAGAACCTATTCAGGATTCAGAAGCATTTGCTGAATAGCTTGGATGTATTATGAACAGATGATGGATTGTTAAGTTTGGCTGTTCACTCTAAGTGGTCTCTTAGTATTTCTGCTCCCTCATCGCATGACAAACGTATTAGCAGAAGAATAATGAATGGCAAGTAGCAAATAATACACAGACAGAATAAAATTATTGAAATTTCAGGATTCCCAGGCATTGCTACTCAGAGCATAACTATCCATAACTATTTAGAATCATCCAATAGTCTCAAACATATACTATAGCCCCATGAATAACAGGGAGTTGAATTTGAGTAGTTTTTCCCCTTCTCTTGTTATGTGAAGAGATGTGGTAAACAAGTACCGCATGGATAGCCTATCCCCAAACTGAGAAAATGCAGATGCGTATTGGTAAGGTGGATATTGGTGCATATTGGATTAAGGTGGCTTAACTGTAACCAAATATATTTTTTTATCCAGGTGCTACCACCTTGGATGTCCTGGTTCTTAACCTTTAGGAGGGATATTTCCCGCAGTGACATCACAGTATTAGACAAAACAGATAGGTGCAAACATGAACGTTATTCATTGAGATTTTTCTCAAAATTATATAAAAAAGATCAAATGAAGTGAGGATCACACAACAACCCTGGAACAAGGTGTGTGTTTTAGAGCCAGCAAAACTTGGCATGGAAACATGTCATCAGTGGCTGAAAATAAAGGCAAGCTTAGTCACTGAACCTTTACAAGAACCTCAAACACTGGTAGTACAGCAAGTAAATTAGAAATTCTCTCAGAAAAAAGACTAATGAAAGCAAGTCACACATTAAAGTTGTCACAGAGTTAAGAGATATACGAAAAGTGCAAAATATCAGAGGTTCTGCATAAGGGAGTGATTTAATCAACATCAGTCTTACCATGCATCTACTGTGCCAACTGGCATAAACACAAGGAAATATTGTCAATGTGGCAATTTTGTTTTCTTTTTTACTTCCTTCTTAGGAAACACCTGCTGAGCTGTTTGCATTTTATATATTTGAAAGACCAGTTAGAAGTAGGGGTAGATGCCTTAGGACTTTATCCTTAAAGCTCCGTGTAATGAAGTCTAGGTTAAGTATATCAAAATCTGTGCTGATTTCTTAACTGGCAAACCTGCTCCTGAAGTTCAGTTTGCCTGAGAAGATGGAGAATGGAATTGCTATCCATGTAGAATTTATTTGGTGATATAGATCCAGTCATCTCCTTATGGGAAATTATAGCACATGGAATGCGATTGCATGTGGCTGCAAGGACACAGCCAGGGTGAAGGCCCTAGTTACTTCCTCAATATTTTTAATCTCTTCCTTTCAGTAAGTACATTTTTATTAGAATAATTTCTTAATTACTTGCCTTGGTCAAGATGCTGAAGAAGTGAGGCATTTTTGTATTCGCTTCTTCTTCCCACCCCGCAACACACATGCCCAGACACAGATTAGCAGGTTAAATGGTGAATAGGGCTTCTTGAGAGCCATTTGTGCTGGCATAAATAGTATCCTTCCTACTTGTCAATCTGTGCTCAGTCTTCAGCAGTTGTTTCTAAATTTTGTGCTCTCCTTCATTTCTCCTCTCCTCTGGCTGAAGCAGGGATTTCCCTAGACGACCCCCCCCCCTTCCAAGGGAGGGTGTACACTCCTCCCCCACCAAATTTCCCCAACCCCACCCCCCAATTCTGTGAACTAGTTACATGCAGTGTTGCCAATTTAGTGATTGTTTGGAAATTTGAATTGAAATTGAAACATTAATACACCCTTTAAAAGCATATACAGTGTATGATAAAATACGTGTAGCTGAAAAAGTAGAATAGATTTGAAAAGTATGAACATAGATTAGCTTCCTTATACAGCTGTTGTTTTTTATGACAATGTCAGTGCACCCATTTAGGTGATGTTGGCCAACCTAATAATTTGAAATTATGATTTGCAAGCAAAGTCTAAATGAGCTCTTCCTGACAGCTAGTGATGAGCTGGGGGCTAGGGGGAAAGGTTTCAGGACCAGATTGTATTTACAGTCACACCTAATCTACCTAGGTATTCAGCAAACAGAGCTATGTTGCCCAAGTGATAGATTCTGGCTGGGGTTGGGTTACAAATCACTTGAATGCGGGGGTAATGAAATGTTGTTATTCTTATTGTATGAGTAAAGGGCAGTAGAACTATACTTAGCCTGTGCTGATTGAGGGCATCAAGAGGGAGAGTGGGGAACAGGTGTTTTCCTTGATGGTCTGCCTGGGTCACAAGGACTATTTGACCTGCCCCTCTCCATTCTTTAAAGAAAGAGCTGATTAGGCTTCATAGATAGCCTTATGTTTTGTTAATTGACCACTACAGCTGAAATCATTGATAATCATGTCTAAGTGCTTAGACCTGCTATGGGACAGTGTTTCTGTGGAAGAGATGGCCCAGTCTGCACTAGCAGCGAGATTCCCCAGCTGAGAGCTCAGCTGAAATCACTGAGAGCTGGTGGAACCTCAAGAGACCAACTCGCAGAGGTCACAGTGGCAGGTGGCAGCAGAAGGTAATCGTGCAGGGCCATTGGCAACAGAGCGATGGAGTGAACGGATGCACAACGAACAACAGTGGCCAGAGCGAACAGTGAGCAGCTGGAGGAACAAGCAAGTTGCCTTCTTTCCCCCACCTTGGAGGTGAACTCATGTGAAAGCACCTCTAAACTCTGAGTCTCCAATGACCAAGGACAACACTGGTGAGTGGGGGGGGGAGGGGTTTGAGGGAAAATCATAGAATCATAGAATATCAGGGTTGGAAGGGACCCCTGAAGGTCATCTAGTCCAACCCCCTGCTCGAAGCAGGACCAATTCCCAGTTAAATCATCCCAGCCAGGGCTTTGTCAAGCCTGACCTTAAAAACTTCCAAGGAAGGAGATTCCACCACCTCCCTAGGCAACGCATTCCAGTGTTTCACCACCCTCATAGTGAAAAAGTTTTTCCTAATATCCAATCTAAACCTCCCCCACTGCAACTTGAGGCCATTACTCCTCGTTCTGTCATCTGCTACCATTGAGAACAGTCTAGAGCCATCCTCTTTGGAACCCCCTTTCAGGTAGTTGAAAGCAGCTATCAAATCCCCCCTCATTCTTCTCTTCTGCAGGCTAAACAATCCCAGCTCCCTCAGCCTCTCCTCATAAGTCATGTGTTCTAGACCCCTAATCATTTTTGTTGCCCTTCGCTGGACTCTCTCCAATTTATCCACATCCTTCTTGTAGTGTGGGGCCCAAAACTGGACACAGTACTCCAGATGAGGCCTCACCAATGTCGAATAGAGGGGGACGATCACGTCCCTCGATCTGCTCGCTATGCCCCTACGTATACATCCCAAAATGCCATTGGCCTTCTTGGCAACAAGGGCACACTGCTGACTCATATCCAGCTTCTCGTCCACTGTCACCCCTAGGTCCTTTTCCGCAGAACTGCTGCCTAGCCATTCGGTCCCTAGTCTGTAGCGGTGCATTGGATTCTTCCGTCCTAAGTGCAGGACCCTGCACTTATCCTTATTGAACCTCATCAGATTTCTTTTGGCCCAATCCTCCAATTTGTCTAGGTCCTTCTGTATCCTATCCCTCCCCTCCAGCGTATCTACCACTCCTCCCAGTTTAGTATCGTCCGCAAATTTGCTGAGAGTGCAATCCACACCATCCTCCAGATCATTTATGAAGATATTGAACAAAACCGGCCCCAGGACTGACCCCTGGGGCACTCCACTTGACACCGGCTGCCAACTAGACATGGAGCCATTGATCACTACCCGTTGAGCCCGACAATCTAGCCAGCTTTCTACCCACCCTATAGTGCATTCATCCAGCCCATATTTCCTTAACTTGCTGACAAGAATACTGTGGGAGACCGTGTCAAAAGCTTTGCTAAAGTCAAGAAACAATACATCCACTGCTTTCCCTTCATCCACAGAACCAGTAATCTCATGATAAAAGGCGATTAGATTAGTCAGGCATGACCTTCCCTTGGTGAATCCATGCTGGCTGTTCCTGATCACTTTCCTTTCATGCAAGTACTTCAAGATTGATTCTTTGAGGACCTGCTCCATGATTTTTCCAGGGACTGAGGTGAGGCTGACTGGCCTGTAGTTCCCAGGATCCTCCTTCTTCCCTTTTTTAAAGATTGGCACTACATTAGCCTTTTTCCAGTCATCCGGGACTTCCCCGGTTCGCCACGAGTTTTCAAAGATAATGGCCAATGGCTCTGCAATCACAGCCGCCAATTCCTTCAGCACTCTCGGATGCAACTCGTCCGGCCCCATGGACTTGTGCACGTCCAGCTTTTCTAAATAGTCCCTAACCACCTCTATCTCCACAGAGGGCTGGCCATCTCTTCCCCATTTTGTGATGCCCAGCGTAGCAGTCTGGGAGCTGACCTTGTTAGTGAAAACAGAGGCAAAAAAAGCATTGAGTACATTAGCTTTTTCCACATCCTCTGTCACTAGGTTGCCTCCCTCATTCAGTAAGGGTCCCACACTTTCCTTGGCTTTCTTCTTGTTGCCAACATACCTGAAGAAACCCTTCTTGTTACTCTTGACATCTCTCGCTAGCTGCAGCTCCAGGTGCGATTTGGCCCTCCTGATTTCGTTCCTACATGCCCGAGCAATATTTTTATACTCTTCCCTGGTAATATGTCCAACCTTCCACTTCTTGTAAGCTTCTTTTTTATGTTTAAGATCCGCTAGGATTTCACCGTTAAGCCAAGCCGGTCGCCTGCCATATTTACTATTCTTTCGACTCATCGGGATGGTTTGTCCCTGTAACCTCAACAGGGATTCCTTGAAATACAGCCAGCTCTCCTGGACTTCTTTCCCCTTCAAGTTAGTCCCCCAGGGGATCCTGGCCATCCGTTCCCTGAGGGAGTCGAAGTCTGCTTTCCTGAAGTCCAGGGTCCGTATCCTGCTGCTTACCTTTCTTCCCTGCGTCAGGATCCTGAACTCAACCAACTCATGGTCACTGCCTCCCAGATTCCCATCCACTTTTGCTTCCCCCACTAATTCTACCTGGTTTGTGAGCAGCAGGTCAAGAAAAGCGCCCCCCCTAGTTGGCTCCTCTAGCACTTGCACCAGGAAATTGTCCCCTACGCTTTCCAAAAACTTCCTGGATTGTCTATGCACCGCAGTATTGCTCTCCCAGCAGATATCAGGAAAATTAAAGTCACCCATGAGAATCAGGGCATGCGATCTAGTAGCTTCCGCGAGCTGCCAGAAGAAAGCCTCATCTACCTCATCCCCCTGGTCCGGTGGTCTATAGCAGACTCCCACCACTACATCACTCTTGTTGCACACACTTCTAAACTTAATCCAGAGACACTCAGGTTTTTCTACAGTTTCGTACCGGAGCTCTGAGCAGTCATACTGCTCCCTTACATACAGTGCTACTCCCCCACCTTTTCTGCCCTGCCTGTCCTTCCTGAACAGTTTATAACCATCCATGACAGTACTCCAGTCATGTGAGTTATCCCACCAAGTCTCTGTGATTCCAATCACATCATAGTTCCTTGACATTACCAGGACCTCCAGTTCTCCCTGCTTGTTTCCAAGGCTTTGTGCATTCGTATATAAGCACTTGAGATAACCTGTTGATCGCCCCTCATTCCCAGTATGAGGCAGGAGCCCTCCCCTCACAGACATTTCTGCCTGTGCTTCCTCCCGGTATCCCTCTTTCCCACTTACCTCAGGGCTTTGGTCTCCTTCCCCCGGTGAACCTAGTTTAAAGCCCTCCTCACTAGGTTAGCCAGCCTGCTGGCAAAGATGCTCTTCCCTCTTTTCGTAAGATGGAGCCCGTCTCTGCCCAGCACTCCTCCTTCATGGAACACCATCCCATGGTCAAAGAATCCAAAGCCTTCTCTCCGACACCACCTGCGTAGCCATTCGTTGACTTCCACGATTCGACGGTCCCTACCCAGGCCTTTTCCTTCCACGGGGAGGATGGACGAGAAGACCACTTGCGCCTCAAACAAATGAGGGGCATGTTAAATAAACATTTGTTTGTTGAACTATATTTTAGTTACTTTGCTCCAGAATGCTAGATTTGTGAGTGGGAATGGAAATTATATAAATATGTTTCCCAGTAGGCCAAGATTTTTAAAATGCATTATTTGCCAAGGTTGTTATCTCACATTGTTGCTATCTTGAGAGGTCATTATGTTGGGGAGTTTCTGTACTAAACATTTTTATTATTCTAATTAATTTTTACATAAGAATGGCCATACTGGGTCAGACCAATGGTCCATATAGCCCAGTAGCCTATCTTCTGACAGTGGTCAAGGCTTCAGAGGGAATGAACAGAAGAGGTAATCACCAACTGATCCATCCCCTTTTGCCCATTCCCAGCTTCTGGCAAACAGACTGGGGACACTCAGAGCATGGTGTTGCATCCCTCCCCATCCTGGCTAATAGCCACTGATGAACTTATTCTCCAGGAACTTATCTAGTTCTTTTTTTTAATCCTGTTATAGTTTTGGTCTTCACAACATCGCCTGGCAAAGAGTTCCATGGGTTGACTTGATGCTGTGTGAAGAAGTACTTCCTTTTGTTTTTTTTAAACCTGCTGCTATTAATTTCACTGCTAGTTCTTGTGTTATGTGAAGGATTAAATAGCATTTCCGTATTTCTTCATACCAGTCAAGATTTTATAGACCGCTGTCATATCCCACCTTAGTCGTCTCTTTTCTAAGCTGAAAAGTTCCAGTCATTTTAATTTCTCCTTCTGTTTCATACCCCTAATCATTTTAGTTGCTCATCTCTGTACCTTTTCTAATTCCAATATATCTTTTTGGTGATGGGGTGACCTGATCTGCACACAGTATTCAAGGTGTGCACTTACCAGGGATTTATATAGAGGCAATATGATATTTTCTGTCTTATTATCAATCCCTTTCTTAATGATTCCCAACATTCTGTTTGCTTTTTTGACTACTACTGCACATTGAGTGGATATTTACAGAGAACCATCCACAATGACTCCAGTATCTCTTTCCTGAGCGTTAACAGCTAATTTAGACCCCATCATTTTGTATGTATAATTGAGATTATGTTTTCCGATGTGCATTACTTTGCATGTATCAACACTGAATTTCATCTGCCATTTTGTTGCCCAGTCACACGGGTCTGTGAGATCCCTTTGTAACTCTTCACAGTCTGCTTTGGACTTAACTATCTTGAATAGTTTTGTATCATCTGCAAATGTTGCCACTTCACTATTCATCCATTTTTCCAGATCATTTATGAATATGTTGAACAGTAATGTTCCCAGTACTGACCCCTCAGGGATATATCCATTCTGAAAACTGATAATTTATTCCTACCCTTTGTTTCCCATCTTTTAACCAGTTACTGATCCATGAGAGGATTTCCCTCTTATCCCAATGGCTTACTTTTCAAAAGTCAATTTAAATTAAAAAATATTAAAAAACATTTATTTGTTTTAGAAATCTAGAACTGTTATGTGTTTTGGTGTAATTTGCATTATCCTTATGCTAAATTTGCATAGGCCTAATAAAACATTTAATTTATTCACATCTCTTTTATATGTTGCAGGTCAAAGTGAAAATGAAAAGACAAAAAACAATGCAAAAATTTTTCCACTCAAAGGCCTCTAAAACCAACCAAGGTGAAGAACACATCAGGAACCAAGAATATATCAACGTGTCATCTGAAGGTTCAAGTGGTGTATCTACATCCAAAGAACCCAAAGCACAAATACAGTTACCTACTGAAGAAACAGTGTCTCCAAAAGCTAAAGGCAGTTCCCGATGTTTTTTCGTCGAAGTGTTCCCATTTATTGAAGTTACAAAAGATTGCTACTGGTGCATCTCTTGCAAAAAAGCTTACAAAGAAGGAAAGCTTCCCAATGCTGTAATTGGTAAAACTGGAGGAGCTTGGTTTGTCAGACCAATCAGCAAAGCCAATGCTGACAAATACGTGAAAAGGCTGCAAAACACCATGCCTCTGGAGTGCATCAACATGCAGAAAGCCTTATTAGCCCACTTTCAAAAGTACTTAATGAGGCTGTTAAAAATGCTGAAGACACAACACAGTTCATGCGAACAAGCATAGCTGTGGCATCATACTTTCTATTTAAGCAAGAGATACCACACACTACAAACTGGTGGCCAATGTTAAGTGCATTGTCACTTGTTCATCTTGAAGTTGAACACTGTTTTCAAACAAGACCGGCATATGCTCACTATCTTTCTGCGAGAAACTCAACTGACTGTCTAGAAGCATGCGGTGCAACAGTGAAAGACTCAACAGCTGAAAAAGTGAAAAACTCTCTCACCACATTCAAAAAATTTGCATGCATGGCTGATGAATGCACTGATGCAAATGGGGATCAAATATTAAGTCATTGTGTATGTTATCTTGATGTCAGTGGTAGGCCAGTAGATGTGTTTCTAGATGTTCAAGTTATAGAAGACACATCAGCTGCATCTGTGACAACCCACATCTTAGAAGAGTTAAATGCTTGTCAATTGGACCCCAAACAGATGGTTGCTTGTGCATTTGATGGAGCTGCAAACTTCTCTAGAAGACATGGTGGAGTACAAGCTTTGCTCAGAGAAAAGTGTAACCCTAATTTCTCCTATACATACTGGAGAGGCCATCTACTCCAAATAGAGCTAGTACAAGCTGCAGATTCTAGACAAAAGACATTAAAAAAGCTATAAATTTAATGTGTTCATTATATTCTTTTTTCAGCAAGAGTCCAAAAAGACTGAATATCTTGGAAAATATAGAAGATACACTGGGACTGAAGTTCAAATTAGTCCAACCTGGGAAAATCCACTGGCTTTCTCCTGAGCAATCCTTGGCTGTTGTCTTAAAATTACTCCAGCCATTATTACTGGCTTTGGAAAGTATTTACCAAGATGCGATGGATCTAAGTTGTGAGGCTGGTGGATTACTTTTGCTACTACGTTCAGAGAAGATTATTGCCATTCTCTCTGTTCTAAGTCTACTGGTGAAACCACTTGGGTCATTAAACAATGTCATCCAGGCATCTGCTACAACAGTAGTATGTCTTTGTCCAGCAATAGAAGCTACATTTGGATCAATCAGAGAGCTATCTATTGAAAAAGTACTGGAAGAAGCAAAGACTTCAGTCCAGAAGTTGACTAATGAAGGCATTTATTTTGAATCCTTAAGTGAAGAGGACAAGAAGTGTTTGTTAAGACAACTGAAAAAGTACACAGAGTTGATTCTTACAAATCTACAACAGCGTCTTCTAGATTCTACTCAACCTCTACGTAGCTTTTACAGTATAAAACACTGACCATTGAGTGGAGTGCAGCACTACCAGAAATGGGGCTGCCATGTGCTCAGGACAGAATAGAGAATTTGAACACAGAGTGGAATATTATACAACGAATGAATGAAAATTTGACTTCAACTTCTTTTTTATCATCACTAGTGGCTCGACCCCATCTTTGTGCTATGTTTTCTGGGACGAAAGAAGTAGGAATTCATCTCTTGCTACTCCCAGTCACAACAGCTACAGTTGAGTGTTCTTTTTCATCATTGAATAGAATTTTGTGTTCTGAAAGAAGTCGCCTTCTGCCTGATCATGTGAATGAACTAATGAGCATATCAATTGAAGGAATGGAAGTACTGGACACATGAGAAGCCACCAAAGATGAACATACTGCATTCAAGAAGTTCATTAATAGAGTTGTGCAAAATTATAACAAGAAACCAAGAAGGATGTAGATGTAGTGCTTCATAGAAGGCTTGAGTAGCCAACTTTAATTTGTGTGATGGTTTTAAAACATGAGTTAAATCTAATAAAATGGTCATGAAACATTTTTCAGTTTTTACCTCTGGTGTCATACAGCCCAACTTCACTCTCATGGTCTCACCCTTCCTTGGCCCTGACCCTCTCCACCCTCCCCCGCCATGTAAATTCGAACACCCCTCCTAATTTCAATTCCTCGGGAAAACACTGGGCTGAAGAAAGCTACAAATATTGTTAGACTAGAGAGGAAATTTGGGAGACTGTTTTGAATGCCATTCAATGTTATTGGTTAGTGGTGCAATGAGATCGATGAAGTCCGTACATACACTTAAGAGTATGAATGTATCACTCTGCTATCATATCTAAGCTTCCATGTCCTGACAACCAAAACTGCTGGATCATTCTTTGCATCTAGAATAAGTTTCTCATATAGCCATGCAATATTCTGTAACCTGCTGTCCAACATACTGCAAAGCTACCAACTCACAGAGCTGGTTCAGAAAACAAGGTAGCTTGAATTAAATCACATTTTTCTCTCTTTAAAGTTTGACTTCATCACTTATATCTGTTGGAAGACGATTAATTTGTTTTCAGTAGACCAAAATGTATTAGACATTTTCCAGCAGTCCCTGCCCTGAGGAACACACTGTATAATGCTGGACAGACAAAGGGGAACAAAGTGGATACTGCCAGAGGTAGGGGATCTGGGGGCGGGGGGGGGAATGAAGTTGGGGGGAAGCTAGAGGGGCTTGCAGTTTGGGGTCCTGGAGGGGGTATCAGTGGCAGGAGTACTCACTGGAGGGGGGCGGGGCAGTGTTGCTCCCTGTCACAATGGTAGGGCAGCTGATGCAAGCCCAGGATGCAGCGAGAGGCATCAGTCAGCACCTCCCTACAAGAGCCCCTCTCCAATGCTGGGAGCTGGGGCCTGGGTGGGGGGCATCCGGCAGCTGTGGCTTGCAGGGGAATGGACCAATCAGCTGCAGATGTAGGGGAGGGACCAATCTGGAAAGAGACCAATTGGAGCTCTTTCTGAGCTCCAATTAGTCTGCTCTGCAAATCCCCAGACATTTCCTGTGATTTTAAAATCCCACCAGGATAGAGGATGGAGGCCCAGGAAAAGGAGGCTATGTCCAGGACAACCCTAATGTATGGTAATCCTGAACAATATTCACTACAGATAGCATGGCAGAAGTGGGGTTTAAAGAGGGACTCAAGAGTGGACATGGTAGGGAGCTCCAGGAGGTCACACAATACATACAGGACCATATGGAAGGAGTTAGAAAGGCAATTGTCCGAGAAACCAATTCATGGATGGACCCCACAGCAACCAGCAAACCAGTTTAACCCAAGTCTTCAACAGATCTCAGACTGAATCAGACCTTTACAGAGGCTCAGTAACATTATAAAAATTAATACAAAAATAATGTTTGCTGCCTCTTCACTTAGTTGTATCTGGCAGCAAAAGAGTGCCAGTAATAATACAAATGACCCACTTATAGGGAACATGGATATAGCAAAACCTCAGCTATTGTGAAGAACAATGGAAAGTCCCCAAAACTGTTTCAAGGAACCTCCATTTGGGTTGGAGTGACCTTTCAGTCTGTTTTCAATGTAGTTTAACACCACTCTAAACAGGCTCTGTTGTGCTAAATCCCATTGGAATGCAGCACTTCACGCCTGCAAGGTAGGTAATAGATGCTCCATTTAAAGAGGATTATCTCCTTCCTCTCCTCTTCTGCTCTGATTGAACAAAGGAGGAGGGGGAGGAAATAATCCTTTTAGAAAGCAGCACTTCACACCTGCCAGGCAGGTAATAAATGTTGCATTCCAAAGAGATTAGCACAGGGGAGCCTGTTTAGAGTGGAATGAAATATTTTAACATGCTGGACTGACAGTCCTGGAGACTGGAGATCTCTTTTTTATCCAGGAACATGGTACAGCTTTGTTACTATAATTATTTACTATATGCTAGCTGTATATACAACATTAAAATTAAATGGACACAAATGTTGGTGTGTTGTATCAAATAAGTGCGTTATTTCATGAGCAGTACC
Source organism: Eretmochelys imbricata (assembly GCF_965152235.1). NCBI lineage: Eukaryota > Metazoa > Chordata > Testudines > Cheloniidae > Eretmochelys > Eretmochelys imbricata. The sequence continues at coordinate 307,700,483 of NC_135572.1, read as the reverse complement.
TAATCTGGGTAGGATGGAATCAGTAATAACAAAATGCCACTTCATATTTAAAGATACACCTGAGCTGTTATATGCCACTTCGTTTCCTAATGCATAATTCACAAAAGGGAACAAAAGGCCCAGGACACTCTGTGAGGGTCACATCACAGATATTCCTATTATTATTTTTTTTATGAGATGCTCTTCTGCCTTATGACATGAGGCAACCCAGACTTTCCACCTCTGTCTGTTGAATACCATGTTTCTTGCTTTGTTATAGTCTGCTTTCATGATATCAACATCTTTCTCTGTGGTTTTCCTATGTCGCCTGTTGAGCTCCTCTTTTCTGTCTTCCATCAGACCATATCCAATCAAGGGATTGTCTAGGAATACAATTTTTTGATATCTGCACCACATGTCCAAACCACTTCAGCCTTCTTTCTTGAATCTTTGTCTCTTTAGTCTGCTCGGGCAGTCCTTTTTAACACATCAGCACTGGTTACTTTATCCTACCAGTGGACACCAAATATTCCTCACAAGCATCTCAACTGAAATGCATTAAGTTGCCTGTTGTGGGTTTCTAGCATTTGCCAAATTTCAGAAGCACATCACAATGTGGGTATCAGAATGGCATTGTATAACTTTGTCCTAGGTATTGTGTGAATCTCCTTATTTTTTCAGATATTTGCCAATCTTGAAAAGACTCCACTTTCCTTCCCAGTTCTTGATTCCACCTCCTCATGGAATTGGCAATTGCCATTAATTGTGCACTAAGTCATATAAATTCCTTAACCATGCCATATTATTAACTATCAATCATGGGTGCATCATCATTATTGACTCCTCTCAACTATCTTGACTTTCATTTTCTTTTGGCTGATTCTTAATCCTACTTTGGTAGCCTCACGTTTGACATTGGTAGTGGCATCACCATCTGCGTCCAACAGAATAATGTTATCTCCAATGTTAAGATCTTGTTTTCCTCTTCTCCATAAAATTTCTATATTTTTATTTGATGTTGCTTTTTGATCATGTGATCTATCACAGTGAAGAAGAGGTGAGGTGATAAGATGCACATGTTGCATGTTCAGATTTAATAAGTCACAATGTCAAATAACTAACTCAGTTGAAGTTGTAAGAAAATTAAGCAATACTTGATACAGCACTATACAGAATACAGAAAAGGAAACGTATATAGCAAAACTGAGACTGGAGAAGTAAAGCAGCCTGCTTCAGCTCACTTCTATCTTCCCAAAACTTACCTTTTATATATTAGTTTACAGTATTGCCAACCGCATATGCTCAAAAATCACGAGTCAGGCTCACCAAAAATCATGAGATTGGCTTTCAAATCAGGAGACTATGTAAAAATACTAAATTTGGTGTTCATATTTGCCTTATGCTTTTTGAGCCTTTCAGGTGCCCTGGGGTCTCATTTTGAAGCTTTCTCCACAGCCACAAGAGTAGAAACTTACTTTTGCTTTAAGAATGAAGGCCGAAATCACCAAATATCCACAGTATCAGAGGGGTAGCCATGTTAGTCTGGATCTGTAAAAACGGCAAAGAGTCCTGTGGCATCTTATAGACTAACAGACGTATTGGAGCATAAGCTTTCGTGGGTGAATACCCACTTCGTCGGATGCATGTATTCACCCACGAAAGCTTATGCTCCAATACGTCTGTTAGTCTATAAGGTACCACAGGACTCTTTGCCGCTTTTACAAATATCCACATAACACCAGGAGCTGAGGCTTTAAGGAAAACAATAATGACCATTATGAGACTCATGACAAAATCATGAGAGTTAGCAACAAGAAAATCCTTTCTCATGCTTTTCCCCCCCAGCATTGGTTTTGCTGACATTTTGCTTAGTTTGAATATTCTCAACATATCCTAATCAATAAACTAATGACATCTGTAATCATATTTAGCTCTTAATGACTTAAACATTAATCAACACATCACTTAATGGTTTGCTGTTACATTGATTACAGAACACATCTGCTATAACATATGCTCCTCGTCCATTTTGTCAATTACTAATTTTATCAATTACAGTGCATTTATGTGTATCCCTTACCAATTACATCATTTTGTCAGTTATAATACACATATATAATAATAGGCAGCCTTTTAAATATTATGGGTGTTTACAGAAAAGAGACCAAGAAAAAATGACCTGTTGACTGGGCAGGTCTTTTCATGGTATCTGATTTCCATAGTTGGTAAGTTAAAAGCATCTTTCAATAGATTATTTTATTAATAATAGAAAACACCTTCCCTGTATCAGTTACAAGTGGTCCCTTTTTGGGCTAGGTCAGCTAAATGAAAGTAAAAGTGAAGTGGGTTATTAAGTGCAGTCCTACTGATTGATTACAGACATTTTCCTGATCATTAGTTTAACACAAAGTACTGGGGTCATCTAAAGTTCATCATAGGTTCCTCTTAAATACAAAGAATTATAGAAACATGGCTTATTGAGACTTTGGCTCACCTAGAGAGAATGAAATGGTTATAGTAGTTTGGTTCATTTACTAACACATCCATGTCACACTCCAGTGACAATATCAAACCAATCAATCAAACCATTTTGTCCTTAGACAGCATTTTGAACCTTTATACAGCATCTTAGACAGGGACACTATATTTCTAGGAAGCCCATATTTTCACAAGATCTTCCATATTAACTTTCTCAGTCGAAAGCTTTGGTGAAATCTATAAAATTTAAGACTAATCTTCTCTCATAAGCAAGCCCTTTCTCAATCAATCATCTCAGGGTAAAAGTGTGATCTATACACAATCTTTTTGGTCTAAAGTCTGCTTGCTCAGTCTGTAGTTTTTCATCTATGACCAGTTTGATTCTGTTCAATAACACACTACAGAACACTTTTCTAGGTACTTTCTGTAGTGTTATTCCTTGCCAATTGTCACACCCCTGATGGTTTCCTTTCTTCAGTAATTTACAGATCACACATTCCTTCCGCTCCTCTGGACACATTTATTTCCTCCAAACAATATTACAAAGTTTATGTATTTCACGTACTGCCACCTCTTTCCCAGCTTTAAGCATTTCAGCAATAATCTTCTCTTCATCGGGAGCTTTGCCATTTTTTAGCAGTAGCCTCTTTTTTCTGCTTCTGAAATGTCTAGCAGTGAGATATTTAATTACTCACCTCCTTCTTCACAGGCATGAATTAATGCTCCCCTGGGAATGAGATTTTCTGGAAAAGGAAATTCCTAAATTCCATCTAGGACCTGCATTCATTTTGGGGATACCCACCATCTTATGTTGGGAGCTGCAAAGAGAGGCTGATTTGCAAAAGTCCAATTTGGAATTGAAGAGCTTCTGTGAGCTTCTCGCAGGTGCTAAGGGGAACATGGAGTTGAGGCATTATTCTCCCATTCTGTGCTCCCCTGTGCCTGCTTTGGCATCTCCTGGGCCCCACTTGTAGTGCTTGGATACTCAGAGGGAAGCATCAGGCACTGTTTGTATTAGCCTTGTAGTGTACTCCTCATTTCCCATGCTATGGTCTGAGACATTCAGCGACAATACATTATGGCCCCAGCAAACAACAACAAGGAGGCTGCTAAGCCCTATATATAAAGACCACAGTTTGCCCTCTTGCCTCCAGTTCTTTAGCCACAGTCCTCTTGCCCTGTTCCCTAACTCTGCTTCTTTCTCCCTTTCTTGTTCTAAGGTAGAAGAGAAACATAGAAAAGAAAGATGAGCCAAGAGAGGAAATAGACTAGTTGAGGGGATTTGGCAATATACTCAAAAAATAAATAAACCTAGCTGAAAGAAAAAGATTCACTGATGATTGAAATATAATGAAGAAGAACCCCACAAGCACCACATATAATTCTAATGAGGCTCCCAAAGAGCAGAATCTTATTTATCTGTCTATTTATGAAAATTGATGCAACAGCTGTCATGTATCTTGCTAAACTTAATCAAAGTGACTGGATTCGGCAGTGTAAATTTCAGCTGTATATTCATTGAAAGAGGATAGAAAAATACTTCCAATAAAGATGTGTCAGAGTACATGCTAGAAGGTATTCAATAAAACAAACCTCACTAAGTCAAGGCTTCTGATAGAAAGGTTTGTGCTTAAGTACCTGGCTCAGTTAGTGGGTTTTTATTTTATGTCTTTATTTATTGGTAGTGAAATTAAACATTTCCCAATGATAAAATCATTGGGCATATACACTTAGACAGCAAGACACAAACTAGTGCTGCAGATAGTAATAAATGGTCACTCTAAAATTAAAGTGTAGCGGAGGTAAACACACAATTTTTTAAAAACTGGATGATAAAAATCACTTGAGGACATAAACACAGCAAAAATAGCCCCCAAGAATTATCATTTTCATTGCTTTGCAGAACTTTTAACAAGTTTGTTTTCTTCAGTGCCTCTCTAGCTGTTTTCATGTCCCTTTTTCAGTTATTCTGAAAGAGTCTGTAATAAGAAGCCCCACTATGACTAAACTACAGAAGCCATGAGACTTAGATAACTGCCTGTCTGCCAGCTGGGTTGTGTCACACTATAACACATCTTACAGTCCTGTAAACAGTTTGATCGGGGAGCTTTCTACCATTTGAAAGGATTTTGAAAATATCATAGAAATTAGAAATAGGGAAAGAAAAGTATTCATAGACTCCAAGGCCAGAAAGGACTATTATGATCCTCTAGTCTGACCTGCTGTACAACACAGGTAATAGAATTTCCCCCCAAAAAATTCCTAGAGTGTATCTTCTGGAAAAACATCCAATCTTGATTTAAAAATTATTAGTGATTGGTAAATTGTTCCAGTGGCTAATCACCCTCATTGTTCAAAATGTATGCCTTATTTCCAGTCTTAATTTGTCTAGACATTGGATCATGTTATATCTTTCTCTGCTTGATTGAAGAGCCCACTATTAAATGTTTTTTTTTCCCATACAGGTACTTATAGACTAATCAAGTTACCCTGTAACCTTCTCTTTGCTAAGCTCCCTGAGGTGATCACTGTTTATAAGGCATGCTTTTTAATCCTTTAACCATTGTCCTGGTTCTTCTCTGAACCCACTACAATTTATCAACATCTTTCTTGAATTGTAGACACCAGAACTGGACACAATATTGCAGACCGGTCACACCAGTGCCAAATACAGAGGTAAAATAACTTCTCTACTTCTCCTCAAGATTCCCCTATTTGTGCATCCAAGGATTTGTCCACAGCTTTGCTGTGGGAGCTCATGTTCAGTTGATTATCCACCACAACCCCCAAATCTTTTTCAGAGTCACTGTTTTTCAGGATAGACTTATCTATTATGTAAGTATGGCCTACTTTTTTTTAACCTCAATTTATACATTTACATTTAGCCATATTAAAAAGCATATAGTTTGCTTGTGCCTAGCTTACAAAAAGATCCAGATCACTTTGAATCAATGATCTGTCCTCTTCATTATTCACCACTCCCCCAATTTTTGCAGCATCTGCAAACTTCATCAGTGATGATTTTATATTTCCTTTCAGGTCACTAATAAAAATGTTAAATAGTGCAGGGCCAAGAATCAATCCCTATGGAACCTCACTAGAAACACATCCACTCAATAATGATTCCCTGTTTACAATTACATTGTGAGAACTACCAGTTATCCAACTTTTAATCCATTAAATGTGTGACATGTTAATTTTACACTGTTCTAGGTTTTTTTAATCATAATGTCACATGGTACCAAGTCAAATGCCTTAAAGAAGTCTAAGTATGTTACATGAACAAACTTGCCAACTTGTAATCTCATGGAAAAAAAAGATATCAAGTTACTTTGACAGGATCTTTTTTCATAAACCCATGTTGATTGGCATTAATTATCTTACCTTCATTTAATTGTTTAGTAATCGAGTCCCATATCAGCCAGTCTAATATCTTGCTTGAGATGGATGTCAGACTGAGAGAGCATTAATTACCCAAGTCATGCCATTTACCCTTTTAAAATATTAACAAACATTGGCTTTCTTCCTAGGATGGTCTAGGTTTATTTCATCCTGCCTCAGAACAGAGGGCTGGACTTGACAACCTCTTGAGGTCCCTTCCAGTCTGACATTTCTATGATTCTATACTTTGGGGGATCAGGTATGTAGCACGCTCTACTCTACTCGCCTAATCTATGCCTCACTAGCTACACTGTCATTTGTTCCTGTGCTAGCTGGGTGTGCAGTTTCTGCACTCTACACGCCACCATAAACATAAACATATGGTGAGGGTAAGGGGTACTTCCTGCTTGCTGAAGATCCTGAATGGATTAGGGAGAAACACTTGACAGGTGGCAGTCCTGAGGCTCTATGGTGTTGGGAGAAAGTGACCACCCATGAACTAGATCATGGAGCTAGCAGAGTTAGAATGGCAGGGTATGCTTATGCTTTATACCTGGACATTCTACTTTTTCTGGTGTGCACATCCTTGCCATGTGACCTCTCTATTAAACGCTAATGTAAACACAAACCACTGCCCCCTGGAATAGCTGTATGATAACAAAGAGCCATTGGTATTATGTGAATCTTCACCTTCTTATGGTTTATTTCCTTAGAAGGAGGGAAGAGCACTCAATGTAGAATTAAAACTGAAAAGTTATCAGAATTTCCCCATTATATCTAACACAAAATAATAACTCAAAGTATTACAACTTTAAAAAAATTGAAGGCAATGGACTAGTTATTACACATACAAATTACCATTTTTCATCTTCAAATGAAGAATACATTTTGCCTATTTCCCTAAAAGCAAGAACCTAAAAACCAAACAATTTTAGAATTAACAAAAGTTTATTATATAAACACTTGCGTATTTCTTGCATAGTAGCAAATGTTTTCAAGCCAACTGAAAGATGCTCTGAATTTGCTGATGTGACAGTGAATTATAGAGGATATGACAGCTATGCAAATGTTGTGCATTTCTGAACCCCTTGAATAACATATACATTTAGGACCATTTACTGTGCTCTAAAGATTTGAAGATACCATTAGAAATCGCAAAACCACTTGCAATTCCATATAAAATACTGATATTCATTACCATCTAAAGAAAGTTAGCAATTTTTAGAAAGTTTTCAGATCCCAAGGCATTACAGCCATGCAGTTTACCAAAGGATTTTACTAAAACTGTATTTTTGCAAGGTCTTCTGCTTTTTTATTAGACAAAATTAATAATTTTTAAGTTATATATTCTGCTGAAAACATTGAAATCAGGCAAGATTTCCTTATACTTTTCTGGACAAACCCAGGGTTGCTTTTGTTTGGTTGGTTTATTTGTTTTTTGTTGTTGTTGTTTTGAGAAATTGAATAAAAGGGTGACAAACAACATTTTTCATGTAAGACCAAAAAGCCTGTTAAAATAAATTTTGCTTTTCTGTGTATAATTCTAGGTGGCAAGGGATGTCTTCCATGAATGAATAATGACTGACTAGGCATCTGTGTATTGAAACTCGGCAAATGTGACCTTGCAAGAGCATATTGAAACATTAAACATATTGACAATTTTAGCTTCTTTGTCTTTCCAGGCTTTCAAAACCACTTTATTACAGCTCTAAAGTAAAATGCAACGTCTTTGTAGCCCATTTCATTTTTGCTCAGCATTTCACTTGAGTACAATGTCACCTGCTGATTCCAACGAGGCGCAAACACTTTGTTTCCTATTATTCAACATCTGAATGAAGCTGCTCCAACAATATGAGCTGAAGTACTCAGATGATATCCAGCTCTACACCTTCCTGACGTCATCACCCAGCTTTCTCAATGCCTAGTCAAGATCAACACCAGCATGAAGAGCAGTTGACTAAAGTTGAAGCAATACAAGTCTAAGGTAATGTTGGTAGTGAAAGGGAAATACCTGAAAAGAGTTCACTTTCTCATATCTCATACCACTGAGGGCATCTGCTGTTGGGTTAATCCAGTCTGCAGGCTTGGAGTTCTTTTGATATTCTCAGTGCTATTGGATGTTCAGATGGCCAGGGCAGCTTCGATCTGAAAGCAACGAGAGGACTGCAGGTCATCCTATCAGAGATATACCTGGCCACGGTCATCCATACATTTTTAATCTCCATTCTTTATTATTGCAAATCATTGTATTTAGGAATGAAGCTACATGTCTGGAATGAGCTCAAGATGGTACAAAATACACTGAGACCAGCTGATTAGCATCAGGTTGATGTATCGCCCTAGTGTTCTGTTCTGAGCACAGGCTTCCCATTGAATAAAAAATGCATTCCAAGATATCTCTATTGTGGGATTGACCCATCTACCGGAGTGATTACTATTCTTTTCATGATCTTGACCTCCCATAACTGCAGTGTTCCACTGTAACAGTGAAACTGTTGACCAATAGGGGAAGCCTTAGGTTTCTGGGGGACAGAACTTTTGCAGCTGTTAGATGTGGACTACTGGACTCACTCCTACAAGGGTTAGTGACCACAGTCTTCAGTGTTCAGAAATAAAGTAATAACTCATCTCTTTCATTTAGGCCCAGAGCCTCAAAGATATTTAGGTTCCTTATTTTCATGGATCAGGTCAAAGTTAGGAGTCTAAAGAACTTAGGACATCTGGTCCTGAGGCTTTTCTTGCACTAGAGAAATCAATGGTTTGTGCTTTAGTCAGTTATTTCTCAACAATTAAAATACAAATAATGCCACCAAATTACCCATCCATAGTCATGTAGAGTTTGTCTTTATGGCCACACTAGAGCTGCCTTACACTGATTCTGGTAGGGTAGCTGTCATCTTTGATGATCACCTTCTCAGTAAGCAAGCTTCCCTAGTTTTCTGGCTGACAATCTCCTCTCTGTTCCCACTGTCATGCATGCTTTTCCCAAATATACCCCTCTTACCAGAAGTGTCCCCCTGCAATGTTCCCTTTTCAGAATTCTGAAGACTCAATACTGCTGCCTATCACCATACTATCCGAGCATCTTACATGTAAAATTAATAGCAATAGAGAAGTCTTTAGCGAACCTTATGGAGTCTCTGGCATCATAGAATCATTGAAGCATAGAATCGTAGGACTGGAAGGGACCATGAGAGGTCATCTAGTCCCGTCCCCTGCACTCATAGCAGGACTAAGTATCATCTAGACCATCCCTGATAGGTGTTTGTCTAACCAGCTCTTAAAAATCTCCAATGACAGAGATTCCATAACCTCCTTAGGCAATTTATTACAGTGCTTAACCACCCTGACAGATAGGAAGTTTTTTCTAATGTCCCACCTAAATTGCCCTTGCTGAAATTTAAGCCCTTTGCTTCTTGTCTGATCCTCAGAGGTTAAAGGGGAACAATTCTTCTCCCTCCTCTCAGTCTTCTCTTTTCCAGACTAAACATACCCAATATTTTCAGTCTTCCCTTACAGGTCTTGTTTTCTATACCTTTAATCATTTTTGTTGCTCTTCTCTGGACTTTCTCCAATTTGTCCACATCTTTCCTGAAATGTGGCACCCAGAACTGGATACAATACTCCAGCTGAGGCCTAATCAGCACAGAATAGAGTGGAAGAATTACTTCTTGTGCCTTGCTTACAACACTCCTGCTAATACATCCAGAAGGATGTTCACTTTTTTTGCAGCAGTGTTACACTGTTAACTCATATTTATCTTATGGTCCACTATGACCCCCAAATCTCTTTCCACAGTACTCCTTCCTAGGCAGTCATTTCCCATTTTGTATGTGTGCAATTGATTGTTCCTTCCTAACTGGAGTACTTTGCATTTGTCTCCCTTTTTGGAGTAAAATTCTTCTTGTGGTATTTTTGGTTGGATGATGTGTTAGTTATAGACTTTTATTTTGGGGGTAGTTTTGATGCATGGGTAGGAGAGGGGCTATCAGTGTTGTGTTATTCTTGATGTGGGGTAAAGGCTTTTTTAAAGCAGAAGGTTTTGCAGCATTTCCTAAGAGTGGTCAGATTCAGAATTTGCCTGATCTCCTCTGGAAGTTTGAGGAGATCCAGCTGCAGAACAAGCCAGGATGTTTTGTCACCATCTCTCATGTGTGTCATCCTGGGCTTTGTGATCTGTATTATCCCAAGGAGCTCAGCTATCTCAGCAGTTCATAGACTGAAATTCAGTCTTTAATATACCTGGACCTTTCTCCATGAACTGCTTTGAGGATTAGGACCAAGAACTTGAGATGACACCTGAAACTGACTGGTAGCCAATGGAAGGACTTGAATATGGGCCTAAAACTCACACTGATCTAGACCACAGATTAGGCAGGCAGACACATTCCATACCTGCAAGAACCTGTGCATTGTCTTCACATTCAACTTCAGGTAGAGTGAGTTACTGTAATCCAGCTATGATCTTCATATTATATCCTCCTCACCCTCCAAGAAATTCGTCCACAGTCCAGCTCCCCCGGTGATCCAGCTGAGAATGCTCTCTCAGCTTCTGCCACCTCCCCACAGTATCCCCCTCCTCCCAGTCATGCTCTCCCCAGTCTCCAGCAAGCCATTACTGTTTCACCAGCTGCAAGTTCCATCAGTAGCAGGCTGAGAAGTGTGGGGTGTGGGGTGGAAGAGAAGCATGGTTCCAGAGTAGGAGGATTCTAGGGGGCCAGGCATGCCCAAAGGGTTGAATCTTAGCTCGTTATTCAGAGATGGATCATTGGGTAAGGGCCAGCAGAACTGTAGCAGGATCGGAGCGCTTGCATAAAATATAATAATAATAATAATTAATCATTAATTGATGGTCAGCAGTGCTGAGAGGAGGTCATACTGTTGGGGCATGGCTGAAGAGGGTGTCATAGGGGAACAAAGAGGGGATTCAATCAGGAAATAACTTCTCCAAATGAAGGTGGTGTAAACTGTCAAGGATAAGAGCTGTCAGTGATGACAGGGCCCTGATTGTGCCCGTGCATTGTGTTCACATGGCATATAAATCAGCTGAGTCTCATCTGAGTGTCCTAAAAGCTGGTAAGAATGAGAATTATATTTTTCCCATTTATTTTTAATTACTTTGGAGATACTCTGATATTATTGGGATGGAGGATATATCAGTATCTATACAAACAAACAGAAATTGTGCAATCAATAATAGCTCTCAACAAACAGGATAAATTAAAGGAGAAAAAACACCTTTGTGTTTCTTCACATAACACAGAGCTGGTGGAAACATCATTGTTTAATACACTGGCTTTAAGTGGGTGATTATGTTTGCCTTTAATCATTGGTCCCAATGGGCTTAAGAGCCTTCTACTGTATGTACTCACAGCTAAAGCATTTGCTTTTTTAATTCAAAGTGCTTTTGGTGTTTATATTTTCTCCTCTCCCTCCTCCATAGTTCCTCACCACCAAGGCACCTCTGTGTGACCACAGATTCATTATAGTTGCATAGAAGAGAGACATGCCCCATTACTTAGACACCAGGCAAAGTGCAGAGTCATTTTATTGTGCACTATAGCAATAGGACTCTTCCCTGCTCTTGATTCTATTCAGTCAGTTCAATTTCAGCTCCACTTCTGGGTGCTGGTGAGACCAGACAACTAATTCTAGGATATAGAAAAGCATTCAGAAAAAGCAGGGTAAAGCAGTTTTAATTTCTGAATTATTTCTTTTCTTGGCTCACGCTGCAGGATAGACAGTGATTGTAAATTACATCAGTTAAAGTTTTGACTAGAATAAGCAGCTCATAGCAATTTGTTTTCTCAGGTTGGCTGTTCTGTTAAATTTATATTTCAAAGGTGAAACCATTCAGCAAGAGATCTGCATGCCTGCAGCTAGGTTTAGTGCTTGCCAAAAGCCTTTTAGGGGTACTTCCAGATTCTTTTCTTGCAGTGGGGGTTATGGGCAAATAATGGGCCACATTCACTCCAGGTTTACATTGGCTTCTAGTAACAAATTCAGGAAATTTTCTCAGAACTGCAATTTTTTTTTGTGAAAAGCGATTCCCCATTTTAGCCAGCCCTAATGAGAGCCAATGTAGGGGGGCAAACTATTGCACAGCTGAATACTGTGGGGTTCTTACACCTTTCTCTGAAGCATCTGGTGTTGGCCATTATTGGAGAAAAGATACTAGACTGGATAGATCTTGGTTCAGATCAATTCTGGCAATTCCTGTTGCAATAGGCTAGGCCTTTATCAGGTCCCACGTCAGTGTTGTCAGTCTCTTCCCCTTCCAAAGTCCTTTACTCCTTTGGGAACCATATTCTAGTCTTTCCAGTTTCACAGATATGAGGATCTTCCAGTTAAGAGGATGTTCAGTCACAAAGGGCATGTCTACACTACAAAATTAAGTTGACTTAAGATAGGTCAATCTACAGCCACTGCAGTAATTAAATTGGCTCTAGTGTTCACGCTATGCTCCTTGTATTGGTGATGTGTGTCCTCACCAGGAGCGCTTGCAACAACTTAAGCCCTACCACCCCAGGGCTGACAGCTAGAGCCCCGCCAGGCTAACAGCTGGAGCTCCACCACCCCAGAGCTGACAGATGGAGCTCCACTGCTCCGGGGCTGACAGCCGGAGCCCCACCATCCTGGGGCTGACTGCTGGAGCTCCTCTGCCCCAGAGTTGACAGCTGGAGCTCCACTGTCCTCGAGCTGACAGCTGGAGCCCAGCTGGGCTAACAGATGGAGCCCCACCACCCAGGAGCTAACAGCTGGAGCCCCACTGGGCTGATATCCAGACTCCCACCACCCCTGGCTGACAGCTATTTTAGTCTTTCACTTATGATTAAAGACTATAACATATTATCTCAGTTAGTTATCTCACAGTACTGGTATAAGGGAAGTAGGTAGTTATCTTGAAACACATGAATAAGAGCAGATATATGTCTGTTTCATGTTTTCCCTTTCTGGAATCAAAACAATTAATGTATTATCAATGAGGACATGAAGCTATTGGTGCAATAATTGTCTTTAGGCAGTTTATTGTACATTAGCAAATCTAGCACTAGAAAATGAATTGTAAGAACAATTTTAGCATTCACAAAATGGTGAATGAGTAACTAAGGGCCAAGTTTTTCATGGCTTACTCATCCTGAAGTTGACTTCATGGGACTACATTTCTGAGTCAAGATCATACCATTAGAGGGGCATTTGATTTCTATGATGCTATATTTCTACGGTCAGCCAATTTTCAGTGTATGCTTATCAGCTCTACATCACAGAAGAGGGTTTCTCAGCACACTGAAGTGATTTCACAACACAATAAACTGGTTGTATGGCTTTATAGCTGCTTGGGGGACAAATCAGTAAACATTTTCGCAAGGGTTTTGTTTTGTTTTTTTGAAAATTAGACTCGATTTCAGAAACTGAAAAATTTCTACCAGCTTTTCAGTGAAAATTATCAGACATTCTTGTCAATTCAATTTTGCTACAACGACAACAAAAAAAGAATACAAAGTTTTGGGGGTTTTTTTGGTCAGCACTTGTGATGGGGTGTCAGTCATGTCAGGGGAGGAATAAGGCTTTAAAGTCAGGAAGTTCTGAACAGTTATTAAGCAACTCCCAAGGGGGACTCCTGGAAAGCTTCAGGAAAACTGTCCTCAAGAAGGTCACCCACCAATCCTTCCCACAACCTCATCCCCTTGCTTACAAAGGGACAGTAGACTCCAGTATCCTTGCCAAGCAAGATTGGTTTGGCAAGCTCCAAGCTGAGCTGTTAAGTGTTTGGTACTGCTATCTCCTACCCCTTCCGCAGTGAAGGAATTTGGGACTATCCTGAAAGGATGTGGGAGTAGGAGCCAGGAACCCTCATCGCCTTCAAACACAGTCAGACTATTTAGCTCAAATTGGTATTGCAGAGACTCCTGAATACGCAGACAGGGGCACCTTATTTATTTTGCACCCAGACAGCAGAAGGAGCCTGTCAGTAGTCTGAGAATAGCTCTATCCATAGCATCTGTAACAGGTATTACAGTTCATTCTACTCAAGATAAAGGTGAAAGCCACATAAACTATGACCTGTACAGCATGCAGTTCCATACAGAATTTTTCACACCAATACTTGACACACTGCAGTTGTTCCACTACATACCAGGTCAAATGCTCATTCCTGATCCTTGGGTTAGTCCATGAGATAGAGATAGGACGTTAGAGCCTATCTGCAACTCGCAAAGACAACAGAACTCAGTGGGGACATGGGGCTACCACAGGTCAAGACAAAACCACCAAGAGAGAAGTGAAGAAAAGGGTGTTCTCAGTGGAGAGGTCATGCATTTGGAATTTCAGATTATAGGAAGCTACATCCAGGCTTCACCTGACCACTTTCAGAGGTTGTCTTCCCTGACTAATGAAATGCAGTCACCTCTGTGGTGAAATACAGCAGCTGCTTTATGGCACCCCAACATTCCCCTCAATGAATTTTATATCCCCCTGCAGCTTTAACTCCAGAACATGAGAATTTAAATTAGTATTAAAAAACAGGTAATGAGATGGTGATCGAAGATAACAATTTTAATAGTGGATGTGAGTGAGAGAGGGCAGATATGCTATAAAAATCTTCACCCAGACTATTGTAAAAATCCTTAGATTTAAATAAGAAAAAAAGTGTAGGTACAACAGCAGGTCCAAGAGCTTTTGGCAGCACTAGTAATTGCTGTGCCTTGTTTACTGAGACAATCAAGCATTCTCTCTCTCTGACACACACAGGTAATTGCCATATTTCTGTTTTGTTTTATACAAAAACAAAACATTTTCCAGTCAGCATCAGTTAGTTCAGTTTTTACTTTACTTTCTCTTTTGATTTTAGCTTCCACAGTAATTGAGCATCCTAGGGAGTTCAGCCATTAGTAGCCAGATGCTCCCGTCTCCCACAGCACTTTGTAAAGTCCTCTAGTGAAGACCAATTGGCTAGACTGCGGCACCAAATAAACTGAACCTGAAACACCAACCACAGCTAATAAATACAAGACACAAAGAGGGCAGGCAGGAATATTTGGCACTTGCAAGATTAAAGTCCACATGTTTATTATTGACAGAAATAATTCCAACTTGTTAGCCCATGTGGCTTAGGATGAGTTTTTAGCCTAGAGCAGGCTAAAACTTTGGCTCTTCAGAAGTTAATATGAGGCTCCTTGTATAGGCACCAACTCTGGGGCTGGAGCTACAGGTGCCAACTTTCCAATATGCTGGGGGGTGCTCACTGCTCAACCCCTGGCTTTGCCACAGGCCCTGCCCATACTCCACCCCTTACCGTGCCCTTCCCTGAGCCTGCCATGCCCTCGCTCCTTACTTAAGAGGAGAAGAGGAAATGGTCTTACTATAGGAAAGCTACCAAAGGGGACAGATAAGTCCCACTCTGCCTGTGAGCAGCAGAAAGCATCATATTCATCTGTGAAGTGGAATAATTTGGAGGGCGGATGTAGCTGAAAAGCTAAGCAGCACAGATACAGGGCAGACAGTCATATCTCCAGTGAGCCAGGTTTTCTGAAGAGTCAGATGGGAACTCTGCAGATGCTTGTTGTACAAGATGAATTTTGATATTTACCTATTGATCAGGTTGAGGAAATTCAGTGAAAAATTTAAAGGTAACTTGCCAAATAGGTACATACATAGGCTGGTGTGCCAAACTCATTTTCTGTGTTTCAGTTCCACTCAGTAAGGTGCAAGGGAAGTGTTGCCATCTGTCAGTGGGATTAGAATTGTTCTTTCATATGTAGATGGGATTTTGCCAGCATCCTTGGATTCATATGCAACTTCATGCTATGCTGAGTTAAATTGTTTCAGAACCAAACAGAAGAGAATTTATCCACACTTAGATTTAACAGGCAGCTTTTTGAAGATGTTAAAACTCAATGCTAAGTACCATTAATAAAAACTTTTAAAATTTGATTGTATTATATAATATAGTAAAGAGATTAAGGACATTATGTGGATAAAAGATTCAAGTTTTCCTTCTCACACATTTCACTGTACCAGCTGACATTTTAGCTCATGTCCTCCTTCCAGTCTTTTACTCCTGGAGCCTGAGACCATTTAAAGGGCTGGTGAGTGTGGGGGATGTCCAAATATTTGTTTGCATGGGCATTCCAATCATAGGAATATTCTTTTTGAATGCTCAGAGTTTTCTCTTTCTCCTGAGAAATCAATTATTTCTGCTGGGCTTGTTGAGAATTAGACTCCTTCAGAAACACGCTAAACCCCCCAAACCTAGCCGAGAATCACTCCATTGAGTAGTATTGGGGCTTTTGGAATTCCCAGACAGTGCCTCTTCATTCTATCCACACCTACAGCCAAACCCCAAAGTCTTTAATCATTTGCAATTCCCTGAATTTGAGGGCTGAGTAAAATGGCGTTGCAGTTCAGAATTAGCTACTAGCGCAATGGTATCACACAGCTGTATCAGCATGCTACACGTGAGACTACTACACCAACCTATACATTAGCTCAAACCAAGAGGTTACCAAGGCAATTTATTTCTTGAAAATTATGAAAACTGCCAGACATTTTAAAGAAATCATCCAACTACAGTGCATAAACGAGAAAGCTGTTGAAATGATTAACCATAATTCACTGTAGCCTATCAACTGTATTTTCAAGTACATTTGTTTCCAAAGGCTCTTGAAGAATATATTGAAGTATATTATTGCCTTTCATGCAGAAGATACTTCACTATTCCTATCTCTCTTATTTATGATACTCAAAGTAAGAGACATTCCTGGGTTGCCCAAGAGCAAGTATATTATATAATTGCTATGTGGCCAACAAAGCGAATACTAACTTTCCTTTTCAGCACTTGGCGTTAACTTTAAGCCTGAGGGAAGAACAGGTGATTATTGCTAGAAAGGCTTCTGGACTCAACATCAGCAGTTCAGTCTCCACCACGGACATACCAGAACATTCTCATAACATTTCCACAATAACTGAAGAGCTGTTGACTCTAGTGAATTTGCTTTGTGAAAGCCACACTTGAGGGTCTGGTGGAAATAAAGGTGAAGAAGCCAATTCATTATATAGTACATTACTTCCTTGGTGAACAGCAGTGCTCACATTAAACATACAAGCACCATGTATTTGTTCTGATGTTTAAAACATTTAATTGAATAGTTTCTTTTTGATCACCAAAGACGGGTTGAATGAAAGTTTCCTTTCTTTTGGGATATAGAAAAAATCCAAAAATATGAGAGAAGGGGATGGCAGGTTCATTTACCTCTCCTTAAAGAGCACGAGGATGGCAAGCCCACATTAACTGGTGCTTCAGGAAATTCTTTTCCTAACTCCATGGGTATTTATTCCAGCAAGACAGAAGGAACAGCCACATTGATTCTCACAGAATCCATTATTAGCATGTATATTTGTATGTCAGGGGTGTCATACTGGTCATACCTACAGGCTCAAATAGGGCCTCCTGAAAACAAACCAGAGTAGGTGAAAGTAAGATACCTTTTCAGTTAATTCAGCTAACTTTACACTAGATGAAAATAGGGATATATTTTGTTTCATTTAGTGTCCCTGTCTAGGAAGCATGTGACAAGAACAATTCCAAAACATCACAGCAGTATAGAAAAGCATTTGAAACCTGAAAATTAGAAATTAATGAGGGTTAAAAATTTAATGAAATTTAGATGACACTACTTAAACAGATCATAACTCTATCAAAAATGTTTTACTAAATTGGGTATGTTTAGACATGATTAATTGATTAAATTAACTCACTTGGAACAATGTGGTTTTTTAGGTCTCCAGTTGAAATACAGTGAATGTTGATTATCAGATTAAAGAGAAGTGCTGACATGTCTTTGTTTCTTCCTAATAGAGTGAATGGGCATGAAAACCAAACTGCAGCTTTCCTGTCATGTCAATTCTTGTTTAGGTATTTAAATGGCCCTCATGTATATGACCCTGTAGTCTGAGCACCTCATTCTTTTTATCCTCCTGGGAGGTGGGAAAGTGCTATTAACTCCATTTTACCATTACAGTATGTGATGGGGTGGGACCCTGTCCAGTGCGGGCTGAGTGCACCCTGTCTCTCAAGCCAACCTTCTGCCTCTAGGCCTAAGAGTTTAAGTCCACCGATTGGCTCTTTGCTGTAGGGTTGTGTGGCCTAGGAGTCAGGGTCTATTGCAATCCCCTGATTCCCCAGGCTGTAAGGTCTAGTGGCCAGAGTCAGTAGCAATACCCTGACTCCCAGGGCAGTAGAGCCTAGTGGCCCTAGTCCCTAGTAAAACCCTGACTCTCGGGGCTGTTAGGCCTAGCAGCTAGAGTCAATAGGTTCACCCTGGTCCACTAGGGTTGCCAACATTCCAATCGCACAAAACTGAACAGCCCTGCCCA
The DNA here is from genome assembly GCF_965152235.1 of Eretmochelys imbricata. NCBI lineage: Eukaryota > Metazoa > Chordata > Testudines > Cheloniidae > Eretmochelys > Eretmochelys imbricata. The sequence goes on along the minus strand of NC_135572.1, from coordinate 307,682,270 downwards.
GCCCCAAGCTCCGCTCCTCGTGCCGTCACTCGCTCTCACTCACTTTCACCAGGTGGGAGCAGGGGGTTGGAGTGCAGGGAGTGAGGGCTCCAGCTGGGGGTGTGGGCATTGGGGTGGGGCCAGGGATAAGGGATTTGGGGTGCAGGAGGGGGTTCAGGAATGAGGCAGAGGATTGGGGTATCGGGGGTGTGTGGGTGCAGGCTCCAGGAGGGAGTTTGGGTGCAGGAGGGGACTCCGGGCTGGGGCAGGGGGTTGGGCTGCAGGAGGAGGTTTGGGGTCCCAGTGGTGCTTACCACAACTCCCAGGAAGCAGCCACCAGGTCCCTGCAACCCCTAGGTGAATGAGCGGCCAGGGAGGCTCCATGTGCTGTCCTCACAGCTCCCATTGGTCACAGTTCCCAGCCAATGGGAGCTGAAGAGCCGGCACTAGGGGCAGCACACGGAACTTCCCTGGCCATCCATGCGCCTAGGGGCCAGAAGGACCTGAAGGTCACTTCCAGGAGCCGCGCAGAGCTAGGGCGGCAGGGAGCCTTCCTTAGCCCCAGAGTCCCACTGCACCACCGACCGCACTTTTAACAGCCTGGTCAGCAGTGCCAACCAGAGCCACCAGGGTCCCTTTTCAACCAGGCATTCCAGTCAAAAACCAGATGCCTGGCAATCGTATGGTCCACAGGGTGGTTAGGCGTAGTGGCAGGAGTCAATAGGGATGGGCACCTCCCAAGCGGGTGGCAGCAATGGTAGGGAGAACCAGGCCCTCCCTGCTCCACCGGGTCTCAGCCCAGGTCCCTGGTAGTGACAAGTAGGCTCACCACTTAGTCAACAGGGATCCGCCCAAAACATGCTGACTGCTGTAGGGAAAATAGCTAGTCCCTCCCTGGGCTACTTCCTACTGTGACTCCTGCAGTCCTGGGCTAGGCATCTTCAGGGGTCTCTGGTCTCCTCAGGTTGTGCTGAACCTGAGGGCTCCAACCTCTGAGTAGCGTCCTCAGGTGCCTGGACATCTGCTTGAGTCTCGATGTCTCCAGCTCCCCCAGTCTGGGGCTCCAGTAGCTCCCAGGCTGGGGCTTGCAGCATGCATCCTTCTTCTCCGGTAGCTAGCCAAGACTGAGCCGGGTTGCTCCCTCTTATACTGGTGCTACACTTTAAGAATTCCCAGTAGGGACATGGGGGCATAGTTTCCTCAGCCCACCGGGAAGTATTAACCTGTCCCCATCCAGTGCGGGGTGAGTGCATCCTGTCACAAGGTTCTAAGGCACAGAAAGATTAAGGGTGCTTTACAACGCAGTGAGGTGTCAAATTCCATTGAAATCAGTAGGATTTAGGCACCTATCTGCATCTTACTCTTAAATGACTTTAAAAATCTGTCCCTAAGGATACATCTACACTGCAATAAAAAACCTGCAGCACTGAGACTCAGAGCTCAAGTCAATTGCTAAAAGTTGCAGTGTAGATGTTTGGGCTTAGTCTGGAGCCCAAGCTCTGAGTTCTTTCCTGACCAAGCCCAAATGCCTACACTGCAATTTTTAGCCCCACAGCCCAAGCACTGCAAACCTAAGTCAGCTGACCTGAGCCAGCTTGGCTGTGCCATGGGTCTTTTATTGCAATGTAGATGTACTCTCTGTAATTTACCCAAAATAACACAGGAAGACTGTGGGAGGCAGGGAATTAAACCCACATCTCCAGCTAGCACACGAACCACTGCATCATCTGTCTGCTCTGGTGAGAAGAGATCATTAGGGTAACCTGCTCATACCTCCTACATAACATTGGCCATAGAATTTCACCAAGAGATTCCTGTATCAAGTCCATACTTCTAGCTGAGCTGGAGCATATTTTTATAAAGCCAACCAATCTTGATTTAATAGCCTTCAAGGCATGAGAGACATATAACTCTGAATTTGAATCCATTTTGTTTATTTGAACATTTATAAAGGTGCCTATGGATTGCATGTATATGTGATTCCATAAAGTAATTCACAACATCAAAAAGAAGAAGCCACCAAATATACAGCCAACAAGAACCAAAGAAACGGTCACAAAGGAAAACCCCCATAGCTCTTAGGTAAGTCCCTATACCAGGGGAAAGGAATCAATTTTCAATTACTTGTGTAACAATAAAACCTGGTGGGAAATTAAACGAAAACAAAACAGGGAGATGAAACAGAAAAGATGGTCACAGAAAAGCTTGCCAAAAATCAATTGGCTTTGGTCCCTGCCTTACAAGCAGCTAGAAAAGAGGACTCTATAAGAGAGAAAAAAGATTTTCATAACTGAGAACCCTTGAATGAGAATATTCCTGATCTCATCCTAATCCAAATTGAACCTGCAGACCAAGAGCACACCTGCCCTGAATGATTAATTGCCAAGCAAGAGACATAGAGTCTGATCCAAAGGGCACTGAAGTCATAATTGCTGGTCATATACTCAGCATGTAATAAGGTGGCTGGCCCATGGTCTGAACAGCCTTGGGCAAAGCCAGCTCTGATTACACGATGAGCCCCATTTAAGACTAAAAAGGTGACCTTAATATAAAAGGTGGTGGGAAGCCACAGGAGGGGGTGTGATTGTGAGAGAGTTGGTGAGCCTGTCAGAGGCAGGCAGCCTGGGAGTAAGCTGGGGGATGCTCAGGAAAGAGAAGCCTGAGAAGCTGCTGACTTGAGGGAGTAGCTGCAGAGAGCACGACTGGTTCCAGCAGAGACACTGAACTCTGACACAGCTCTGAGAAAGAGGGCCAGGAACCCTGCAACTAAGAGGAAGAGACACTGAACTGGGGTTGGGGCCTGGAGGGCCAGTGTACACCTGAGAACTGAATAAATTGGATCCCAATTTTCCTTTGGGGCGCATGTAGTTTGTTTAAGTAACCCCCTGAAGGAGAAAACAAGGGTGGGGCACTGTAGATGTTCCCCTGGCCACAAGGGTGTGCTCAGTAGGCAGTAACACATAGGTTGACTTCTATATTTGGGGGGGGGAGGGGGCAAAGGGCTTAATAATACTTACAGGTCTAATTTCTGTATTTACCAATTGTTAGTGGTAGTTAAATTACAATATACTTGAAATCACGAATAGCGTTTACATTCATTATTTAATCACTCTTAGTTTTTTATTTTAACTTAATTATTTGCCGTGTTTACCAGCTACCACTTAAAAATCAACATAAGGTTGAAGGACTTCTCTTGCCAGAACCTCTGTTAGGGTTGGGTGATCTCTGGCATATTAGGAGGTGTGTATGTTCTTTTATTGTTTTAATAGGTTTTCTCTGTAATGCTTTTTGTAGCCAGATTGCCCCCCCCCACCCCATTTCCCTTTGAAGAACAGTTTGCACAGTTTCCTGGCAAAACCACAAACCGCAGTGGAAGTCCCGTTTCCACCCCTCCACTCCCGCTTGCTTAAAGCTGTGTATCACCAACTGTAGTCATGTTTATGAATATGCAGTAAATCAATGTAAGAAATAAGTGAGATAGTGTGAGTGTAAGAAACAATCGCAAGGCTTGAACCAAAATATTACGATGTTAGGATAATCAAGGTGTATATGGGGCTGTATATCTACCTATGGCAGTAGCAGCCAGAGAGAGATGTAATCCAAGACAGCAAGAACTCGGGACCGGACCAGAGCAGTACAGGCCTCCCGCAGACCCGAAGAGACTCTGGGGACTCTCGTCACCTAGCGGTTCGATCTCTGTGCAGCTGGAGCCTGATCACCCCCAGTCACCTAAGATCGAAAGCAACATCCGTGCCTGCAGTCTGCCAGTAGAATGAATGTGATGTGTGCGTGAGTATAATTGTGCAACTAAGGGAAGCAAGTAATAAATTAACCCCAGGTATTACTCAAGTTTGACCTTTATTTGTGGTTATTTCTTGGCTGGTTCCAAGAACGGGTAAAGTAGGCTTGCTTAGAAAACTGTGGTAACTTGTATCTGTAGCAAGCACTCTAATCAGCCTCTAAAGAAAAAGCAAGCAGGTATGTTTAGGCAGACTGTCTTTGCGGGGAAATACATAGCATAGGCAGGGACCTGGACAGCCTGGAAATACCCCAGTCAGAAGGGAGAGAGATTTGTGTCTCCAAGAGGACCAATAGCTGAGGAGCTGCAAGCCTGGGAGTGGATGCCCTTGCTGCATCACTGAGGGGAAACACAGATGCAGTTGCCCTGAACTGTGACAAGGATAATCGATGGGACACAGTAATAACAGGAAAAAAGAAAAGGAGTACTTGTGGCACCTTAGAGACTAACCAATTTATTTGAGCATGAGCTTTCGTGAGCTACAGCTCACTTCATCGGATGCATGTAGCTCACGAAAGCTCATGCTCAAATAAATTGGTTAGTCTCTAAGGTGCCACAAGTACTCCTTTTCTTTTTGCGAATACAGACTAACACGGCTGTTACTCTGAAACCAGTAATAACAGGGTAGAAAACATATAGGAATGACAAAGTAGGTCACATTGGTGGGGGGACAGGCACTATATGTTAAAAATAACATAAAGTCAAATAAGGTGAAAATGTTAAATGGATAAAACTGTACCATAGAATAGCTATGGATTGAAATTCCATGCTTGAATAATGACAGTGTAAAAGCAGGAATATACTACCAACCACCTCACCAGGATGGTGATAGTGATTGTGAAATGTTAAGGGACGTTAGAGAAGCTAGAGGAAAATGCAATAATAATGAGTGATTTCTTCAGTTATCCTCTCATTGACTGGGTAAATGTCATCTCAGGGTGTGATGCAGAGATAAAATTTCTAAACACTATAAATGACTGCTTCTTAGAGCACAAGGGGAGGGGTAATTCTTTGCTTACTCCCAAGTGGAGCACAGGATCTGGTCTGAGAGGTAATAGTAACCATAATGCAATTAGATAAAGCATCCTTACACCGGGAAAAGTACCAAAAAAAACACCACCACTGTAACACTAACCTTAAAAGGGGGAACTGCACAACAATGAGGATGCGAGTTAGACGGAAATTTTAAAAAACTGTCACAAGCGGAAATTGCCTGCAAGCAGCTTGAAGACTACTTAAAAACACCACAATAGAAACGCTGACTAAATGTGTAACCCAAATCAAAAAGAACCCCACCATGGCTAAACAGCAGAGAAACTGAGGTTCTTACAAGCAAAAAGACATCCTTTAACATTTGGAAGTCAAGTCCTAATGAGGAAAATAGGAAGGAGCACAAACTCCGGCAAGCAAAATGTAAAAGCATAATAAGGCAGGTCAAGAATGAACTTGAGAAGTAATTTGCAAAAGACATGAAAACTAAGTGTAATTTTTTTAAGTACATGAGAAGCCGAAAGCCTGCCAAACAGGCAGTAGGCTCACTAGGTGACAAAGGTGTTAAAGGACTACTTGAGGAAGACAAGGCCATCACAGAGATGCTAAATGAATTCTTTGCACTGATCTTCACTTCAGAGGATGCTCAGAGCTATTCTTTTTTTGGCAACAAACCTAAAATACTGTCCCAAATTGATGTGTCAGTTGAAGAGGTTTTAGAACAAATTGATAAACTAAACATTAAGAAGTCACCAGGACCAGATGGTATTCATCCAAGAGTTCTGAAGGAACTCAGATGTGAAATTGTAGAACTACTAATTGTAATATGAAAAGGAGTACTTGTGGCACCTTAGAGACTAACTCTAAGGTGCCACAAGTCCTCCTTTTCTTTTTTGCGAATACAGACGAACACGGCTGCTAATTGTAATATGTAACCTATCATGGAAATCAGCCTTTTTACCAGATGACTGGAGGGTAACTAATGTAACACCTACTTTTAAAAGGGTCTCCAGAGATGATTATGGCAACTACAGGCCGGTGAGTTAACTTCAGTACCAAGCAAATTGGTACGGAAATTATAGTAAAGAACAGAATTATCAGACAGATGCCAGCTCATTAGGCCATAGGTGCTGACAACGTGGGTGCTTCAAAAATAGTGGGTGCTCAGCACCCACTGGTAGCTCTGTGGATCAGCTTTGCCCCTCCCCCCCAGTGCCTCCACCCACTGGCAGGCCCTGCAGGTCAGCTTCTCCCCCTCCCAGCATCTCCCATGTGCCACAGATCAGCTGTTCAGCAGCATGCAGTAGGTGCTGTGGGAGAGGAGGAGGACCAGGGGCAGGAAAAGGTGGGGTGGGGACTTGGGGGAAGAGGTGGAATGGGGGTGGGGTCCTGGGGCAGAACGGGGAGTCAAGCGCCTCCTCCACCCTGGAACTGCAGAAGTTGATGCCTATGCCTTAGGCCTCATTTGAACATTGACAAAAGGATAGCTGGAAACCTCTCTCACTCACCTCTGTGTTAGTGTTGTTAAAATAGGTATTAGATTTATAAACATGTTTAGTGTTTAGACTTTATGAAATGCTTGTAAGTTGCTGCATGCATTAATCTCACTTATAAGATTTTTATCCCTTGTTATAAGGTATTGTTTAAGTGTTTGCTCTGTAATTGTGTAAGTCATCAAATAGGATAGAAGTTTACCAAGTTTACCACAAGATGTGTCATCTACTTTTCAACAAAAGAAGGCCCATAAACAAGAGAAAAACCATTGTGGAATATCCATGGATAAAATACTTTGTTGATTGCTCCCACCAAATCCATGAAGAGGAGACATGCACAAATGCTCATCTCATCAACTTGAGTGGTGGGGGAAGGGAATAAAAGTCAAGAAGAAATTGTTATCCCTATGCCACTTGGATTTTAGGAAGAGGGCAAGACTTCTCACCACACACATGGGATACCTGGCTGTTTAGCCTGGGTTGGCCCTAAAGGACATATAGAGCTTCCACATTACAGCAGCTTCTATTACTTTTGGAAACCAAGACTGTAACTCATTTGTGTGGGTATGTTTACCTGCTTTGACCTTGTAAATAACTCTTATTTATTTTTCCTATTTATATAATTATTTAATATATAATTATAATTAATGTATCTTTAGTTAGTTTATCATAGGCTTGGCTACAAGCATTGTCACTGGGGTGAGATCTGAGATACAAATGACCTGGGGTAAATGATTGGCCCTTTGAGACTGGGAGTAACATGTATATTGTTTCAGAGTAGCAGCCGTGTTAGTCTGTATCCGATGAAGAGAGCTGTAGCTCACGAAAGCTTATGCTCAAATAAATTTGTTAGTCTCTAAGGTGCCACAAGTCCTCCTTTTCTTTTTATGTATATTGTTGTGATTTTTGATGTAAGGGACGAACTATCACAAAGGGAATTTGCTGGGGTGGCCAGATAAACCAGAGTGCCCAAGAGGACTGTTTGTGACTCCATGATAAGGCTGTTATAGTGATTGAGAAGTTCACACTTGGTACGTGGATGGTGAAATCTAAGTATAGAACACACAACCAATTTGGGTTTGTGCCCTGCTTCTTAATAGTCTTCCCTGAAGTTGGCACTCATGGTTGTGAGCCACTCTAGACAGCCTGACAGAGCCTAACTTCAGTACCAGGCAAACTGGTAGAAACTACAGAAAATAATAGACTTATCAGACAGATAGATAAACATGTTTTGTTAGGGAAGAGTCAACATGGCTGTTGTAAAGGGAAATCATGCCCAGCTATCTATTAGAATTCTTTGCGGGAGTCAGCAAGCATGTGGATAAGGGTGATCCAACCGATATGGTGTATGTGGATTTTCAAAAAGCTTTTGACAAGGTCTCTCACCAAAGGCTCTTAAGGTAACTAATTACCTATGGGATAAGAGAGAAGGTCCTTTCATGGATCAGTAACTGGTTAAAACATAGGTAAAAAAGGGCAGGAATAAATGGTCAATTTTCACTATGGAGGAAGATGAACATCGGATTCCCGCAAGGATCTGTACTAGGACCTGTGCTGTTCAACATTCATCAATGATCTGGAAAAAGGGGTGAACAGTGAAGTGACAAAGTTTGCAGATTATACAAAATTATTGAAGATAGGTAACTCCAAACCAGACTGCAAAGAATTACAGAGAGATCTCACAAAACTGGGTAACCGGGCAACAAAATGGCAGATAAAATTCAATGATGATAAGTGCAAAGTAAGACACTTGGAACAATAATCTCAACTATACATATACAATGATGTGTTCTAAATTATTTATTACCACTTAAGAAAGAGATCTTGGAGTCATCATGGATAGATCTCTGAATATGTCCACTCAATGTGTAGCAGCAGTCAAAAAGGCTAACATTATGTTGAAACTATTAGGAAAGGGATGGAAAATAAGACAGAAAATACCATGCCACTATATAAATCCATGGTATGCCCCCATCGTGAATATTATGTCCAGTTCTGATTGCCCTATCTCAAAAAGGATATAATGGAGAAGAAAAAGGCTCAGGGAAACACTTCCATACAAGGAGAGACTAAAAAGAGTAGGGCTGTTCATCTTAGAAAAAGAGATGACTAAGGGAGGATATGATACAGGTCTATAAAATCATGAATGGTATAGCAAAAGTGAATATAGAAATGTTATTTACCCACTCACACAATAGAAAAACCAGGGATCACCAAATACAATTAATAAGCAGGAGGTTTAATACAAACAAGAGGAATAACTTTTTCACATAACCCACAACTAACATGTGGAACTCATTGCCATGGCATGTTGTGATGGCCAAAAGTATAAGTCGGTTCAAAAAATAACTGGATAAGTTCATGGATGACAAGTCCATCAGTGGCTATTAGCAAGACTGTCAGGGATGCAACACTGTGCTCAAGGCAGCCCTAATTGCCATGTTCCGTATGCTCCCCTTAAGGTCTGGTATGGGCCACTGAGGATACTGGGCAAGATGGAGCATGGTCTGACCCAGTACGACCACTCTTATGATTGGTTGTTTGTGATGTTTAGAAGAAACTTTGTGAGAAGGGTTTGTTTGTTTTATTAAACACACAGGAGCATTCTGAACTATATTAATGGTCTATGTTATGACTGCAGGTCCAACCCTGCAGTCCTTACACAAGAAAAAACTCCCATGTAACTTGGTGCAGGATTCAACCCTTGTAATACTTTTAAACCAAAAATATTCTTACTTTAAATCCATGCCTACAGAATGTACTTGGAAAGTCTCTTTTAATAGTATTGCTCACCTTGCATGCACAATTAGGCAGGTCAGCACTTTCCCATTATAGCAAAGAAGAATAAATTTGAGTTAATGGATACTTAGGGAATATTCTTAGATCTAATGACCTTGATTAACTGTATCCTAGGGAGCTGAAATTTGCTTTAACTTGTTTGTTTTCCATCATTTGATAGATGACAGTTTCATTGGCACGCTACCTCCACTGTCAACCCGATCTTCTTTTTCACACTCATGGGGCCCATGGCACTACTTTCTGCCATTATTCAATCAGAAACCTTTTTGCATTTAAGGTTAATAAAAAGTTGTTATGCTCTACACCCATTTTATATCTACTAGTGATATATCACTGTGAGTTATGATTTGAGGTCTGATTTAAATTTCCAGTTTCTGTTCCTCTCAAACCCTGGTGTCAACATATGGATTGCCTCATATGAATGTCATTTTTCTCAGAAACTGCCTTTGCCACAGTTTAAAATGTGAGTTATTTAGGAACACTGTTGCAATGGATTTAGACCTCTCACCCTCCATTTAGAAACTCACCCCCAATTTTTGTCACAAAAGACAGCCATTGCTATTAATAATAGGACCAAATAATGCTCCCACTAAAATTGGTGGCAAACTACCACCAAGGTAAATAGATTGTGGGTCAGGACCTGTGCAGAAAAAATAAAAGTATCCTGAAATCTATAAACAAAATTAAGGGCTAGATTCTCAATTTATGTAAATTCTTGTAACTTATCTGAATTGAATGGAGCTTTGTCGATTTATATCCGCTGGGGAACTGGTTTTGTATTTTTAGTTAGATTCATCAACATTTGATATGTTGGAACAGAGTGTTTTACATCATGTTAGTTTCATTCATGGGGAATGAAATTGCCATTCATCTTCATGCATGTCCCATTTACTTCTCACTGATGGAAATGGCTCTGGTGAAATTTAAACTAATGATTTCTTATAAAAATTGGGACAGCAACTACAAGTTTCATGAAAATACTTAGAACTGCTGTGAAATTTTCCACTGTCCAAAAATTAAAACTTATGTTTGAATTTCAGAAGAAGCTGTAATTTCTTGCAATAAATATTTCATAGAAGAGGCATTGGCCGTTCTGTAGTTTTTTTGTATAGCTATGATCTTGAACAAACCCAAAATATACTTCAAGGAATGGCAAATGCTCTAAGGTTTGGCTGGCTCCTTGATTCATTTATGCTGCTCCTGGAAGGCAGGAGAGGCCTTGATACATTGGGAAACAGCTGACTGACTTTCTCTCAGCGCTGGGGGAAGGCTTCAGAAATTAAGATTACTTGTAAACTGGCCCTTTTTTGTCACTTGCACCCCACAAATGGCTTCTTGGCATGCACATGCTTCTGTAGTGGTGTGGCAACATCCAATTCAACTGGATTCCAATCCCAATGTTCAGATGTAGCTAAGGGAACTTTAGCATAGGATGGTTACAAAGTAGGATAATATGCCAATACCATTAATGTGTGTTTTCTTCATTTTTGTTGTCCTGATCTTTGCTTAAATAGGAGTGTGGAAAGAAAAAAACATTTTAAAATCTGTTTGTTTCTTACATTTTTTTCTTAACAAGATCAGTCACTAATCCATTGTTTTCAAACCTTTCAACCTTACTTACATTTTTGTCTTGTTCTTATTGATTTGGTCTTAGAGCTTCTGAGTTGCTGAGCTATTGCATTTAGAAAGGATTATGATTTGACTCAAATTGATTTACTTCATGCAGGATGTGTTGGACATCAAATATAACAATTCTCATTTTGCCATATAAAATATAGATTGTTTCTTAAAATACTTTCTCTGGGTTGGAGAACTGAGAAGGATTCTGCCTGGAATTTAAGTTTTGTATTAGACTATAATACACAACTACAATATAAAATGGCATTAACAGAATTTGTTAAAAGAAAAAAAATTAAAATGTATCATTTGTATTCCAGTAATATCCACAATCTGGTAGATGCTTTGCAAACATATATGAAGATAGGCATTGTCTCAAAGCAGAAAAAAACATCTTAAGAAAGTTTGGAATTGCTTAGTAGCTAATCCAAACTCTTCAGAAACTTCTAGTATGGCTCTCTCTTAAGTAGTGATGGGCAAACCAGACAGAGTAAGAACTAACTAATCATTTACCCAACATACAGTCACAGCATTATATTTCAGAGAGGAGTATGCTTTCTTCAGTGGGGACAGGATTTCACCCTAAGTAACTAAGGCCCAGGAACAATATTCATATTCACAAAGGTTAATCCTCATACCCATGCAAAGTCATGTTGAAGCCAATGGGCCACATTAGGTTAAAGAGTCTGGCTATAAGGATCCATTTACAGGATTAGATCCTAGATACTAAAAACACATCAGCTGATTTTAACTGTCATAATAGTACACGGAGAGAGACAATGCACTTCCAAATAGCTGACACATTGAATCGCACCAAAAAATTAACAGGGAACAACACTCCCAGCTGACACCACCATTAAGTAGCTGGACTATTGTATTCTGCTGCAACTGTGTCTTCTAAGTGGTTTTTCAATGATACTTCATGTAGAGTGCATTATAATAATAGTTTAGAGTGCACAAAAGCATAGATAACTGTGATAATTTCCATACTGGGGAACAGTAGCAACCATTGTACCAAACAGATAATAAAAAGGCATTTTTACATAGCAATGCCAAATGGGATTACAAGAACAATCAGGGATATCAGTGTAACCTAATTTTGGAACTCATTGACAAATGGTTGATAAGCCCCCTCAGTTAAATCAGCTGGCATCATCCCTGTCATTCTCTCTAAATGCATCTCCTATCAGGCTGTATCATGCCTGCCTTGTACTAGAACTCAGTCAGATTGCCCTATTCCAACCCCAGATCTCAGCCTGGCACCAGTAAAACAAAGTCAGCACTATCCAGGGTCATGGGGGTCTCTTACTTCTCTGGTTTGAGCTGTGGCCTCTGCCTCAGTTTCTGTCACGTCTTCTTGATAGTTTACCTTACTCTTCACAGAGCTTCCCTATCAGCCCTGGATAGTTTAACCCTCCAGGCAAACATAAGGGACTTTTCTGGGGTAATGAAAAATCCAAAACAAAACAGCCTTTTGCCCACCCCAGGATCCATGAGACATTCTGCCCTTGGCTGCTTGGTCATCCAGTCATGTCCCTGGATCTCAGATCCTATCAAGAAGTTGAATTTTCACTTCACTTCAGGGTATAACAGCCAGAAGTCTTGATAGTTCCTCAGAGGTGAGCGGGAAGGGGGAAGCTCACCCCTCGTCCTTTGAGCTCCAGCCCATGAAGCAGTCATCCAGTATGACCTTAAACTAGGTGAGACAAGGTAGGTGAGGTAATATCTGTTATCGGACCAGCTTCTATTGGTGCATAAGATCAACAGAAAAGTTGATCCAATAAAAGATATTTCCTCACCCACCTTTTCTCTCTAAAATCGTGCGACCAACATGGCTACGACAACTGTATAGTTAAACTATGTGGTCCTATTTCACTTTCCCCAGAACTAATTCCTCCCTTTCTATTCTTCATGCTTTTACATGAGCCTCTGTAACAAGCCCCAGCTTCCTGGCCTTCCTCAGTATACTACACCAGTCCAGGAGTAAAAACCAATGTTCATGTAAGCATTTCAAAGCAACCCAGCTTGAAATTTGAAAGCTCTCAAAAATATCCATAATTTCAAATGAGAAACATTCTGCTGAAAATACAGTGAAGAAGTACTGAATACATTGCTTCATTTCACAAAGACTGACTCAAGTTACAATTGCAACTGGGTTTTCATCTCTGGAACCTTTGTGAAATTGCTGCCCAGAATAAATGTGAAATTAGTCATGGCAGATGGTCTCTGACTGTCTCCTGGTGGGAGGATTTCTCCCTTTCTACTTTCCAGAAAAAAAAACTGTAGAAAAGAAGCAGGTCATAGGAATCAACAGCTGTCATGTGGGAGCAAGATAGCTGCCACATTGCACTCCAAAGGTGGCTATGTTTCAGTGGTTGGCTAAGTTGTGCAGGGTATTTGTAAAGCACTACAAGAGCCTGGAACGAAAATCACTTATAAATGTCACATTCCTTTGTATCTATTCTCAGTAGTAAAATATTCATTGTAGACTGGTAATTATCTATCTTGCATTTCACCCTTGTTTTAAAAATAATGTTTCTTTACAAGTCAGACTCAGTATGATGCTGCTGTTATATAAATCTAGGAAGCAGAATCAGGCTACATGAGAATAAATGGTAACAGCACAGACTAATAGAAAACTGCTTTCTAACACAATAGGCATCCGTCATCATTGGTGACATAGTAAAATATGCATTTATCACCTCAGTTTATGTAGGGGCATTTATACAGATAATTCTTTGCAGTCTGGCCTTTCAAAATACCTCATTGCTTATTTCAAAGTTTAAAATTTCAATAATTGATTATATTGTATATTATTGAATGTGCTCTGCAAAACACAATACAGAGAGTGTAAGTGTATGTTGATACAGTTAGGATACATTTGTCAAAACTATAGGAAGATTCTGATTCCAGTTTGGGTTGGGTAGAGAATTCTTATTTGGATAAACTTCCATCACAGAGATTAAAGCACATCCCTAAAACAGATTACTACTTTGATACTTATGAATTGGTCATACAGTTTCTGTTGGGAAGGAATAATAAATCATCATTAGCCTTTAAATGTATAAACGGATGAGAAATAGCCATAGAGATCTAAGAACTTGTCAAATGATTTATTCTAAAGTATTACTCTTATGTGATCCATCAGTAGAACGGCCATACTGGGTTAGACCAGTTAGGTCCATCTAGCCCTGTATCCTGTCTTCTGACAGTGGCCAGTTTCAGATGCTTCAGAGCGAATGAACAGAACAGGGCAATTATCCTGTGATCCATCCCCTGTTGTCCAGGCCCAGGTTCTGGCAGTCAAAGATTTAGGGACACCCAAAGCATGGGGTTGTACCTCTGACTATCTTGGCTAATAGCCAATGATGGACCTGTCCTCCCAGAACTTATCTTAATCTTTTTTCTACCCAGTTATACTTTTGGCCTTCACAACACCCGTTGGCAATTAGTTCCAGAGGTACACTGTGTGTTGTGTGAAGAAATACTTCTGTATGTTTGTTTTAAAACTCCTGCTCATTAATTTCATTGAGTGATCCCTGATCCTTGTTTTATGTGAAGGGGTAAATAACACTTCCTTGTTCACTTTCTCCTCACTATTCATGATTGTATAGACCTCTATCATCTCTCGCATTCATCTCTTTTCTAAAATGAAGTCTTTTTAATCTTTCCTCAGAGGGAAGTTGTTCCATACTCCTAATAATTTTTGTTGCCCTTCTCTGTACTTTTTCCAATTCCAATATATATATATATATTTTTGCGATGGAGCAACCATAGCTGCATGCAGTATTCAAGATATGGGCTAGCCCTGGATATATATAGTGGAATTATGGTATTTACTGTCTTATTATCTATCTCTTTCATAATGGTTCCTAACATTCTGTTAACTTTTTTGACTGCTTCTGTACATTGAGCAGATGTTTTCAGAGAACTAGCCATGATGATCCCAAAGTCTCTTTCTTGAGTGGTAACACCTCATTTAGACCCTATCATTTTTTTGTATAGTTGGGATTATGTTTTCCAATGTGCGTTACTTTTCACTTATGACTGAATTTCATCTGCCATATTGTTGCCCAGTCACCCATTTTTATAAGATCCCTTTGTAAGTCTTTGTTGTCACCTTTGAACTTAAACTATCTTGAGTAATTTTGTATCATCTGAAAACTTTGCCATCTCACTGTTTACCCCCATTTCCAAATAATTTATGAACATGTTGAACAGTACTGCTCTCAGTATAGATCCTTGAGGGACCCTGGTATACACCTCTCTTCACTGTGAAAACTGACCATTTATTCCTACCCTTTGTATACTATCTTTTAACTAGTTACTGATCCACAAGAGGACCTTCCCTCTTATCCCATGACTGCTTACTTTGTTAAGAGCCTTCAGCATGGGAATGGTGTAGCAAAAGTTCAAATACACTGTATCAACTGGATCATGCTTGTCCACATTCTTGCTGACGCCCTCAAAGAATTCTAACAGATTGGTGAGGCATGATTTCCCTTTATAAAAGTCATGTTCACTCTTTCCCAATTTATTGTGTTCATCTACGTGTTAGTTACTATCTTCAGCTGCCTTGGTATTTTCCCTTGTGCAATTAGAAGAAAATATGTTTTATATGCTTCCATTTCAGGCATGAGACTGAAAACATAAGCACTTCTGCTATTAATGACTGCTCAAGTAGTTTCCTTTAACTTTTCATGATGTATGTTCTGGAGCTTAAGGGTTTGATTTCTACTTCCCTATCACACAGTGAGTGGAAGGTCATATTGTTGACCTAAGCACTCCTGTATTCACACCCTACACATTATTGTAATAATCTTTGTACAACATATGCCTGTGAGGTATCATTTGAAAACTAGTGATTCACTGATCATGAATATTCTTTCATGATGTATGTATATTAATAGGTATGAGTACATGCTGGAATTGTGATTAAGTGTGTTTAAACCAGGCATGTCTGGGGAGTTGTTAAATAGGTCTATCCTAAACAAAGGAATGCGGGTTTACCATAATTTACATATAAGCGGTAAACAGCATCAAATTAACAAGAGGGGAGGGCAGGAAAACAGAACAATTTGCATTTTAGCAGACACCAGTAGGGGAAGAAAGAGCATGGAGCTTCCTTCACCACCAGACACTATTTTGCCTTCCTCACAGCTTGAATAAGCTTTACTTTGAGGGGTACCCTTCAGAGGAATCCATTTGAAAGGTTCACTGGGCTATAAAAGAAAGGGTCAGAAAATCCCATGGTATCTCTCTCACCCAAGAAGACAAAGAAACAGCACTTTAAGTCTTCTGGAGGAGATGCTGACTAGGAGGTAAGCCATTATCTTGCTGGAAGACTGTGTGTGACAAAAGCAATCTTGAACAAAACTGTACCTTACGAGATTAAGTTGCATGTTTTCACTGTTATTTGATTGTAACCCTTTCTAATTTTATCTTTTATAATCGAAATCCTATCTTATTTTGTTAATATACTTGTTTTACTATTAATCTAAACCAATAGTGCTGTGTCTGAATTAAAGTCAATATTAACACCAGTTAATGTGGCAAGCTGTTGAGTTTTGTCTCTTTAAAGGAGCCAAATGGATCTTGTTATTCCTCTAAATGTTGCAGGAGAGGGCTGGATATTGCAGAGCACCTGGGTTTGGAAAGGTTTGGGACTGGGGGTGAGTGGGGTCATGAGCCAACAACAACCAAGTCTGGTAAAGACAAGAGTGTGTCTGTGATAAATGCTGTTACTGCTTGGGGGAATTCTGCGCAAGGCAGAATTTTGCAGAAATTAATATTTTTTTCCACAGAATTTCCTTTGCATCACAGAAATGGGCTGCAGTGCTGCTGGCCACCACTAGGAGCTTCTGGATGCAGCGGAGCGCAGATCGCACAAAAAAAGACATTGCTGGAGGAAGTGGGAGAGAGCTAGAGAGTTCCTGGCAGGTGCAGTTCCCAGCACGCCCTGAGAAAAAGAGAGAGTGGCGCGCAGGATACTGTGTGCAAGCCTGGGACTGAGCATCAGGCTGTTTCTTCCTCTGGATCCCTGGGCTCTGAGGGGTAGGGGGTGGGTGTCTGGGCTGGGGAGGGGGGCATGGCTGGGCTCTGGGAGGGAGGGATGCAGGTATCTGGGCAAGGGGGCTCCTGCAGCTGGGTAGGGTCACCAGGCATCCAGTTTTGACCAGAATGCCTGGTTGAAAAGGGACCCTGGGAACTCTGGTCAGCATCACTGACTGGGCTGCTAAAAGTCTGGTAGGCAGGCCTCCCTGCCTACCCTGGCTCCACATGGCTCCTAGAAGTGGAGGGCATGGCCAGCTCCTAGGTGAAGGGGGGGCACAGGAGTTCTGAATTCTGCCCCTGCCCTGAGCGCTGGCTCTGCATCTCCCATTAGTTGGGAACAGTGGCCAATGGGAGCTGCCGGGGCAGCATCTGCGGGCAGCGCACAAAACCCCCAGGCTCCTCCACCTAGGAGCCGGACACGTCAGTGACTCCCAGGAGCCTCACGGAGCCAGGGTAGGTGGGGAGCCTGCCTCAGTTCCGCTGTACCACCGACCAGGAGCCACCTGTGTTTCATAGAGTCATAGATATTAAGGTCAGAAGGGACCATTATGATCATCTAGTCTGACCTCCTGCACAGTGCAGGCCACAGAATCTCACCCACCCACTCCTGCAATAAACCTCTCACCTATGTCTGAGCTATTGAAGTCCTCAAATCATGGTTTAAAGACTTCAAGGAGCAGAGAATCCTCCAGCAAGTGACCCGTGCCCCATGCTACAGAGGAAAGCAAAAAACCTCCAGGGCCTCTTCCAATCTGCCCTGGAGGAAAATTCCTTCACGACCCCAAATATGGCGATTAGCTGAACCCTGAGCATATGGGCAAGATTCACCAGCCAGATACCCAGGAAAGAATTCTCTGTAGTAACTCAGATCCCAACCCATCTAACATCCCATCACAGGTCATTGGGCCTATTTACCATGAATAGTTAAAGATCAATTAATTGCCAAAATCATATTATCCCATCATACCATCTCCTCCATAAACTTATCGAGTTTAATCTTAAAGCCAGATAGGTCTTTTGCCCCCACTGCTTCCCTTGGAAGGCTATTCCAAAACTTCACTCCTCGGATGGTTAAAACCTTCGTCTAATTTCAAGTCTAAACTTCCCGATAACTAGTTTATATCCATTTGTTCTTGTGTCCATATTGGTACCGAGCTTAAATAATTCCTCTCCCTCTCCAGTATTTATCCCTCTGATGTATTTATAGAGAGCAATCATATCTCCCCTCAACCTTCTTTTGGTTAGGCTAAACAAGCCAAGCTCCTTGAGTCTCCTTTCATAAGACAGGTTTTCCATTCTTCGGATCATCCTAGTAGCCCTTCTCTGTGCCTGTTCCAGTTTGAATTCATCCTCCTTAAACATGAGAGACCAGAACTGCACACAGTATTCCAGGTGAGGTCTCACCAGTGCTTGTATAACGGTGTTAAGTGCTGCCTGGCTGGAGCCTGCACCTGAACACCCTCCTGCCCGCCAACCCCTTGCCCCAGGTTAGAATCCCCTCCTGCACCATAACTCCATCCCAGAGCCCATACCCCTCACCCATGCTGCAGCCCTGAGCCCCTTCCCGGAGCCTGCACCTCACACCCCCTCCCATATTCCAACCCCCTGCCCCAGCCCTGAGCCCTCTTCTGCACCCAAACTCCCTCCTGGAGCCTGAACCCACTTCTGCACCCTGAACTCCTAATTTCTGGTCCCACCCTGGAGCCCACACACCCGGCCAGAGCCCTCACCCCGTCCTGCACCCCAACCACCTGCCCCAGTCTGGTGAATGTGAGTGAGCATGGGGGAGAGTGAGCAACAGAGGGAGGGGGTATGGAGTGAATGGGGGTGGGGCCTTGGAGAAGGGGCAGGGCAGGAGAGGGGCTTTGGAAAAGGGGCCGGGGTGGAGCAAAGTTGTTCAGGTTTGTGCAATTAGAAAGTTGGCAACCCTACAGCTGGGCTCTGGGGAGGGGCAGAGATGGGGCAGGTAGCTGGGCAAGGGGGACCTCCCTGGCTTGGCCCTGGGGGAGAGAAAGTGTGAGTGTCTAGCCCCCAAGGTGGGCTCTGGGGGGAAAGGGGCAGAGAAGCATGAACTGGGTTGTCGTAGGGGTTTCTTTAACTCTCTACTCCGGGGGGAATTTTTGTGTGTGTCTGTATCATTACAGACATACTTGCTAACAGGTATTTTGAAATAAATTACCAAAATAATTGAAACTGGTGTGATTATGTAGTGTTATTTTGACAAATAAAATTTGCAGAATTTTAAATATTGTGCACAGAATTTTTAATTTTTTGGCATGGAATTCCCCCAGGAGTACTGCTGTTGGACTCAGAGTGGTTGGCTCAGAGCTGTACACCATACAGAAGAAGTGCATTCTGGCTTCTGACTCTGTGTGTGACGCATGCTGAGAGCTACAATAGCAGAAGCATTTGGGGGCAATCAATACAAGCATTGACAAAATCTCTCACGAGTCTGAATTGCACCCCAGAAAGTGACACACACTTCTGTCACACAAACTATATAGGCTATGGCTCATTACACAACTGTTATTGGCTTGGCCACAGATAGGCACAGCTGTCTTGGTTTGGATGGTCCTGTGTAGTGGTGTGGGGGTGGTCTATTCTAGAAATGGACTGCTGACCGCATTGAACTGGCCACTGAACATGGTTGCCTCCTGAATAGAACAGCAGTAATTAAATAAGTTATTTGTTCAAGTGCTTTGTATTCCTTTTGCAGAGTTGGCAATTCATGAACACACTGCAAAAGTCCATTTTGATTCCCCATGTACTCCTCTTCCATTTCTTTCTCTTCTTTTTTTTACCCTCGGGGGGAACTTCTCATAGTTGCATTCTCTTGACAGAAATGAATAATCTAGACTTCCTATTAGAGACACCATCTCTCCAGTGTCCCTCCAAGATGGAAGTTTCTTTTATCACTGAAATTTCACCTGGGCCAGGGCTATTTTGGTTCAGGGACCCCATTTACCATTTATGGACCTCCCTCCATCAGAAAGTCCAACAGATTTTCTTGGTAGATGTTCTCAAGACTCAGTACAAAGCCTCTCATCTCAGGTCAGTTCACTTTCAACCATTTTTGCCTCACTTCCTAGATTAGTTTTTCTTTAGCTTATCTTCTTTTGTGTAGCAAAATGACGGCTTCTCTGGCTATTGGCTCCAAGTCTGTTTTTTAATTACTATTTTAACTTTCAGCAGCATTCAGATACATTGTGATAAATGTCAAGTAATAACATGTGCAGATACTCATCACACACTTCTCAGTGCTGTGTCTAATCAGCCCCAATCCACAAACAGGACTGGGCAGCATTGTCTATACTTAAAAGTTAGATTGATATAGCTACATCAGTCAGGGATATGCAAAAGCCCCTGAATGACATAGCTTTGCCAACCTAACCCCCAGTGTAGATGCAGTCATGTAGACAGATGCATGCTTTCATTAGCCTACCTGGGAGGTGGTGTTCCTACACCAATGGAAAAAACCCTTCTATCAGTGTAGGCTGCATCTACATTATGGGGTATGCACTGGCATGGCGACACTCAGACAGCTATGCTCACACAGCCTTCTGAGCCATAATTCTTCCCCTGCCTATCCCTTGTTCCTTGGCATGGGGAAAGGAGGGTAGCAATTTACTGCAAGAGCAATAAGTTAATACTCCAAGTTGGCTCAGCTACCTGAATGGGGGAAGAGGAGGGAGTGGACAGAGCAGAGTGCCTGAACCCACAGTCTAGATCTGTGTGTGTGGGGGGGATGAGCGGGGTGTCTTATTCTAAATTACTGCCTTGCATGGGCACAATGAGTCACAATCTAATCCTTAATAATTATCATTTTACTTTATAGGATTTTAATTAATGGGTAGTATGGAGGGGATACTTTAAGTATGAATGTGCTTACCAGACAATGCCCTATCATACTGGGGAGAATTTTTTAGTTTATAAAATTGTATATAATAGTGGAATTTTAGCCTTGGCTACTTAATGTCTATTGGCTAGCATAATTCTGATTTTGTATGTCTGTCTCCATAACATCTGTATTGGCATATTGGAGTGTGGCTAACCCTGGAATATAGTATTTGCCTCATGTAAGGTAAATGTCAATGTATTTATATCTGGACATTGTTATGGTAATGGCAAAATCACCTAGAAACTGCAACATAGTAGTAAGCAATATTGCTGCTGCCCAGTGCTAAGTAACGTGCATACATTAAGGCATCTGGAAAGGTAACACTCAAAAAGATGCCTGAGTCATCACTTTGAAACCTTAAGTTTCTGCTTCCCTTCATCTCCCTTCCCTGCATCCATTAGCTTTCCTTTAAAAACTTCAGAAACACACACACATAACAGATGGGGCTTTCTTTCCGAAATACTTTACCTGTCTGTTCTCAAATAGCTGGGGGTATTTTAGGTCACAGAAGAGAGGTACATTGGAGACCTGTGTCTGAAAAAGCTTTTATAATGGAGTATGGCACTGTATGTTTTTTGTTTGGTTGGTTGGCTGGTTTTGGTCGCTGCCGTCAGTCCAATCCTTAAATTAAAATAAAAAAGTTACCATTATGGGCTAAGCAATCCTTTGTAATCTTCCCAAGTTGTCCTTTTTATTACTGAAGTTTCATGCTTTTCAAAAACAACTACATTTTTATCTACCATGAAGGTAATATTTATGGTAGACTTCAGTGAGGTAGAAGCAAAGTAAGTCAACCTTACATCCAAAATCCTTCTTGTTTTGGCCATATATCCTTGGGTCTTTGTTTCCCAAACAAATATTCTAATATCCTATTTAGCCCTAAAGTCCCATTAAAAAGTCATAAGTATTGGTAGTCCTCATGCTTTAAATAGTGCTAAAAAGTTTAAAATACAAAACCTCTTTAAAGACCTGTATAATATGCAAAATACATTTTGCCATCATTTAGTGAATATTAAGCAAGCTTCTTTTGCTGCTACATCCATCAGTTTATTTCATCAACTGAACAGTCTAATAATATTTTCATTAAATATTTATATGAACAATCAAATATTGAAAATGAAAAGCCTATCCCTTGACATTCAGGATGGTTTCCAGACTTATATCAGCAGTTCTTAGTGCTCATAAGGCTCATTTGCTATAGCTTAGAATGATATTTTCCATTAGCTCTGAGAACCTTGTGTCTGACCTTAGATTCAGTGTTATTCATCATGTCTTCTCTTTTCTATATTTTATTTCCTCAATGAACATTTAGACTCTGCACATTGGTCATGGAATATCAAATATGTTAAAATTTCATTTTTAAGCAGAAAATGATATGCAGAGGGTACCCATAAAAAAGTCAAAGCCATAAAAAAGATGGATTCATTTAAATCAGATCACACATTTAAGAAAAGAAAAAGTAAACATATGTATACAGAGAGAGAAAGAGAGAAATATCTATCTATCTATAGATAGATATAGATGAAACATCTTTCATCTTACTTTATTTAACTGAGTTACAAATTAAGTGGAATAAAAAGTTCACTCTTTGATTAATGTAAGTTAGTACTTGATGCTGGGCAGAGTAATAAAGGAGACCCAGATCTGGTCAAACTATTTCATACAAACCATTTGTCAAACATAGCCCTCTTCAGTTCATGTGAGCTGATCAAAATTTTAACAAATTTACCATTCGAAATAGTTCAGCCAATTGTTTATAATTATAGTTGTCTATAAAGTGTTCAGCAGCTCATTGTAGTGACTATTCACTTGACTTTTGATATTCTGAATTTTGAACTGTGACTGGTTACCTAGAAATTACATAGTATTTTTTCTGCCTCCTGATTGGATAGCCCAGAGTTAATTAACTACTTCTACACTCACCCAAAGTATATTTAGTTTGACTGTAACTCACATTTCTTCATGAAGTGGATTCCATTGGTGGACCTTAAATGTATTGTTTCTGAACATACTTACAAACAAAAGTTAGGTTGTATTAATGTTCATGAACAGCATATAGAGAAGTATAAACAGGATGAATTGAAACACAATTTATAGGTTTCCAAACTGTTTACAGAAAAGTTTTTACACTATTCAGGAAGCCCTACTGAGAGAGATCAGACCTGAACATGTGATGTCTTACTTGAGTCACTCACCAAACTAAAGTGCCTTCCTCAAGCTCTCTTCTGGGCAGCTTTCTTAAATCTCCAGATGATACTGACATACCACATAGCAAGGTGTTTCTCAGTTGTTTTATCTGAACTAGACTATAAGCTTCTTGGGGCAGGGACTGTTTTACTTGTTCTTAATGAATGTATTGCTGGTAGTCAAAGAATAAAACCTATTCCTACACCCACCCCCTCCATTCCATACATAGCACCCTGTTAGTTTAGGGTGACGGTGTGTCATTTTTACATAGCTGCCATCTTGAATGTGATGACAGGTAAAAGTTAATTTAGTCATCCCATTCTTTTAATTTTCTTTTTTTTTTTGGTACAAAATTGCTCTCTCTCTCTCTCTCTCTCTTTCTCTCTCAGCAACCTCATATACATTTATAATGAGATGGTAATATTTTGTTAGTGGTAGAAATAAGCCTGACTCAAACCTGAAATCTAAATCCAGAATTTCCCCAGTGTTCAAGATAGAATCATAGAATCATAGAATATCAGGGTTGGAAGGGACCTCAGGAGGTCATCTAGTCCAACCCCCTGCTCAAAGCAGGACCAATCCCCAACTAAAGCATCCCAGCCAGGGCTTTGTCAAGCCTGACCTTAAAAACCTCAAAGGAAGGAGATTACACCACCTCCCTAGGTAACACATTCCAGTGTTTCACCACCCTCCTAGTGAAAAAGTTTTTCCTAATATCCAACCTAAATCTCCCCCCACTGCAACTTGAGACCATTACTCCTCGTTCTGTCATCTGCTTCCACTGAGAACAGTCTAGAGCCATCCTCTTTGGAACCCCCTTTCAGGTAGTTGAAAGCAGCTATCAAATCCCCCCTCATTCTTCTCTTCCGTACACTAAACAATCCTAGTTCCCTCAGCCTCCCTTCATAAGTCATGTGTTCCAGTCCCCTAATCATTTTTGTTGCCCTCTGCTGGACGTTTTCCAATTTTTCCACATCCTTCTTGTAGTGTGGGGCCCAAAACTGGACACAGTACTCCAGATGAGGCCTCACCAATGTCGAATAGAGGGGAACGATCACGTCCCTCAATCTGCTGGCAATGCCCCTACTTATACATCCCAAAATGCCATTGGTCTTCTTAGCAACAACGGCACACTGTTGACTCATATCCAGCTTCTCGTCCACTGTAACCCCTAGGTCCTTTTCTGCAGAACTGCTGCCGAGCCATTCGGTCACTAGTCTGTAGTGATGCATGGGATTCTTCCATCCTAAGTGCAGGACTCTGCACTTTTCCTTGTTGAACCTCATCAGATTTCTTTTGGCCCAATCCTCCAATTTGTCTAGGGCCCTCTGTATCCTATCCCTACCCTCCAGCGTATCTACCTCTCCTCCCAGTTTAGTGTCATCTGCAAACTTGCTGAGGGTGCAATCCACACCGTCCTCCAGATCATTTATGAAGATATGGAACAAAACCGGCCCGAGGACCGACCCTTGGGGCACTCCACTTGATACTGCCTGCCAACTAGACAGGGAGCCATTGATCACCACAATCTAGCCAACTTTCTATCCACCTTATAGTCCATTCATCCAGCCCATACTTCTTTAACTTGCTAGCAAGAATACTGTGGGAGACCGTGTCAAAAGCTTTGCTAAAGTCAAGGAACAACACGTCCACTGCTTTCCCCTCAGTTATCTCATCATAGAAGAGAGCCAGTTATCTCATCATAGAAGGCAATTAGATTAGTCAGGCATGACTTGCCCTTGGTGAATCCATGCTGACTGTTCCTGATCACTTTCCTCTCCTCTAAGTGCTTCAGAATTGATTCCTTGAGGACCTGCTCCATGATTTTTCCTGGGACTGAGGTGAGGCTGACTGGCCTGTAGTTCCCCGGATCCTCCTTCTTCCCTTTTTAAAAGATGGGCACTACATTAGCCTTTTTCCAGTCATCCAGGACGTCCCCCGATCGCCATGAGTTTTCAAAGATACTTTTCAAAGAGCCAATGGCTCTGCAATCACATTTGCCAAGTCCTTTAGCACTCTCGGATGCAGCGCATCTGGCCCCATGGACTTATGCTCGTCCAGCTTTTCTAAATAGTCCCGAACCACTTCTTTCTCCACAGAGGGCTGGTCACCTCCTCCCTGTGCTGTGCTGCCCAGTGCAGTAGTCTGGGAGCTGACCTTGTTCATGAAGACAGAGGCAAAAAAAGCACTGAGTACATTTCCACATCCTCTGTCACTAGGTTGCCTCCCTCATTCAGTAAGGGGCCCACACTTTCCTTGACTTTCTTCTTGTTGCTAACATACCTGAAGAAACCCTTCTTGTTACTCTTAACAACTCTTGCTAGCAGCAACTCCAGGTGTGATTTGGCCTTCCTGATTTCACTCCTGCATGCCCGAGCAATGTTTTTATACTCTTCCCTGGTCATTTGTCCAATCTTCCACTTCTTGTAAGCTTCTTTTTTGTGTTTAAGATCAGCAAGAATTTCACTGTTAAGCCAAGCTGGTCACCTGCCATATTTACTATTCTTTCTACACATTGGGATGGTTTGTCCCTGTAACCTCAATAAGGATTCTTTAAAATACAGCCAGCTCTCACGGACTCCTTTCCCCCTCATGTTATTCTTCCAGGGGATCCTGCCCATCAGTTCCCTGAGAGAGTCAAAGTCTGCTTTTCTGAAGTCCAGGGTCCGTATTCTGCTGCTCTCCTTTCTTCCCTGTGTCAGGATCCTGAATTCGACCATCTCATGGTCACTGCCTCCCAGGTTCCCATCCACTTTTTCTTCCCCTACTAATTCTTCCCAGTTTGTGAGCAGCAGGTCAGGAAGAGCTCTGCCCCTAGTTGGTTCCTCCAGCACTTGCACCAGGAAATTGTCCCCTACACTTTCCAAAACTTCCTGGATTGTCTGTACACCGCTGTATTGCTCTCCCATCAGATATCAGGGTGATTGAAATCTCCCATGAGAACCAGGGCCTGCGATCTAGTAACTTCTGTGAGCTGCCGGAAGAAAGCCTCATCCACCTCATCCCCCTGATCCGGTCGTCTATAACAGACTCCCACCACGACATCACCCTTGTTGCTCACACTTCTAAACTTAATCCAGAGACTCTCAGGTTTTTCTGCAGTTTCATACTTGAGCTATGAGCAGTCATACTGCTCCCTTACATACACTGCAACTCCCCCACCTTTTCTGCCCTGCCTGTCCTTCCTGAACAGTTTATATCCATCCATGACACTACTCCAGTCATGTGAGTTATCCCACCAAGTCTCTGTTATTCCAATCACATCATAATTCCTTGACCGTGCCAGGACTTCCAGTTCTTCCAGCTTGTTTCCCAGGCTTCTTGCATTTGTGTATAGGCACTTGAAATGACTCGCTGATCATCCCTCTTTCTCAGTATGAGGCAGGTGCCCTCCCCTCTCGCGCGCTCCTGCTCATGCTTCCTCCCGGTATCCCACTTCCCCACTTCCCTCAGGGCTTTGGTCTCCTTACCCCGGTGAACCTAGTTTAAAGCCCTCCTCACTAGGTTAGCCAGTCTGCTTGCGAAGATGCTCTTCCCTCTCTTCATTAGGTGGAGCCCGTCTTAGATCTTAGATGGCATTTGGTTTAGGGCCATTCCTGGTTAGGAGATAACTAGATAACATACGTGTAAGATGCAGATAATTAAGCCATTAATTCTGGGAAAATCAGCAGTAATTCAGAGTGAGATCCTAATTGCTGCATAGCTATGTAAAAGTTGCATGTCAGGATAAAGATGCTAATACATAAGATATATACACACAGTGAAGGCAAATGGCAAACTGTACAACACATTGTGTAGTAGTATGAGAGAAAAAGAATCCACAATGCAAATTGCAAAAGGTAGTCACACAAGTTCAGATATTGCAATACAATTGTTACTCTGTTCAAGAAGGCCCCAAGGATTCTGATCCCAGGTTTATTTTAAGTCAGAACTGAAGTTCACTGCCTGAGTTTGTATAGGAATTTTTACTGTTCTTTTACCATTCTATAGTTTCCCTTATCGCCACACAGTCTACTTTTAAACACTTGCCAATTTTTTAAATTTTAGGAACAAAACTATCAGTTTGATCTACTGCTGAAATGTAACAATGGAAAATAGGGACTCAAAGCATGTTGTGATGTCAAATTGTTGTTGCATTCTTCTCAATTTTCATAGGATAATGAGTAATCATTGTCTTGAAGGTGCTATGAAATATTTCCCAATTTGACTGCGATGATGTTTCCATACTTGTTGTGAATTATCATGCTTGTGAAAATGACAGTTGAATTAATTCATTCTAATTTGATATTTTTTAAAACCTACATCACACAGTAGTCTCATATCAGTACATTTTGAACAATAGCAAGGGTAATTGGAAATAAACTGTTTCTGAACAGACTTTGTACTGTCAAGACATACCAACTGCCACTCTACTTCTATATTTTGCCCCCTCCTTTTATCAGTTTGAATTTTGGGATGGTAAGCTCTTCAAGGAAGAGACTGTGTGTGATAAGACCCATGAATTTATATATTTTATTAACAGTGTTCTGCATCTCAAAGCATTGTAGACCTGATTCTAATACAGCAAACACAAGTTGTTTTCTGTGATTCTCAGAAGCGAATTTACAGGCTGAGAAACAGCTAACTTAGTCAATACAGACTCCTATTAAATTTGCATAAAAGAGGAACTTTTCTGTGATCTATTTTACATTTAATAGAATGTACCTATAGACATTATACAAAATAAAAAACATTCTTAAGAAATAAAATTGTACATGAAATTAGAGGATTAATTGAGAAACTATATAGAGAATTAAGGATCTTCAACATATTCTCGAGACAAGGCCCCTTGAAATGACAAGGCTAAGTCTGAAGAAGTCTCGTTGCTAGAAGACCATAGCTACAAAGTTTTCAAATATTGAGATCGTTTTAAATAAATTCATTAAGCAACACTTAATTCAGCATGAGTGAAGGTATTTAATTTCATAGGTTCATAGTGTCTAAGGCCAGAAGGGAAGGGACCAGTAGATTTAATGTGACCATGTTTTCATTGATTCACATATTCCAAGGCCATCATTATATAAAAGATCCACAGAAAAATTAAATTTATATCTTGGAAATTCAAATGAGAAGTGAAAATCTTAAAGGTAAACTCATACAAAGTGGGTCATAACTAAGGACCAAATGGTTACAAGGCACTGTCCTCTATGGGCTCTGGCTGACATCTGGTCTAATCAAACATTAGGTGCTTTAGGACTTCTTTGGATCAAAGATGCCCCAGAATGCATATCCTCTGGCCCCCAATTCCAGGCAAGCCCCAGAATTTGTTAGATTTCAAAGTAGCAGGCAATCTAGCAGTGACTGGGAGATCAACTTTGGATCCTCATGTCAGCAAAGGATAAGAGGCTGTGATGACACAGAGAAACCTCATACCAGCATGAATAGGGCCCAGCTAGTCCCACCGTGTTATACAGAAGCCAATGCCGGGCCTGGAGGGGGAAGAAAAGGAGAGAATCTGGCTCAATTCAGGGCAGACTGGTGAAGACACAGGAGCTCAGTGCCTCCCTATATGAGGGGAGCATTACTTGGAGCCCAACAGCCGGGACAATCACCAGGGAAGAAGCTTGTTCTGAGACTGAGGAGCACCCAGCAGTGAGCAAACTGTAATTTAACTATAGAGACATTGTGGAGCTAGGCCCCTCTGATCTTACATCCACCCTTGCCCAGAGAGCCCATGGCTACAGCAGGATACTACAAAAGGTCCACGAGGGAGTGCTACTTCAAGTGAGCCACTACAGACTGCTTGGACTATAGGGGCCACACCCAAACTAAAGAGAGAGATGTAGGAAATAGCCCAGGGCAGTGGACTTTAAAATCTCTGCCAGGAGGACCCTGCTGGTGTTGCTGCACATGGGGCCCTAGGCTGGGAACTAGTGGAGAGGAAGGGTCTGGATTCTCCACCACACCTTCTTAAGGGATGAGGCATCTCTGTCAGGGAAACAGGGTGCTGGAAATCAGGTGTGCCAACCAGTAGGCTACCTGGCCCTTCAAGAACCCTATCACAGAGGCCTACAAAAAGTTTAGGGAGGGAGTATTTATCTAGACTCTTCCAAATATATAAAATGTTTGGATTTTTTTAGAATCAAAGTTTGGGCAAAGCACCATTGTGGTTCTTATTGTATAAGAACCAGTTCACTATCTCTTATTATATACCTATGTTATAAGTTTTAATACCTCTTATCCTGCAGAACCATTTAGACCTCTCCAATACATGGGTAATAATTATTAGCAATGCAGTAAAGTGTCATTTTGTTGAGAGTCCAGAACAGTTCCTCTAGAATTAGCTCACTTTCATGGACGAATACATAATCAAGCAGTCTTTAAATATGCATTAACTAATAATAAAGAATCACAGAAACTCATTTCTTCTGATGCTGAACTAGAAACTATTAGAAAAAGGAACACAATATTTTTAAAGCTTCGGTATGCAGTCTTTGTTTTAGTAGTGGGTTTCTACCTAGAATCTTCTCCAGTCCCATCTAGCCAGATTTGTTAAAGAAACAAAGCTAAACTTGAAACCATCTTAGGACTGGTCTACACTACAAGTTCATGTCGGATTTAGCAGCATTAAATCCGAATTAACCCTGCACCTGTCCACACAACGAAGCCATTTTTTTGACATAAAGGGCTCTGAAAACCGATTTCTGTACTCCTCCCCAATGAGGGGATTAGTGCTGAAATCGACATCACCATTTCGAATTTGAAGGTATTGGCCTCTGGGAACTATCCCACAGTGCACCATTGTGACCGCTCTGGACATCACTCTTGTCAAGGTTCCTTCCCCACTCTGAACTCTAGGATACAGATGTGGGGACCTGCATGATAACCTCCTAAGCTTACTTTTACTAGCTTAGGTTAAAACTTCCCTAAGGTACAAACTATTTTACCCTTGGACTTCCACTGCCACCACCAAACTTTATCTGGGTTCCTGAGAAAACGTAGTTTGGACACCTCTTTCCCCCCAAAATCCTCCCAACCCTTGCACCCCACTTCCTGGGGAAGATTTGGTAAAAATCCTCACCAATTTGCACAGACCCAAACCCTTGGATCTTAGAACAATGAAAAAGCATTCAGTTTCCTTACAAGAAGACTTTTAATAGAAGTAAAAAAGAATCATCTCTGTAAAATCAGGATGGTAAATACCTTACAGGGTAATTAGATTCAAAAACATAGAGAATCCCTCTAGGCAAAACCTTAAGTTACAAAAAAGACACACAGACAGAAATAGTCATTCTATTCAGCACAGCTCTTTTCTCAGCTATTTAAAGAAATCATAATCTAACACATACCTAGCTAGATTACTTACTAAGTTCTAAGACTCCATTCCTGTTCTGTCCCCGGCAAAAGCATCACACAGACAGACCCAGACCCTTTGTTTTTCTCCCTCCTCCCAGCTTTTGAAAGTATCTTGTCTCCTCATTGGTCATTTTGGTCAGGTGCCAGCGAGGTTACCTTTAGCTTCTTAACCCTTTACAGGTGAGAGGATTTTTCCTCTGGCCAGGAGGGATTTTAAAGGGGTTTACCCTTCCCTTTATATTTATGACAACTCTGAACTTGGATGCACTGGCCAGGTGTACATGAAAAGCCCCGGGAACTTTTGAATCTCTTTTACTGTTTGGCCAGGTGAGCTCATCAGCACAGGTGACCATGCAGTCCCAGAATAGAAAAAGAGCTCCAGCATGGACCGAACGGGAAGTACTGGATCTGATCGCTGTATGGGGAGAGGAATCCGTGCTATCAGAACTACATTCCAAAAGATGAAATGCCAAAACATTTCAAAAAATCTCTGAGGCCATGAGGGACAGAGGCTCCATCAGGGAGGCAACACAGTGCCGCGTGAAACTTAAGGAGCTCAGACAAGCATACCAGAAAACCAAAGAATCAAACAAACGCTCTGGGACAGATCCCCAGACATGCCACTTCTACACTGAGCTGCATGTAATTCTAGGGGGGGCCACCACCACTACCCCACCCCTGTCCATGGTCTCCGATGATGGGGTACTCTCCTCCATGCTGAGGATTTTGCAGATGGGGAAGATGATGATGAGGAGGATGAGCTTGGGGAGAGCACATAGCACACCATTCTCCCCGACAGCCAGGATCTTTTTGTCACTCTGACTGAAATACCCTCCCAACCCAACAAAGCTGGAGAAGGGACCTTTGGTGAGTGTACCTTTTAAAATATAATACATGTTATAAAAACAAGCATTTTTTAATGATTAAGTAGCCCTTAGGACTTGGGATGCATTCGTGACCAGTACTGCTACTGGAAAAGTCTGTTAACGTGTCTGGGGATGGAGAGGAAATCCTCCAGGGACATCTCCATGAAGCTCTCCTGGAGGTACTCCCAAAGCCTTTGCAGAAAGTTTCTGGGGAGAGCAGCCTTATTCCGTCCTCCATGGTAGGACACTTTACCACGCCATGCTAGTAGCAAGTAATCTGGTATCATTGCATGACAAAGCCTGGCAGCATATGGTCACGGTGTTTGCTGGCATTCAAGCAACATCCGTTCTTTATCTCTCTGTGTTATCCTCAGGAGAGTGATATCATTCATGGTAACCTGGTTGAAATGGTTGGATGGGGGGAGGGAATTAGTTTGGTTTCTGCTGCTGCACGTTAGCAGGAAATCTGCAGCATTAAATGGCCAACTCAACAGGCTTTGCTTGGTATGGGAAAGGAGGGGGCTGCTGTTATGAAGGGTGTAGAAGCCGAAAGACTCTGGCTTACCATGGCCGCCGGCAAGCCGAATTCTGTTGCCCGGCCCTGCGTGTGTGATCTCTAACACCAAAGCCGCAGGCACGCAATATAAGATGCAAAATGCGACCTTGTACCAAAATCACATGTGCTGTGTAATGTGAATAGTGTTGTTCACCGTGAAAGAGTATAACCATTGTTCTGTAAAATGCATCTTTTTAAATACTTCACTCCCTTTTTTTCCTCCAGCAGCTGCAAATGTTTCAAGCCTCCCTCCTCCATCGCAAAGGCTATCTGAGATGAGGCGGTGAAAAAAACGCACGCGGAATGACATGTTCTCTGAGCTCATGCAGTCGTCCGGCACTGACAGAGCTGTGTGGAGGGACACAATAGCAGAGTACAGGACAGTGGCCGATGAACGTGAGGGAGAGGTGACGGCAGGAAGATCAGAGGAAGTGTGAGGAAATGCTGGGGCTACTGCGGGATCAAACGGACGTGCTCTGGCATCTGGTGGAGGTTCATGAATGGCAGCAGGATCACAGACTGCCGCTGCAGCCCCTGTTTAACCGCCCTCCGTCCTCCCCAAGTTCCATAGCCTCCTCACCCAGACGCCCAAGAACGTGGGTTGGGGGAGGCTCCGGGCACACAACCACTCCACCCCAGTGGACTGCCCAAGCAACAGAAGGCTGGCATTCAACAAGTTTTGAAGTGGCCTTTTCCTTCCCTCCTACCCTCCTCCCACACCCCATCCGGGCTACCTTGTGAGTTATTTCCCTATTTTTATAATCAATTAATAAAGACTACATGTTTTTTAAATGATAGTGACTTTATTTCCTTTGCAAGCAAGCTGTGATCGAAGGCAGGAGGGCGGGAGGCTTACAGGGAATTAGAGTCAACCAAGGGGGTGGGTTTTCATCAATGAGAAACAAACAGAAGTGTTACACAGTACCCTGGCCAGTCATGAAACTGGTTTTCAAAGCTTCTCTGATGCGGACCGCTTCCTGCTGTGCTCTTCTAACTGCTCTGGTGTCTGGCTGCGTGTATTCAGCGGCCAGGCAATTTGCATCAACCTCCCACCCCACCATAAATGTCTCCCCCTTACTCTCACAGAGATTGTGGAGCACACAACAAGCAGCAATAACAATGGGAGTATTGGTTTTGCTGAGGTCTGAGCGAGTCAGTAAACTGCTCCAGTGACCCTTTAAACGTCCAAATGCACACTCTACCACCATGCTGCACTTGCTCAGCCTATAGTTGAACAGCTCCTTAGTACTGTCCAGGGTGCCTGTGTACGGCTTCACGAGCCAGGGCATTAAGAGGTAGGCTGGGTTCCCAAGGATAACTACAGGCATTTCAACATCCCCAGCAGTTATTTTCTAGTCTGGGAAGTAAATCCCTTCCTGCAGCCATTTAAACAGACCAGAGTTCCTGAAGATGCGAGCGTCATGAACCTTTCCCAGCCATCGCATGTTGATGTTGGTGAAACGTCCCTTGTGATCCACCAGTGCTTGCAGCACCATTGAAAAGTACCCTTTGCGGTTTATGTACTGGCTGCCCTGGTGGTCCGGTCCCAAGATAGGGATATTTGTTCCGTCTATAGCCCAGCCACAGTTAGGGAATCCCATTGCAGCAAAGCCATCTAGTATGACTTGCACATTTCCCAGAGTCACTACCTTTGATAGCAGCAGCTCAATGATTGCATTGGCTACTTGCATCACAGCAACCCCCACAGTAGATTTGCCCACTCCAAATTGATTACAGACTGACAGGTAGCTGTCTGGCATTGCAAGCTTCCACAGGGCTATTTCCACTCGCTTGTGAACTGTGAGGGATGCTCTCATCTTTGTATTCTTGCACTTCAGGGCAGGGGAAAGCAAGTCACAAAATTCCATGAAAGTGCCCTTATGCATGCAAAAGTTTCGGAGTCACTGGGAATCATCCAAGACCTGCAACACTATGCAGTCCCACCACTCTGTGCTTGTTTCCCGGGCCCAGAATCGGCATTCCATGGCATGAGCCTGCCCCATTAACACCATGATCTCCAAATTGCGGGGGAACGCGGTTTTAGAGAAAAGTGTGTTCATGTCCTCATCACTGCACTGCCGTTGCCTCCTCACCTGGTTTTTCAGGTGCTGGTTCTGCATACACTGCACGATAATGCGCGAGGTGTTTACAATGGTCATAACTGCTGTGGTGAGCTGAACAGGCTCCATGCTTGCCGTGCTATGGCGTCTGCTCCTGCTCGGGCAATCCAGGGAAAAGGGTGTGAAATGATTGTTTGCATTTGCTCTGCCAGAGGGAGGGGCAACTGACAACATAACTTACAGGGTTGGCTTACAGGGAATTAAAATCAACAAAGGGGGTGGCTCTGCGAGAAACAGAATGGCCCTCTCAAGGATAGAACTCAAAACCTCAAGGAAAGAGCTCAAAACTGGGTTTAGCAGGCCATTGATTTCACGGAGGGAGGGAGGAGAAAAAGAATACAAAACAAATCTGGTCTATTTCTTATTTTGATCCACTTTATCTATCTTTATACATCTTGCTGGCAGCAGACAGTGCAGTATGACCGCTAGTCATCGTCATCTCCTGGGTGCTTGGCAGAAGACGGTGCAGTATGACTGCTGGCCATCATCTTCTGCTGGCTGCAGATTAAAACACAGTGCATTGCCGGTAGGACTGAATCACCATGAGACGAAACTTAAAAGGGAAATGACCTGGCTGAGTCACTCCCATGTTTGCCCAGGCGCCCCGACCTCATCGAGGTCGGTTAAAAGAGCACCCTGGACTACGTTGACGACGGCTACCAGTCATACTGCACTGTCTGCTGCCAAAAGGCAATAAACTACTGCTCTGTAGCAATGCAGTACCGTGTCTGCCAGCACTCAGGAGACATACGGAGACGGTTAGCTGAGCAGGCTCCATGCTTGCCATGGTATGGCATCTGCACAGGTAACTCAAAAAAAGGTGCAAAACGATTGTCTGCCGTTGCTTTCACAGAGGGAGGGAGGGAAGGGGGGCCTGACGATATGTACCCAGAACCACCCGCAACAATGTTTTAGCCTCATCAGGCAATGGGATTTCTATCCAGAATTCAAATGGGCAGTGGAGACTGTGGGAACTGTGGGATAGCTACGCACAGTGCAACGCTCTGGAAGTCGACGGTTGCCTCGGTTCTGTAGACACACTCCGCCGACTACATTCACTTAGAGCATTTGTGTGGACACACACACAATCGACTGTATAAGAATGCTGTCTACAAAACCAACTTCTATACATTTGACCTAATTTTGTCGTGTAGACAAAGCCTTAGTGTACCTTTTAATTATGCTGCCAAATACACAAACTGCCCTACAAACTATTGTGAAAGAACTGTTCTGTGCTTAAGACCATTCAATATAAAAATAGCGTGCATTAAGGCTTAATTACTTGCTAAGTTTAATATTTTTCATTCCAAACGTTTTGAGGAATAGAAGTGCACAAAACGTAGTAAACTTATTTTCTATTACAGAAGACTTTTCTGTATTTCTCGAACACATTAAGACCCGAAGAGCTGTAGGGCACTTCTTAAATAGCTTATAACTAATCTTGCTTGCTCCAAAGGCACTTGCAGACCTTCCTTTTCTCACAACCTCTAGCTTCTTTGCCCATGAAAGTTTACTAAAATTAAGCTTTTCCCCTCTGGGTCATGTGGCTTCATCAGCTCCTCACAGTCATCCAACAGGCAGCTTTTTCCATACATCACTGAACACTGATCTCAAATTTGTTTTTGGCTTTCAGGCTGATCCCAACAAACCCTCTTTCCCAGGCATTTTATATATATTAATGTACTGTAGTTTTGTAACTCATCTTTTCTCTTCTTGTTTGCCAAGAAACAAATGTCATTTATTGATTTATAATGCACTGTTCACTTTTATAATATCAAAGTTCTGCACTATACAAACAAACCAAACAAGAGATCACACAGAATTGGATCAAAACGAACTAGGCCAAGGAATCTTTAGACTCTGTTTTTAAAATTACTCAGAACTTCTCTGGTGTGTGGAGATTGTACATGTAACCATCCCTCCTGTTCACTGTCCCAGTATGAGATTGTCTAAGATAGGGTAAGTCTGCCTTGTGAATTTTTATATAACTTTGGGCCTGAGGCTCCTCTGTGTTGTGTATTAGTGTATTCACCTCACATCAGACCCACTCGGACAAACCACCGGAACAAAGTTTTATTCTGTAAGGAAACAGAATACGATTACAGTCCAGCAGCCTCCTCTCCACTTGCTTGCCTCCTGCTCCCAGCTTCAGTCAGTGCTGAGACCTCCTGCTGGTAGGGCAGAGGGTACATCCTGTCAGGAACCAGGAAGTTTCCCAAACATGTAGCAGTTTGTAGTCCACGATTTGTAGTTCCCATTGCTGCTGCTGAAGCACACTGGACCTTGATCTACCCCTGAAAGGACTTCCTACTATTTTGGAGACAGTTGCAAAAGAGGCCAGGTCTTGAAATTGCATAGATGATATGACAAGCAAAGAATGAGAGCCAGAATAAAGAGCACAAGAGCAAATAGAAAACATGAATGAAATCAGATTGCACAGCTATTCCATCACTGCTTTATACTTACTCCCAGTCTAGTCTTACATTGTTCTTCAGCTGCTTTATTTTTTTAAACTTCTATCACTTATTATAGTTAACCATTGCATATATTATTTAAGCTATTCTCTAATTCCTCTAATTTCTCCCATTTCCAGGGCCATTTCATTTACTTTACCTCTTTCCTACCTCCAAGGTCCTATCAAGTTACTAGGCTTTTATAGGCCACTGAGCAAGACTTTGTTGCCTCATCACAGGGGTAGGCAAACTTTCTGGCCCGTGGGCCACATCGGGGTGCGAAACTGTATGGAGGGCAAGGTAGGGAAGGCTGTGCCTCCCCAAACATCCTGGCCCCCACCCCCTATCCGCCCCCTCCCGCTTCCCGCCCCCTAACTGTCCCCCTCAGAACCCTCCACCCATCCAACTCTCCAGTTCCTTGTCCCCTGACCACCCCCTCCCGGGACCCCTGCCCCTAACTGCCCCTCGGGACCCCAACCACTATCTAACTCCCATCCCCTGCCCCCCCTGAACCTCTGCCCTATTCAACTGCCCCCTGTTCCCCATCTTCTGACTGCCCCCACCCTGAACCTCCACCCCATCCTACTGCCCCCTGCTCCCTGTCCCCTGACTGTCCCCCGGGACCCCCTTTCCCATATCCAATCCTCCCGCTTCCTGCCCCCTTACCATGCTGCTCAAAGAGCTAAACATGCTGCCACTCTGCCCTGCAGGAACATGCAGCCCCACCGCCCAGACCGCTGCCTGCGGGGGAGGGGCCGGGGGCTAACCTCCCCGACCAGGAGCTCAGGGGCCGGACAGGACAGTCCCTCGGGCTGGATGTGGCTCGCGGGCTGTAATTTGCCCACCTCTGCCTCATCAGAATCTCTCTGCAGTTCACTAGTGTTCTGATCCTACAGAGCACTAAGCGTGTGCTCAGCTGTAACCCTACAAGTAACTCTAAGTCAGCAAGATCACTTGTGCTTACCGCTGGGAAACACTTAAGTATTTTGAAGGTTCAGAGGGTAGATGAATTAGCCATACACTGAACAGTATGCCTTTGAAATGGACACAACTGCTATCCCAAAACAGTTCACAATACATTTCCTTCTTTAAGGGGCATAGTGAAAAGAGAATGTGATTTTATTTATTTATTTTTAGCACAGAAACCCTGGCTTTAAAAGGATATTATTTTTTTCTCTATTTTTTTTAAAAAGTCAAAGCATCCTGGGGAGAATAACATTCTCTGAATATTTCTGATTCACTCTCTCATCTGCCATGCCTTTTGGAAACTGAGCTAGCTGGAAAATTATGTAAACACTCTACGATTACTCTCCTCTTCCAGGACTTCAACCTATTCCTTTATGAAGGCACTGACCAGAGATCAGTTGTCTTTTCAGGACTTTCCCAAAAGTATGATAGAGTCAGAGCCCAAGATAATTGCAATTATACCCCCAAATTTAAAGTTAATTGAGACCTCCAAATAACCTTCTGTCAGAGTTCCTTCCTCACTCTGAACTCTGTGGTACAGATGTGGAGACGTGCATGAAAGACCCCGTAAGCTTATTTTTACCAACTTAGGTTAAAAACTTTCTCAAGGCACAAATTTTGCCTTGTCCTTGAACAGTATGCTGCCACCACCAAGTGATTTAGACAAAGAACCAGGGAAAGGACCATTTGGAGTCCTCTTCCCCCAAAATATTCCCCCAAGCCCTACAGCCCCTTTCCTGGGGAAGGCTTGAGAATAATATCCTCACCAATTAGTACAGGTGAACACAGACCCAAACACTTGGATCTTAAAACCAATGAAAAATCAATCAGGTTATTAAAAGAATAATTTTATTTAAAGAAAAGGTCTAAGAATCAGCTCTGTAAAATCAGTATGGTATACACTTTGCAGGGTAATCAGATTCAAAACACAGAGGATTCCCCTCTAGGCAAAACTTTAAAATTACAAAAAACAGAGTGATAAACCTCCCTCTAGCAAAGGGAAAATTCACAAGTTGAAACAAAAGGTAATGTAACGTGCCTTGCCTTATTTACTTACTCTTTTTGTGATATCAGAGACTTGTACAGGATGGTTTATAGGAGAAGGAGTTTTTTGTCCTGATGCTTCTCTGCTTTCCCCAGAGAACACACCAACAAAGCCTCCCTCCCCCACCCCCATCCCCCAAGATTTGAAAGTATCTTCTTTCCCTATTGGTCCTTTTAGGTGCCAACCAGGTTATCTGAGCTTCTTAACACCTTACAGGTAAGGAGGCATTCTAGGCTACCCTTAGCTGTATGGTTATGATACCTTCAAGGCATAATTCTGCACGATTTAGTATACAGCTATTTACAGTTACTACATACATCTATATACATGGGAATGTTAAGCAGAACTAAAGACACTAATAATTTAGACAAGAGCTATTAGAAGTTAGACTTCTTGGGGTATGCTTTCTGCACAGGGTAGAGCTAGCTGCTCAAATATTGATAAATAGCTTGACCCTTTTTCTCTCAATTGTTGAATAAAGTGTTTGCAAATACCTTTCCCCCACTATTGAGCAGCTCTGCTACAGAATCCAAGATTCTTCTTACTGCCTATGCATAAAAAATTCAGAGGCAAAATTTAGGGTTTATAACTTACCCTGCTATTAGGTCTAATCTGATCTGGAAATCTTACCTGTAATCAAAACTATATGAGGTACTAAGGGTCAGCATATGAAACTATTCAATTTTCCCATTAGTCATTCACTTATAAGGTATAGGAAGCCATTATTTCTCAATAGGTTTGAGTGAACCAGATGAGATAATTACAAAATCCTCTGTTATGGAGCTTTGCGTTTAGTTCTTTTTTCTCATAAAGATGGACTCCAAATCTCAAGGAGAGCAGGGTAAATGATGCAGGACAAAACAAATTCACAAATTTATTTTAAGAAAATATTTTTAACTCCCCCGGTGGTTAATGCATTTCTGAATTATTCACCCACCTTATAGTGGATAGTAATAAAAATTCACAGAATGGTAAAAGTATTGTGAAATTTGTTTAAGTTATTTGACTAATATTCAAGCAATTCTAATTTGAAATAAGTAGCTACCATCCAAGTGTAACTTGCATGAGACTTGCAGCCACAAGGAGTAAGGAAAATGCCTTTCAGTACTGTGCCTGCTAGGTCCATAAAATACACCTCAGTGAATCACACAGGTTTATTTTAATAAGGGCTTCTCTGATGGGTAAAGCTAATGTACACAATAGCCTTTAGTCTGAATAATATAGGTTAATGAGCTCCAGCTGTATATGCAGCAATGTCCCTTTGGCTTTTCTCTCTTGCAAAATATCTGCTTTTATGTTCAGTCTGGTGATTGGATCTGATCAGAGAAATCAACATATGTCTTAATCAGTCCCGTTGGCTCAGTTCATCAGTGTTCTGGGCTGACGTGCAAAACAAGCAGAATGTCTACCTATAACGATAGCTCCTAAACTCACTTCAAGCTGCCCTCCTCCTACTAAATTCTGGCGCATTTGTAGCTGTGCTCTCTACTCTACTTTCTGCACACGAATAACAACCCCTTTTCTCCCCACCATTGGGCTAGAGCTTTCTCTGGTCTTCAAAATTAAAAAAAAAGTATAGGAAGGAGTGGGGCACATTTCCATGTACTTACATTTTCAGTTTTCATAATGATATAATACTTCATTGATCATTTTGCTGTGATCTACTTCAAGTTTGTACTCATAAATCTATTGCCAACTCCATCACTCTTGTCCTACGTGTCCTTTAGTAGCCAGAAGGCAGAATTTACTGCAGTGGTTCTATGACTTAAGCACCGATAAAAGTACCAATTAACTATGATTTTGAGACCAGCCCACAAAACTGCAGATACAGTTAATGTCATTTAGATTTTGAGTTTCAGGCACAACCAGGTTCTAACATATTTTAACTTCATTGTGATGACCCTCAAGCAGTGACAGGTGCAAAATTGCATCCACTTGAGCTCATAGTTTTGGAAAGCAAAAATGGAGGTCAGCTTTCAGAAAAGTCTAGTCATATGCTATATGCATGAAAAGGCAAATTGCAGATTCCAAGGCCAGAAGGGACTGTTGTGGTGATCTAGTTTGACCTCCTATATAACACAAGCCATAAAACTTCCCCAAAATAATTCTTAGAGCATATCTACTGTAAAGATATCAAGATATCTGTTGTGTTTCATTTGGGATTATGTTTATTAAGTGGAAACTTCACATGTAGTTCAAATATGTTGGTAAAAATCTATTTGTCATACATTTCCAAAAGCCACATATTTTAATAATCATGATCTGTTTGTAAATAGTTTGCATGCAGGAAGAAGAAACTGATAGGCTATGTGCCAAAGGTTGCTAATCCCTATGTTAGATGCTTAACCTACTTAGTTACTTTTGAAAGTCCTGCTAGATAACTCTCTGCATCTTTAGGTCCCTAAATACCCTGGGGTATCTTGCCCTAAATAACTTAGGCAACTAAGTCCCATTGACTTTCAATGAGACTTCGGAATTTATCCTAGGACTGAATTATGGTGGATTGTTTTTTCCTCGGCATTTTTTCTTTCTTCACAAATTTTGGAACAACACCAAATGGAGATTCTCCTCAATCTGTTCTTGCTTTTTCAGGTAATTTATTTTAGCCCTTTTTAGTACTTCTGAAATGAGCAAGCATCATTAGGGCCTCATACTGACAGCATTCTTATAAGCAACTCCTACTTAAAGTCACTATATAGTGTTATTGCAGAAATATTTATTGGAGAAACAGGTTCATTTAATATTATTTATTTCAGCTGGAAGATGGTTCAAGTGAGCCCTGGACAGCAGGGATGGGAAGGAGAGAAGGCCCACGTTATTCCTTATTCAGGAAATTGTAGTTTATAAAACTTTCTCTGCAAATCAAACTTTGCCACACATTTTTTATTATTATTTTCAGTTTCAGTGAACCTTGAACTTATATTAAGCCAGATTCAGTCCTGGTGTAATAGATTTCAGAAGCGTTACACCAAAGATTAATTTGTTCTATTGTCTATTTCTACTCCTACCCAAAGAACACATTGCAGACAAACAAACAGTGAAGCTTCATTTCTAGAAAGAAAAATCTATTTTGTCATCTTTTTGAAGTGTACAAACATAACAGCCATCTCAGTGGGACAGGAAAACATCAGGGACTGCAAAAGAGCAAAAAAAATCAACACTGAAGTGGTTCTTATGACTAGGTTAAATTTTACTCTTTGTTGGCTGCAGTTAGAGTTACTCAATACACTATGTGTATCAATTTTTTGTAAGATGTTATTTCTATCAGTTTATAATGCTATAATACTTCAAAGACCTTTTGCACCCAAATATTATAAATGAGTTGCTAGTACCCCCCAAAATGACTTTTTTTTGTCCAGATGTTGGCTTCTCGCAACACAATATTCTGACAGTGTTGATCAATGCACTCATCCAAATATATTGTAGAAATGAAACATTTCAGAACAATCCAGATGATTCACATGCTGAGAAAACAGAACATGATTTTTCACCTAAGCTACTTTTAAAAGCTGCTTAGGAGGAATACTGCTTTAGAACCGTTCTAGTTAAATTGAATCCTTTCTAAGAGCACATCTAATTTCACCCATTAGGTGCAATAATATAGCTATCCTTGCAATGGCAATGTTCCCTGACTGCCAGGGTTTTTTACTAATAACTCCAGTGTTTTCACCTGGCCCTGTGGCTTGACAGAAGGCATACTGGCCCGCACATTGGAGGCCTCAGTTTGAGGTTAATTTTGCCCACATCAGGTGACTGAAGACTTGAAGTCCTGCAGAGGTGATAGGCTCAGTTTCCTGGGGAAAAAGAGCAGCACTGCACTGCATCATTCAAGGCATACTGTAGAGCAGAATTTAAAGCCATAAAGAGCTATTTGCTAGCAATTCAAATTGACAAACAAGACCCTCTAGTCTTGTTAGGAAGTGCTTATGAAGTTTTGTTCATGCTCCTTTACATAAGCCCTTCAGAAACAAATACCTGTTGTCTCCAAATAAAATTAAAGGTTCACATTTCAGGACAAATCATTTAGTCAGATACGCACTGCTCTTGTCAGATAATGGAAAGTCAGCTTCCCTTATCAATGCATCTTGGAAAAGGAACTAGGCAAAGGAGAGCGGAAATCTATTTCACATTTCAGAATTTGTTACATCAAGATCTGGAACTAAGAATGAATGCACAAGGTAGGACAGTTGGCTGGCATAAAACTTTAATTCTAAGGAACTTTATTTCAAGATCTTATTTATTCTTCAGAAATCTTGCTATTCTATATCTCTTTTTACAGTGCCTCTCATAGTTAAACTCTTTTTTTTTTCAACTCTCTCCACTAAAAACACAGAAGATCTTTCTCCGATGAACATAAGGTCTGATCCTGCCTTCTTCTGGAGTTTTATCATTGACTCCAAAACAAGCAGGATTATTCTTAATTTTCAGTCTTTGTACATGCTATCGTTGTATAAGATTATTGAATCATTCTCTTGCTTGTGTGTCCTTTGGTTTTATTTGTTTGCGCTTCATTTAGTCTTTGCCTTTATCTGACAGGAGTAGTGTATATCCCCCTCTACTCTGTAGTGTTATGTCTCCTTCAGTCTTCTCAGTGTTTTTAACTCCTTACCTCTCAACTTCTTTTGTCTTTCTCTTTCAGTCCTCTGTCACGGATTCCTTTACTGGCTTTTAAAATATTGAACTAACATACCATAGAATTACTATATTTCATTTCCTCCCAACGTCATGGGAATCACTGTTCACACTGAATTCGTGTCACTAAGAATGCAAGTCTAGATAAGCACAGTGCTGATGGACTGGATGTAGGACAACAGATGGCACTGGCCAATTTTTGCCTGATTTTGTCATACATTGTCTGATTGCACAGGGATGGGTAAGGGAAGAGTGTTGAAGTGAACATCTAGCTCCACTGAAGTCAATGGGAGAACTCCTGTTGTGCAGGGCTCACATATACCTACTATGTCACCAGGCTGATGAAATATGTATCTGCCATAAGTTGATAAAGAGAAAATAGCATTTCATTTTTTTCCTTTGGGAGTTCCTCTGGGAAGTTCCACTTCCCATCATTATTTCATCCACTAAAATAAGCAGTTCTACATTATGGCTTCCCAATAGTTAGAAAGGGCTAAATATGGCTCCATCCAGAAACTAATTAATGTTGTGCCACATTTCAGTCAGAAAGGTCACTCGAAAGCAGGGTGTTGTACACCAAGGGACCGTATGAATCTGGACAGATGTTCCAGAGATGAAGGACTCCAAGTTGTTACCAATTCCCAGAGCTTCCAGTCACCATCTTTTGTATTTTTTTAAAAAACCCTATCATTTATTTATTTTGCATCTTGAAGACTTTGGACAGTCTAAAACTCAGCACTTCCATTATGCCTAAGAGTCTCAAGAAATCAAGCAGAGAATATTTTTTTCATCTGGGACTACAAAGTACAGACACTCAGAATGCAGCTGCCAGAACTGGATATTCAGAGCACTAATTTCTCATTTCCGAAGGTACTGCCACAGAGAATGGGAAGCAGTTGGTAATGAGAAATAGTACTGAACACAAATAGCATACAAAATATGATTGCTTGTGTCTTGGATGAACTCAGTACATCACTGTTACTGGGCACCACAGAAAAACCTTGAACAGAGAATGGAATTGATGTGGTGGTGAAAGGAGAAGAAAGGCCACAGATCCTAATATTTAGTGCTTTAGCCTGTCCAATACGAGTTAGTAACACTGGTGCTTTGGTGGGAGCAGTGAAGACACACTTTAGAGGAGGAGGCTCAGCTGAGGCAGTGTTCCATGTGCCCTCTCCTTCAGGAGGTGGGAGTTGCTGTTTACTCTTGCCCTTCCTTCCTTTTTCTTCATGCTGCATTACCTAGAGCAGTGGTCTCCAAACTTTTTATGCACAAGATCACTTTTTGAATTTAAGGGCAACCCAGGATCTACCCCGTCCCTTCCCAGAGGCCCCACCCCTTCCCCAAAGCCCTGCCCCGCTCACTCCACCCCCCCACCAATCACTCGCTCTCCCCCATCCTCACTCACTTTCACCAGGCTGGGGCAGGGGTTGGGGTTTGTGAGGGGGTGCAGGCTCTGGGCTGAGGGGTTTGGAGTGTGGGGGGGGGGCTCTGGGCTGAGCCTGGGGCGGGGGGTTGGGGTGCAGGAGGGGATGAGAGGTGAAAGCCCTGGAAGGGAGTTTGGGTGCAGGAGGGGGCTCTGGGCTGGGGCAGAGAGTTGAAGTTCAGGAGTGGGTATGAGGTGATGGCTCCGGGAGGGGATTCAGGGCTGGGGCATGGACTTGTAGAGTAGGAGGGGGCTTGGGGTGAAGGAGGGGGCATGGGATGCTGTCTCTGGGAGGAGGTTTAGGGCTGGGAGTCGGGGCACGGGCTCCCCCTGCAGTTCCCATTGGCCACAGTTCCCCATTCCTGGCCAATGGGATCTGCAGGGGCGGTGTTTGCAGGCAGGAGCAGCGTGCAGAGACCCCTGCCCCCCACCAGGGGCCACGGGGGCATGCTGA
The DNA here is from genome assembly GCF_965152235.1 of Eretmochelys imbricata. Lineage (NCBI taxonomy): Eukaryota > Metazoa > Chordata > Testudines > Cheloniidae > Eretmochelys > Eretmochelys imbricata. Next base: position 307,637,601 of record NC_135572.1, on the reverse strand, counting down.
CCACTTCTGGGAGCGGCGTGGGACTGCAGCAGGCAGGGAGCCTGCCTTAACCTCACTGCACTGCCAGACTTTTAGCAGCTGGAGCGTGCGATCAACTGGCAGAGGCTCCAGGATCGTCCAGTCAATCACGATCTAGAGGTTGGTGACCACTGACCTAGAGGAAGAAAGGGTATCACATGCTGCATCTGGATCCAGAACCCGGGGCTTGTCTTCACCATTGCTGCCAGTTTTCATGCTCCAAGATGTTTTTCAGAGCGAAGATCATTTCAACCACAAATAAGGCCACTTCTGCAATGGAACATGGTACGCACACACATATACACCCAGGCTTTAACCCACCCCAGCATGTTTTGCAAGACAAGTACACCATTGCTAATCCAAACTCCAAAATAAATCGAGTTTGGCAGATTATGATTTAAACAAATTAGAATATAGCTACGACACTGGCATTAACAATCTTCCTCTTTTGGAAAATACTGTCCACGTGATCCATAATGAAGAAAACTGGGGTTTGTGGGCTTTTTCCTTAACTGGGATGTGTTCAAGCTGGTGGCATAGAAGTGAGAAGTTCTATATCCTATTGCCAACCGCTCTTAGGCATCCAGGCCACAATTTTTCCTAACATTTAAATGTGACACTTGATGCAGCTATGATTGATACAGTTTATTTTACCAGTACATTCAGCATGTTACCAATGTAAGATAAGTTAAAGTCTTAATAACTTTCACAATGTCTTCAACCTGCCAAAGGCTGTATACTTTGAGGTACAAGCAGTATGTAAAATGCATTGACACTGAAACCAATCATTTCACAGTACCATCATGCTCATATATATTTATATATATATACACAGTATGTTTCAATTGCAAGTCCTGGGGGAATGCTTGCATAATTTGTTCTATGTCTATTCTTTAATGAGACAAAAGGGCCAAATTCTGCCCAAACATACAGCTGACACTGACATCAATGGGAATTTCACATATGTATCTGATAGTAAAAACTGACCCCAAGAAGTAAATAAATCCTCTGTTTAATGAGAGCAAATAGATTTATTTCAAATTACGGCACTTATAAAGTATCAGATAAACACTTTGCTCCTTCATAGCTCTATGCAATAAATACTCAGCAACCATTGTGCATGGAGAGAGCACTTAAATGATGCTCTTTGTGTACCTTGTTTTTGCCCTCCAAGCACTGGTTTACTACAACAGTGAGTGATGTGTCTACATGTGCATGTGTTCTGCATTTTTATTATAGCTTTTCAATAGCAAAAGATATAGTTAAGGTTACCATGGGGCTTCCATTATAACCTCTGTTTTCAGTTGCTCATAACTTTCTGAAATTTCCTCCTTTCGGGTTGAAACTTTGTATGCTGTATGGTTTCAGAGTAGCAGCCGCGTTAGTCTGTATTTGCAAAAAGAAAAGGAGTACTTGTGGCACCTTAGAGACTAACGAATTTATTTGAGCATAAGCTTTCGTGAACTGCAGCTCTCTTCATTGGATGCATCTGATGAACTGAGCTGTAGCTCACGAAAGCTTATGCTCAAATAAATTTGTTAGTCTCTAAGGTGCCACAAGTACTCCTTTTCTTGTATGCTGTATGTCAGTCTGGAGGTAAATTTTTCTGGAGAGCTTGAAGAAAAGCCAGGGAAGTTTTTGAGTTACTGAAGAATGAAAAATACACACAATTTTAGCATTTAAAACCCTTTATACTCATCAGTAACTCAAATAGCTAGGAAAAAAAACCTCCACATTTTTCATGTAAATGTCCTTTGCTGGGTTAGTGATTGTTCCAGAGTGGAAAAAACAGATCATGACTAACAGTGTAGAAGTAAGTTGTTTTCTCTATAATGGGGCTAAAACCTTCCTCAGGAGGATACTACTAACCATGGGAAACTGTACTTTCCACAAGACAAAGTATAATTAAACTGTTTGAGAACATCAATTGTTAAAACATAATGCAAGAACTGGGAAGCTGCTGCTGCTTACCTGGAGTGTCCTCTTTGGAATCTGAAACTTCCTGGAAAGCAAGCACAGCTTCTGTCTTGGTGATCTTATATTGGGAAGGTACTTCGACCTTAGGCCTGAGGTCTTTGGGGGAATTTAGGTCAGTACCTGAATGGCAATTTCATTGCAGACATTATTTGCAGTAAAATTATAAAATATTATTTGTCAAGCATTTTTACATTATACTTTTAATGGAAAAGATTTCTTAAATTCCTTTTTGAGAAGGGATTGTGGATCATCTACTTCCAAATTGGGTACATCTACACAGTAAAGAAAAACCTGAAGGGTCCTAGAACCTGGGCTGCAAACAGAGCCTGGAAGTCTACCTGGTAATGAATCAGTCTCATAGCCTGAGCCCTGCAAGCTCGAGTCGGCTGTCATGGGCCACCCACCGGTTTTTCTTTGCTGTGCAGACATAACCTTAAAAGCTATGCTGAACTACTAAATGAGAATTCTGTTAGAGTTTAGGAGATTGAAAATGTGGAAGCTTGCTTCTAGAAGTAAACTCTAGGGCAGAAGTTGCAATAACTGTTAATTCTGTAAAATAGCAGATAAGTGACTACTTTATTTTTATATTGAGCATTTCCCCCTCTCCTTTTTAAAATAAAAACAATTTTATATAACAGTTTTATATGACCTTTTTCTTAATGAGACATATCCCAAGTTGTCACAGATAAAAGAGGCTGAGACTAATGGCAAACAAATAACGTTTTATGAAGGACTTAATTAAAGGGTTACAAAAATTATTATCTTACTGTCCACAACAAACTCACTTTCACTAATATTTATACCTTGACTCCTGACATCTGAGCAATTTACTGGCAAACTTAATTCCATTTGTACAGAGACTTTAGCTACTCTCACGGGAATGAGAACAGAATGTTAGGATTAATTTTCTGCATAAACTTTCTGTTGAGAAAATAAAGTGATTGTTTTTAGTCTGTAGCAGCACAGAGGTTAGTCATTCAAATGTCAAAAAAAAAATCCTAGAGATGTGCAAGGATATTTTTATTTAATTCTCTTCAGAAAGTGCAAATCACAGAGCAAAACATATATCAAAACTATACAGTCCCCAAGACAAAAAAAATCACTGTTTTTTTAAACAGGATTGCTAAGGATATACTGCTTGCAAAGGCTGGATATAATAGTGACTAAGAAGAGCTCAGTCCAACTTTGACATAGTGTTATTCCAGACACTATTTAAGGCATAAGGGATCAGTGGAGTGTATACTTTACTCTGGCCATTTCCCTCATGCCAACAGCAGCTGTCAGGGATTGGCATACGAGACATTAAGGCTACATCTACACTACAGCCAGGATCAACGCTCTGAGATCAATCCACCAGCAGTTGATTTAACAGGTCTAGTGAAGACTCACCAAATCGACAGCAGATCACTCTCCAGTCGACCCCTGTACTCTACCCTGATGAGAAGAGTAAGGTAAGTTGACGGGAGAGTTTCTCTCATCGAGCCCCTGTGGTGCAGACCCTGCGGTAACTTGTCCTAAGGTACGTCGACTCCAGCTACGTTATTCACGAAGCTGGAATTGTGTAGCATAGTTTGATTTACCGCGGTAGTGGAGACATAGCCTAAAATGACTATGCCATGGCTGTGCCCCTATGCTGGCCTGTTACACTTGAGATGAAATGCAAAAAGAATTCAACCCTTCCTTGGGTCAGACAGAACTTTTTTGGATTTCTTGTTTTGTTTTTGGTTTAAATGACTTCAACAAAATCTACAGCATAAGAATATAAAACCAAATCCTGGTTTCATTTACACTCATGTATCCAAGAATATTGTTGCAAAAGGTATAACACTATAATATCCTTAAAAGAATCATATATATGAAAAATAAAAAGACCTAAAATAACAGATAATTATATTTACCCTCCTAGCACACTGTTGGTTTGTACCCTACATTTCATTTTCTAGAGCATTGATTTTTTTCAGTTCAGTCTAATTTTCCTTACAAACCTAGCACAAAAATAAGTGTAATATCCAAGACAGTAAAAGGTCAAGTAAGGGCATACAAGTTTTGAAGATAAACACTACAGTTAAATATAGTACTCTCTTAATCTAGGATTAAGTGTTCATTAATTCTTTTGAGAGGCCTTCAGAAAGCCTGTCTTGTCTTCCAACCACAGCCAGGTCTGGTGTATAAAAAAAATCAGTTCTATATTAAACTCTTCCATGTAAGGATTATTTGTGTGCTTCTTGGTCATTTGTTGGAATAATTTCCATGTACTAGTCTCACCAGATTCCTTCCCTGGGGCACCCTCAGGCCTTGGGATGGGCCCCCGCACTTACTCAAGCCTCTGTTCTGTGATGGTGGGATGTGCCACCACCCCAGTCCAGTCATAAGAGGCTCAGCCCCATGGCTCAGCCCTGGATAATTTACTCTTTTCAGGCTTGTTAAATAAAATTAACACAAATGAATTGTCTCATGGGTGTGGTTAGGCTCCCCTACTGCAGAGTGCTCCTGGTAAGCAGTGGCCCCAGCTAGACTCACAGGCTAATATGGAAAAATAGTCCCCTCAGAAGCCCTTCTTTCCTTCAGGGAGATGTCACCAGGCAGCACTCATCTGAGGAGCTCTTGTCTTTAGCCAATCCTCTCTCTGGCAGATGAAGACTTGAGGTCTGCTCTCCTCTTTGGTCTGCCAGCAACTGCTCTAGGTTTCCCCTTTAAGGTCCTCCCTCCAAGTCTGACATCTCTCATACAGGTGTGGTTGGGCAGAGGCTCCTGCCTGTGCTATAATCCTTAATCCTTATCCCTGTGGGTGATAGATGTTTGCATGGTCTTCATTTTGAATAGATCAATATCTCCTTCAATAGATGGGATGTAAAATATGTGCCTTGGTAAGTTAGAATCTCTTTAGGCATACTGGGAGAGACTTGCTCTAGGTTTCCCCTTTAAGGTCCTCCCTCCAAGTCTGACATCTCTCATACAGGTGTGGTTGGACAGAGGCTCCTGCCTGTGCTATAATCCTTAATCCTTAATCCTTATCCCTGTGGGTGATGGATGTTTGCATGGTCTTCATTTTGAATAGATCAATATCTCCTTCAATAGATGGGATTAAAATATGTGCCTTGGTAAGTTAGAATCTCTTTAGGCACACTGGGAGAGACTTTTAGCAGTTCTACTGCAAGCGTCTTTTTAGCAGTGATTGCCTCCAGATATCGGGTGGCATAATCAAGTATGTCCAGTACATATCCAGTTGCACTCTTTTCTAATGGTTTGATCAGATCCATCCCTATTCTTTAAAAAAGGCATGTCCATCACTGGGAGAGGGGACTAGAGGGACTTTAGCCAATCCTTCAGGGCCAATGAGCTGGCACTCGGGACAGGAGCTGTAGAAGTCTTTGACCTCCTGGTGAATCCCAGGCCAGTGTAAGCAGCCTAGGATCCTGGCCAGAATATTCTCATGGCTGAGATGGCAAGAAGAGGGAACAGTGTGAGCCAATCACATGACCTCACACCAGTGAGACCAGGGAATCATCTTATGTACCAAGGAATCTCTTCTGCAGACTGATGCCTCTGAAGTTGGGTTCAGTGCAGTCTTGTCCCAGGTGGTCGATGGTGAGGAACATCCTGTCTTCTGCCTAAGGTGCAAATTGTTCCCAAGAGAAAAGGCTTACTCCACGATAGAGAAAGAGGGTTTAGCTATGAGACATCAGACATTACCTTCTCAGCAATCAGTTCACGCAAGTCATGGATCATGCCTCTCTACAATGGTTCTATGCCATGACGGACACCAATCCTTGACTCATGCAGCAGTACCTGTCCTTCCAGCCCTTCTTGTTCCATGTCCAGCATAGTACTGAGAATGCTCACCAAAATGTGGACATTTTTCTCCCAAGTTGGATGACAGCCAAACACTCGCTCGTCAGCTCTGATCAAAACTGTGAATTGTGCAAATATCCCAAAACCATAGATAGTTTTGTGTAAATAAGCCCTGTCTCAAAAGGCTGAAGTATAATTCATGTCTGTAAATTGCCGGTTACTGTATTTGGTTATGAAATAAAGAGCCTTTAAGTTACAAGTTCAAGTTGATAGGTACCCTCTGGTGGCAGTGCAGTAGCCTATGTTAAATGGGCCATTTTCCCTATCACCACTACTTTTTGCACTTACTAGCACCCTTGTTGGTAGGTTCAGCAGAGAAGTCCAGGGCTGAGTGTTTATGTAACTGAACTCCTATCACACTTAGAGGTGGTACCTCCATAGCAAGAGTGAGACACAGTAATGGAGCAGCGTGGGCAATTTTTAACAGCTGTTGGTCACAGTTTCCTCCTGCTGTGGGAAGAGGACTTCAGCTGCCGGGTATTAATCCATTACCTTTCATCTTATTAACATATAATACAAAAGCATAACTCAAGTCCTCACAGCACATGGGAATATCCATTCACCCAACGGTTGGATGAACATCCCAGACTCCAGTACCCTCTTATCACTATATCCTCAGAACCAACACTTCTTTGTCTGACCAGAAGTCTACCAGCTACATCCTGCCTATCACTGCACAGGAAATTTGGGTCCTTATGTAGGCTGAAGCCCCCTGACCCTACATTCCAATGAGGATCAGTATTTATTGTGCTTCCATTAGTGGAAGCAGAGTATAGGTCCCTAGCACTTCGTGTGATTCCAATCACTGCAGTCCTTCTGTCAATGGGAACATATGAGTAAGTGTTGTTTCCCATCACACAATACACTCACCTTAGCCTTGAATTTATAGGCTGTTTTACTCAAAATGTATTATATTTTGACATGACTTTTATCAACTTATCAAAGGATCATCAATTATGCCTCCATTATCTTAAAGGGCATAGACAGAAGCATGCTGGTTGTCAGGATGTAGTGTTTGCTTCAACGGGATAACTGGAATAAAAATAAACCTTTCACTATATTCATCTTACTGAAACAGTGAATACATTTTTAAATGGCTGTCTGATTTCAAAAGAACACGCAATTATTTTAGATGATAAAAGTCTGCAGAGAGGGAGAGAGTGTAGTGGTGCAGTATACCCATACAGGACAATGTGCTGTTGATTTCTGACCTTCTAGCATTCAAAACTGTCAGAAATTTTCCAAATGACCTTTTATGCTGTGATTTATTTGCCATTTTGTGTCAATCTCTGATTTCCCTGGCTCTCCTAGTTCATATAACTGCTAATGTAAACTTTCCACTAGAACAAGTGACTCATAAAAATTATTTTCAAAAAGAAAAGGAGTACTTGTGGCACCTTAGAGACTAACCAATTTATTTGAGCATGAGCTTTCGTGAGCTACAGCTCACTTCATTGGATGCATCCGATGAAGTGAGCTGTAGCTCACGAAAGCTCATGCTCAAATAAATTGGCTAGTCTCTAAAGTGCCACAAGTACTCCTTTTCTTTTTGCAAATACAGACTAACACGGCTGTTACTCTGAAACCAAAAATTATTTTAATATTTTGCCAACCATTAAGAGAGGAGTGGCCCAGGTTATGCTGTAGATTATATCATACTTTAACATTTATCATTTGAGAGATTTTTTAAAGATTTTTATATTTGACAACTGTAGATAATATTTTGCAGACATCCAAGCATATTAAACAGGAGAAAGAAAAAAAGTTTCAAAGTTCAGAAATAATAACAACTAAATAACTAAACTGTGCCATGTTGATGGATGCATGTGTCTAAAAGATAGATATTTATCTTCCAACAGGAGTAAAAACTACATTTTATTGATAAATATGCAGTACCTGCTAAAAACCTGGACTATTTACTTTGACTTCTTCGTGACTATAAGCATGAGCAATCCTGCCTTACAAATTATGGCCTTTGGAGCCTTTCATTCACTAATAAATTACTTTCAATGGCACATCACGCTAATTCTTTGAGACAAAGCATTTTGGGCTTTCAGTAGAGGGTTGATTTAGGCTACAGAGCCAAAAACAGATTCATGAAGAAAAATTTGCTTTTTGCCTGGTTGGTTGTATAGCAAAATTAAAGAGCCTGATCCCACAAGAGAGTGAGAGCTTATACGGAATTTTATCCGTGTTGATCAACATCTTGTTTTCTGATTATAGGCCTGATTCTGCAATACTTGCTTACACTGAGGAATATTTACTGTGAGCAAAATGTTCTGTGAATAAGTCTGTAGAATTTGTCCCGGAGTCATCACCAACAGAAATGCCACTACTGAAAAAAAAGAGGTTAGCCCTACATTTTGGGCAGCTCATATGGCTGCATAGGGGAGCACAACTAAGGGAGCCCATTTCCCCCAGCTATACAGCAGCTGAGCAACTTTAGTGTCTCCTTGTTGAAGCAGAAGAAGGCTGAACAGGGAGTCCAGGGGGAGGCAACTCATTGGCATAGGCTGTAGGAAATGGGATCTTCTAGTAGTAGCTCAGCCTGAGTAGATGAGCAGACCATGTTTCTTCCTGCGGGTGCCAACCAACTCCTATCCAGTGAGAACTTCAAGGGGGCAGTCAGTCAAAATTAGACCTGAGAGACAATGAAGGCAAAGGGTCAACATGAAACATGAGATGAGCAAAATTTGATTTGAAGAAGCATTGATGCTAAATGAAGAGAGTAAAATTATAAATAGTGAACCAGAAAAGAGAGAAGAAATGTTCAATATATATTTCTCTCTATCTAGTCAATTGATATTTGTTCTCTATTTGGAATAAAGCAGGAGGATGTATCCATCTCATATGATGTTGTGGATGGAACAGAAAGTTTATCATCTGTAACAGTTATCCCAAAATTTAGGCCCAAGACACCCTAATAAAGGCCTACCTATATCCGTAAACCAATTGTCAATTTGGCCAATTTCAGTGGGTAACAGGAGGGGGCCTGCCCTAGAGAAATTGCCCAGGTTTTACCAGGGTGTTTGTCTCTGACCCTCAGAGAACTCCCCAGAACAGATCAGTTCTGTTAACCCTTGGGAGGACACAGATACAATCCTCCGTTCAGAGGATTGACACTTAGGTAGTAATTGCTTCAAAAACAAAATGACATTTATTTTAGAGCTGTCAATTAATCGCAGTTAACTCACACGATTAACTCAAATTAATCACGATTAATAGATTAATACCAATCTATTAAAATAGAATACCAATTGAAATTTATTAAATATTTTGGATGCTTTTCTATATTTTTAATATTGATTTAAATTACAACACAGAATACAAAGTACACAGTGCTCATTATATATAATTATTCTTATTACAAATATATGCACTGTAAAAATGATAAACCAAAGAAATAGTATTTTTCAGTTCACCTTATACAAGTATTTAAGTGCAATCTCTTTATCGGGAAAGTGTAACTTACAAATGCAGATTTTTTTTTATTACATAACTGCACTCAAAAACAAAACAGTGTAGAACTTTAGAGCCTACAATTCCACTCATCCTACTTTTTATTCTGCCAATCGCTAAGACAAACAAGTTTGTTTACGTTGACAGGAGATACTGCTGCCTGCTTCTTATTTACAATGTCACCTGCAAGTGAGAACAGGCATTTGCATGGAACTTTTGTAGCCAGCGTTGCAAGGTATTTACGTGCCGGATATGCTAAAAATTAATATGTCCCTTCATTCTTGGGCCACCATGCCAGAGGACATGCTTCCATGCTGATGGTGCTTGTTAAAAAAATAAAGCATCAGTTAAATTTGTGACTGTACTCCTTGTGGGGGAGAATTGTACATCTCCTGTTCTGTTTTACCAGCATTCTGCATATATTTCATGTTATAGCAGTCTTGGATGATGACCCAGCACATGTTGTTCGTTTTAAGAACACTTTCACAGCAGATTTGACAAAACGCAAAGAGGGTACCGATGTGAGATTTCTAAAAATAGCTACAGCACTCGACCCAAGGTTTAAGAATCTGAAGTGCCGTCCAAAATCTGAGAGGCATGAGGTGTGAAGCAAGCTTTTAGAAGTCTTAAAAGAGCAACACTCTGATGCGGACACTACAGAACCCAAACCACCAAAAAAGAAAATCAACCTTCTGCTGGTGGCATCTGACTGACTCAGATGATGAAAATGAACATGCGTCAGTCTGCACTGCTTTGGATTGTTATTTAATAGAACCCATCATCAGCATGGACACATGTCCTCTGGATTGGTGGTTGAAGCATGAAGGGACATATGCATCTTTAGTGCATCTGGCATGTAAATATCTTGTAACGCCAGCTACAACAGTGCCAGATGAATGCCTGTTCTCACTTTGAGGTGACATTTTAAACAAGAAGCAGGCAGCATTGTCTCCTGCAAATTGTAACCAACTTTGTTTGTCTGAGTGATTGGCAGACCAAGAAGTAGGACTGAGTGGATTTATAGGCGCTAAAGTTTTACATTGTTTTATTTTTGACTCAAGTTTTTTTGTACATAATTCTACATTTGTAAGTTCAACTTTCATGATAAAGAGATTGCACTACAGTACTTGTATGATGTGAATTGAAAAATACAATTTGTTTTTTTACAGTACAAATATTTGTAATAAAAATAAATATAAAGTGAGCACTGTACACTTTGTATTCTGTGTTGTAACTGAAATTAATATATTTGAAAATGTAGTAAACATCCAAAAATATTTAAAATAAATGCTATTCTATTGTTATTTAACAGTGTGATAATTTTTTTAATCACTTGACAGCCCTAATTTACTTAAATGTAATATTCCCTAATATTAAGCAGGGAGAACTGGAGGTCCTGGTGATGTCAAGGAATTATGACGTGATTGGAATAACAGAGACTTGGTGGGATAACACACATGACTGGAGTACTGTTGTCATAAATATAAAGGGAAGGGTAAACCCCTTTGAAATCCCTCCTGGCCAGAGGAAATCTCCTCTCATCTGTAAAGGGTTAAGAAGCTAAAGGTAACCTCGCTGGCACCTGACCAAAATGACCAATGAGGAGACAAGATACTTTCAAAAGCTGGGAGGAGGGAGAGAAACAAAGGGTCTGTGTGTCTGTCTATATGCTGGTTTCTGCCGGGGATAGACCAGGAATGGAGTCTTAGAACTTTTAGTAAGTAATCTAGCTAGGTACGTGTTAGATTATGATTTCTTTAAATGGCTGAGAAAAGAATTGTGCTGAATAGAATAACTATTTCTGTCTGTGTATCTTTTTTTTTAACTTAAGGTTTTCCCTAGAGGGGTTCTCTATGTTTTTTAATCTAATTACCCTGTAAGAGATCTAACATCCTGATTTTACAGGGGGGATTTCTTTATTTCTATTTACTTCTATTTTTATTAAAAGTCTTCTTGTAAGAAAACTGAATGCTTTTTCATTGTTCTCAGATCAAAGGGTTTGGGTCTGTGGTCATCTATGCAAATTGGTGAGGCTTTTTATCCAACATTTCCCAGGAAAGGGGGGGTGCAAGGGTTGGGAGGATTGTTCATTGTTCTTAAGATCTAAGGGTCTGGGTCTGTAGTCACCTAGGCAAATTGGTGAGGCTTTTTACCAAACCTTGTCCAGGAAGTGGGGTGCAAGGTTTTGGGAAGTATTTTGGGGGGAAAGACGCGTCCAAACAGCTCTTCCCCAGTAACCAGTATTAGTTTGGTGGTGGTAGCGGCCAATCCAAGGACGACGGGTGGAATATTTTGTACCTTGGGGAAGTTTTGACCTAAGCTGGTAAAGATAAGCTTAGGAGGTTTTTCATGCAGGTCCCCACATCTGTACCCTAGAGTTCAGAGTGGGGGAAGAACCTTGACAACTGTCATGGATGGTTATAAACTATTCAGGAAGGACAGGCAGGGCAGAAAAGGTGGGGGAGTAGCACTGTATGTAAGGGAGCAGTATGACTGCTCAGAGCTCCGGTACGAAACTGCAGAAAAACCTGAGTGTCTCTGGATTAAGTTTAAAAGTGTGAGCAACAAGAGTGATGTAGTGGTGGGAGTCTGCTATAGACCACCGGACCAGGGGGATGAGGTCGATGAGGCTTTCTTCCGGCAGCTCGCAGAAGCTACAAGATTGCACGCCCTGGTTCTCATGGGTGACTTTAATTTTCCTGATATCTGCTGGGAGAGCAATACAGCGGTGCATAGACAATCCAGGAAGTTTTTGGAAAGCGTAGGGGACAATTTCCTGGTGGTAGTGCTAGAGGAGCCAACTAGGGGGGGAGCTTTTCTTGACCTGCTGCTCACAAACAAGGAAGAATTAGTGGGGGAAGCAAAAGTGGACAGGAATCTGGGAGACAGTGACCAGGAGTTGGTTGAGTTCAGGATCCTGACACAGGGAAGAAAGGTAAGCAGCAGGATACGGACCCTGGACTTCAGGAAAGCAGACTTCGACTCCCTCAGGGAACAGATGGGTAGGATCCCCTGGGGGACTAACATGAAGGGGAAAGGAGTCCAGGAGAGCTGGCTGTATTTCAAGGAATCCCTGTTGAGGTTACAGGGACAAACCATCCCGATGTGTCGAAAGAATAGTAAATATGGCAGGCGACCAGCTTGGCTTAATGGTGAAATCCTAGCGGATCTTAAACATAAAAAAGAAGCTTACAAGAAGTGGAAGGTTGGACATATGACCAGGTAAGAGTATAAAAATATTGCTTGGGCATGTAGGAATGAAATCAGGAGGGCCAAATCGCACCTGGAGCTGCAGCTAGCGAGAGATGTTAAGGGTAACAAGAAGGGTTTCTTCAGGTATGCTGGCAACAAGAAGAAAGCCAAGGAAAGTGTGGGCCCCTTAATGAATGAGGGAGGCAACCTAGTGACAGAGGATGTGGAAAAAGCTAATGTACTCAATGCTTTTTTTGCCTCTGTCTTCACTCACAAGGTCAGCTCCCAGACTGATGCGCTGGGCATCACAACATGGGGAATAAATGGCCAGCCCTCTGTGGAGAAAGAGGTGGTTAGGGACTATTTAGAAAAGCTGGAAGTCCATGGGGCCGGACGAGTTGCATCCGAGAGTGCTAAAGGAATTGGCGGCTGTGATTGCAGAGCCATTGGCCATTATCTTTGAAAACTCGTGGCGAATGGGGGAAGTCCCGGATGACTGGAAAAAGGCTAATGTAGTGCCAATCTTTAAAAAAGGGAAGAAGGAGGATGCTGGGAACTACAGGCCAGTCAGCATCACCTCAGTCCCCGGAAAAATCATGGAGCAGGTCCTCAAAGAATCAATCCTGAAGCACTTACATGAGAGGAAAGTGATCAGGAACAGTCAGCATGGATTCACCAAGGGAAGGTCATGCCTGACTAATCTAATCACCTTCTATGATGAGATTACTGGTTCTGTGGATGAAGGGAAAGCAGTGGATGTATTGTTTCTTGACTTTAGCAAAGCTTTTGACACGGTCTCCCACAGTATTCTTGTCAGCAAGTTAAAGAAGTATGGGCTGGTTGAATGCACTATAAGGTGGGTAGAAAGTTGGCTAGATTGTCGGGCTCAATGGGTAGTGATCAATGGCTCCATGTCTAGTTGGCAGCCGGTGTCAAGTGGAGTGCCCCAGGGGTCGGTCCTGGGGCCGGTTTTGTTCAATATCTTCATAAATGATCTGGAGGATGGTGTGGATTGCACTCTCAGCAAATTTGCGGATGATACTAAACTGGGAGGAGTGGTAGATACGCTGGAGGGCAGGGATAGGATACAGAGGGATCTAGACAAATTGGAGGATTGGGCCAAAAGAAATCTGATGAGGTTCAATAAGGATAAGTGCAGGGTCCTGCACTTAGGACGGAAGAACCCAATGCACAGCTACAGACTAGGGACCGAATGGCTAGGCAGCAGTTCTGCGGAAAAGGACCTAGGGGTGACAGTGGACGAGAAGCTGGATATGAGTCAGCAGTGTGCCCTTGTTGCCAAGAAGGCCAATGGCATTTTGGGATGTATAAGTAGGGGCATAGTGAGCAGATCGAGGGACGTGATCGTCCCCCTCTATTCGACATTGGTGAGGCCTCATCTGGAGTACTGTGTCCAGTTTTGGGCCCCACACTACAAGAAGGATGTGGATAAATTGGAAAGAGTCCAGCGAAGGACAACAAAAATGATTAGGGGTCTGGAACACATGACTTATGAGGAGAGGCTGAGGGAACTGGGATTGTTTAGTCTGCAGAAGAGAAGAATGAGGGGGGAATTGATAGCTGCTTTCAACTACCTGAGAGGTGGTTCCAGAGAGGATGGTTCTAGACTATTCTCAGTGGTAGAAGGGGACAGGACAAGGTTTAATGGTCTCAAGTTGCAGTGGGGGAGGTTTAGGTTGGATATTAGGAAAAACTTTTTCACTAGGAGGGTGGTGAAACACTGGAATGCGTTGCCTAGGGAGGTGGTGGAATCTCCTTCCTTAGAAGTTTTTAAGGTCAGGCTTGACAAAGCCCTGGCTGGGATGATTTAATTGGGGACGGGTCCTGCTTTTGAGCAGGGGGTTGGACTAGATGACCTCCTGAGGTCCCTTCCATCCCTGATATTCAATGATTCTATTATTCTATGATTTTAATACAATAAATCTAAATCATAATAAAACCACCAACAATCCAATAAATCTCAAAAGCATATATTAAAAGAATACACAATATCAATTCAAAGGTATAAACTCTATTAACACAGATATATTAGATGCATATTAACATGTCTAGAATTGTAACGGTCTACAGTTGCAACTAGTTTTAAGTGATTACATTCTGCATGCAGTGGCCAGTTACATGCAGAATGCTGACAGGAAGGTCTTAAACATTTAAACTATACACATAATAACAGACATACACAGACATCCAGCTTTATTAACTCATTCATACCCACACATGCATTTAATAGTTTTTAGAGTAAAATCATCATGCCTACTTTCTTCTGCAGTCTTCACTGCCTCTGTTATCATCCTTTTGTTCTGTCCTGATGCTGCTCCCTTGTCCTCACTGCTCTGCCTTCTTCTGAACTTCTTGTGATTTTTCAGCTCTTTTAGATGATTTTTTTTCTGATGACCTTCTCACTGCTCACTCACACCAACATCTTCCACTCACACTGAGTGAAGCCTGTCAGCTCTCTGCCTTATGTACAACTTTTGGCCCTTTCTGATTGGTTGCTCTTTCAATACTAGTTCAGCCAATCAGTTTTAGTCTTTTCTGATTGATTGTTTGTATGGACCAATCCTAGTTGCTAAACCTATCTGTAAATCAAGCTGGACCTCCTTGAGAACCTGTACTTTTACCTGGCTGACCCCTCCCTTCAGCTATTTGAAGTGATCTTAATTTCAGTCCAGTCTACCTGTCTGCTATTGGTCAATTTATTCTAAGACCTCCATTTTGTTTTTCAGAAGTAAAATCATTGTGGTGGCCATTCTGGATTTCTAATGAACCTGCTTCAAACTATCACCTACTTAATGTTTATTAAAACCCTTACATTTATAACTAATTACATTTGTACGTATATCCCAACATTACGTATTACTGCCACCACTCTGATTATGTTAATTTGGGCAGGTTAGATTCAGGATCTTTTTTCTCCCTCCCTGCTCCTGCTTTAGTTGTGTGGCAGAGTGCTCTCCTGGATGTTGTTTTTTTCTTATATAGGATAGACTAGCTAAAAGTCTCTTGTATCAGGGGGGAGGGATAACTCAGTGGTTTGAGCATTGGCCTGCTAAACCCAGGGTTGAGTTCAATCCTTGAGGGGGCTATTTAGGGATCTGGGGCAAAAATTGGGGATTGGTCCTGTTTTGAGCATGGTGTTGGACTAGATGACCTCCTGAGGTCCCTTCCAACACTGATATTCTATGATAACCAAGGAGGATGTCTGACAACATCTGCTAAAGTTAAATGTTTTCAGATCAATAGGCCCAGATTTACACCCAAGAGTAGAGCTGGTGAATAATCAATTATTTTAGTTCATTGTCAGTTCCAAGGAAAAAAGAAAAAAAATCTATTTGGGTCAAACCAAATAGGAAAATTCTGAAAAATTTCAGTGAATTGAACAAGGCTATTTCAGGTTGAACCAAACATTTCATTCCACCTAAGTCACTTTGTTTCTGGATGTTTTTAAATGACTAGATTAACAACCAGAGGAGGAGGAGGTAGAAGTGGTGCATAGTGCTGGATGAAGTGTTTTTGGTATTTCAGTTTCAGGTCAACGAAAACTATTCAAAAATTCTGATTGAGTTCGCTGAATAGTTTTGACTGAACTGAAAACATTGAAATGTTTTAGTAATGTCAGAATGAAACATTTCATTTTGACGTGGCTCACATTTTGTTTCAATTTCAGGCCTTTTGACAAAAGCCAAGGAGGACTAGAGTCACAAAATGGCTGGAGAATGAGAAGCCTCCTACCTTATTTGTTTTAGTTCAGTGTTATGACCGTCACCTGGGATGTGGAAGACCCAGTGTCGATTCCTCCCTAATGTAGAGAACAGATTTGTACTTGAGTGTCCCATATTGGAGAAGAGTGTCCTTGACCCGAGGCTATGGAATATTCTGGGATGGGACTTTCCCAGCTTCTACTGTTCAAGCATACGGTGTATGCATAACTAAATAGTCAAAGTAGGGATTTTAACTTGGGTTTCTTACATTATAGGTGAGTGCCCTATCAACATGGTTTCATGAAAGGTAGATCATGTCAAACAAAGATCTTTTTTTAAAAAAAAATTTAAGACAGGATTACAAGTCTGGTTGATAATGGCAATTGTGTATAGTACATTTGGATTTCTCCAAGAAATTTGACTTAATACCACATGACATTTGCATTTTTAAAAAAAAAAAACTTGCATTATATGTAATTAACAGGGCACACATAAGATGTATTAAAAACTGGCTTACTGACAGATCTCAAAATGTAGTAGGCAATGCAGAGACATCAATGAGTGGGGACATTTCCAGTGGGATTTACCAGGGATCAGTTCTTTGCTTATAGCTATTCAGTGATCTAGATCAGTGGTTCCCAAACTTGTTCCACCGCTTCTGCAGGGAAAGTCCCTGGCGGGCCGGCCAGTTTGTTTACCTGCCGCATCCACAGGTTCAGCCGATCGCGGCTCCCAGTGGCTGCGGTTCGCTGCTCCAGGCCAATGGGAGCTGCTGGAAGTGGCACGGGCCAAGGGACTTACTGGCCGCCGCTTCCAGTAGCTCCCATTGGCCTGGAACAGTGAACCACGGCCACTGGGAGCCGCGATCGGCTGAACCTGCAGACGCGGGAGGTAAACAAACCGGCTGGCCCTCCAAGGGCTTTCCCTGCAGAAGCGGCGGAACAAGTTTGGGAACCACTGATCTAGATGATGATATAAAATCTTTTCTGGTTAAGTTTTCAGATGACACTAAGATTGCTGGAATAGTAAATAATGAGAAGGACAAATTACTGTCACAGAGTGATCTCTGAGTCAGCAGGTTAGATGATCACAGTCCAGCAAAATGTATTTTAATACAGCCAGATGTAAAGTAATACATCTGGCAACCAAGAATTCAGATTATCCTTACAGGATGGGAGATTGTCTTGGAAACCAGTGATTCAAAGACAGGCTTGGGGGTCATCATAGATAACCACCTCAACATGAGCTCTCAGTGCAATGCTGTGGCAAAAATGAGATCCTTGGATGTATAAAAAGGAGAATATCAAATAGAAGTAGGGAATTGGCCTTGTCTTTGTAAACAGCATTGTTGAGACCACATCTAGAATACTGTGTCCAGTTCTGTTGTCTACACTTCAAGAAGGATGAGGTAATACTAGAGCAGTGGTTCCCAAACTGGGATTCGCAAACCCCTGGGGGTTCGCAAAACGTTACAGGGGGTTCACCAGAAAAATTTCACTAATGGCGGCCAGAGGACCCCGGGACCTGGTTGCAGGGCAGACAGCCCAGCCCCAGGGAGAGCAGGGCAGGGCAGTTGGGGCTGGCAGCCCGAGCCCTGCCCCCGTCAGCGGGGGAGTCAGCCGCCCGAACCCCATCACTCTGTGCGGGGCTGGCAGCCCAAGCCCCAGGGAGAGCGGGGCAGGGCAGTTGGGGCTGGCAGCCCGAGCCACAGCGGTCAGCAGGTCCTGTAGCCCAAGCTCAGTGGAGCTCAGCTGACCGGAACTGTCAACGGGGTCAAGCAGCAGGAGCCCCACGGAGTGCGGAGTGTGGAGGAAATTTAAACTTAAATCCCTGGAAATATGCATTTTTAGGACAGGGTTCATGAGATTTCACAATTTAGTGAAAGGGGTTCACGGGCTGTTAAAGTTTGGGAACCACTGTACTTGAGGAAGTTCAAGGGAGGGCCACAAAAATGATCCAGTGGCTGGAAAACAAGCCTTACAAACAGGCTTAGGCTGCTCAACCTTTTCATCTTATCAAAGAGAAGATTTATCACTATGTCTGGTTAACTACACATGGAAAAAATATTTGATTAGGGGTTTAGCAGGGAGTTCAACCTTACTGACAAAGGTCTGACAAGATTCAATGGCTGGAAGTTGAAGTTAGTAAGGATCATGTATTGACATGAGTAAGATCATTTACATTATCAGGCCCCTAGTTTTGAAAATCTGAAAGAGAAGCTTCCCCTAATCCCACAATTCAGCAGAGTGCTAACAGTTCTGCAGACACATTGAGAATACACAATAAATGGTTCGTGTAAATTACTTTTGCTAAAAACTGACTGTTAACAAAGGGAAAAAAATATATCTTCTTCTTTTAACAACAGAAAGTCCCTTGAAAAACAAAAGAATGGAAACATGAATGAAAAGAATCCTTTGTATCATGAGATGTGTTTTCTGAAGATAATTCACTGATTATGGACAGGTTAACAGCAATGCAATGTGACGAGGGAGTTACTATGAAGACACTGCCTTTTGTATGGAATAGAAGAGGAAATGTGCATAGTGTAGGGTGAATTGCAAATCTCAGAAAAGGAGTAGGAAGAGATTTAAATAAACTGCATATTTTTACTGTATGACTGTTCTATAGACAGGTCATAAGTATAAAACTTTTCATCATATTGGTTTATTTCTCCCCCCCTCCATTGAGTCTCAGGAAGATTCTAAGTAAAGCATTTTTTAATTTGATTCCTTGCAGTAGAGGTAGTTATGCACACTAGATATGCCACCACCATCTTTAAGATCAAACCAAATCCTTCGGGCACAGACTGAGAATTTGTAATTGATATTTCCAATTTTGTAGGCAAAAATCTATTCAGTTCTTTATTGTGTTGTGGAGGGTGTTCACTCTCAAAGTTAGCTGCATGGCATGGGAGCAAAACAGATCTCGTGGTTGAGTATAGGCCAAATCATGCAAGTTGCTAAATGTCCTTCATTTCCAGTGAAGCCAATGGGGATTGAGGATGCTCAGCATGGTTGCAGGAGGTGCTCAGTAGTTTGTGAGATTGGACTTTTGCATCCTCCCCAATTTGGGAGGTTAATCATTAGAGTGTGCCGAAAGAAAAGAAAGATGGCACTCCCATTTTGCATGCACAGACACATATACTCTGTACAGAGGAGACTACACAGATATACTCTCTGGTACAAGCTGCTGCTTTTAGGAAACAAAAGAAAGAACAGTTCTGTCAAAGAAACTTCCTTAAAAAGCAACTGGAGTTAACATTTACTTAGATATTCCTCCTCACTTGTGTTACACTTTTTGGGGGGTTGGCAGAATTTACAAACACTGGGGCCTCGATATCACTAGCTATTTGCATTCAAATAAAAACCTTCAATACACAGTCTGCAAGTATTCTATGCTGCATGAATAGAAGTTGATCCCCATCCATTAATTTGCCAATAAATCTTTCAGGCCTTGTTGCTAAATTCTTGGCATATATCTTTGCAAACCATTTAATTATTTAAATAGGCCTATAATCTTCAAGACAATCATCCCTCCATTTTTTAAATGACTAATAAGCGCATTTCTCAAACACAGCTTAGAACAGAGGAGGGGGAAACTCATTTGCCAGATTTCAAACTAGTTCAAAACAATGTCGCGTCAAAATTCAGCACTCACACAAAACTCCCTCTGCTTCAGAGCTCACCTGCTCTAGCCTCAGAGCAGGCAGCATGAGCGGAGTACAGATTTACTTGCTTCCCTGCTCACTTCTCAGGCTCAGTTCAGGCAGCAGCAGAGTTGACTATCTGAAACAACCAACCCCTAAACCCCATGCCGTGGCATAATAAGCAGGGCAGCAGGTAGAACAACTCAAGCAGTGTGGGGGCATTTGTCCCAGGACTAGCAGAAGAAGATGAATCCCAGCTGGGCCCAATGATGGAAAGGAGAAAAGGAAGCTGAGATGGATTCCCACTAGCAATGAGCCAGTAGTTCAGCTGGTCATTTTTACTACAGCTGGTCACATTTTTTGTTCAAAATTATTTTTGGAAAATGAAAAATGTTCAAGAAACACCCTACCCATTTTTTTGCCCAGCTCCACACTCCACAGATCTTTTAAAAGTGATTTAATATTTTGCATGTGCCAAACATTTCTCAGCTTGGAAACTCTTTTCTCTACAGAATTTAAAATCTCCACAAGATCCGGGCCCTATTGACTCTCGCACAAGTCTCTAAGTAGTGTGTCCTCATTTCAGTCATGCTTAACAAGTGCAGCTCTCTTAAGGATGGATGATTTAAAGATGCTTCATTAGAGGATGGCTCTGGCAGAGGTGCCCTTTCCAAAGCCATTCTTAACTGAGCAAGTAAGTTCCTAGAAATGGAGATATTTTACTTGGGGAGCTTTTGCACTGAAGTACAGCATGCTTAACAATTGCATTCTGAAACTGTCTAAAAGAAAATAAAAGAAAAATTATCACATAAATATGAAAAATTGCCAACTTTAAATATTTATAATAGACTTCATTTTCCAACTTGGCTTTCTTTTAGGTTTAGTGGTAGCTTTAAAAAAAATATCAAGTCCAATTTCAAGTTTCTAGCTTCAGTTTTTTATTTAGTTAATTAGTTGTGAGTGCAACATTTCTGAAGAGAATGTATGGGAAAATAAATATTATTCCCTGCCATCACATAACCCAAGAATGATTTTGACTGATTTTGCTCTAACTTTCACAGATAATTCATATATGGCCTGAGAATAAACACAGAACACTTCAGCCCCAAATTAAGGTTACATGTCTTTGACTAGATTGGTCCAAAAGGGACTAGGTTAGAATACTAAAAGCAATTGCTTAAAAATAATAATTTTCAATATCACTCTGGCCAATTTGATTGGACTTATAAAGGAATTAAAATGTAAAATATGGTTCCTAGAAGTCTCACTGCAGAGTGTAAACTCAGGAAGATAACCTACAGATATTTACATTAAAGAATAGAAGGAGAGATACAATCTTTGAGATGAAATCTCACCACTTCTTGTTATCCTCTTAACCCTAAGATGGGGAAGAATTCTTTCCAGGTGGCTGGTCCAGGCGTTGGTCAACATGTAAGATTCTATAGCTTCCTGTGCTCCATTCAGTCTTGAGCACATGGAGTTCTCAGTTTATATGCTCTAGTTTCAGGGCTCATTGGAGGGGGCGATCCCGCAAGAGTAGAGCGGGGAGGGGACACAGACAAGGTAAGATAAACACCAAAGAAAAATCCAGGCCTTATAGAAATAAATGGGGGTATTGCTGTTGACTTCAATGTGGCCAGGGTTTCACCTGACAATGGTCAAAGAACAAACACAACCACAAGGCCAGGGAAACTACAGAAAACAGCACAAGAAAAGGTGGCATGTAGTATGAGTGTGGACCTCCATATACAGCCCTTCCCAACTTGGTCCACTGCAAGGGAGTGGATAAAGTGCTGACTGAACAACAAGTCCTGTCATTGGATTAACGAGAGATGTTGCATAGGTTTTTTTCCATCTTTATATTTTCCTACACTATTCAAAAGAACTTTGAAAGGATGAAAATGTATCCCAAATGGTCTCCACAAGATTTTCAAAATATTAAAGATACCATTTTATTTGTGTATAATTAACAGTACTGTATATTCTAACAAGCACCAGCTGATTGGTTAAGTGTGTCTACCCTTATTTATTTCAGTTATTTAACAGTTTATTAAACTTGCACCCCATTCATTATACTTCATACAGCTACATCTCCTACCCTAAAAGCTCTTTTGCTTGGCAAAGAAACAAGAAAACAAAAAAAAGGCACAAATGAACAACGTCATTGACTAGTCTTCTGTTTCTTTCTCTGGTCTGCATTATATTTAGTATGCCCAGCTGAGTCTTAAATATAGCCCCACAATGGAAAATTTGTCATCTTCAGAAGTGCCTTTGTGTAGATGGAGAAAAGCTGAAACTCACCTGGCCAAATTCTCCTGCACTTACATGGAATAATACCATACCTTGCTCCATGAGGAGTTCCCTCTATTTCAGTGGGACTAATGACAGAATGGACTACTCAATGTAAATTAAGCTGGCAGAATGTGGTCCAATGTGATTTGAAAACTACTGCCGCAGCTATTGTTAGGATTGGATGCTTTTCTAGAAGAATGACAGTGTCTCCCTATGAGGCAGGTAAACTTCAAATATGGACAAGAAAGCAACAGTTCCCAACCTGACCCTAAAGCCTCCATCTGAAAAGTTTAGAGCAGGAGGAAAAGGTAAAAGAAAGAGACAGTCAGTGGAGACAGCAGCCCAAGACTGAAAAGACACATTCCTATCAGAACTGCTTTTTGAGGCCCATGAAACCCTTGGCCTCCACTCCCCTTCTCACTTGATTTGGGGAAGATAAAAATGTAAAATGAGGGAGGAAGGAACTCTTGTGGTTAAAGTGCTGAATTAGAGCTCAAAAGAATGGGGTTCAGTTTCCCACTTTGTCATAACCTTCTTGTGCCTTGGTTCCTTGTCTTCAAAATGGGGATAACACTCCCTTAACTCAGGAGTTTTGTGAGGATAAATTCCTGAATGATTGTAAAGCACTCCAACATCAAGTGATGGAAGTCATATAAATGCTTGGCTAGATAGAAACCTCAACTGATCATTTTAAAAGTGCACTTCTAGTCCCTTTTCTTGTGATGTTAGCTTTGAACATTTATGGCAATAAATTGAAAACTGAGGTTCAATGAGGGTCACTAACTTTTCCTAATTTCTACTTTTGGAGATTTTGCTCAAAATTGCAAAACACATAAACTGTCTTGAAGTTTCCCAGAAGAAATAGTATTTCAGTGTGCAAAATCACCAGAAACAGGATGGAGACATTTTCTCACATAAAATGTCATGAAGTAAAAAAAATGTGTTCTGTTACCAAAGTTCTAATGGTAGGTATCTTTGTATAGAATATTTTGTTTGTTCTTTGGATGAAGAATGCTTTAGGAAATAATTGTCTCCTCACCAGATAGACAAAGTCAATGGTTTACAGCACAAATCTTCATTAAGTTATGTACAAACATCCCCATAATAATTTAATACCATTATGATAACACAGACTGGAAGAACATCATGGGAAAAAGAAGGAATAGGATCAAAAAGTGAGAAAGGCCATAGATTGCTTCAGTTCTCTGCTATCAATGACTTGTTCATAACAAACACAGCATTTCAGCCCACGCCAGTCCATAAAGAAACATACAATTCTAACAATAGTAATACAAAAAACATGACTGACTTCATTTTAGTGAGACAATGCTTGAAAACAAGTGTACTAGATTGTGTGATCTACAAAAGTGTAATTCAGACATAGACCATTGGGCAGTATTTGTAATGGCCAGGTTCAGACTTAATACTTCAAATTTTACAAAATAGACAAGAGAGTCTATAGTATCGAAGTTTTGACTAATACATACACTACAGTAACCTTTCAGAATACCATCTGTGGCTGATTTGTTCTCTCTTCTAGGGAAGACAACAATAGAACAATTCTGGGCAGAAGTGAGAGACATCATTCATACCCCAAGCAAGGAGGTTCTAGGGATGAGATCATATCTAAAAATGAAAGACTGGTTGACATCAGAGATTGAAAATCTATCAAAAAAAAAAAGAGGAAGTGTATCGAGAACATCTGAAAGTTGAAGATTGCCCTGAGCAAAAAAACAAATATAGACAAAGAACTAAAGAACTTGCCAAAGAACTAAAAAGAATGATTACAAAGGCTAAGAAAGACAGGTTTGACAGAAAAGGCAAAGAGCTTGAAAAACACTTTAAAAATGGAATGCATGAAAGTTTTGTAGAAAGTTAGATTACTATCAAAGAAGTTAACATCTGTAACAAATCAGCTGCAAAATGTTCATGGGATCTATATAGTAAATAAAGATCAAAAGCTCAAAAGATGGAAAGAATATTTTGAAGATGAGTAGTCAAGTTGTTGCAGCTGTCCTTGAGGCCATCAATTGCGAAGGCAATAATGAAGAACACATATGTGGAAACTGAAGTCACAATCAGGTCCCTGAAAAGCAACAAGGCACCTGGTCCAGACAGTATAGAGCCTGACATGTTAAAACTGAGAGGAAGAGGCATGGTCATATTCCTTTGCACACTATTTTACCTCATTTGGAAAAAGGATGAAGCCCCTGAAAACTAGCAATGCTCAGACCTTCCTCTGCAGCATGGGGCACAGGTCACGTGCTGATCTGAACTACAGTAAATAGTGGATTATCTATAACTTTAAATCTTTAATTCATGACCTGAGAACTCCAGTAACTCAGACACAGATTATGGATCCGTTGCAGTAGTGGATGGGTCAGGTTCTGTGGCCTACAATGTGAAGAAAGTCAGACTACTGGATCATGATGTTCCCTTCTGGACTTAAAATCTATGAGTCTATAATACTCATATTGTGCCACTCTTTAAGAAAGGTGACCCAATGGATTGCAGTAACTACCAAGTAATAAGTCTTATAAGAATTCCTAGCAAGGTATTTTGTAGCATGAAAAGAAGAGCAGATGAAATCCTGTCTGGGGCTTTTGACAGGACACTGTAGATCAGATATTTAGTCCTGCTTTGAGCAGGGGGTTGGACTAGATGACCTCCTGAGGTTCCTTCCAACCCTGATATTCTATGATTCTGTGATTTGTTTTTCATCAGTTGTTGGAGAGACACGGAGTTCAAAGTTTTGCACATTCATTGACTTTAAGAAAGCATTTGACTCCATTAACAGAGAGGCTATGTGGAAAGTATTCAAGTATTACATTTTTAGCAGCAAGCTCATTCAAATACTACAGAGTCTGTGTAACGTAGCTTGGCATGCAGTAAGAGTCAATGGTGAGTCGACAGAGTGTTTTACATTTAGAAAACATATTGTCCAACTTCCTAACATTTGTGGAAGCTGCATGATATCAGGGCAAATTATTAATCATCTTGACTTTGCAGACGATATTGTAATGATATTATAATGATAATACATATGCAAGAATACAACCAAGAAGCAGCACCAACTTGTACACAACAGCCAGGAGGTGGAGATTAAAATTGAATGAAGAAAGGACCAAAATAATGGTAATATCAAAAATCAAGAATGGGCTAACCTAGTCATTAGCAATGTAGATATCTAAGAATGGGACTTTATTAATAAAAAAATAAAGAACAGCAATGTAATGAATGCCAATCAGCATGGTTTTATACAAAAGAGATCCTGTCAAAATAATTGAATATCTTTTTTGATGAGATTACAAGTTTAGTTGAAAAAGGTAATAGTGCTGATAATATATATTTAGATTTCTGTCAGGCATTTGACTTAGTACCGCACAACATTTTAAATAAAGACCTAGAACAATATAAAATTAATATGGAACCCATTACATGGATGTGGCTGGCTATCAAATAAGCTTCAAATTTTACTGTAAACAAGGAATCATCATCAAGCAGGTGTGTTTCTAGTGGAAACTCAGAGGGATCAATTTTGGGCCCTATGTTATTTAACATTTTTATCAATGATCTGGATGGAAACATAAAATAACCATTCATAGTTTGCAGATGACACAAAACTTGTAGGAGTGGTAAATAATGAAGAGGACAGAATATTAATACAGAGAGATCTGGATTGCTTGGTAAACTGGGTACAACCAAACAATGTGCATTTTAATATGACTAATGTATAACTCTAGGAACAAAGAATGTAGGCCATACTTGCAGAATGGGGGATTCTATCCTGGTACTCAGTGACTTCATTAAAGATTTTGCAGACATGGTGAGTAATCAGCTGAACATGAGCTCCCAGTACTATGCTGTGGCAAAAAAAAGCTAATGTGATTGTTAGATGCATTAATAGGGGAATTTTGATTAGGAGTGGAGAGATTATATTACCTCTATAGTTGGCACTGGTGTGACTATGGCTGGAATACTGCCCAGTTCTGGTTTCCACAATTCAAGAAGGACTTTGACAAATTGGAGAGGGTTCAGAGAAGAGTCACAAGAATGATTAAAGCATTAGAAAATGTGCCATCTGGTGACTGAGCTCTTTCTGTCTCTTTAGCTTAACTAAAAAAAGGTTAAAGGGTGACTTGATTTCAGCCTATAAGTAACTACATGGAGAACAAATATTTAATAATGGACTCTTAAATCTAGCAGAGAAAGATACAACACAATCCAATGACAGGAAGTTGAAGCTAGACAAATTCAGACTGGAAATAAGGCATAAGTTTTTAGCAGTGAGGGTAGTTAACCACTGGAACAATTTTCAGGGGTCATGGTGGATTCTCCCTCACTGACAATTCTTAATTCAAGGCAGGGTGTTTTTCTAAAAAGTATACTTTAGGAATTATTCTGAGGAAGTTCTATAGCCTCTATTGTGCAGGCGGTCAGAAGAGATGATCACAATGGCCCCTTCTGGCCTTGGAATCTGAATCAATGAATTTTCCTTCACCTTAAATTTGTGATAAGCAACAATTGTTTACAGTGAAAGGAGTTCTTTAAATGGATGGCAGCATTCCCAGCCACAGAAATACATTTTTAATGGAGAGGTAATAATTATAATCATATTTTCTGCAAAGAAAAACTAGGGATAAATGGTGAATAAATCAATAAGTGACTCAATCAACAACCTAATCATTTACTGAGTTAAATGCTGTTTGTCTGCTTATGTACTGTAGAGAAGCACTATCATTGCTTAAATATGGGACCTAATCCTATCAGAACATTTTACAAGATTTTTTTCTAACATTTAGTTTAACAGTGTTGATTATGAATCTTGCATTTGTGGATTCTCCACACAGAGGCAATGATGATTTGAGGGGTCTCTGATAGAGAGTCCCCAGATATTTTTTTTGATCTTTCAAAGTTTAGCATAACGAATCTTTTCATTTTTAAAGAGGGCTAGAAACTCACTTTTTTCTTTGAAAGATATTTTTTAAAACATAAGCCACTTATTAAATTTGACAATTTAGCATGGAGATTTTTCCTGAAAGTCACGTTATTCATAGTTTGCAGTGCACTCACCCATGGTTAATTTGAAAACATAAAATAACCACGGGAATACTTTGGCTGTAGATTCTGTTATTTTTGGGTTGGTTGTGGACAAATATGTGACTCTGAGGATAGAAGAGGCCAACCAGGCTACTACCAATGGGATTAGTGAGACCATTTTTGAACGCTATATTCTTTCTGGTGCCAATGCTTGCAAATAGACTTTGAAAAAATGGAGAGGGTTCAGAAAAGAGCCACAAAGGCTGGTAATCTGCTTTGCAGTAGAGTATTAAGAAATTCAAATCTATATAATTTATCACAGAGAAAGGTTGAAAGGTGACTTGGTCATGGTCTATAAGTACCTGCATGAGAAAAGAGCTCTGTAATCTAGCTAACAAAGCATAAAATTCAATGGCTGGAAGTTGAAGTTAGACAAATTAAAACTGGAAATAAGGTGTATATGTTAACAGAAAAGTAAAGAGATGTGGAGGATTTTCCATCACTTGAAGACTTGAATTCAAGAGTGGATCTTGTTCTAAAAGATATGCTGTAGCTCAACCAAGAGTTATGGCCTGTGATATACAGAAGGTCCAACCAGGTTATTTTAATGGTCCCTTCTGGCCATAAAATTTCTGAAACAGAGCAAGAGCTGCCATGAGCCTCTTCATCTACCAGCCACATGGTGCTACCTTCATTTTTGATCAGCCAATGAGCCTAGTCACAGGGTCATTGGTTGATCAGAAGCTCAGTAGAGGAGCAGCTGAGTAGAGGAGCTGGTGCATCAAGTAGCCAGTACCATGGGTAAAATGACTCACCTTGACCCTTCAGTAGAATCAGCAACTGGAAGTGAGGCACTCCTCTTTGACCTTGCTCCTGTTAACAAGCAAAGTCTCAATGGGTAGTGACCAATGGCTCCATGTCTAGGTGGCCGCCAGTATCAAGCAGAGTGCCCCAAGGGTCGGTCCTGGGGCCGGTTTAGTTCAATATTTTCATTAATGATCTGGAGGACGGTGTAGACTGCATCCTCAGCAAGTTTGCAGATGACACTAAATTGGGAGGAGTGATAGATACGCTGAAGGGTAGGGATAGGATAAAGAGGGACCTAGACAAATTAGAGGATTGGGCCAAAAGAAATCTGATGAGGTTCAACAAAGAAAAGAGCAGAGTCCTATACTTAGGACGGAAGAATCCCATGCACTGCTATAGGCTAGGGACCAAATGGCTAGGCAGCAGTTCTGCAGAAAAGGACCTAGGGGTTACAGTGGACGAGAAGCTGGATATGAGTCAACAGTGTTCCCTTGTTGCCAAGAAGCATTTTGGGCTGTTTAAGTAGGGGCACTGCCAGCAGATCGAGGGATGTGATCATTCCCCTCTATTCAACATTGGTGAGGCCTCATCTGGAGTAGTGGGTCCAGTTTTGGGCCCCACACTACAAGAAGGATGCGAAAAAATTGGAAAGTGTCCAGCGGAGGGCAACAAAAATGATTCGGGGACTGGAACACATGACTTATGAGGAGAGGCTGAGGGAACTGGGATTGTTTAGTCTACGGAAGAGAAAAATGAGTGGGGATTTGATAGCTGCTTTCAACTACCTGAAAGGGGGTTCCAAAGAGAATGGATCTAGACTGTTCTCAGTGGTAGCAGTTGACAGAACGAGGAGTAATGGTCTCAAGTTGCAGTGGGGAAGTTTAGGTTGGATATTCGGAAAAACGTTTTCACTAGGAGAGTGGTGAAACACTGGAATGCGTTACCTAGGGAGGTGATGGAATCTCCTTCCTTTGAGGTTTTTAAGGTCAGGCTTGACAAAGCCCTGGCTGGGATGCTTTAGTTGGGGATTGGTCCTGTTTTGAGCAGGGGGTTGGATTAGATGACCTCCTGAGGTCCCTTCCAACCCTGATATTCTATGAGTCTATGATTCTAAAAGTCACTTGGGATATGTCTATACTGCAATAAAAAAACCGGCAGCACTGCAGGGCTCAGGCTGTGGGGCTAAAAGTAGTAGAGTAGATGGAGCTGGAGCCCAGGCTCTGAAATCTCAAATGTCTACCCTGCTATTTTTAATCCTTCAGCAGAAGCCAGAGTAAATTGATCCAGGCTCTGAGACTCAGTGCCACAGGTCTTTTATTGCAGTGTAGACGGACCCTTGGAGGCTATGCACCAGCACTCACTGAGTTAAGATTCTTTCCCGTTTCTTTTTCCTTTTATTACATTCTGCTGATACACACAATACTCCAGACTTGTGCTGGGTGGGAGCTATTTGCAAATGCATCTTAATTGTGTACACCACTCCAATTAATGTTTAATGTAGTGCTTAGGCAACAGTCAACCATTCTGGCTGTCAGAGCAACAAGAACACAACAGGAAAATGGTGGGTCTTGCATTACATATTGGAGCCTAATTCAGTAAATGTTATATGCGCCTATTACTTGTATCTATAAGGATTACGTAAGCAACTGGTGTAGGATTGGTCTTTTGGGGGTGAGGGGTCAGTCTGTCCCCAAAAAATGTTTTCAGTCCACCTTTGGAGAGTATTTAAAAATATTGCAATGTTGCAATATTGCAATGTTAAACATATAGTGCAATGTTTTTTCATCATATGTCCCATATTGCTTTAGGATGGAGTCTCAATTGTCTTTGTTATCATCCTTGCCTCAAATTTAACATATATTTAAAATTAAATAAAATATATGAGTATTTTAATTGGGAAGGTCATCCAGAGGACAATTATAGATATGTATGGATTAACATTGCTTTCTAGATTAGCCAGGAGCTGCCACTGAACATGTAATTGTGAGATTAGGGAATCACTTATTTATCATATATCTATTATATATAGGGGGAATTATTTCGTTCCTTCCCAGCAGCTACAGGAGTAGTATGCATTGCCAGATAAGGATTCCTTGAAGTATTTGCAAATTAGGGCATGAATAATTGAGTGCATTTGGAAGTGGCTCTGTTTCATTGTGGAAATAATATAGAATTTATTAAATCATCTTCAGTGAAATGTAAGTGTACTTACTGTATGTGCTGTATAAATATTTGATTATCCAATGTGCAAAGACCTTGTAGGGCATCTGCTCAGCATGAGAGTGGGACCTGGGTGACTGCTGGTCAATAGCAGGAATAAACTCCATAGCTTTGGAGTGGTCAAATGCAAGCTTGCATATTTCAAAGTCTTCAATATTGGTACACTGCATGTGTTGTGCTGAAAAGAATAGAAAGATAATGGCTTGAAAAACATGATAGAATTCTACAAGAGCACTGGGGACCTGTATTCACATGTTGTGGTGATGTCTAGGCTATCGTGCTATAGCATTTTATTTTTTACGTTACACCTACATTTCCCCATCAACATTTTGAATCAATAACTTGGGAGTGATTAAGTACACATACCCTCCTCAGAAAATTTACATCCCACTTCCTTTGTAAAACAACAACTTTTTTGTTTACAATACTCTAGATGAATTGATGTAGACTAGGGGTCTATAAGGTTTGAATCAAGTGATTTGAGTAATCTGACAGGTACTATCTGTATTGTAGTCAGAAGAGGTGATTTGGATAGTTTTTATTATAAGCATTCCCCATGGCAGATGGGAACAAATGTTTGGTTATGGATGACTTGGAAAAAATAAAACCACTGAACCTTTACCCATTTCTAGAAAGGCCTCACAATATGATGTTTTTAAAGGTTGTAAATGTTTATATAGTCTTTTTCACATCCAGTTTCAAGCCTAAATTGGATCCAGAAATGCTAGAATACCATTGGAAAAGTTCTCATCTGTGAGTAGAGGTAGAAGTGCCAGAAATCTCATTGGAAAAAGAAAAAAACCCTCTTCTTGTTATATTTCCAGACTAATTTTGCAGAATCAGGGCTTTTGGGGAGTTTAAATGAGCAATGAAAAAGCAGAAAAGCTCATACAAACTAGAATCGAACTGTGAACTGTGAAGTTTTCCCAGTGGCCATAACGATAATTTTAAATATGCTACTGCCTCCATGCTGCTCTAACACAAAGCCACCACAATAGATTTCTAGATTTCACCATTGGGAGCATGAAAACGAGTAGTTACTGAAGAAATAAAGCAATGGTTATACTGTTGGAATGACCTCTTTAGAGACAGATGTTATTCAAGATAATGCCATTGGGTACTTCAGCACTAATAGGAATAATGAGAATATAGCATATGCCAGTACACTGTTACATAATGAGGTATCCCTCTTTCTTGTCCTCTCTACTTGAAATCAAACTGTGAGAGTCTCGTCGGAGACATCTTATATGTTTAATGGTTCAGTTGGCAATTTAGGAAAGTGGGGAGAAAAAGTAGTTTTGGACAGTATGGACTACTTTTTTTCCATCATACAAACGTGAGTTAGACTCAGGTAAATCAGCAAAGCAGGCTAGTGAATAAGCCTCATTATCTTCTCAGAAGTCTGAAGTTTTTTTGCAATATTCACATAATCCTACCAAGCAGTCTCTGATGAAGACTCATTGTTAGGATATGAAAACTTTCCTGTTTTATTTTTGCTCACATAAAACACAGCTATTCTGTAGGTCGATTACAATTGTATTTTATGATAGTTTTGGTCTCCTTCATGGCCCTAGTTCATTAGTATAATGTACCTCTGAAGGGACATGCCCTCACTCTGATGAAGAGGCGACTAACCGGTTCTTCTGGGCCTGATCAGCACTAATGAGGTGCACCTTCAAGGCTCCTTCTGCCTAGAAGCAGGGAAGCTTAAAATGGAAACCTGCCACAGAAAGGGGTGGTGAACAGGAGGAAGTCTGCTCCACCTCAGAGACTCCACCTCAGAGCCCCAGAGGCAAATGAGCCGAGAAGGAAACAGTCACAGGCCACACTGCTCCCAAAGCTGAACAGACCACCTGCAAAACAGACTTCCTCAAGAGGAGGAGCAGAAGGTAGGCCCCAATAAGGGGCAATAGACTCTTACAAGACCAGACACATAAAGCTGAATCCAGAAAGACTGCCTGAGAGACAGGCCACTTTTGCCTTTCTTTGTTTTCATCCTGATCCACCTCTCTCATAAGGGCAAGAGAGGGGAGTAGACCTTTCTTTTGCCTGTTTGACTCAGAGAACCCCTCATGAGATGCAAAGTGGAGAGAAAGACAGTATAAATAATGAACAGCAAGGTGTGGAGGCGGTTGAGGGAGCCCCTGCCCCCACATTAACACTGGCTATAACCTGAAGCAATATGAATAGAGGATAAATATATATGGGGTAATAAACATTGAAAGCCCTTCATGCTATTTTCAACTTAGAAAGACACGCTCAATTTATCGAATGATTTTCTGACCCATTATTATTTATGGGCTTTATTCAAGAAGAAATACATTTTTACAGGTCTCAGCCCACAGACCCTCCATGGAAACAATGCCATGATTTAGTAAACAAAAATTAAAAAGCCTTTATCTAGTGGATAGTGGCTGTGGAAAGCAATACTAGGGATTCTGCACAATAGCCCCTTTCATACCTTTCAGCTCCCTCAAAACTCATTGCCATGTATAACAGATCGAGCAACTTCCAGTCATGGCTGGAGGATTTCTCTGCGCAAGATCAAGGAGCCTCCTTTATAATCTACCCTGGAGCTGGGCTCTCTCCTGACTTACTGAGAGGTCTGCTCCTGCAATCAAACAGAGAGCTGTATACCCTTGAAAACATCCATTTCCAATTTGTCAAAAGCAAAACTTTAAGGAAATGTATCTGTATTGAAAAAATGTTCATCAGGAAGGTATCTCAGATCCAGGTTGAAATTTCTGGTCAAAGCAAGAAAGACCCTCCCGTCACTGGGTGACACTGGCCCTTTGAGAGGAAGCAGGGCCAGCGTAACTGTGACACATTAGTTGCTTTCCAGTTGAGCTCAAAAGAGGACACCTGGGCCCCAAAGGAGGATAGACCCATTGTATGAGGGTTGCCTTAGAGCACAGACTGAGTCAGTCAGGAAAGGGGCAGATGAGAGCTGCCTGGGAGTCCGTAGATTGACAGGGGGCTGGAGGAGTTCTCTTCAGGAGCTGTAGATGGTTCCTGGAGGAAGGATGAAGGCAGGAGAGCAGCAAGAGTGGTATGCTGATTGACCTCCCCAAACCAGATAGCCAGGGCCGGAGGGCTCAAGGACAGACAGCAGCAGAGGGAGTTCACTGCAGACTTCTAAACAGGAGTGCCAAAGCCGAGGACTGGAGAGTGCTGAAGGCAGGGGAGCAGCAAAACAGGTCACCTGCTGACATCTCCACACTGGAAAACTGGACCAAAGGGAACAGTGAGAGTGCCAGGGGGAATGAGGGATGCTCCTCTGATGAGGATGTTCTCCTAACAGAGCAGCTGGGGGGTGTCATTCTGGGAAGAGCAGGGGTCCACTCCAGCTGGAAGGGCTGGGGTGGCTGTTCTAGCAAAAGGACAGGAGAGAACTGACAAGCAGGTGTCACTAGGTATGGTGGAAGACAGTCGGGAAGGACTCCCAGAAGAGTTCCCCCTGGGAAGAGCAGAGTTTTAAGGACTATACACACTAGGATGATAAATGGACTATGTGTAGGGACTTATGTTTTGAACCATTTGTACATTATTTTGGTAATAAACCAGCTCCCAAGAGAGGTATTATTTAAGCAATAGAACTTGACCCTAAAGTTCTTGGAGACTATGGGAGGGGAAATGGAGGCAGGTGTGACTGTCATTCTATGGCCTGCTTCAGGAGGGTACTTCAGACAAGGGCACCCTATGACACCCAGAATAGCCAATAGCCCAGTGGTTAGGAACGTGGGAGACCCTGATTTAACTTCCTGATTCTCTCTGATCCAGTGAATAAATCTTTATACAAAGTGGAACAGCCCTAACGGGAGAGCTTGATGGAGAAAGAGACTGTATGGGATGCCTCTCTCAATCTCTCCTTTCAGAACTGTCACACTGTGTATAAATCACTAATCATGGGACCAAAGAGAGAGAGAGAGAGAGACTGATTCTATGAGTCAGGTTGTAGGTGATGAGATTCAAAGTCCCTGATTTGAATCAGGCAGGGCAGAGATTGAACCTGGGTCTCCTCCATCCCAGATGAGTGCCCTGACCACTGGATTATTCTGGGTGTGGGGAGGTATTCTCTACTTCTTTTTCTGCAGTAGTTTTTCCTAGGTCTTGGTTTTGTCCTGATGTGGAACAAAAACAAATCCCAAAACATTGATGGTTTTTTTTTTTCAAAATGCAATTCTTGTTTTTTGGCCAAACCTACTCCTTGCACTTCCCATACCACTCTTTACTTTCACCCCATACCTTGGTATACCTTTGGCCTCTCTATGCCCACAGCACCCCTTGTGTGCTCCTTTGGCCTTTTGCTCCACATCTAGTATCCCTACTGTGCTCCCTGGCTCCAGAGCATTCTCTCTGTAGCTCAATATTTCAGCACTCCTGAGTCCCCAACAGCTAATCTGTATTTACTCCCTCTATTCCCAGAAAGGGTGTCCTTATATACATCCGATGAAGTGAGCTGTAGCTCACAAAAGCTTATGCTCAAATAAATTGGTTAGTCTCTAAGGTGCCACGAGTACTCCTTTTCTTTTTGCTTATATACCTACTGCCTCTTCTGTGCACCCATGTCCCCAGCACCCCTTCTCTGCCTCTCTCTATACCTCCCCATCACCCTCAAAGCAGACACCGCTGGAAGTGGCAGAGTGGACCATGCTGCTTGCTACAGTGAGGCAGAGGAAGCTGATATTATGATAAGCACTATAGAAATACCAATGGATAGATAAATAAGTAGTATTGACTAAGTGTCACAGAGAGACTTTTCAATAGAAAAAGAACAAAACCTTTTTCAAGAAATCTCATGCCAAGACATCTTTTTGTATTTACTTTTCACTAGATTAAGCAAAGGTACCTCTTCTATATTATTTACAAAGCAAGGATGAAACACCTCTAATTACGATATTGGAAGATATTGTACTTGGAACAGATGTAACCAATAGAAAACATCATTCAGATTAACCCCCCAGTGCATCAAATGAATATTTTTCATATGCAAAGTACTGTAACTAATGCCCAATTCTGTATATGCTGAATGCCTTCAGAGGGGTGCCAAGAACCTCCAGCTGCTAAGAATCTCAGTCCCCTTCTGGAGGTTCTGCAAAATTGGGCTATAAAGCTGTAAGGTATTTGTTTATAAAATAATTCATTCTAGATGGCATGAAGAGAAATCTCTTTAAGAAGGAATGAAAGCCATTGCTGAGCTGTTCTTTGCTGAAAAGAAAGTTGATTCAAGTGGCCAGTACTTATGTTTTTTTATGATTAACAATTCATCACATCTTGGTAATCAACAATGATGGAAAAGAATATAAAAAGGAAAAATGCAGGGCAGCTAAATGGAACATTGAACCAACACTAGATTTTGTGAAGTTTGATAGGAGGTGAAAGTAGGGTATTTTACAGCTTAAATATAAAGATGGCATTATATCTGAAAGCCATTGGTTCCATAATGGTGATATTTCAGAAGATCATATTATTCTTTGGTCCTAGGGTAAAATTTTAAAGTGACCCATCACACTAAATTGCATCATTACATCACATCACTTTTTATAATTTCATGATATAAATGGTTGACATGAAATGACACAAGGAACCTAAAACAACAGTTTTTAGAAAAAAAGGGCTGGATCCTGCAGTTCAAAGAAGACATGTGACACCAAACCACTAGAAGTAGAGCTGGCTGAAACCTGGGATCTCCAGTTCAAAAGATATTCTGATATTTTAAAATATCCTCAAACCAAAAATCCTGACAAAGTTTTCTTTCAGCAACACCAACACGTTTCCAGAACACAATATGCTCCCTGGAACCAGGGGTGGATTACTGTATGGGCCCATGGGCCTGTGCCCAGGGGGCCCCGGCCAACTGGGGTAGGGTTGCCAACTATTTGCACAAAACTGAACACTTTTGCCCTGCCCTGCGGCCATGCCACGCCCCATTTTCCCTCCCTCCATTGTTCGCTCTCCCTCACCCTCACTCACTTGTTCATTTTCACTGGGCTGGGGCGGGGGTTGGGGTGTGGGAGGGGGTACAGGCTCTGGGCTGGGTACAGGCTACCCCGCTGCGGGCAGACAACCAGACTTTTAACAGCCCTGTCAGTGATGTTGACCATAGCCGCTAGTGTCCCTTTTAGACCAGGCCTTCCGGTCGAAAACCAGATGCCTGGCAACCCTAATTGGGGGGCCGCCACAGAATCACCGGAACTCTGCCTCCCTTCCCTGCTCCTCCTCTCTCCCCTCCAGGGGGCCCTGCCACCCCGCTCCTACTCTTCCGCCTGAAGCCCCACACCCTGGCTAGGCCAGACGCAAAAGCTGTAGGGTGACCATATTCCCTTCTGCCCCTATGTGGAGCCCCGAGATCCTCTCCTTCCCCCTCCCTCCTGTGAGGAGCTGCCATCCCTCTTCCCCCCTCTCTCCTTCACGGAATTACCCACCAAACCCCTCTCCCTCCCCCCTCCCTCACATGCGGAGCTTCCCTCTCCGAGTCCCTTCCTTTCTCCCTCCCTCATATGCAGAGATGCCCCCCAGCCCCTCTCCTTCCTGCACTGAGCAGCCCCCCGACTCCCCCTCTCCTTCCCCACTCCCTCCCACATGGAGCTGCCCCCCCAACTCTTCTCCTTCCTCCCCCCATTTTAAACGTGGGTGTAGTGAAACACACAGAGGTTAAGTGAATTGCCTACAGTCAAGCACAAACTGAATCAAGTATCACTGCTAGTTAGAGAACTCAAGAGTCCTGACTGCTGGTCTCCAACACAACCACTAGACAATACTGTTTTAATAGAAAACGTCATGTCTTAGTTATTACAATATTTTGCACTTAGGCAGAGTTCTCTGGCATAATACTGTATTATGTGTACAGACAGCTGCAGCTGTCCACACTCACTAACCTGAAACTACAGGTTTCAAAACTACGGTCATAAGTATCAGCAGGGTTATTAATTCAAAGCCAAACAATTTATTGACAAGATGACAACTTTAAGATAGCCACATTTTTAGTGCATTGAACCATTTATTTTCATTCATATTTATTTCTATGTGGCCTATTTTATATGAGTGTTTTAGATTCTTTGACATGTAAATAGACAAGGCAGCTTACAATCTAGTATTTTTCCAATAAATATGTAGCTTATATTTAGTGTTTTTAAACTTCAAGCTGCTTTATAAAAGCTAAATAATTAATCCTCATGCCCTGCTGGGAGGTAAGTAAAAATCAGTTTATGACGTGGAACTCATAAAATGCAAAGTTGTGCAACAAGCAAAGATCACCTAGCAATGAAGAGAACTCATTTTTCTGGCTCCACAGTCTGTGCTCAGATGCTCTGACTATATCAGCTTCTCAAACCACTTAAAAAGGAAAATTTACATATCATATCTAAGTTAAACAGGAATAATTAAAGTATTTTAAATCGTTACTTGTTTTTCTTTATTAAACCAATTGCAATAAGATAGGCAGTTCTAACTCATTTAAAACAATAAAGGCAGCAAAATAAAGCGCAGAAATTGTACATGGTTCCTTTGTTGTCTTCAATAAATAGCTGGTTTTCCCCCATAGCTGTTTTTTTTAAAAAAGACTTTTCCAGCCAGCCCAGTACATTATATATAAGCTATCTAGGCTTTTCTCTGCTCCCCTCTCACGCTTACTCAGATTCATTCCTTCCCTATTTGAATGGGCCTTTTAGACAGCCAAAATTTCCCCTCTCTTAAATATATATACACACTGCTCCTTTTCTCCCTGTATTTGTAAACAGACTTTCCTTTCCAGGGGCCCCTTGAGCCCCTCTCTCTCCACCCCCATGCATGGAGCTGCCCCCGCCCCAAGTCCCTTTTTGGCAAAACTGGGCATTTGTCCCATTTGCTCTTGCCAGCTGATGATGGA
The DNA here is from genome assembly GCF_965152235.1 of Eretmochelys imbricata. Classification (NCBI taxonomy): domain Eukaryota; kingdom Metazoa; phylum Chordata; order Testudines; family Cheloniidae; genus Eretmochelys; species Eretmochelys imbricata. The sequence continues at coordinate 307,599,509 of NC_135572.1, read as the reverse complement.
CAAATGTACAGTTTTGCCGAAAATGTTGGGAGCAGGGTTTAAAAAAGGGACTGTCCTGGCCAAAACAGGATGCATGGTCACCCTAGACTGTAGTAAGGTAGTAAGAGCTGTAGTAAGAGCCGCCCAGGGAGCCCAGGCAGCTATGGAGAGCCCTGGACCCTCCACCTCCCCTGGGTGAGGAGCTGGGGTCCCTGAGAGCCCATGTCCCTGCCCCCCAGGGCATGCCATCCAGGACAGGTGGAGGGTCCAGAGCTCCCCACAGCAGTCCAGGGACCCTGAGCAGCTCTTACCACAGCCTGACTTCCAGGAGGCAGGAGGCCAGGAGGCAAGACCATGGGGGAAAGGTGAGGAACAAGGGGCGGGGTCCCATGGTGGGGTTGTGGAGGGCCAATGCTCCTTGTGCCCAGGGCCCCAATAAATCTTAATCAGCCTCTGCCTGGGACCAGTAACTGCTGAATGAAATTGGCTTTATTATCAGTTTCATTGGTCAGTTGTCAGGCAGCCCAGGGAACTAGTTGGCCCAGCAGACTGGAAACCCTGGGGTCTCCAGCCCAGAACAGTATGTATGGAGGTGCTACCCCGAACAGTGGGCCTTGGAAGCTTGTCCCAGAACCACTAAGCTTCCAACTCTGCAGTGGGGAACCTGGAAAACCTAGGAGCCCTGGGGCCCAGGGCCTGAGAACATAAGCCCTTGTAGCAGAGGCCTGGGCTAAAGTAGCAGTCAGAACATTTCCAATATAAAGCAAATACAGGCTGTGAGCTAGAGGGAGGCCCTGCTCATAGAATCTGGCAAGAACAGGGCTGCTATTGCAAAAACACACATTCATAAGAGGTGCTAGACACAGAGCACTCACACAAACACATTCCAGAAGGGTGGTACTAGAATACCTCAAAACCAACACATTCCCTAAAGGTAACAGGAACACACTGACCCATCCTAAAGATAAGGTCAGGATGACAGTGTGATGGATAGAGAAGTAAATGATAATAGATAGTTGCTGGCTATGTCAGAGGGTGTCAGCTAACTACATCAGAGTGGCAGTATATAATTTGTTTGTATTGATGTATAAAATGAAATCTCAAAGGGAGTATCTCTGTCTAGCTTAGGGAGAAATGGAAAGTCCCCCCATTCACTGAGCTGGTCCATTGTTACAGGCATACATGTATTAGTGGTCTGGTAGAGTCTGTGGGATACTAGTACCATGCTTCGTTGACAATAAATCTGGCCGGGTGCCTTCGTACCTTAATGGATCTTGTGGTCATTGGGCGATTTGCTCAAGGTCTGCTGTGCCAGACAGCACGCAAGGAGAACACAGGCATGCAGCCAAACATATAACCACATGTAGCTTTCACACTCCTAGCTCCATAGTAGGGAACCTGGAACCTCTGAAAGCCCTGGCATGGTGGGGCTACCCCAGAGCTGGGGACCCTGGTCCTGGGGACTCCGGTCCTGGGGTACTCCACATGGCAAGGCTGCCCTGGAACCAAAAAGTCTAGGCTCTTCAGCATCCCACCAGGTGAGGTGGCAGAGAACCACGCAGGAAAACAGCCCTGAAGACAGGATTCTGTCAGAACACTGCCTGAATTTGACAAAAGTTCACTAAACCCAACTTGCTTTCATCAGACATTTCAGGTTTGAAGGAACTTGCATTTTCCAGTGAAACTCTTCAGTCAGAAAACTTCCAACCAACTTTATTGGCAGTGGCAAAGACAGTCTATCCTGCCATGGAAAATCTCCTGAGCGCAAGGTGGATCCTCCAGTTGTGTCCAGTGCAAAGGCCCTATACTATCCCCCTCCCACTGCTTCTGCTGGTGAAGGGGATATGACCAGAAGAAAGAAAACATGGCTGAGACATGTGAAACATGCTGAAATTCTGCACCATTCAGCTGCATATTGATCCCTTAGGACTTTAGTGGGCATCCTTTGGAGGTGTTGTGTGTTTGAATTTAATAACAATTCAAGCTTGTCAAATAGCAGGCTCAAATGGAATTAGTTAACCAAAGATTATTAATCAGAGATTAGTACAGCACTATAGAGAAATAATAGATACATTACCACACTTGTTGTAAGGTAAAGAGCTGGCCTCTATATCTCTTCCTTCTGTAACAAGTGGGATGATGGTAGGTTTTACTCCCCAACCTAGGTTTCAAGCCCTCTGTCTTATAGGTTGTGTGACAAAGAAACTCCTTTTGTGGATGGAAGAATACTTTCCCATGATCTATTTTGCCATGTTATGTTTTAACATTTTTGTTTACCTAATTGCTTATGGAATTTCCTTTATGGTATCTTTAGGTTACATGATTGATAAGTAAAAATGGTAATTCTCAACACTAGAACAACTGTCCCCCAACAACATCTTTTAAAGTATCTCCATTTCGTTATTACAGAAAGCATCTGAAATAACAATTGTTCCTTACCAATCAAACAATCCTGCTTATATCTCTGTAGTCACTTTTGGTAGTACGAGGGGGGGTCTCTTTCCTGGACATCTGTTTTCCCACAGACTTGGAAGTACCAGCCATGATGAATTATAATCTAATACTCAATCATAACAAATTCCTGAATGTAAGTTACTAACAGTTATAGACCAACACTCTGGCCTTTCTATTCAAATACACTCTTTGGTAACACCATAAAGATTTGGGCAGAATAGTTAATATTTGCTAATAGGTACCAAGACAGAGCTGTAACTTACACCCTGAACAGAAGCCCCAGCATTAAGGACATTCTGCCTTTGCACACACTACTCCTTGGTTATTAATTGTTTGTATTATCATATCATCCAAGAGCTCTCGCCTGTACCCGAACACCACTATGTTAGGTGCTGTACAGACACAGAACCAAAAGACTGTTTTTGCCCCAAAGAGCTTGTAACATAAAAGACAACAGATGGATACAGACAGGCAGGGGAGTACAAATAAACAGTGAGACAATATTGTTCAGCATGATATGCAGCGGTCTTTGCACCCCAACATCCTAACCATTGTCAAGTTTTTTTGTTAGTATCACAGCAAAGGAGGATTTTGAGGAGGGATTTGAAGGTGAAGAATGAGGTGGAAGTTTATGGGGAGTGCCTTGCATGCATGTGAGGAAGTATGGGAGAAATCATGGAGGGATTTGTGCAAATATTTAAAAATTAAGCAGTGGAGGCTGGCATTATCAGCCAACCGGAGTCAACAATCAACAGCTTGATAGTAAATGTGAAATGATAGGTACAGTGGGAATTGACTGTGAAGGGCCTTGAAAGGGAATACAACCAGCTTATGTTTGATTGAATAGAGAGGGGAGGAGCCAGGGGAAGGATTCAAAGAGAAGGGTAATATAGTCAAAGCAATGAGCTAGGAAAATGGGTAATGGGCAGAAGCATTCTGAATGGATCAGAGCAGGACAAGGTTACATTTTTCAAGGCCAGAGAGAAGGATGTTGCAGTAATTGAGACATGAAATAATGAGAGTTTTGCTGAGACTTTTAGCTTTGTAGATGGATAACAGAGGGCATATCTTAGCCGTCTTATGGAGAAAGAAATAGATAAGATTTAGACATAGTCTGGAGGTGAGGGTGTAGAGATAGGGCTGAGTCAAAGATGACGCCCAGGTTACAGGCCTAAGTGACAGGCAGGGTAGTGGTATTGTTCACAATGATACAGAAAGGAGGTGGCAGAAAGGGCTTGAGGGGCAGATTAAGGCCAAATCAAAGCAGAGGTAGATGCCAGGAGTGCAGAAGCAAGGAGCAGGAGTGGTCATGGCAGCTGCAGGAGAGCCATAGCATTGCTTGGACACTTCCTGGAAAGCCCCTGAGGATGGTATAGGGCAAGAAGCCAATCAGAAGTCATGAGGCTGCTGCCTGTCAGACCCCCTGAGGTGGGATTTCTCATGGTCTATGTCCACAGTGGGTCATGGCTGCCAAGCACAAGCTTGTTATAGCTGCTGCTGGGTGGCAGCATGGAGAAGTCAGCTGCCTAACCGCTCTGCAGGCCTTGGTTTTAGAGCTGTATAACCTTACATTATCCCCCGTATCCCCTGCTGGCCTGGGTTTATTTGGATGGGCTCTATGGAAGGCTGCCACAAAGTCAGGGGCATGGTATTGGAACACAAAGCTCCTGGGATTGCTCTTCTAGGCCATAGCTCTCCCAGTCCACAAGGTACCAGAGGGAGCACATGTTCACAGACAGGCTCTTGAGCTGAAGAAGTATATCATTTATTCATTGCTTCAGTGAGTGATTAATCCTCCAAAACAGGGCACAGCACAGGGTGAAATGCAAGCACACACCCACGTTCAGGTGCTTGTCTTAAATACATTGTTACAAAGTTATTCATTATATATTGTATAAACTTTTCTATTTAACACTAAGATTAATTTGCTGACTTGGTTGTTTACCTTATTGGACTGTTGACTAAGTTGTTTACCTGATCAGGTTGCTGACCCAGTTGTTCACTTGGCCAGGTGGCTGGCTCAGCTTTTCACCTGGCTGTTCTCTTTCCTTGCCAGACAAGCAGGCATCTTTTCACATGTCCCAACACCTAAAATATACATTCTTCATATCATATCCTACATCATTGTGTCCTTGGATCCACACCAGAGGGGGCAGTGGTTGATTCCGATGAGCAAAAGTGTTGTTGAAATAAGGTTTTAGCAATGATGCATGAAACACTGAGTGTATTTTGGGGTATCTAGATAACTGAAGTATCATAGTCACTGGGTTGATTAACTGGCTGATTGAATATGGCCTGAGGTATTGCTTGGTCCAGTTTATGACATGGACAGTTGATGGGGAAGTTTTAAGCTGAGATCCTCACTTTTCACCCAGTGGTGAATACCAAGCCTTCCTGGCACCAGTGGTCGGCTTACCACTTGTAGTTCTCCTTGGCCTTGTCCAGATGGTTCTTTTTGAGTCTTTTTGAGCTTTATGGATCTGCCACACGCAGTCAGCAGCCATGGGATTGGAGGGGTTGAAAGGTATGGCAGGGTGGAGATGGGGGTGGAAGCTACAGTTTGCATAGAGCAGACTCTGCCCAATGGAAACATGGTTGGCGTTGCAGAGGGCAACAGTACCTCTAACTGGAGGGGTCCCAGTGGAACATACAAGCAGCCCTGGATATAGAGCAAGCCATCCTGGATCTGGTATTGACCCTGGCTTGGGAGAGGGCTCCTTCTGTGTAGCTGAGCAGATCACTGACTTGAGGTGTTGAAGAAATTGTGACATACAGGAAGTTGTGGGGCTTACAATGTGTGTGAACTCCACTTAGGGAGCTGGTGTGTCACTGCTGCATGGTGGGTTCCTGCTCCCCGCACTGACCCTCACCCCATGTGCTGGCTCCTCATATGTGTCACTGTCTTTGGGCAGCTCCCTCTGGCCTTTCACACTGCTCTTCCTATCACTGCTTTCAGCCCCACTCCTCATCCCACTGGGGCTGCTCCCTCTGTCTTGACTTCTCCCAATGCACATGAAGGCCTGGACCTGAGTTTGGGCTCCCTAATTTGCTAGGATGCCTAGTCAATCAGACTGACATGGGGGGCTGGCTACTTCCCACTGACCCTGGTGTGGAGCTCTTTGATTGGCCAGAGGCCCTGTCAGTCCCAGGATCCCAACTCCTTGACCCTTCCCCCTCTCTCCTGGAATGGGGAGAAACCAACTAAACAAACCCACAAAGTTTTAGTAAGGGGCCAACTGTCCCCTTACATGATACATTTTGGGGTTTCAAAATCTGGGTTCATTCCTGGTAGACCAGTGGCATGCCAAGCAAAAATCCTTCTGGTGGTCTGCCCAGAACAGAACTGACTGCAATTCCTGACAACTGAAAGAGGTAACTTCAGTCTTAATTAAACTTTAAATAAAGAGAGAAACTGAACACCTCTTGTAACATTCTGAATGCATGAGGAGGGTCCTTAACACTTTATACCAAGATTTGTGGTGGCTTGCAGTATAGAGTCCTTCCATGGGGTGAAACAAAACACAGTTTGGCCCTCTCACTGAATATGGTATGTGTTTACCTTTTCCACCCCACTGAAGCTAATGCAACCATTTACTTAAATGAGTGGTTTACAAATGTATACTAAACATGCAGCCTGTGTTTTTTAGGGAGAGTGTACAGTGAAGATTTTGTATTTAAAATCCTTCAATCTTTAGTTCACATGCAATGCGATTGCAAAATAATAGTGGGCTTAAGAGACATGAGAACTGTTCATAAACTATTTTTATCTATTATTGGCTAAGATCATTTAACTTTAAAAAACATCAGAAAATATACCATCCGTAGCTACTATTTGACACATTAACACCAAACACTTAATGTGTGCCTGGCTGCAAACTAAAACACATGGAGCATGCTGTAATAAAATCACACCTCTTGTTAGTGCTGAACCCAGCAAAACCATTAACATATAGTAACAGGTTAGCTTTTGAAAGTAAATCATTTCTAATGCTTTTCCAATGTTTTTACAGGGAGAGAAATAACACACTCATGTATGTGCTAAATCTTGGTGTTTGGGTTGTGATTAGCATGATAAAATGGACTGTAACACACTGTGCTTGTCTGAGGACTCCTAGATTAAAAACAAGCCTATGAGTGACTTCTCATAGGTTTAAGGAGTTTTTGAATCAGGAACTTTGTGCTTATGTGATTATAGTCAAGTGAACTCATGGGAGCTTAGATACTCGAAAGTCAAGGAATATGAATTAACAGGATGAGTAATGGGTAAGAGGCCTACAGTTTACAGGAGCTTTCCAAACATAGATCTCCTGGAGTCAAATAGGGAATTAACTGGAAGTGCTTGCTTATAAGGAGAAAAGTTCTAACTCAGTTTGATAAGGGGGCTTGAAGGCAACAAAGGAAGAATATGGGAGAAGAGTAAAGGAGTCCTCACTGACAGAAAGTTTTCTTCAGATTTTTTAAAATACAACTATAGGCAGCCATTCATTGCTGTGCATATCTATCCTGTAAATTAAAAAACACAACATCAACATGAACAGAAAATTGCCTATAAGCATATCAATGTCAGCCCATGAGCTACTCAAGAGCTGTTGAAAGGAGAAAAGGTAGGGCTTTTCAGTGTGCTTAAGTTAACAAATCTGGCCTCTGGCAAACCATCGTAGGAGAGCAAATACCAAAATCAAAGACCCCTCATAGAGAATGCCCTGTCAGCAACTCCACATTTCTACTGAGGAAGTGTGATGGGTTGGATCACAGAAACCCCCTGGGAGCTGCCACCTGATGTGCCAAGACTACTTCTGCCCCTGCTTTCCCTGCCAGCTTGGGACTCCAGCACCCTGTCTTGCTGAGCCAGACACACCAGTTTGCTCCAGCCAGACCCAGGGTCTGAACCACGTGCCCCAAAGCTGCAGACTTAACTGAAAGCAACTTAAGAAGTATTCCTGCATTTAACACTCAGATGCCCAACTCCCAATGGGGTCCAAACCCTAAATAAATCCGTTTTACCCTGTATAAAGCTTATACAGGGTAAACTCATAAATTGTTCACCCTTGATAACACTGATAGAGAGATATGCACAGCTGTTTTGTCCCCCCCCCCCGAAGTATTCATATATATTCTTGGTTAATTAATAAGTAAAAAGTGATTTTATTAAATACAGAAAGTAGGATTTAAGTGGTTCCAAGTAGTAGCAGACAGAAAAAAGTATTTTACCAAGCAAAATAAAATAAAACATACAAGTCTATGTCTAGTATGGTAATAAAACTGAATACAGATAAAAACCTCACCAGTTCCAGAAAGCTTTCTTTTACAGACTAGTTTCCTTCTAGTCTGGGTCCAGCAATCTCTCACACTGCCTGTAGTTACTGTCCTTTGTTCCAGTTTCTTTCAGGTATCTTTAGGAGTGGAGAGGCTCTCTCTTTACCCAGGTTTCAGAGTAACAGCCGTGTTAGTCTGTATTCGCAAAAAGAAAAGGAGTACTTGTGGCACCTTAGAGACTAACCAATTTTTTTTGAGCATGAGCTTTCGTGAGCTACAGCTCACTTCATCAGATGCATACCGTGGAAACTGCAGCAGACTTTATATATACACAGAGAATATGAAACAATACCTCCTCCCACCCCACTGTCCTGCTGGTAATAGCTTATCTAAAGTAATCGTCAGGTTAGGCCATTTCCAGCACAAATCCAGGTTTTCTCACCCTCCACCCCCCCACACAAATTCACTCTCCTGCTGGTGATAGCCCATCCAAAGTGACAACTCTTTACACAATGTGCATGATAATAAAGTTAGGCCATTTCCTGCACAAATCCAGGTTCTCTCACTCCCTCACCCCCCTCCAAAAACCCACCCCCATACACACACAGACTCACTCTCCTGCTGGTAATAGCTCGTCCAAACTGATCACTCTCCAAGTTTAAATCCAAGTTAAACCAGAACATCTGGGGGGGGGGGTAGGAAAAAACAAGAGGAAATAGGCTACCTTGCATAATGACTTAGCCACTCCCAGTCTCTATTTAAGCCTAAATTAATAGTATCCAATTTGCAAATGAATTCCAATTCAGCAGTTTCTCGCTGGAGTCTGGATTTGAAGTTTTTTTGTTTTAAGATAGCGACCTTCATGTCTGTGATTGCGTGACCAGAGAGATTGAAGTGTTCTCCGACTGGTTTATGAATGTTATAATTCTTGACATCTGATTTGTGTCCATTTATTCTTTTACGTAGAGACTGTCCGGTTTGACCAATGTACATGGCAGAGGGGCATTGCTGGCACATGATGGCATAAATCACATTGGTGGATGTGCAGGTGAACGAGCCTCTGATAGTGTGGCTGATGTTATTAGGCCCTGTGATGGTGTCCCCTGAATAGATATGTGGGCACAATTGGCAACGGGCTTTGTTGCAAGGATAAGTTCCTGGGTTAGTGGTTCTGTTGTGTGGTATGTGGTTGTTGGTGAGTATTTGCTTCAGGTTGCGGGGCTGTCTGTAGGCAAGGACTGGCCTGTCTCCCAAGATTTGTGAGAGTGTTGGGTCATCCTTTAGGATAGGTTGTAGATCCTTAATAATGCGTTGGAGGGGTTTTAGTTGGGGGCTGAAGGTGACGGCTAGTGGCGTTCTGTTATTTTCTTTGTTAGGCCTGTCCTGTAGTAGGTAACTTCTGGGAACTCTTCTGGCTCTATCAATCTGTTTCTTTACTTCCGCAGGTGGGTATTGTAGTTGTAAGAAAGCTTGACAGAGATCTTGTAGGTGTTTGTCTCTGTCTGAGGGGTTGGAGCAAATGCGGTTGTATCGCAGAGCTTGGCTGTAGACGATGGATCGTGTGGTGTGGTCAGGGTGAAAGCTGGAGGCATGCAGGTAGGAATAGCGGTCAGTAGGTTTCCGGTATAGGGTGGTGTTTATGTGACCATTGTTTATTAGCACTGTAGTGTCCAGGAAGTGGATCTCTTGTGTGGACTGGACCAGGCTGAGGTTGATGGTGGGATGGAAATTGTTGAAATCATGGTGGAATTCCTCAAGGGCTTCTTTTCCATGGGTCCAGATGATGAAGATGTCATCAATATAGCGCAAGTAGAGTAGGGGCTTTAGGGGACGAGAGCTGAGGAAGCGTTGTTCTAAATCAGCCATAAAAATGTTGGCATACTGTGGGGCCATGCGGGTACCCATAGCAGTGCCGCTGATCTGAAGGTATACATTGTCCCCAAATGTGAAATAGTTATGGGTAAGGACAAAGTCACAAAGTTCAGCCACCAGGTTAGCCGTGACATTATCGGGGATAGTGTTCCTGACGGCTTGTAGTCCATCTTTGTGTGGAATGTTGGTGTAGAGGGCTTCTACATCCATAGTGGCCAGGATGGTGTTATCTTCCTGATAACACCATCACTATGGATGTAGAAGCCCTCTGCACCAACATTCCACACAAAGATGGACTACAGGCCGTCAGGAACACTATCCCCGATAATGTCACGGCTAACCTGGTGGCTGAACTTTGTGACTTTGTCCTTACCCATAACTATTTCACATTTGGGGACAATGTATACCTTCAGATCAGCGGCACTGCTATGGGTACCCGCATGGCCCCACAGTATGCCAACATTTTTATGGCTGATTTAGAACAACGCTTCCTCAGCTCTCGTCCCCTAAAGCCCCTACTCTACTTGCGCTATATTGATGACATCTTCATCATCTGGACCCACGGAAAAGAAGCCCTTGAGGAATTCCACCATGATTTCAACAATTTCCATCCCACCATCAACCTCAGCCTGGTCCAGTCCACACAAGAGATCCACTTCCTGGACACTACAGTGCTAATAAACAATGGTCACATAAACACCACCCTATACCGGAAACCTACTGACCGCTATTCCTACCTGCATGCCTCCAGCTTTCACCCTGACCACACCACACGATCCATCGTCTACAGCCAAGCTCTGCGATACAACCGCATTTGCTCCAACCCCTCAGACAGAGACAAACACCTACAAGATCTCTGTCAAGCTTTCTTACAACTACAATACCCACCTGCGGAAGTAAAGAAACAGATTGATAGAGCCAGAAGAGTTCCCAGAAGTTACCTACTACAGGACAGGCCTAACAAAGAAAATAACAGAACGCCACTAGCCGTCACCTTCAGCCCCCAACTAAAACCCCTCCAACGCATTATTAAGGATCTACAACCTATCCTAAAGGATGACCCAACACTCTCACAAATCTTGGGAGACAGGCCAGTCCTTGCCTACAGACAGCCCCGCAACCTGAAGCAAATACTCACCAACAACCACATACCACACAACAGAACCACTAACCCAGGAACTTATCCTTGCAACAAAGCCCGTTGCCAATTGTGCCCACATATCTATTCAGGGGACACCATCACAGGGCCTAATAACATCAGCCACACTATCAGAGGCTCGTTCACCTGCACATCCACCAATGTGATTTATGCCATCATGTGCCAGCAATGCCCCTCTGCCATGTACATTGGTCAAACTGGACAGTCTCTACGTAAAAGAATAAATGGACACAAATCAGATATCAAGAATTATAACATTCATAAACCAGTCGGAGAACACTTCAATCTCTCTGGTCACGCAATCACAGACATGAAGGTCGCTATCTTAAAACAAAAAAACTTCAAATCCAGACTCCAGCGAGAAACTGCTGAATTGGAATTCATTTGCAAATTGGATACTATTAATTTAGGCTTAAATAGAGACTGGGAGTGGCTAAGTCATTATGCAAGGTAGCCTATTTCCTCTTGTTTTTTCCTACCCCCCCCCCAGATGTTCTGGTTTAACTTGGATTTAAACTTGGAGAGTGATCAGTTTGGACGAGCTATTACCAGCAGGAGAGTGAGTCTGTGTGTGTATGGGGGTGGGTTTTTGGAGGGGGGTGAGGGAGTGAGAGAACCTGGATTTGTGCAGGAAATGGCCTAACTTTATTATCATGCACATTGTGTAAAGAGTTGTCACTTTGGATGGGCTATCACCAGCAGGAGAGTGAATTTGTGTGGGGGGGTGGAGGGTGAGAAAACCTGGATTTGTGCTGGAAATGGCCTAACCTGACGATTACTTTAGATAAGCTATTACCAGCAGGACAGTGGGGTGGGAGGAGGTATTGTTTCATATTCTCTGTGTATATATAAAGTCTGCTGCAGTTTCCACGGTATGCATCTGATGAAGTGAGCTGTAGCTCACGAAAGCTCATGCTCAAAAAAATTGGTTAGTCTCTAAGGTGCCACAAGTACTCCTTTTCTCTTTACCCAGCTGAAGACAAAATGGAGGGGTCTCCCACAGGCTTGAATAGACTTTCTCTTTTGCGTGGAGACCCCCTCCTCTCTCCTATGCAAAGTCCAGCTCCAAGATGGAGTTTTGGAGTCACATGGGCAAGTCACATGTCCATGCATGACTCAGAACTTACAGGTAGCAGCCATGGTTCACATGCTATCTTGAACGTGCTCAAGTAGACTTCTTATGTGGATTGGAGCATTCCAAGATCCATTGTTCCTTAAGTGCTTCTTGATTGGGCACTTAACTTTGCAAAGTCCTTTCTAAAGAAGCTGAACAAATGCCTTAAAAAGCTTACTTAGAAATCAAGCAAGTGTACAGCCAATATTCATAACTTCAAGTACAAAAATGATACCTGCATACAAATAGGAGGAATGTATTCAGTAGATCATAACCTTTACAGAGATATGTTACATAGTATATGTAACATAAAATATATTCCACTTATGTCATATATACATTCATAAGCATATTTCCATAAAGCCTTATGGGGGGCACCGTCACAGGAAGCTCCAAGTTGAGAGCCTCTGCTGATCTCAATAGTCTCTATAGCACCTGCCAATAATACCAAACCTGGAGGGAAGGCCTTCTAGCTGGAGGAATAAAAAGAGAATATGGAGTCTTCAGAGCTGGTTTGACGGAGGGGTTTTGGTTCAGAGCCAGAGAGTGCCTAGTGGGTGAGCTGTGCAGCCCTGAATTAGGATGCATAGAAACAGCCAGTCATGGGGGCAAGGTTTGGACTGGACTTCATGTTGTCTTATTTTTCATTTGTTTATTGTCGAAGTCAAATCCCAGGATGGGGGTGGGTTTTGACCCTATACAGGAATAGGAAACTATGTTTAAAATAGATGTGAAAATCATCGGCTCATAGAGACTATTGCACTGTAATAGACTTCAGTGGATGTGAATGGAGTACAGCGCTTCATAGGAATTTTCTGTCCATGTCTGTCCACACCTGGCGGCAGTAGTGAAATTCATACATCAGCTCACAAGGCAGGATGCTGCATGGTACCAGACAGATCTCTAACACCACGCATTTGACACCCTGAAATAAATGATAATGGGTGGCCCTGCTCTGCAGTTCCACAAGCCAGAAGAGCCACTGATACTCCTGTGAGATGCGTCGGAGAAAACTGAGGATAGTGGTTTTGCTACAGCAGCCAGTTACTTATGCTAGCAGAACCCTGACAGAGGCTAACAGAAAAAGAATTTCTGGCTGTGGTATTTGGAATGGAGCAGTTCAATCAGTACATCTTTGGCCCCTTGGTAATAGTGACCACAAATCAGACCCACAAAATCAGATCAGAAAATCCTTGCAAAACTGCTAATTAATGTTCCAGAGAGATTGCAGTGCATTTTGATGCACCTCCAGCACTACCGGGTAGAGACTGGATATTGCTCAGGATGATTACTGTGTTAGCTGACACCCTGAACAAAGCAGATATGCCCATCACCAGTGAGTTAGGGGAAAGGGATAAGGATATTGAACCCATTTACACATGTTGGCACTATCTCCCAGTTTTAACAGCAAAGCTGAAGGAAATCAGAGTCTATGGAAAAGGACATCCAGCTGCAGGCAGTCAAGAGAGTGATACTGGCAGACAAGACAAAAGCCAATACTGGAAGGAGCAGAACCATATTTTCAAATTAAAGATGAGCTGACTGTGCAGGACGGAATCATATTTCAAGGACAGAAAGCAGTTGTCCCTGCCTCACTACATAAGGATGTCATGCAAAAAAATGTATGCCTCATACCTGGGCATTGACAATTGTCTTAGAGGGGCTTGAGAGTGTGTTTTACTGGACAAGAATGAATATGCAACTGTGCTCCTTGATAGAAGGGTGTGACAGTTGCCAGTCCTGTGATAACCACCAGCAGAAAGAAATTCTGTCACCACATGAACTGTCAACCTGACCATGGGAAAAGGTGGGAGCTGACTTAATTGCCTTCAATGAAAAGCAACACTTGATTACAGTGGACTACTATGCAAATTTTTGGGAGGTTGATGACCTGTCTGATACACGAAGCAAATCAGTGATTGGCAAACTGAAGACACACTTTGCAAGCTATGGCATCCTGGAGCCTGTATTCACTGACAATGAATCCCAGTTTGCCTTGGAAGAATTCAAGGAATTTGCATGCAAACGGGGATTTGACCACATCTCTTTCCCAATATACCCACAGACTAAGGTGGAATCAGTTGTGAAAACAACTAAGAGACTTATGCAAGGATGTTTCTTCTGTTTTAGATCCCTAGTTAGCATTTTTGGCACACAGGTGTACCCCATCACAGGAGTGGAAAAGCAGTCTAGAGAAGGCACTGATGGGACAAAGGACTAAAAACCTGCTACCAATGAGGGAAGACCTGTTGCAACAGAAGGATGGAGATACTGCCAAAAGGATTTGGCCAACCATCAGAGAAAACAGACTCTAGAATACAACAGGTTAGCCAAGAACCTACCAGCACTGGAGACAGGCTTTCCTGTGATCATCCAGCCCTTAGAGAGACACCAGTAGAAGTGATTAAATGAGTTGTGAGGGGTGCAATGAAACGCCAGAGGGTCAAGTGATCCGAAGGAACAGGGGCAGTTATGAGCCAGCAGACACAACACCCAGAAAAAGTCTACAGAGACATAGAGATCATAACAGGACAGAGAGACAGAGAACCATCCAAAGACCAACCCCACAAGGAGGGAGGAGACTCCATAGATAGATAGTTTGGTACACTCAGACAAAGGGTGACAAGGAAACAGAGATATTTCACTCCCAGTGTGGTCGCCTGTTGAGGAGATCAAACTACCTCAAAGACTATTTAAACATCTGAGTCAGTGGCAAAGATGAGACTTTATATCAGCTGTGGGCTAGCAACCTCTGGCTGAAGGGACACAATTATGCTGTGGGCATCAATTATTTGTTTTTAATGTTTATATTAAAATGTTTTGTAAAACAGCACAGATGTATCACGATCAGTGAAACTGGAGTCAGAGGGCCCATGTTTCCCAAATGTTCTGTTATTAATAGGGCACCAGTGGAACGGGGAATTCGGGGAGTTAGGCCAGAAGCAACTCAGCCACATAGACAGAGCAGTGCACAGAGTTTAATAAACTTTCACTTGTTCAACTTAAACTGCATTCAGCTTCACACTTTGTGAATGAAGAGACATCGCCATGCCAGAGAGCTAAACCCGAGGGAACAATGATGAGGCCAGGGGGATTGAGGGATGCCTTCTGGGTGAGGATGATCTTCCAGCAGAGAGACTGTGGAGGTTCCCACTGGTAAAAGCAGAGTTGTAGTCAAGTGGAAAGGGTTGGAATGGCTATCTTGATAGAGGTACAGAAGAGGACCATAAAAGAGTCTGGGTGTGGTGGAAGATGCTGGAATAGGGTATATGTTACATCAATGGATGAGATGTCTTGGGATTTTAAGGACTACTTGCACTGGGGTGATAAATGGACATGCTTTAGGACTTACGTTGTGGACTATCTGCATAATGTTTTTGTATTAAACTAGCCCCAGTAAGGGTATTATTAAGGCAAGAGAGTTTCTGGGGACTCTGAAAAGGGAAACTGAGGCAGCCGCCCCTGTCGGGCCTTGACCTGTTGCAGGAGGGCACCCGAGGAGAGGTGGTCCTATGACATGGTCTAATTAATAACTAATAGGAGAGAAATAATTTGATGCAAATATGTATTCCATCCTTGGCTTCACATGGCATACATCTATTCCTGTGGGGATGGTCCAACTAGTTCTCAAGAATGAAGTAATAAAAATAATTCTTTAAAATTTGACTAATAAACATCATATGCATATTTCTATAGCATCAGCAATAACCCACCTGTGAATTTTTTTCAATTAAATAAGTTACAGTAATTTGCTGTATTTTAAAATAAGTTAATAAAAAAGACTTCTTAATAGAGTAGCAATATTTTATCTACCAGGAAAACAGCATGAAATGTTCAGCTTCTTGCTGATTTGTCAAAGGTAGTTTTATGTCCTGCATCACACTAACAATAGGACTAAGCCAAATATATCTCTGTGGCCAAAATCTATTGCAGTGAATTAGCTCTTGGGCCCAGGCAAGACAGAATAAATTATTTGTAACTAATAGAGATAATAGGAGACACATAGGGACATGACTACTGGTGAACAAACCTTTTTGGGGGCGTGTAAGCTGATAGAGCCACTCCAGTTCACTAGCCAAGTCTTGCATAGATAAGGCTTTCTCATGAACTTGCGTTGCCAGAAGACTTGAAATTAAATTGAAATGAAATCATTTTATAGAAGAGAAAGAGTCCAATTTAGTTAAACAAAACCAGTCTCAAAAACTTCTTTTCTAACTTTACTTTCCATTGAGTTCCTTGATCAACCTTCATGCTGCCAACCTCCTTCCTTTTCTACCCCTAACAGGGAACACGTTTCTTATTAATTCTCCGGCTTCACAGCACTTGGCATCCATTCGTTTTACATTTTTACACTTTGATTTTCAGTCAGTGCCCAGCAGTCTAACTTGTTATTATTATTTATTATTTAGAGTGGCATCAGTTTGACTCTAATCATGATTGGAACATGCACAAACACATATTATTTGAGATCTAGACATACAAGAAAAGAAATAAGGGTGATACAATCATGACTAATTACTCCCTGTCATTATTTAATTCCCTCCACCCCGCCCATTTTAAAATACAGTCTCTTATTGTCTTGACAGGCTGGCTTCTTTTCCAATTATTTTGCTACACAGGGATATTAAGAATCCACTCTCTGAGCTGTGCTGGCAGTTATTCATCATACCAAATATCTTTTATTTACTATAATAAACACATCTGACTTAGCAGACAAAGGGAGGACATTTGAGTACAAAGCACCATTTCCTCAGTCACCTTTTAGGGAGTAACAGTTTAATAGAGAGGTATTTCTCAGAGCAAAATTATTGAGATCTAGACATTTAACCATCAATAGTAAATGTCAGCCATCATTCATAAATGTTGTGACTTTGTCTGCTGTGAACTTCCTTTGTGGTTATTCCAAGACTGTTATTTAAATCCTGGACACCAACAGTCAAAATAAACTTGCTGTGAGTCTTGAACTCTCTTAACTGGAAGACTTACATGCAGTCTGCAAATTATATTCATCCCACTTCTCCATTATTGGCTTGATTTTTATTGCTGATTACAAGAAAATATACGTATTAAAATCACACCGCGAGTCGCTTGCAAACTGAAAGCTATTAGAATTCCATCACATGGTTACGGGTAAGATGCTGATTATACTGAGTCATCATTTACACTCTGATAATTTAAAAAAAAATGCTTAACCACTTCATTTTTAGTACCTGGTGATAATGATCTTGGTTTGGTGCATTAGAAAATGAAATGAAGTACATTAGTAAATTTCACTTAACATCTTGGCTTTTCTGATGAGATACAATTAGCAAGTAACTGCTTAATTATGCACCAGTGCTCTAGTTAATTGCAAAGCCAAACTTCAAAAACTGCATTTCTAATTGTGAAAATGTGTGCAAAATTTGAAATCTTTTCTCTCCATGCCCCTTTTCTATTAATAGCCACCATTAATATTTTAAAAATAACCAATTAACAGGAGGCATGGTTCTAGTGAAGTATCTAGTCCTTTTACTGAATAAAACAGGATTTCACCAAGTCATTTATTTCAAGATATCCCTGTTTGTAACTTATTTGCAGGTATTTTAGAAAGATCTGCCACTGTAAATATTTGAAGCAATTCTACCTCTGCAAGAAAGCTTACTTTTGCTCACTTTATGAAGCATCTTGGTTAATGGGATTATTCAATTATTTGATGAATTCAAATAAAATGCTCCATTCCTTCTGGCAAAAGATTGTTACAGATAAAAGACTACCCATGTTGCCTGCAAATGATTGGCTAGACTAGGCCATTTCCTGACTACTCTGATTAGCTCTGTGTAATTTGGCATAGTTGCTTCCTGGTATGATTTAATCTAATTTAGAGTCTTTAGCAAGATATCTTTTAAATAACAAATCAATTAATTAAGGTCTTTATGCCCAGAAATTAAGATGTCCAAGAATAATACTGGCATCTGGCACGGTAGGTCGCTTCATGGATGTAATTTTATTATGTCAATGAACTGGCTCTACTTCTAGTCTGAGTAGTTGTGTAATCATCGGTGCGACTCATGCAAAGTCCTCCTTAGATGATTTCCTAATTTTAATATAAAAAATATAGTTGGAAAGATGTATGTCCCTCTGGGCAGTGAGAATGTCTTCAGTGAGACTACTCATGTAACTGGCCACCTGTTCCAGTAAGGGGTTCAGCCTGTCTCTTCTGTAAAGTAACACACATGCACTAAATGCAAGTGTGAGAGAAGGAATAAATAATCTGGTACTGATGATGGCTAAGTCTAACTCTATAGAGAAAGAAAGGCAGGACTCTAATTTATCATTCTCTCTGACGATGTGAGGCCAGCCTTGTTAGGATCTCTGATTTTGTTGTTTTGTTCTTTTTGAGTGGATTACTGTGACTGGGTAATGTGCCCTGCCCACAGGAGCCCCTGCTGCTCTGCTGCACTGTGCCCCAGGAAACAGTTTGCTGTGAGGAAAAGAGCAGCTATTTTGGGAAGCAGTGCGATCTAGTCCTCCAGCAGCAAGAAGGGCTAGGGGTCAGCAACAGCCAATTAAGGCACACCAGACTGAAACAAAAGTCACTCCTTGCTGTCAGCATGTCAGTTTCTGGCTGAAGCCAGAGGTACCAGGCCAGAACATGGCCCATTACTGACCACAATCAGGGGCAGGGGCTAAGAAGAATCCCTGCTGATTCAATCACAGACAGGGAATTTGACTCAGCAAGTGTAAGAAACTATTGTGTTGATAATTGGCCCTGATGGGCAAGGAACCATTGCTATTTTTGAGTTTGTTATGCCCCGGAAGGGGTTTTGAACTGTGTGAGCTGGTTGGAGGGCCAAGGCACAGACGAGCCACAGAGGCAGGCTGACAGCCTGCAGAGGGCACTGGTAGCTGAAGAGAATGGCAGCACTGTGACAGTACAGCCAGGGAGTGCTCAAGAGGTGAGTGCAATCCACTCACTTCTTCTGACAGAATAGTGTTTTGTAACTGTGATATATTTGGTGGCAATCATAAATGGTTTCTATATATTAAAGAGGGGTTCACTGGGCAGAATGAAGAATGCTAACATCACTGAACGGGATGTATTTGGTAACTGCAACCTGTTAATCAAGAAAACCTTCAGTAGTTGTGGAGTGAATTCCACTGTTACCCCGACAATGGATTTCAGTTACCCCCAGCATAGCTAAGCTATTGCCCCTTTAGTGTTTCAATTCTCTGCTGTTGCTCATCACAAGTGTGCTGCAGCTGTTTAATTTGCAGCACATCCTTTAATGCATTTGCTTGCAATGTAAAGTTTTCGGCTTCAAGCGTAGCCTTTTCCTTGAGACTGGACTTCAGCTGCCAGTCCAGCTGGAAGGGCTGGAGTGGCTGGCCTGGAAAAAGGACAGAATATGAAGAGCCCGAGTAGGGTGGAAGATGCCAGAGTGTGGTTGTATGTGTGATGTTGCAGGACTGTTGTGTGATTTTTAAGGACTGTATACACAGGTGGTGATAAATGGATGATGTTTTGGGACTTTTGTTATCGACTATTTTGTACTATGTTTTTGTAATAAACTGGCCCCAGAGAGGGATATTATTGAGGCAAAAAAGCCTGGGTGGAGTTACTGGGGAGTCTGAAGAAAGAAAACTGAAATAGGTGCACTTGTTTGCTACAGCTGGCCACTGGAGGACATTCCAGGCAGCACCACATTATGAGAGTCCTCCTTGTTTCTATCTGTAATGTCAGTTAGCAGTTGTATGTATCTATCCCTGTAAGGGCCTTAGGCTCTGATCCACATCCCACTGAAGTCAATGGATTTTGAATGACAGCCTAAAAGAGTAGAAGAAGGATGATGCATTAAAGTGAAAGTCAGGAGTCTCTGTTCCTGGATCAGTCAAGTCACATGAGCACTATGTTTGTCAGTTACTCCATTCCTCTATTTGCAAAATGGGGATATTTCTTATATCAGAAGTATTTGTGAGGTCTAATTAATTAATTGCTCTGGATGGAAGGCACTATAGGAGCACAAAGTATTATTATTTTTTAAATGACAAAATCATCCAAAGCACAGGACTTGGTGATGATGGGGGACTTCAAATGCCCAGACATCTGTAGGGACAGTAATACTGCAGGGCACAGATTATCCAACAAATTCCTGGAACACATTAGAGATTATTGCAGATGATGGAGAAAGTGACTAGGGAAGAGGCTGTTCTAGATTTAATTCTGACAAATAGGAAGGAACTGGTTGACAATTTGAATGTGGAAGGCAGCTTGGGTGAAAATGATCATGAAATGGTACGGTTAATGATTCTAAGGAATGGTAGGAGGAAAAACGGCAGAATAAAGATAATGGATTTCAAGAAGGCAGATTCAGAGAATTGGTCGTTAAGATCCCCTGGGAAACAAGTCTAAGGGGAAAAAGAGTTCAGGAGAGTTGGTAGTTTTTCAAAGAGACACTATTAAGGGCAGAAGAACAAACTTTCTCAATATATAGGAAAGATAGGAGCTATGGTAAAAAATAGTTTAAGCAGGAGATGGTCAATGACCTGAAACTCAAAAAAGAAACATACAAAATGTAGAAACAAATTAGGAAGGATGAATATTTATATAATATACAATATATAAAAACCACAAGCATATAGGGACAAAATTAGAAACGTCAAAGCACAAATTGAGATTAAACTAGCTTGGAATATAAAGGCTAACAAGAAAATACTTTATAAATACATTAGATGCAAGAGGAAGACTAAGAAAAGGGCAGGCTCATTACTCAAAGAGGAGAGAAAGACAATAACTGAAAATGCAGCAATGGCCGAAGTGTTAAATGCCTTTTTGTTTCAGTTTTCACTACAAAGGTTAGTAGTGATTGGACAACTAACATAATGAATATCAGTGTAAATGGAGAAGGATCTGAGGCTAAAATAGGGAAAGAACAAGTTAAAAATTACTTAGACAAGTTACAGAGTAGCAGCCGTGTTAGTTTGTATTTGCAAAACGAAAAGGAGTACTTGTGGCACCTTAGAGACTAACAAATTTATTTGAGCATAAGCTTTCGTGAGCTCAGATAAATTTGTTAGTCTCTAAGGTGCCACAAGTACTCCTTTTCTTTAGACAAGTTAGATATCTTCAAGTCAGCAGGGCCTAATAAAGTACATCCTAGAATACTTAAAGAACTGGCTGAAGAGATCTCTGAGCCATTAGCAATTATCTTTGAGAACTTGTGGAGGACAGGAGAGGTCCCAGAGGACTGAAATAGGGCAAATACAGTATCTATTTATAAAAAGGGGAATAAGGATAGCCCAGGGAATTATAGACCTGTCAGCTTAACTTTGGTACCCGGAAAGATAATGGAGGAAATAATCAAACAATCGATTTTTAAGCCTCTAGAAGATAATAAGGTAATAAGTAACAGTCAACATGGCTTTGTCAAGAACAAATCATGTCAAACCAATCTAATATCCTTCTTTGACAGTTTAACAGGCCTTGTGGATGGGGGAAATCAGTAAATGTAATATATTTCAAATTTAGTAAGGGTTTTGATACTGTCTTACATGACTTTCTCATAAACAAATGAGGGGAACATAGCATAGACAAACCTACTATAAGGTAGGTGAACAACTGGCTGGAAAACCATACTCAAAGTAGTTATCAATGGTTCACAGTCAAGCTGGAAGGGCATATTGAGTGGCATCCCACAGGGATCTGTGCTGTGTCCGGTTCTGTTCAATATCTTCATCAATGATTTGGATAATGACATAAAGAGTTCATTTATAAAGTTTGTGGATGATAGCAAGCTGGGAGGGGTAGTGAGCACTTTGGAGGACAGGATAGAATTCAAAATGATCTTGACAGACTGGAGAAATGGTCTGAAATAAACAGGATGAAATTCAATAAGGATAAATGCAAAGTACTGCACTTAAGAAGGACTAATCAACTGCAGAAATACAAAATGGGAAATCACCACCTAGGAAGGAGTACTGCAGAAAAAGGAACTGGGGGTTATAGTGGATCACACACTAAATGAGTCAACAGTGTAATACTGTTGTGAAAATGTGAACAGCATTCTGGGATGTGTTAGGAGAAGTGTTGTAAGCAAGACACAAGAAGCAATTCTTCCACTCTACTCAGGTCCTCAAACGGAATACTGTGTCCAGTTCTGAGCACCACACTCTGGGAAAGATGTGAAAAAATTGTAGAAAGTCCAGAAGAGAGCAACAACAATGATTAAAGTTCCAAAAAAAGAAGACCTACAAAGGAAGATTGGGGGGGGGGGGGAAACACCCTGGGTTTGTTTAGTTTGGGGAAGAGAAGTCTGAGGACAGACATGATAACAGTCTTCAAGTACGTTAAAGTTTGTTATAAAGAAGAGAGTGATAAATTGTTCTCCGTAACCACTGAGGACAGGGCAAGAAGTAATGAAGAATTAACTTAAACTGCAGCAAGGGAGATTTAGGCCAAACATTAGGAAAAACTGCTTAAATGTAAGGATAGTTAAGCACTGGAACAAATTACCCAGGGAATTTGTGGAATCACCATCACTGTAGGTTTTTAAGAACAGGTTAGGCAAACACCTATCAGGGATGGTCTAGTACTTAATCCTGCCTCAGTGCAGGGGACTGAACTAGATGGCCTATCAGGCCCCTTCCAGTGCTACATTACTATGATTTCTATTATTATAACTCCTACTTTATTTTAAATACTGTAACAGGTTTCAGAGTGGTAGCTGTGTTAGTCTGTATCAGCAAAAATAACGAGGAGTCCTTGTGGCACCTTAGAGACTAACAAATTTATTTGGACATGAGCTTTCATGGGTTAGATCCCACTTCATCAGTGGGATGGAGTGAAAATACAGGAGCAGGTATAAATACATGAAAGGATGGGGGTTGCTTTACCAAATGTGAGGTCAGTCTAACGAGATAAATCAGTTACCAGCAGGATACCAAGGGAAGAAAAATAACTTTTGAAGTGGTAAGAGAGTGGCCCATTACAGACAGTTGACAAGAAGGCGTGAGTAACAGTAGGGAGAGATTAGTATGGGGGAAATTAAGTTTAGGTTTTGTAATGACCCAACCACTCCCAGTCTATGAGAGTCTGCCTTGCATGCCTTTCTGGAAGACTTGCTTTAGTCAGACCGAAGTAACTGGCCTAAATGAAGGAGACGTGGGTGAAAAATCTGTAGCCTGTCAGGAGGTCAGATTAGGAGTAAGTTTACATGGCACTTTTGAGTGAGCCACCTGGCCAGGTTCAACAAACTTGGGCTAGAGGGGCTGGTGCTAGTACTCTTAAAAAAAATTGTACTGACCGCACTTTTATGTTGGGACTTGGGCTTTGAGGGAGGGCAGTGGGCTTTGGAGCCTGAGCCTCAACTTCAAAGCACTGTCTATTCAGCTATTTTTATAGCACTAGGATCAGCCCTGCTAGTGTGAATCTGACAACCAGGGCTAGAAGGCTCGCTCTTAAATGCTATATAGACAGAGATCATCTAATGGCCTATGAAAAGCTCAGCAGTCAACAACCGTTAATTGTGATACTTTCCAAAGGACAGGTTGTGTGGCTGGTTTATTGCTAGTCTATTTGGAATAAGAAGGGTGTTTTTGAAAGCATCATGGGAATTAGTTCCTTTGCCATCTCTAAGGCAGAGTGTTTGTTGGCCAGTAATAGCAGTGCCTGATAACCAGGTAGAAGATGCTACAGTACTGTGATGATGCAATCCGCAACTGTGAAAGGCCTTCAAGCATGCAACAGAAGTGAAACCGTAACAGTAGCTTATTGCAAAAGTGAATTTCTACCAAAATTACCTAAACAAACCAAAATCAGCTATCAGTGGCATGTGGGAGCTACAGTGAAGTCCCATTTGCCCTTTTGTCCCCAATCAGAGGGTTTCTGCTGAAACTGTTTAAACTGAGGCAGTGCTCCCATTTCAGAAAAAGTTTCATGAGTTGGTGGAGCACACTGTTTTCTAGGCCTGCTGGTCCCTTATCTGGCTTGTGCTGATCTTCCACCTTTTACTTTAAAACCTGTTTCTTCATCTGTGCTCGAACGATGGAGCTCATTTTAAGGTGTTAGTCACAAATCAGTATTTGCCATCAATTACCATAAAGTGATATCTGAGAAATTATACTTATTTTCCTGTACTTGGAATAGGTAATTCCATAACTTTGTGGTCATTGGCACTCCATGTGGGCACAGGGGTCCACCTGCACACCACTGGTTATAGGATCAAAGCCTAAATTGCTTGTCTACCATTTTCAGACAAAAGTAACCTGGATACGGAAAGTTGCTATCTACAAAGATATGCAGATGGAAAGGCAAAAGATAGGACTCCTCCTGTATTGTAGACAGTTTGTTGTAATTGCATGTTAAAGAGTTGGTAACCTTAGTTGAGCATGGTTTTTCAAATATTTTATAATAATTGCAGGGTCATTGAAAAGAAGGTTCCCATGGTGTATAATTTTCCTGCAACATCAAATCACTTAGCAATGCATATTTCTGTATGGAAATAATAAGCAGTTAATAATAATACATTTCTGGTATCTGTCCACAGTGGTGTTATAACCGCCTCATAAAACACAACATAATTAAAGCTATAATTTGATGATCAACTCATTCAAATAAACATATCTAAAATATAATTCCAGACATGTGCCCAAAGGTTTGCCACATAGAAAAAGTCTTCAAGTGCCATTTGAAAGAGGCTAATCTCATGCTGTTGTGAGGATCTAGAAGTAAAGCATGCCGAAGATGTGATGCTACAAAATAAATGAATGGGTAGTATCTATTCTTATCGTATATACTCCTTTAGATCAAAAGCCCCATTTCTTCCTATCTGTGATGATTAAGATTGCCTAGAAGGTGTCAAAAGCTTGTAAGGACACTCAGGAACCCTGTTATTTAGGGTTTTCAACATTAAAACTAAACCTTATACTCAAGCCACATAAAAGACAGATACTGCAGACAATTAAGCAGCAGGTAGGCAGCATCCTCTCTGCTTGTTCCTAACTCCAGGTAATTCTGCTGTCATATTGCACACTAACTATATTAGCCTCTTGTGTAGCCCAATTTAAAGCACAGATCCCAAAGGTGAACATTCCTATTATGATACAACAGTGTGAAAGAAGTTCAATCTGATGACATAAACTAATAAAATAACCTTGACAAAGGTAGGTACCTTATTATTTTATTAATATCATTAGCTAGTAAAGGATCACGCTCAGTCTGCATGCTGTATTGGCTCTCTTAAATACTAAAGAGATGCCCCCCCTGTGGGGCACTAGAACTCAGGTAGTGCCTCCTGTCCCGCTTTCTCCCCTCCACCATATTGTTGCCGGCACCCAGTGCCGAGAGGCTGAACAACAGCTGGGGTTGGTTCGTTACCCGGTGTGCTACACCCAATAATCACAACGGGGTGGAGAAGCAGAAAAGTTTATTTGCAGCTGCAAAAAGATACAGGGAGAATAAAATCTCAAATCCTGCACACAGAGCAGGAAGTTACACAGGCTTTTATACGTCCTTTTTCCCAGCATACTTATCCAATAGCAAGCTGCCCTAAGTATCCATATAGCCAGCCAATCCAGTTCCCAGCTAGTGCTCTTGTTCTCTGTATCATTTCTTAAACCATACATAAAGCTGCTTTATTCAGCATTGTTCTTCCATATCTGCCCTGTTTGGCCTTGCTTAGTTTCAGGCAGTCTGACTCTGCAGCATATTGTTGCAGATCCTCAGCATAACTGCTGTGTGTGTGCCTCCAGGCGGGAGCGGGGGCCAAGGACACTTGGGCTTAGTGCGAGGGGCCTTCATCAACACTCGTGGTCTTCCATCCCCTCGAGTTACCTAGTGGCCATGCCCCAGTGTCCCCAACAATATAGCGTGTTTTGTTTGTTTGTTTGTTTGTTTTTTTGGGTGGGGGGACAACTGCAGTGAGGAGCCAGCCAGGGACTTCAGCTGGTAGCTGTAGAAACAGCCAAAGCAGGGACCTTTGGGCATTCAGATAACTTTCTACAGTTTTGACTGTACTTTCTCTGTCCTACGCTGATTGGCTGTTTGCTCCAACATCCTTGCCCCATCCCTCAGTCTCTTCACCTTAGTTTCTTCCACACCTGCTTTTCTTACCCTCTCCTCCCCTGCCTTCTCCCCCTTCCATTCCCTTTTCTTTCCTTTTAGCATATCCCCTCCTAATTAAACCCACTTGTGACAGGGTTAGGCTGCCCCTTAGCTCACCCCGACATGTACTCATGGCCTTTAAGACTTGGGAGGTATGATGTAGGCAAGAATCTTGGAAATAGGAGATATGGGTAGAAAGGAAGCAGGCCCAGGGGAAGCAGTAGTTGGGAGGTGAGGGTGAGGAGAAAGAACACCATTACTGTTCTTTTAAAAGCCCAGCACAGGAGCCTTGCACAGTGGTCAGAACAGAGCTCCTCTCTCACACAACTAATGGGAATGAGCTGGGAAAGTGGGCAAGCTTCTATGATGCCTTCTCCCTCAGAGTGAGGATATAGCACAGCAGGAAAAAGTCTGCCTGGAGAATTCTAAAGTATAAAGGTGAAAAGGCTGTTTGGAGAAAAAGGGCGAAGTGAAGAAGAAATTGGCTAAGAGCCTGCAGCTGGCCTTTATGAGAACCCATTTCCAAGGACGAGCAGGGGCAACACTTGATTGTAGCAGATGACAGAACGAGGAGTAATGGTCTCAAGTTGCAGTGGGGGAGGTTTAGGTTGGATATTAGGAAAAACTTTTTCACTAAGAGGGTGGTGAAACACTGGAATGCATTACCTAGGGAGGTGGTAGAATCTCCTTCCTTTGAGGTTTTTAAGATCAGTTTTGACAAAGCCCTGGCTGAGATGATTGAGCTGGGGATTGGTCCTGCTTTGAGCAGCGGGTTGGACTAGATGACCTCCTGAGGTCCCTTATATTCTATGATTCTATGATCAGAGGGGTTTGTTGGGGAAAGTTTATTGGTGCCAAAGATTACTAGGAGCACCCAAGACTCACTGCTGGACTGGAACTCTGCCCAGGATTCCTAAACTCCGAATCTAGACGCAGTGTTCTGTGTGCCCTTTTATATTGTCATACTACTTGGCCTGTGGATCCTCGTGTATGCAACCATGTTTTACTGCTCGCTCCAGATTCTCCCCGTGTTGTTTTTCCTCCATTCACCCCTCTCTTAATAAATATTTTCCTTTTCTATATCTGTTGTACTAGTCCAATGTATGTATGTGTGTATGTTTATGCCGGGGGGGTTGGAACAGGTGCCTTTGGAAGGGAGTTTCCCTTCTGTGCTCCTTTCTTGGCCTGAGCCTCCTACAGAGAAGTCTCTGTTTTGGCCATGAGGACACGATAGTTACATATGTGAATAAAAAACAAATCACTCTTGGAATGCTAAAAAAAAAAAAAGAAATTAAAAGCAGCAGCCATCATGCTCATCAGGTGGGTTTTCCCAGCTGCCTTCCCAGAGGTGTTTTGGTAACCATGGTTACTTAGTTTGCTACTTAAGCAGAGTCTCTTTAAATAAAGGATTGTAAAATGCAAAAAAAGTCGGTAGAATCAGATGATTTATAGTGGCGATGGAAATATTTGCTGTAAATTAATTCTCCATTTGGCCATGTGAAGAAAAAAAAGGCAAAGTTGATTCAAAGCAATTGTTTCTATCAACATCCCAGCAGCATCACATGAATGCAGCCAAATGTTTGTGAGGGAAAAAAAGGAGCAAGCAAAATAATCAGTTCTACATGATTTTTTTTTAAGGATGGTGTGGTTATCTTTTGCTATCTGTAGACAGACATAGTTACTGTGTATTACGAATACACCTTGCTGCTAAGAAATCATAGAATATCAGATTGGAAGGGACCTCAGGAGGTCATCTAGTCCATCCCCCTGCTCAAAGCAAGACCAATCTCCAATTTTTGCCCCAGATCCCAAATGGCCCCCTCAAGGATTGAACTCACAACCCTGGGTTTAGCAGGCCAATGCTCAAACCACTGAGCTATCCCTCCCCCCACCACTGAACTATCCCTCCCCCCCACACTCCACAATATGACAATATGAACCCTGATGCTGAGTAGGGCAGCAAAAACGTCATGGGATGATGACTATGAAAATCCAGTGGCTCCAGTACCATGGAGGGGGTAATGGAGTGACAGCAGTTGCCATTCAAACCTCTGGGCTGGTGTAGCACCCACAGTGGGCATGTATTGGCATAGCAGCAAATTATGTAGGTGAATTCCATCTCTCCTGCCCCCGATTAGTGCCCCTCACAAAGTCAGTTATTTGTGCCTTGAATTTCAGTCAAGTGAAAGATGGTGGCAGCCAGTGGATATTTGATTATGTGCACATATCAATTAGCGATGGCTTAGTATGCTATTAATACTATTATTGTTCATCAGGATAGTTAAGATTTACATTATTAGAGGAAATTAAGAACAGTAAAAAAATTTATAGCTCCCTATTTCTTGCAGTGAATAGGCTTCCTTTGTCATTAACAAAGCCATCTGTAGCTCAAAATACAGCACAATAAATGTGCTGTGAGTGAAAAATTAATGGCATGTAGCCAAAGATGGAGCAGCAGGGGTTGATTAAGTGCAGAAAAGGTTGCCTTTGCATTTTCCACCGCCTTCTGCAAACCCACACAGCGTGACAACCTCCCACGTAACTAGCTACAGCCTCCCTCCATATTCCCAATGCAAAGTCACAAGCCTCAGTACCCAAATCCCCAGACAGTTCTGGGTGACACTGATTCCTTCCTGGCATGGTACTCCTCCTGGCTCCCATTCTGGGATGTCCCTGGTTGGCTGCTCTGTGTCTCTCAGGCTTCAAGCTGGTTCTCGGCTGCTTTGCTCCATGAGGGTCTGAGTGCTGTAGGCACTTGTCTGGAGTGCCAGACACACACGCCCTATTGCTCTTGTGCTCTCTCCACCATAGGTGCTGGAACTAGGGATGCTGGGTGTGCTGTAGCACCTGCTGGCTTGCAGTGGTTGTTATTATAAATAGGGTTTCCAGTTTGCTTCAATGGCTCTCAGCACCCCCACTGTAAAAATAGTTCCAGGAACCCTGCTCTCCACTCTCCTTCCCCCTGGAACAACCAGCACTTCCTCTGCTTCAGGATGAGCCTTTAAAGGGCCATGCTCTCTTAAACCCAGGGTGGTACTTAAGTTTAATAGAGAAAGCTACATGGGAATGCAGCTTTGTGTCACCCCTTTTTACTTCCTGTCACAGTGCAATATATTTAAAGGTGGAAAAAAAGCATTTGTGCTCACTGTTTTCTGTTTACTACTCTGAGGACTTGTACACTCTAGCACTTACTTCAGTATAACTTAAGTGGCTCAGGGGTGTGGAAAATCCACCCCCTGGAGCAATGAAACTTACACCAATCTAAGCACCTTTGTGGACAGTGCGGTCAGGAGGAGAAACTTTCCTCCAGACATAGCTACTGCCGCTTGGGGAGGTGGAGTAATTATGCTGATGGGAGAGCTCTCCCCCATTAGCATAGAGAGATTCTAGTGTAGACTAGCCCTGAGTCTTGACACTTTTTGGATATAGTGGGGAATGCAAATTGATTGATTAATTATTTGCTCCAAAATCTTTCTGGGTACTGAAATTAAGCTGAGCAGTCTGTAATACCCTTGGTTGTCCTTATTCCCCTTTTTATAGATTGTCACTATATTTATATATATACAGAAAAATCATGGAGCAGGTCCTCAAGGAATCCATTTTGAAGCACTTGGAGGAGAGGAAAGTGATCAGGAACAGTCAGCATGGATTCACCAAGGGCAAGTCATGTCTGACTAACCTAATTGCCTTCTATGATGAGATAACTGGATCTGTGGATGAGGAAAAAGCAGTGGACATGTTATTCCTTGACTTTAGCAAAGCTTTTGATACGGTGTCCCATAGTATTCTTGCCAGCAAGTTAAAGAAGTATGGGCTAGATGAATGGACTATAAGGTGGACAGAAAGCTGGCTAGATCGTCGGGCTCAATGGGCACTGATCAATGGCCCCATGTCTAGTTGGCAGCCGGTATCAAGCGGAGTGCCCCAAGGTCGGTCCTGGGGACGGTTTTGTTCAATATCTTCATTAATAATCTGGAGGATGGTGTGGATTGCACCCTCAGCAAGTTTGCAGATGACACTAAATTGGGAGGAGTGATAGATGCGCTGCATGGTAGGGATACGATACAGAGGGACCTAGACAAATTAGAGGATTGGGCCAAAAGAAATCTGATGAGGTTCAACAAGGACAAGTGCAGAGTCCTGCACTTAGGACGGAAGAATCCAATGCACTGCTACAGACTAGGGACCGACCGGCTAGGCAGCAGTTCTGCAGAAAAGGACCTAGGGGTTACAGTGGACGAGAAGCTGGATATGAGTCAACAATGTGCACTTATTGCCAGGAAGGCTAATGCCATTTTGGGTTGTATAAGTAGGAGCATTGCCAGCAGATCGAGGGACGTGATCATTCCCCTCTGTTCAGCATTGGTGAGGCCTCATCTGGAGTACTTGTCCAGTTTTGGGCCCCACACTACAAGAAGGGTGTGGAAAAATTGGAAAGCATCCAGCGGAGGGCAACAAAAATGATTAGGGGACTGGAACACATGATTTATGAGGAGAGGCTGAGGGAACTGGGATTATTTAGTCTGCAGAAGAGAAGAATGAGGGGGGATTTGATAGCTGCTTTCAACTACCTGAAAGGGGGTTCCAAAGAGGATGGATCTAGATTGTTTTCAGTGGTAGCAGATGACAGAACAAGGAGTAATGGTCTCAAGTTGCAGTGGGGGAGGTTTAGGTTGGATATTAGGAAAAACTTTTTCACTAGGAGGGTGGTGATGCACTGTAATGTGGATTCTCCTCTCTTAGAGGTTTCTAATGTCAGGCTTGACAAAGCCCTGGCTGGGATTATTTAGTTGGGGTTTGGCCCTGCTTTGAGCAGGGGGTTGGACTAGATGACCTCCTGAGGTCCCTTCCAACCCTGATATTCTATGATTCTATGATAACTGAAGTGGGGTTCCAAGGAGATTGAAGCTAGGCTGTTCTCAGTGGTGGCAGATGACAGAACAAGAAGCAATGGGCTCAAGTTGAAGTGGAGGAGGTCTAGGTTGGATATTAGGAAAAAACTATTTCACTAGGAGGGTGGTGAAGCACTGGAATGGGTTACCTATAGAGCTGACGGTATCTCCATCCTTAGAGGTTTTTAAGGCTCAGCTTGACAAAGCTCTGGCTGGGATAATTTAGTTGGGGTTGGTCCTGCTTTGACTAGGGGGTTGGACTAGAGAACCTCCTGCAGTCTCTTCCAACTGTAATCTTCTATGATTCTATGATTTTCCCTTTCCCAGAACTTTGGAATACTCCCATTTTCCATGACTTTTTGAATATAATCGCTAATAGCTCAGATATCTCCTCCTTAGGCCCTTAATTCCTTATTTAAGCACCTAAACATGGTCCAGGAGTCTAAATTTAGGGTACTGTTTTTGAAAGTCCTGCCCATAGTACCAATCGCCATAGCAGCTAGGTGCTGTTATTATTGTGCTCTCACTGTCTTGCTTTCTGATGCCTGATACTTCTTCTCACTCTAGGGGAAAAAAAAACTATGTATTTTACAACGTTGCATTAATAAATTAAATCTCCACCCATTGGAACCAGTTGCTCCCTCTTGTGGAGAACTTGCATGCCTTGACCGCTAGGCAAGTCATTCAGTCACACTGTGTCCAAGTTTTGTCATCTGTAAAACAGAGGTAATATTACCTGCTTACTTATCCACAGTCCCACAATCCTCTTATTACCAGTCCCACAATCCTCTTGCTCAATGTGAAGCTAGCACATCTGTTGATTTAGGGAGTTGTGGGGGAAAGCTGGCCCATCTCACAATGAATATGCTGACCAGGTGTCAGACCACTAACACTATATCCTACATTTTCAAAAGTGTCCACTAATTCTGAGAGCTCAACTTGTGACTTTTAGGGCCCGATTATCAGACATGCAGAACAGACTTGTGACCCTTGCTTTGCTCCATCCCTTCTTAGATCAGGCTGATCCAGAGGTGATCCTGGCAGTTAAAGGCTGGTGAACCTAATATCAGGACTAGGTAAATTGGTAGAAAATATAATCAAAAACAGAATTATCAGACACACGATGAACATGATTTGGTGGGGAAAAGTCAACATGGCTCTTGTAAAAGGAAGGAATGCCTCACCAATCTATTAGAATTCTTTGTGGGTGTCCACAAACATATGGATAAAGATGATCCAGTCAATATAGTGTACTTGGATTTTTAGAAAGCTTTTGACAAGGTTCCTTACCAAAGTCTCTTAAGGAAGCTAAGTAGTCATGGGATAAGGTGGAAGGTCCTCTCATGGATCAGTAACTGGTTAAAAGACAGGAAGCAAAGGGTAGAGAGGTGAACAATGGAGAGAGGTGAACAACGGGGTCCACCAAGGATCTGTATTGCGAACTTCACTGTTCAGCATGTTCATTAGTAATCTGGAAAAGGGAGCAAACAATGAAGTAGCAAAGTCTACAGATGATACAAAATTATTCAAGGTAATTAAGTCAAAAAATTATTATGATACGTTAAAGGGGGATTCCACAAAGGTGGGTGACTAGGCAACAAAATGGCAGATGAAATTCAACATTGATAAATGCAAAGTAATGTACATTAGAAAAAATAATCTCAATTCCACATATAGAATGATGGGTTCTAA
This sequence comes from Eretmochelys imbricata, assembly GCF_965152235.1. Lineage (NCBI taxonomy): Eukaryota > Metazoa > Chordata > Testudines > Cheloniidae > Eretmochelys > Eretmochelys imbricata. The sequence continues at coordinate 307,567,014 of NC_135572.1, read as the reverse complement.
ATTAGCTGTTACCACTCAAGAAAGAGATCTTGTAATCATCGGGGATATTTTTCTGAAAACTCTAACTCAATGTACTACACTGGTCAAAAAGGTTAAAAAAACATTAGGAACTATTAGGAAATGAATAGGAAATAACACAGAAAACACTATAATGTCATTATATAAATCTATGGTGCACCCACATTGAATACTGTGTCTAGTTCTGGTTGCCCCATCTCAAAAAGGATATAATGGAAGTAGAAAAGTTTCAGAGAAGGGCAACCAAGATGATTAATGGTATGGAAGAGCTTCCATACAAGGAAAGACTAAAAAGATTAGGGCTGTTCAGCTTAGAAAAAAGACAATTAAAGGGTGATGTCATAAATATAAAGGGAAGGGTAAAGCCCTTTAAAATCCCTGCTGGCCAGAGGAAAAATCCTCTCACCTCTAAAGGGTTAAGAAGCTAAAGGTAACCTTGCTGGCACCTGACCAAAATGACCAATGAGGAGACAAGATACTTTCAAAAGCTGGGAGGAGGGAGAAAAACAAAGGGTCTGGGTCTGTCTGTGTGATGCTTTTGCTGGAGACAGAACAGGAATGGAGTTTTAGAACTTAGTAAGTAATCTAGCTAGATATTTGTTAGATTATGATTTCTTTAAATGGCTGAGAAAATAGCTGTGCTGAATAGAATGACTATTCCTGTCTGTGTGTCTTTTTTGTTAAAGACTTAAGGTTTTGCCTAGAGGGATTCTCTATGTTTTGAATCTAATTACCCTGTAAGGTATTCACCATCCTGATTTTATAGAGGTGATTCTTTTCTTTTTACTTCTATTAAAAGTCTTCTTGTAAGGAAACTGAATGCTTTTTCATTGTTCTAAGATCCAAGGGTTTGGGTCTGTGGTCACCTATGCAAATTGGTGAGGATTTTTACCAAACCTTCCCCAGGAAGTGGGGTGCAAGAGTTGGGAGGATTTTGGGGGGAAAGACGTGTCCAAACTCCGTTTTTTCAGGAACCCAGATAAAGTTTGGTGGTGGCAGTGGAAATCCAAGGGCAAAGGGTAAAATAATTTGTATCTTGGGGAAGTTTTAACCTAAGCTGGTAAAAGTAAGCTTAGGAGGTTTTCATGCAGGTCCCCACATCTGTACCCTAGAGTTCAGAGTGGGGAAGGAACCTTGACAGGTGATATGATAGATATCTATAAAATCATGAATAGTGTGGACAAAACATGTTATATACCCTTTTCCACAATACGAAGACCAGGGGTCGCTTGATTAAATTAATAGGCAGCAGGTTTAATACAAAAAAAAAAAGGATGTACCAGTACTTTTCCAGACACACAATTACCCTGTGGAACTCATTTAAATGGGATGTTTTTATGGCGAAAAATATAACTGGGTTCAAAGAAAAACTAGATATGTTCGTGGAGAATAGGTCCATCAATGACTATTAGCCAGGATGGTCAGGGATTTAACCTCGTGCTCAGGGTGACCCTAAACCTTTGACAGACAGAAGCTGGGAGGGAAAGACGGGTATATCTCTTCAAAATTGCCCTGTTCTATACACTCCCCCTGAAGCTCTGGTACTGGTCACTGTCAGAGACAGGACTCTGGACCAGAAGGGTGATTGGTCTGACCCAGCATGCCAGTTCTTATGTTCTTAAATATATAACACTATCTAGAATGTCTTTTACAATCTTACAAACAGAGAATATCCAGACTTGCCTTAATTTGAGTATGAATCAATCTACAAAACAAGCCATGTTTGAGAAAAATCAGTTTGAAAGATTTAAAGTTCTGAACATTTAAAAAGTTCATAGTTTTAGACAGTCTAAGTTTGAGATCAACAAGAAGTAAAATCTTTATTGCTTGTGGTACCAATATTTTGGTGACTGCTTAATCTTGAAAACAAATTCTAAATGATTAACTATCTTACCATGTTTCATGGACAATTTCTTTCCCTGGAATGGTTTATTGTCCAGGTATGTGCCCGGGACATATCTTTTGAACTGTACAATAAAGGTTAGATCAAACAGAAAGCTTAAACATATTTTCTTAGAATATCTGTTGGAAAGAGTGTCACAATTTTCCATTAAAAAGTTGTCTATAAAGAGTTCCCACTGTCTGAAGTGAGGATGACAGTTATAAATGTGGCAGTCCTAATTAAAAATGTAGTCTGTCTTTTAGATAATGTGAATATTGACTGACAGATATAACAGTGGCTTCATGTAAAAGAATAGTGCCTCTGAAGGACTGCTAGCACTTACTGAAAGCATCTGTCTGTAAAAATAATAATGTACGGTAATACTGAAAACTTAAATGTACAGTACTGTAGTGACAGAATAAGCTAAGAAATAAATGTTCCTTCTATTCCCTCATTTTTGTCCAGTGAAAATGAGTCATATTTCCAGGTACCTCAGAATATCTTGCTGCAAAATCTGCATTACATGGGGTGCATTATCCCACTGCACGATACAACAGTACTTATATAATGTGTATACTTCTACACATTAATTGTAAATAAATGAAGAACAAAAGAAGAAATAACTGCTTGATTTTGCTCCAGGGTAGATAGTAAAGCACCTCCAAGAACAAAATTACAGCATATTTACCCATAAGATTCTTTTTGGGGAGCTACATGGAACTATCCTGAGCTTCTTTGATCACTAGAATTGAAACAAACCCTGAGGCCACTTTTTACCTTGAATTGTGGGATTTCTTATAGTGAGTTCAAGCTGCTACATTGCCTTGCAGATCAAGGAAACTTGAGAAATGCACACAGAAACTGGAGACAAACCGTGCAGTAAACAAACAAAAAATAAAATGCTGCAGATCCAGAAATGGTTAGATAGGTGCAGGAAGAACATTGCTGAATATCACCTTGGTGTGCATCAGCACTAATAATAATGTGCTTCCAATTTAACAGAGCATCCTGGAGACCTTAAAATGTTTAAACAGCCAAGTCAGTACTGCTCTATAATCCATTTTGGATGAGATGCTATCTGTACAGTATATAAAACCTGCTTTTCAGCCTGTGCAGTGCAAAACAGCTGGACCAAGAGCTGTGGATCTGGTTCCCCACCTTTTTCTTGTGGTTCTCAATCAGGGGCACAGGTGACCAAGTGATCACACCACTATTTTTCTGGGTTAAGTGGAGTGTCCCTTCCTTTCCTCCCATCCTCTCTGTGAGGACAGTAGCTTGGGAGAAAACACAAGGGACTCACAATTCTTCCTTGTGGGGGAAAGGCAGACAAAATAATGGACATAGAGCAACAGGAATAGAAGAGAGGCCAGCACTGGATTTTTTTTTTAATGAGGGATGAATTTTGACAGGTTTCAGAGTAACAGCCGTGTTAGTCTGTATTCGCAAAAAGAAAAGGAGTACTTGTGGCACCTTAGAGACTAACCAATTTATTTGAGCATGAGCTTTCGTGAGCTACAGCTCACTTCATCAGATGCATACCGTGGAAACTGCAGCAGACTTTATATATACACAGAGAATATGAAACAATACCTCCTCCCACCCCACTGTCCTGCTGGTAATAGCTTATCTAAAGTAATCTTCAGGTTAGGCCATTTCCAGCACAAATCCAGGTTTTCTCACCCTCCACCCCCCCACACAAATTCACTCTCCTGCTGGTGATAGCCCATCCAAAGTGACAACTCTTTACACAATGTGCATGATAATGAAGTTAGGCCACTTCCTGCACAAATCCAGGTTCTCTCACTCCCTCACCCCCCTCCAAAAACCCACCCCCATACACACACAAACTCACTCTCCTGCTGGTAATAGCTCATCCAAACTGACCACTCTCCAAGTTTAAATCCAAGTTAAACCAGAACATCTGGGGGGGGGGCGGTAGGAAAAAACAAGAGGAAATAGGCTACCTTGCATAATGACTTAGCCACTCCCAGTCTCTATTTAAGCCTAAATTAATAGTATCCAATTTGCAAATGAATTCCAATTCAGCAGTTTCTCGCTGGAGTCTGGATTTGAAGTTTTTTTGTTTTAAGATAGCGACCTTCATGTCTGTGATTGCGTGACCAGAGAGATTGAAGTGTTCTCCGACTGGTTTATGAATGTTATAATTCTTGACATCTGATTTGTGTCCATTTATTCTTTTACGTAGAGACTGGTTTAACTTGGATTTAAACTTGGAGAGTGGTCAGTTTGGATGAGCTATTACCAGCAGGAGAGTGAGTTTGTGTGTGTATGGGGGTGGGTTTTTGGAGGGGGGTGAGGGAGTGAGAGAACCTGGATTTGTGCAGGAAATGGCCTAACTTCATTATCATGCACATTGTGTAAAGAGTTGTCACTTTGGATGGGCTATCACCAGCAGGAGAGTGAATTTGTGTGGGGGGGTGGAGGGTGAGAAAACCTGGATTTGTGCTGGAAATGGCCTGACCTGAAGATTACTTTAGATAAGCTATTACCAGCAGGACAGTGGGGTGGGAGGAGGTATTGTTTCATATTCTCTGTGTATATATAAAGTCTGCTGCAGTTTCCACGGTATGCATCTGATGAAGTGAGCTGTAGCTCATGAAAGCTCATGCTCAAATAAATTGGTTAGTCTCTAAGGTGCCACAAGTACTCCTTTTCTTTTTGATGAATTTTGAATTATTCATTAATTTTGCAAACGGGATAACTAACCTGTCATTGCATGTCTGTGTGGATCTTGAATATTGGGCAGATGGAGATGGCATCATGTTTTGGAGAGAGCAAATAAAGTAGTGGCTATTTTAAAGCAAAGTACAACTGTCGGTGACATTGCGATATTCAAGGGGCCTTGACTATTCAGCCCCCGGACAGAGTAGCATTTCAGTGCTGAAAGTCTGAAGGTGAAACTAAAGCTGCAGAAAGATCTGAACTCTGTTGAATAAGCCTTTTTGGTTCTGTTGAAGTAATATGCACACTTGCTGTCTTTGCACCTAGTCGGTTCAGGATGAAAAGGCAAAGCTGATAGCTATAGGTAGGTATACATCTCCAGTGGGACAGTCAGTTGTTTTGAGACTATGTCAAAGGAAAAAAGTCTTTGTGAACCCAGGATAAAGATACTTTCATAAAAGCACAGTTATTTTCCTTTGAGATTCCTTCACTGACTTCAATTAAACTTTTCAGAGGCTCACAAATTTGGAGAGCTTTTTAAACCAAAAGAAGTTGTATGCCTAATTTTCCCAAGATCTTGTAAATTCTCCCTAGGTAATGACAGTGTTAAAAGGAGACTGTAGTACAACTCATGCCCTGACTTTTAAATTTTGTTTCCATGTTTTGGAAGATTTTTTTCTTGCCTTATGTTTGTGTTAAGATCTCCTATGGGTCTTTCTTGATTCTCTAAATATTGTGCATTATTTAGTAATGTTATTAACTTTAGACTAGCTGAGTCACAGAATCTGTTATTTAACATCTATATTGCAGTAGAATCCAGAGACCTCAATCAAGATTGTTCTAAGAACCATGTTAAGATATGGTCTTTGTCTGGGTGATCTTTACACTCTAAGATGACAATTAAAATATGAAGTGGGAATATATTCAGTTTTTATATATTGTGTTTTGTTTGAATGTAAACAAAATAGATAAAGCAAGGGCTGACCATCCTTATTTGCCCTTCAACCAAGCTGTCGTTACTTTGCTGATTTCTTACATAGGTTGTGGCTGTGTCAGTCTTTAGGAGGGATATGATGAAGGAGGGTAGTAGTTTTATGGATTAGCTGGTGAGCTGGGTTGTATGGTAACATCCCAACTAAGGTTCTACAGGGATAGGTTTAATCCCCTATCTAAAGAAGCATGTCTGCTGAAGCTGCCAGTATTACAGTAGAATGGAACCATCAGAAAACAGACATCTGTAATTGTCTAATAAGGATTAGTGGAACAGCATGCTTTCTTTTCAGGAATGAGAAAAAAAACAACACCTCCTTGTCCTAAAGATTATGAACCAGAACAGGATGTTCAGAGTTATTATTTGGATGAGAATTATGTATTAGTTACTCCTGTTCTCTGGACAATTAGGTCTAAAACTAACAAAGCTAATATTCTCCAGGCTTGGAGTTTGGACTTCAGTTAGCACAAGCCTTAACTCTTTTATGTTGGACTATAGCTGAGAAATGCCTTTACATCGGGTATTTTGGGCAGAGAGGCAGGATATTTGTTTTATCATATATACCATCACTTCCCAGTGCCTGGACGCCACTCTATCATGCAGAATCCTTTATTTAGCCACATTGACTCTAGTCGGCCTGTCACTGTGAGTCCGAGGGGCAAAACACCTAGGTACAGCATTATGATTTCAATTCACACATATGAATTACAATTTTGACTGAATACATCCAAAGAAACGTTTTCATATGGAAATGTCCGACAAATAACAGAAATGATTCCATAAATAACAGTGGACTTAAATTGCTGCTTCTATTCATTAATTCTTTTTTGCAGTATTTTACAACTGTAATATTTGCCTAGCTAAAAGATATATTGTGCAGCTTCACTCATTAATGCTGGTAAATCACTTGCAGAGCCTTGAATCAGAGGAGCTATATCAGTACAAAGTATTATTAATTAGTGTGCTTAATATACACAGATTGTGAATAATGCCTGCAAACCCACTGCCAGAGTTGCTAATAGGTATTGGAAGCTGGAAAGGGTCAATAAGGTTGCAGAAAGTCACTTAAATAGATTTCTTTTAAATGCGGCAAAGAGTCCTGTGGCACCTTATAGACTAACAGACGTATTGGAGCATGAGCTTTCGTGGGTGAATACACACTTCATCGGATGCATGTAGTGGAAATTTCCAGAGGCAGGTATAAATATGCAAGCAAGACTCAGACAAGGGATAATGAGTTTAGTTCAATCAGGGAGGATGAGGCCGGATGAGGCCCTCTTCTAGCAGTTGAGGTGTGAACACCAACGGAGAAGAAACTGCTTTTGTAGTTGGCTAGCCATTCACAGTCTTTGTTTAATCCTGAGCAGATGGTGTCAAATTTGCAAGTGAACTGAAGCTCTGCAGTTTCTGGTCCTGAAGTTTTTTTGCTGCAGGATGGCTACCTTTTAATCTGCTATTGTGTGTCCAGGGAGGTTGAAGTGTTCCCCTACAGGTTTCTGTATATTGCCATTCCTAATATCTGATTTGTGTCCATTTATCCTTTTACATAGGGACTGTCCAGTTTGGCCGATGTACATAGCAGAGGGGCATTGCTGGTACATGATGGAGTATATTACATTGGTGGACATGCAGGTGAATGAACCGGTGATGGTGTGGCTGATCTGGTTAGGTCCTGTGATGGTGTCGCTGGTGAAGATATGTGGGCAGAGCTGGCATCGATTGGTCCCTGAGTTAGAGTTACTATGGTGCAGTGTATAGTTGTTGGTGAAAATATGCTTCAGGTTGCCGAGTTGTCTGTGGGCGAGGACTGGCCTGCCTCCCAAGGCCTGTGAAAGTGGGGGACTGTTGTCCAGGATGGGTTGTAGGTCACTGATGATGCGTTTGGAGAGGTTTTAGCTGAGGACTGTAAGTGATGGCCAGTGGAGTTCTGTTGGTTTCTTTCTTGGGCTTGTCTTGCAGCAGGAGGCTTCTGGGTACACGTCTGGCTCTGTTGATCTGTTTCCTTATTTCCTCATGTGGGTATCGTAATTTTGACAATGCTTGGTGAAGATCTTCCAAGAAGCCATCCTGCAGCAAAAAAAACTTCTATCCCTAGCCTGATTCTTGCTTGCATATTTATACCTGCCTCTGGAAATTTCCACTACAGGCATCCGTCAAAGTGAGTATTCACCCACGAAAGCTTATGCTCCAATATGTCTGTTAATCTATACAGTGCCACAGGACTCTTTGCCGCTTTTGCAGATCCAGACTAACACAGCTACCTTCTGATACTTTCTTTTAAATGTTGGTCTGGTCAGTTTTTCTTCACTGACATTTTCACATGTACTTTTCATGTTTGCTTGACGACTTTTTAAAATTATGAACTGTTGATAACATTTCATCTTATGTATTTTACTGAAAGCACAAAGGCATATGAAACTAACTACAGCCACTGACAATTGGCTTATTAGTGTATTATTTCTATAGTGCTAGCACCCAAAAGCCCCAGTGAGGATTAGTGCCCCGTTTTACAAGGAGCTATTCAAACATATAGGAAGAAATGGCCTGCCTTAGATAGCTTACAAATAAAGGGAAGAAACTAAATTTATACTTTCTAACAGTCAAAGTTGTTTTGCTTTTCAAATACAAATTAAACATTACAAGGAAGTAAATCTGGAAATAAAGTATAGAACAAGTGACAACCAGCTAACAATTTCAGCTGAGATATTTTTAAGCTACTTTGGCTATCAAGGCTAGTACTGACAATTACAGTGTGGGTTTGTGGGGAAATACTCTAAATTCATGGGTGTGAGGCTTTATATTCCCTTGAAAGTCACCTCCTTAGATGCTGAAGCCTGAAGTTGAAATTATGTGTTGGGGGATTCATTGCATTTTTTTAATTTCTTCTTTAAGCTTGGCAATTAGAGTACTATAAATGATATTTCAAAGGCACTGCTTACGTGGACAATTAAAAATGCATTGCAAATGAGAGCACAGTTTAAAAGTCAGTTCAGATAAATATGTCTTAAGTGCATTTAAATTCTAGTAATGGTCTCTGAGGACCAAATTGTTTTATGTTTCACAGTACACCCAAATCCATCTGTACCAAAGTCTGTTTTTACATGCAAATTGGATAATTGCACATGGAAGTGGATACTTAGGTGTCTCTTTATTTACATATGCAGTTTCCTGATTTTCTTTCTTTGATCTGTGTTGTATATGCACCAATAGATGCATCTATTATTATTTATCATTTATATTACTGTAGTACCTAGAAGCCCTAGCCATGGACCTCTATGAATGAAAGTCCAGTCAAAATTTGTACTAGGGAACCTAATCCTTTTAAGACAAGAATTCCAGAGTTTGGAAAGAAAGCAAAAAGAGTGTTCTCAAAATCACACAGTTCTATCTTCTGGAATGATACAGAAGCTCTTAGGAATAGAGCAGAGTCTATAGGCTTGTCTACACAGTGTTGCAATGTCTCCTATAAGGTTGTGATTTCTAAAGTGCACTAATATGTTGCACACTAATTGATCCATGTGGATCCTTCACATGTGCACTAAAAGTTGCTATGTGAAGGTGCACTAGGGAACTTTTAGTGCACACCTGCAGGGTCAGTGTGGACCAATTAGTGAGCAACACATTCGTGTACTTTAGAAATCACACCCACATAGTGCGCATTGCAGCACTCTGTAGACAAACCCTATGTAGTGTAACATAGTGTGTAGTAAGCAAGTCATAAAGTGAAAGAGATCAAGACAGTAAGAAAAACAATATCATGCTCATAGGAAAGGAAAACTACCTCATATACCACATATATATTTCTAGCGGGTCTGAGAAGTTTAGGAATTTGTGATTTGAATATTTATTGGCGGGGGGCATTCGTATCTGAACCTCTAGAACTTGTTTGCAGAGTTAAAGAAGACCGTTTTATCAAGCGATTATGGTGCTATGCGAAACTGAACAGCATGTTAAAGTTTCTGCAATCTCTTCAGTTCAAGAGGTGAAAGTTGATCAGACTGTATTGGAATTCCTTATGTTTTAAGAAGAAACATAAAAACCTGCTGCCTAATTGCTCAGTGGCTTTATGCATGTAAAGCTTACAGTAAGATCCTTCCCAGTAGTGACTCACTTACAAAAGGCATATAAATTGATAGTTACAGGATGTTTTCTATTAGCTCAAGTATAAGAGACCTGTGTTTGCTGGTGCAAAAGGTTGAGTTCTATCCCCTGTGCTCATTAACTAGCAAATGCAGTGACTGCTTCTGAACTGTGCTAAATATGGCCATGAATTCATTACATGGAAAGAAGGAATGTATTACAGAAGTATATAAAGCTGATAACTGTCAGGGGCACATGCTGGAAGTATGACATGAGTGATACCTGGATACTATCTGATTTGCTGTATACCTACCAAGAGTGGAAGTTGTTCATTGCGTTTTTTTTTTATTGACCTCAGCAATACAAATTGTATGCTAGGTATTCTGCTAAGGTCTGCTTTTGTCACCTGACCCCTTTGAACCTAGTTTCCCTTCTAGGCTGGTGAGTCATTGTTCAGAGATGCTCTGCCCCTTCTTGGTCAGGGGGATCCCATATCTTCCCAGTAAACCTTCTTCACAGAACAGAATCCCATGTTATGTATTGCATTATATGTTATAGCCATAGCTATTTTTTTTAAAAGTGATGCAGCACAACTTGCCCCAAACTACCCTTTGAAAACCAAACTGTCTGCTCCTATTTTGAAATCCAAATTACACCATTCACATTCAAATATCCCAAAATTACATTTTTGTCAAGCTCTCTCCTGAACATGGTGTCTCCAGCTTTTATTTCTCAGCCATTATACAAACACAGAATCATAAAGACATGTACACAAGCTTTGTAAAATGGAAAAAACCTTTTAGAATATGAGACTGTCCATGCTGAATCAGACCAATGGTCCATCTAGCCCAGTATCCTGTCTTCCGACAGTGGCCAATGTCAGGTGCTTCAGAAGAATTAACAGAAAATGGAATCATTGAGTGATCCATACCTTGTTGTCCACTCCCAGCTTCTGGCAATCAGAGGCTAGGGACACCCAGAGCCTGGGGTAGGGGAGGAGTGCATCCCTGACAATCTTGGCTAATATGCCAGTGTTGTTAGGTTCTGGAGAGAAGAAAGGAGAGGATGGCAGAATGTCATTGCTAATGATTGGACTGGGGTAAGATTTTTTGGTATCTGTTAGACATTTAACTGAATAACATGGCAAGTCTTAAAAAAACTCCAACACTTTGGCAAAAAATGTCTGTATAGGCCATAATTATAAATCTTACACTGCTCAGAGAAAAAGCAAATATATTCTAACTCATATAACAAAAATCACAAGAACCTTGGCTTTGCTCCCTTCTTTGGTCCTGCATCTAGCACAGACCAGAAAATCTGGCCCTCAAAATGTAAAACTAGTGGAGCAGTTTTTGTTTTGGGACACTAACTTCCAGGGCCTGTGTTATGCAGGAAGTCAAAATGGTCCTTCCTGGTCTTACAATTTACAGATGGAGTTACTTCGAATTTAGGAACTAATCCAAAAGTCATTGAAATCAGTGGAAAGACTCCTATTAAGTGACTTCAATGAGCTTTGAATTGGGAGCTTAGAGTGGTATAAATGACAGCAGAATTAGGCTCTGTACATGCGATAATTATCTGTAGGGCATTATTTGATGTACAGTCATCGTTTTTATGGACTCTTCAAGAGTTGGGTACCATTTGATTTTTAAATTCCTTTTGACCAATTTTCCATTTTATTGATTATTGAATTTCTCTTCTGAGGTTTTAATTTTGGCATTGCTGGGAGGACCTGGAAATGGGCCACATGGACATCCTGGAAATTTCAAAATAGGGCCACTTCTCAATTCTTCAGGGAAAATGCATTTAAAGGGATACTTTGTCAAATGTTTATGTACTGTTATTGCAAGCAGCCAGAATCCATTAAATGAAAGATGTTTGAGATTTTTTTCTAGTTTATTTTACATATTTGAAAAATACTTTGGGGATAGTCATTTTCATTATTTCCCCTGTACATTTGACACATTGTTGGGGTAGGTCTTTCACACAAACAGAGAGAAACTGTCTAAAAAAAATCTACTCCTAAGAGGAAAACATGACTCTAAAATCACAAAGGTTTGCAGGAGACTCCATGGCACTTGTAGTCCCTGAATTTACTTTGAATTAATTCTTTTGAAGCTGACTAGATTTCTGGTGCATGGTGTCTCTTTAACCTCTCTTTCTAAAGAATAAATCTCATCCCCGGATCTACAAGTCTCTAGAGATGGTCTTGTTTGAAATTATATATATGAGTATCATTTCTCCAAGTCCTAAAATGTTTTCTGTGTTCCCAACTGAATCCAAGATGCAATGTTCCATATTGCCCTCACTTCCTCTCCCCACTCCAAAAAAAGAGCAAGGCTAGAATCTGCACTCTCCTATCTGACATGGGGGTCCAGCTGGTGGATCCATGAAGTCAAAGATATCCAGATCCCAGCAGCCCTTCAACATGTGTGATGACACAGGGTATGAATGCTCTGTGTAGGTTTCCCATATCTTGATCCCCACTCAGAGAACCACACCTGTTCCACTGTACTTCTGAACCCATGGAGTGTTGGCCATGACTTGCCCCATAATGTATACCATACTTTGGTCCATGAAGAAATTTATTTTGCCTTTCCTGTCATCAAACAGCTGAAGAAACCACGGGAGATTATAAAAAAACATGGATAAACTGAAGACTTTGGTTCTGATTCTATCTAGTTACCCTTGTGTAAAGAGAACTCTATGAAAGTTCTACTGGCCTAACACTAGTGTGCGACTAAAATGAGGCTTCAATCCAACTGTCACTGAAGCCAACAGAAAAGATACTTATTGAACTCAATGGGAGTTGGCTCAATCCTTTGGTCTGTTGCGTGTAATATGTTATGAAGAAATTGCTTAGTCTAAAATCTGAATAGTTACGGATTGCTTAACTGAATTTAAACATTTAACTCAAACAATTTTTACTTAAAAATTGAATTTTCTGAGCAGTCTCAAGCAGTATTATTGTTAATACTACATAATAAAGTCACTGATACATTTCCCACAGAAATGACTATTTTACTTATTAAGAAAATTATATAGAATGTTGAATATATGGAATCGGTACAATGGAACTCAGAGAAGCAAACTGTTGTAATGTGTTCTGACTCCTGAATGTCTGTGCACCACTGAAGGACAATCAGATCTATCCATATTTATCATTTTGTCATCACTTGAGCTTGAAGAAAGTGTTCCTATTGCTTGTAGCTGAAGAAGACTCTCCTTTGGATCAAGTACCTTTGGAACCAAAGGTCATGATCTAAACATATATAGGAGTGGAAATTCTTAGCTCAGGGATTCCTGGTATTATTATCCAATAGCACTTAAAATCTGCTAAACCCTGTCCTCATAAATGGGGAGACACATCTGATCCCTGAGAGAGCCTACAACCTAAGAAGACAATGAAAGAGAATGATCTTGCAAAAGTTATGCACAATTTTTGTATACATTTTTAAATTTATTTTTGAAGTTGGGTCTATGATCTCACTAATGGTAATCATTGTACCAGAAACATCTGATACAAGAATGAGGGCAGATGCACATGTGATATCCTGACACTTCATTTATTGCAAAAGATGCTTCATAGCAATAAGGTTTGGAAAATGCAAACAGCTGAGCATTCTTCCAGTTTGTCTAGTTTACATACTTTCTGTTTAAAAAAGCTAGGGTAAAATGTGCATTTACAACATCAGATACATAATGCTGGATTCCCATGGTAAAGTTTGTGGATATGTTATAAAAATGTTCCTAGCAGCAATAAAAGAAGTTGAATTTAAAAGGTAATGATAATTTTTAATGCTCTTGCCTAACATCTGGTATTAGACAGTAAGAATGAAGCCAAGTAGAACAGATGGAGCTGGGATTATAGACGAAGCAGGAGAAAGGGAGGTGGGATATGGACAGGTATAAGGCTGTCAAGGTTGGATCGTGCTAGAAAAGGAAAAAAACATCTTAACTACTAAGGTGACTTCCCTCATTCCTTGGCCAGATAGCAGAAAGTTTGGAAGGCAATTCCTCCCCAAGAGTCCTCAAATGAAGACTCCACAAGGATCCATTTTTTCTCTCTCTTTTTCAAAAAATGTATGAGATACTAATTTGGAAGGTTGTCAGATCCCTCAGGCTCCATTGCCACCAATGTGCTGACAATGAGCTTTAAGTTTTTTTTCCCCAAGAGCCAGCCAACGCTGTCACAGTGAATGGGGGGGTGGAGGGGGGAGAGAGAGAGAGAGAGAGAGAGAGAGGTGTATGGTTGTAAAGCAAGTGGCTCAGATTCAATCTATGCAAAATAGAGACAATACTAGTAATCAGACAAATATTTGTAGTAGTAACATATATAAAGATACAGATGTGAAGGGTAAACCTGGATCAGAGGTAGTATCGTCAGAGGTGAGAAGGAAGCAAAGACTGAGAAGAACTTTTGCAAGACTGGTAGTAGTACTAGCAGATTGTATTAAAGCTTATCAGAAGGACAGGAAGGAGGATGAAGGGGATCAAATAAAATCACCGCATTGGATGACAAGCTGTGTGATTCTCTGATATTTGAGAATGTGGCTTCCATTGTTCCAGATTAAGTGCCTTTGGGTTGCTCAAGTATTAGGCAAATATTCACCCAGCTCAGCTCATTTTAGTTCTTCTTTCATTTATAAAAGGGGCAGGTGCCTTAGAGTTTAATCAGTATTAACAGAAGTATGACAGGCTATTTACTTGCGTGACACTTCTACTAATTCTTAGACCTGATAATAGCTTTCCTCCTTATGACACAGAACGCTTTTAAAATGATTGACACTCAATGTTATTATACTCTTAGTGGACTCAGAATTAATTTTAATCAAATGCTGCAGAAAGGCTTTAATTATATTTCTAGAATGTTACCTAAATGTTGTAACATATTTCAATGACATAACAAACTAGTAATTTAAGACTTACTAGATATGATCATTGGCACATTCTATTCTAGTTCTAGTTCTTATAACTAATAAAAAAATTAAGATCTCACTGCATGTGAAATTATAGTTCCTAGTAATGTTAAATAAGTATATTTAAGGACTCTAGAATTCTTAGGCCTGACTTCAAAATAAAATTAGTGTTGACGTGTTAGGGATTAGAAAAATGACAGTTAAATAATCTTTTGGTTTTATAAGGCCAGATTATTTAGTCCATCCAAACGGTTTTCCATGCAGCACCAGAAAGCAGTGGGGGCAGACTTAGCTTTTGGTGCCTTAGGGCTTTACCAATCCTGGGGCAGCTAGGATTGGGCCAGTCCCTTCTGTAATTTAGACCAGTATTCATGGGACTATTCCAGCATCTGGGGATCAACTGGATGCAGCAGAATAGTGGCCATTTTTTCTGGCCACATTCCCTATGCTGGGGTTTAGCACCAGTAAAGGATTTCCACTGCCCTTCCCAGATCTGTCACATTGCTTTACTCAGGTGACCAGCTTGGCTCTCTGAATCTGGACCAAGTGGTATAGTGCCCTCCAGCCAAAAGGTCTCAAAGTGCTTTCCAAACATTAATGGTATGCCTTGCAAATTAATACTGTGAGGTAGGCAAGTAGGACCATATCACCTCCATCTTCCATTAGCTTCTCTGGTCCCTATTAATCTTCGGATCAAATTCAAAACTGCCCTCTTGGTTTTTGAAATACTTCATTGATTCATTCCAACTTCTCAGGCCCCTCCTTTCTAGAGGTGGAACACTCTCTCTAGTCTCGGTTTCATATACCCAGCACCACAGCAGCCCCTGGCTTCCAGGATGTAAAATTGCAGGACAAGTCCTGTATTGATGGAATCTTTGGAGAATTCATCCGCTCTAACAAGTCTCTATGGCATATGTGCTGCTTTGTGGTGCAAAGGGGACAGAAGGATGCCCTAAACAGACAGGTGAGGATTCATCCAGCAGCTAATGCACTGCTGTCTGGCCCTTCAGTCGAGGGGGTTTGACGGGTGCAAACTGTGCTCCTGTGATCCTATGTAGCATAACAGTCCTTTGGTGGATGTTACAAGCCTGTGTAATTTAGAACAGCTCTATGGCTTTTCTAAAGTGGGCTGGGGACAGGGACAGTAGAAAATTGTCCCTAAGATTATATAACTGCAAACTGTTCCTTTGTGGCTCTCCTCTCGGCACGTATACGCACAGCTTAGAATTCAGGACTATATAAGAGCCTGCATTATAATTTTTCTTAAGATGCTTGGAGCTAAAACTCTGGATCCAAACAACGCCTATTCTTGCAGAAGTTCACATCTGAATCTGAATGTCATTCTTGGAGCCCAAGAAATTATTAGGGTGCATTACGTATATCTTCCATATGGTTAGACTAAAATAAACAAGGGTTAACAAAAACATACCTGTTAAGGATTTCTCATAATCTGCAGTTGTTTTGTCAAAATTGCTGCCCCTTGAAATACAATATTTATCTACTCCCAGCTGCCTGCTTGAAATTCAGCAATTTGAAAATATTAGCAGCAAGCACTAGTTTAAACAAAAAAGAGTTACAGTACAATGCTCAATTTTTCTGTCTCTAAAGCAATTCATTTGAGGATCTTTATGTAGTAAAATCTCTTTATAGGGAAATCTCAACAGACCCTTTCAAATGAAACTAAGGGATAGACACCGTATGTTTATTCATTTTTATCTAAAAATTTCTTTCTGGAGGGAAGTGTCTGAATAACAGGTCTGAAAGTTAATTAGACAATTCTGTGGCAAAACATTTGGCAAATTAAAAAAAATCCTTTTCTCTGGCATTTAGAAGGCAGAAAAAGAGCAAAGGGAATTGGTGAAATGTTGTGAAACCTTCAAAATGGCATATTAGAACATATAAAAGCCTTTTGACATTTGGAACTTTTAAGACCAGTCCTCCAGGGTTACTCATTGTTGAAAGGAATACATTAACCACAACAATCCTTAAAATAAATTACGGGAGTCAGTTGAATTAAGTTGTAGTGACTGAACTACAGTAATTATTTCAAAAGGAAATTACACTCCAAAACAGCACCAATAAAAGGCCCAGTTTGACTAGATTACATGCAACAAAACTGAATTTGCATGAATATAACCTGGCTTTACATAGGTAGAATGTGGGTTTACACAGGGGGTAATACTGTAGTTGAAATCCGTTCTTAAAATGCCTGATGAGTTAATGGATAAGAGAACTGATGACACATCATTCACAGAGGATGTGGGCATACCACTAGCAGTTCAGGTATTGTACTGCTAAACATGGGGTATGTGTAAGATTCAGATTCACAAATAAGTAGGATTTTTGCCTGAGCTCCACTCTGAATAATAAAAACAAAACATGTTTCCCTGACCTCTTGTCCTCCCACTTCATCCTGTCTTTTATGTGTTTTTCTTTTAGACTGTACTTTTCCTGGGGTGGAAGCTGACTTAGATGTCTGCATCATCTACAGCACTGAATACTTAAACTATTTTTGGCCATCAAATTGCTTAGATCTTCTCATGAACCTGAAACAGTGAGAGTTTGTTCACTGAGGAACAGAGGAACTGTCAGAGAGTATTGGAAATATACAAGTTAAGACTAATTCTCAAATGTATTTAAACTGTTTTACAAACCTAGGATGGCTTCATAAAATCCAATTGAGTTTTGTCTCCTTAGTACCGAAGCAATTGATTTTGCATCTAGTGAAATCCTTATGAGTGAAAATATTGCCTAGACATCTTAATATTGCAATATTATCTCATGCAATTAATAGTTCATGAAATGTTGGGGCCTTTCTGCTTCCATTTGGGCTGGCAATAGCAAGAGAACATCATTCCTAACAGTGTGTTTAAGTGTGGCTAGGCATAGGGAGTGCATAACAACCTAAATAAAAAAATGTGGGGGGGGGAAGGGGAGGAGAAATATTTTTGGGGAACCTGCAAAAAGGTTTTGTTCAGGTTGCTTCCTATTTCATCTGAAATAAATTGCCCCTAACTAATTGTGTCAAGTTATACATGCTCTTTGAAGTTTACATCTGGAACTCTCCTGGGCTGATGCCATGCTGTTTCAGATTTGTCTTTGAATATGGCAGGGACAGGGAGATACTTTGACTAAGGAAGTGGCGTTAGGGAAGCAGAGTGGGATTTGAAAAGAAGGCCATCCATCTGCCCCCAGCTTTAGTGGCTAAGGCCAGAGTTCCTTGAGTATAGTTGGCTTGAACTCCCCTCTGACCTAAGTAGTAAGTGAGGGACAAGACTGGCTCCATGCAGTGATGAGCTGCCAAAATCTTAACAGCCTGTTCCCTATAAAAAGTTCTGATTTAAGGGATGTGCTAAGAGATGGAGGGGGCGGGGGTGTAGTGGCAGGGAAGAGATTGCACAGAGGCAAACGGGGCTCGTTGCAGGGGGTGCAGTGGCGGGGAGGAGTGGCACAAGGGAGAAGTGGGCAGGAAGTGGTTGTTACAAGGGGCTGGCAGGCGGGGGTGTGTGTGTATGTGCCCGGGGTTGTTGCAGGGGGGTGAAGGTGGCAGGGAGGGGTTTGCATAAGGGAGGAGTAGGCAGGAGGGAGATGGCAGGCGGGGGGTCCCGAACTTGATGCGGGGTGAAGGTGACCATGGCTGGCTGCAGTGGGGTTGCCGGGTGGAGGTTGCCCAGAGGCAAAAGTGGCAGGACGGGGTGGGTTGTTGGGGTTGGGGGACAGGGGAGAAGGTAGCTGGTCAGTGGGCGTTGGAGGGGGTGGCACTGGCTGGGGAAGGGGTGCCCAGGTTGCTCCCACATACACCATTCCCCAGGCCAGGGACTGGACCTGCCCACCCCCCAACGCTCCACGGCCCGTGCAGCTCCCCGCAACCCAGCTAGGTACCTTGCAGGTGGAGTAGACACCCAGCTTCTCCGCCCGAAGAGCAGAGTGCAGCTCGGCTCAGCCCGCGGTGCGGGGAAGAAGGTACAGCTGCTAGTGCTAGACCCTCCCTTTCCCCGCTCCACAGCCGGCTGCTCCCCCGGGGGGAGGGACTGGCCGCGCCGCGGGCGGCCCCTCTGCAGCCGGGAAGCAGTGGCAGCCTTGTGCTCCGCTGTTTAAAAACAATTTGGGGGGCACCGCTTTTTGCCGCCCCCAACCACTTGGCGCCCTAGGCGGCTGTCTAGACCGCCTAGTGGTTGCACCGGCCCTGCCCAACAGACCCCCCCGGAACTCCCATGCCTACCCAACCCCCGTTCCCCGTCCCCCCCATTCCCCATCCCCTGACCGCCCCCCCCGAACCTCCACCCCCTCCAACTGCTCCCTGCCCCTTATCCAACCCCTCCTCCCAGCCCCAGCCTGGCCCCCTTACCATGCCGCTCAGGGCAGCATGTATGGATGCCGCGCGGCCCGCTGGAGCTCGCAGCTCCACCCCCGTCCCATGCCGCTCAAAGCAGCACGAGCTGCAGAGCTGCCCAGGAATGGCCCCGAGCGCTGGCCCCGGCGGCGCGACACACTGAGGCTTTGCAAGAGGGGGAAGGCGGGGAAGGTGGGGGAGGGGCCGGGGGAGCCTCCCTGGCCGGGTGCTCAGGGAGCCGTAACAATTTTTAACAATCGGTTCTAAAACTGGTTCAAAATTTAACAACCGGTTTCGTGCGAACCAGCTCCAGCTCACCACTGGCTCCATGTAAATCACAGATGGCTTCCTTTGAGGTATAGAAAAACTGGGATATGTGGTGCACGGGAGCCATGTTTGTAGTCCTTGGTTTTGGCAAGGCCTGCTGGGAAGTTCAGTTGTACATTAAGAGCATTCAGAGAGCTGCAAGGAGCCAGACTATCTGACCAGTGTCTTCTCGAATGCAAGGGCAAATAATCCACTTTTTTATGTTTAATTCAGTAATCATTTATTTGTGGCATCTGGAACCCATACACCATATACTCGGTGTAGTTTTTTCTGTTTCTATTTGGAGCAGTTTAAAAATAAGAATACCTGACAAAGATAGCTTTCTGTTTAAACTGTTCAGAGGTGATGTAAAGAACTGCACAGAGGAATCATTTGCAGAGTACAACAACAAATGTTATTCATACCATGAAGCTTCAGAACTATGCTACATATTCTTGAGTGCTATCTATGGGCTCCTTACCTATTAACTCTTGATATATATACATTCCAAGGAGTTGAATTTCTGTTGATCAGTCTATGCCACTAACTATAACAAACCAAGAAAGTAAAATCAGGAATCCTTGTAATCTCTCAAACTATAGAACATCTTTGTCCTGTAGATTTGAACACAAATCTTAGTTTATTAAATTTCATTGAAACACCAATCCTTTCTAAAATAAATAAATATAGCATTCATTTTTTGTTATCAGATCCTTTTCCAGATTTTCTAAGAAAGCTAACTGCTTGGTATATAAAGTTTCTCTGCAGCTGCAATGGGGCAGACTTGGCTAATCTTTAAAAAAAATTAAAACCCTATTTTATTTTTGCAGGATTTCAAGTTGTTATATAAAGTGGTTGGAAGACTAAATGACTCAGTTCAGATCCTGAGAGCAAAATGTTTCTCTCACAACTACTGTGCTATAAATTGGATAGCTGTGCTGTCACGTTCTCCTAAAATTCAAAACTTACCATTAGAAAGAAACAAAATGTGTCAACCTTAGCAACACCCACCCAAAGTAGAGGATGGACAATTCCAAAATAATGAGTCTTCAAAGCAGACCAGCACTCTTACTGACTCCCCAAGTAGTTAACTTCAACATTGACCATACTCTGGGGCATACATATTGACTGTCAAAGAGGTGACAGCACCCATTTTATTCTTGACTTTTCGTCTTTGGCCATTTGTTCTTCACGAATTGCAGAGAAGTAGCAGCTCAAAAAGCTACAGGTAAATGTAGCTGTTACAATTGTCCACAGGTAGGATTTGGTAGACACTCATCCCTCTTTTAGAGACTGCAGTGAACGCAATTGTTTTAGGAAACCTTTGATATTTGAAATTGTCTCCTGATCACGGTAAATACTAATTGAGTGTGTGATGTTAAGGAAAAACAAAGAGGGAACTGGAAGGAGTTACATTTTCTCTGACACTTTATGGAAATAGAGCTGGTCAAGAATTTTTCAACAAATCATTTTCAATCAAAACATGCAGTTTGTTGAATCTAAAATTATTTGTGAAATAGGGTCTAGCTTGACGAATTTCCCAATTTGAAAAAAGAATGTAGAGAAAATTTTGAAATTGTCAAAACATTGTGTTTCAACATTCTCTACATGAAAAATTCTGGTTAGAGTAACTATTTGTTTAGAAATTTCAGCTAATTAGACTAAAAAAACCTTGAAAAGTGAAAACAAGGCCAATCAAAATTAGATACTTCAATTTCATTGACTCAAAATGGAAAAAATAATTTTTTTTGATTCATGAATATTGTCAAGATTGACTTTTAGTCCCAATTTGATAAAGGAAAAAACTCCAAACTCTCAGGGCAGCAGTGCAGGTGCACCACTGTTGCGCTTCAGTGAAGACCCTACTATGGGAGACACTCTCCTGTCAGCGTAGTTAATCTTCCTCCACAAGAGGCATTTGCTGTGTTGATGGAAGAAGCCCTCCCATCAGCTTAGCTCTGTCTACACCGCTTTAAGTATGTCACCCGGGGTGTGGATTTTTCAAACTCCAGAATGATGTAGTTATCCAGTGTAAGTTTATAGTGTAGATCTGGCCTCAAATATTCCTGAGACAGGAAAAATGTCATCCACAACTCTAAGTGGATACTCTGCTGAAAAAGTAGTAGACATCAATACCTTATACTTTCTGTAGCAGAAACCACTTCAATGGGGACATTCCTGGTGGCAGCTACTGTTTAATGGAGGGGTTCCTGGGCAAGGTTGGATTAAAACAGTCTGCAGCCATAGGCACACCACAACCTGGGATCCCTAATGGCTCAACCCTGTACTCTGGCCAGCCCCTTTTTCTTGGAGTATTGGTGACAGGGGTTTCCGCCCTCCTTCCAAGAAAGGTTGGGGCAGCTGCATAAGACGTCCATGTACCCCTATGAGTGGGAGCATTGGCCCCTCTGACACGTCCTAGAAAGGCAGGGATGGCAGCAGGGTCTCCTTGTACTTACCCCTGAATCTGTTTGGGTGAATAGGCTGGGCCTGCTGCACTCTTCTCCAGCCACGCACTCAGATGTTCTCTGCTGGGCTGCTTTTAGCGAAGCCCTACAAAACACCACAATGTGGAATGAAAACCCTATTGAGATGGATGGGAACTCACACGTCTCAAGTTGTTTCCAGATTCAGGTAGTCATCACTGCATCAGCTACACTAACGTCACATTTTCAAGCTTTACTTCACGGCCATGAAAGCTAGAAACCTGTGTCTTAAAAGAAAAAGATGAGATTTTGATATCACATAACTCAAGGAGCTGGGGCCCTAGACATGGAGCTATAGTGTCTGTGCCTCAATCCAGACCTGTTCCTAGGGGACAGTCTCTTCCATGAGAAGAACCTGTGGCACTAAGCTGCCCTGGAGCAGAGGATAGCCACAGAATGGCGTGGTGCCATCAGGATGACACAGGCTTTTTTGGCAACCTGTCCAAAATGCACATGGACCTTGGAAGCTCCAAACCCTGCTCCTGATGCAGCTGGCTCCAACTAACAACACCAGCAGAAACTCTGCAAAGGGAACATTCCAGGCCCTTCAGTGGGTTTGCCACAAGAGGACCCAGTGCTGTCATCAGAGCTGAATGGGAAACAGTATTCCCATCCTGAGTAAAAGTGGGAGATTTCAAAAGTTTTTACTGTCCCAAATAGTTTTTTGTGGAACTGAAATCCCACTATTTTTGATTTTGGAAGCAGTAAAAGAGATTGCTGCTGAAATGAAGCATGCTCCATGATCTCCCCAGTTACCCAGTGGGTGGGCTGGCTGCCTGCTGTGGAGCTGTTGCTCTGGATTTGAAGGGTTTGTGTATCCCAGATGCTGATTAAGCAAATGGCAACAATATTGTGTGCATTGAGCCACCACAAATTAATAAATTAGAACATCTAGTTAAGAGTTCATTTAAACAAGCAGGCCTTCTGGAGAAGGTGAAAGCTAGCTGTAGGCTTGTAGTTTCTAATAATTGGAATGGGAGAAGGGGGAAAAAACAACAAATTAAAAAAATAAGTAATAAATCCTTAAGTTTGGGAGCCTTTACTATAAAAGCTCATTATAACTAAACTTATTAAAAATATTGTTAATAAATTATTAAAATTTAAAAAAAAACCAATACATGTCACTAAAAGCTGTATGTCTTATAAAACACAATTATAACAAAACTAAATAATAAAACGGGCTTTAAAACAGTTCCCTAAAGCTATCCTAAAAAAATTTCCTAATACCATACTCGCTGGTGGGGAAGCGACTGGCCATCATGGACCTGCTGTTAATTACTCATTATCTCTAATTCTAGGTAATTTCTAAAAATGTTCTAAACCTATTGCTTATGTCTGAGTAGGCTTAAATGTAATAAATTGTAATTTTAAATACAGGCATGCTTACTTGTATTAGTCTTTCATCAGCCGAAAGCACTGTGTTCCCATTAATTTATTCCTAACACCACCTAAAGTAAATCCGTTACCACTGTTTTAAGTTCTAAAAACCCTGGGTAACAGAGATAGGGACTCTGAAAGCCCTGCCTTCTTTTGGCTGAAACAGATATGTTTCCTGCCCATTTCATAGCTGCCTAACACTGAATAGCAGCAGCGACATTGACCAAACTCTTGTTGTCAAAGACCATGTCAATTTCAGTCTGCACTTGCCAGGACTGCCAGGAACCTGCGGAGCCTGAAAGCCCAGGAAGCATTGGGTCCTCAGTAGCCTGCCTGTCAGGCTCAAGGATAATTGAGAGCTTGAAGTCCTGTGTGTGCCAGCTCCCAGTTTAGCAGCTTTAGGCAGGTGAGTTGGCAGGAATCCAGGCAGAGTTCCATCAAAACCCCGCCTGGAGTCTGTAAGAAGTTCATTGAAATCAAACTGTTCCCCCTAAATGGTTCAATTAAGACGAATCAGCAAATTCCAATGGGAAAAAAATGTTTTGCCAGAATTTTTCCAACCAGTTCTACTGTTCACATTGAAGCATTTGCAGTTTACTGTTTTGAATGATTTAATTCTGTTAAGCACTTTGGGGTAACTTTGCATGAAAGACACTGTACTCAGAAAAAAGTTGCATTCTCAGCTTATAGTTTTGTTACACAATGAAACATTTTATTTACAATTGCCCTTTTTGTCTTTCTATATTTCTGCTTCCTGCTGGTTTTCAAATAGCTTTCATGTCCCTGCAATTGCCAACTGCAAATTGAAAATACGTGCATATTGATATCACAGAAATAAGAAAACAATTACATTAAAAAGCCAAGATATTTTCACTGCACATTTACATTTTCCCCGATGTACAGCTGAAAGGGAAATATTTATATTTTCAGTGCTTGAAAAACCCAGGCACCATTCCAAAAGGAACTAAGTCACCAAGATGCGATGTTTTCCATTTATTTGATGGCATTAGTACAATTTTTGCTTGAATAAAAAAAAAGGACTTTTTATATCACATGTAGGTTGCCTAAAAATTCCCTGTTTTTTTCTGTTGAATTACTAACCAAGGCTTATTATGAAACTGACAGGAACAATACTTGCAATATAATAGCATTATATAAAAATGAAATATAACTACTCTTACTACCTATTCCTTCTGTGGTCAGAAACAAGCAATATTATTTAGGGTTATCGTGAGCTGTTGGCTACAGCTCTAGCCACAAACCCTTTTTAAATCTGCATGATAAACCATGGTTTTACCTTTCCTTTCACCTACCAGGTTCACTCCTACAGTAGCTCATTCTATTTGCTTGTTACTTAGCAAGAAGGCCAGTCTGAATCTAACACTATACCTAGTCTTCCACTCTCAAAGCACGTGAGAAGATACCGCTTTTCCTGAAAGAAGATTTTGTCACTAAAAGAGAATTATTGGATTGCAGTGTTAGCCTCAGTCCTCCAAAGGATTTAATTTTGAACACTGGGCCAGATTTGACCCTGCTTTATATCAGCTTCTGCCACCATAAAGCAGGAGCCCTGGTGTCTGAAAGTCTGGTGGAGCTAGGCAGCAGAGCCATTTCATGCCCGAAAGTGGGCAGTGCTCTCTGGGTAGAGGGCAGGGCTAGTGCAGTCAGGTGAGGCATTAATCCTAGCTCTCCTTAATGCAGCTTCCATTAGCTGGGTACCTATGGGGTGGGTTCCAGGTGGAATTAAAGTTGCTGTCCCCTAGAATGATACCTTAAGGTACAGTGGGGATGGAAACTGTATCTGCTCTTCCCCACTGGGGAAGGTGCAGAGCAAGGTGGACCTTATTGGCACAGAGGAAATTTCACCACAGACTGCATTAGCTGGGCTGAATTTAAAAACTCTGTCTTTTAAAACTGTCACTCTGCCTGATTTTCTAACCTCCAATAGCACCCAAAAAACCAGTGATCAAGGTGAATTACTATGAGAGAGATGAGCTGTAGCCGCTAGAATCCAATGAGTAATAACACACATTAACTGATGAAAAGAGTGAGG
This sequence comes from Eretmochelys imbricata, assembly GCF_965152235.1. Taxonomy (NCBI): domain Eukaryota; kingdom Metazoa; phylum Chordata; order Testudines; family Cheloniidae; genus Eretmochelys; species Eretmochelys imbricata. The sequence goes on along the minus strand of NC_135572.1, from coordinate 307,541,887 downwards.
TTGGGAGTTCTGTATAACTTCAAAGATGTTATAAGCCTGGCTTAACAGAGTGTGGGAGTGGCCTACAAGATGGATAGCAATTCACTCCATTCTGAGCAATGTCAGAGGATCAAGGGATATTTCTACTTTCAGCCTGCTTTCAGAGCTGACACATGCTTAAAAACATCCACTTTGCACAGTGAAAGGGCCAGGAAGAATCACAGCCTTAGTTATAAAGATGTGACCAGATGTAATTCCTGTTTTTTCTCACATCAAAATTTCACCTTCACCCTGCTGAAAGCTCTCTACAGTGATAACAGTGACTTGGGTGTATTGAATTAAGATAGCATGAACATTATAATGCAAACACCTGCCACTGATAAAGCCAGTCTCCTTCAGGTAAGCAAGCTGCCTTTTTGCAACAATGCTATTAAAGGCTTTGCTGAGATATTTATGTTGCTTAGGGCTATGGGTCATAAGGAACCACACTTTCTTTCTTTGGGTTAAATCTTGCTGTTGTTGCAGCCATTGGCAAAATACAAGTCCTTCTCAATGGGACCAGAATTTGGCCCTTTACCATTTGATATAAGACCATTCCAGGTGTCTAGCTTTTCCTGTGGGAGTTATCTGGTGACCTGAAGCATTTAACATGATTACTCAATTGACCTAGAGGATGATTAAAATCTTCCAAAACCCCGTCTCACTAACGTATCTTCTTTAGTTATATACGAAGTGTAATTTCCATTATTTCAGCAGGGAAACACCAAGAATTCAAGGAAGACTATTCCTCAATAACAGTGATTTAAGAGATAAAAGGCTAAGAGGTTATGTTCTGGGGAAGACTTAACACCCCCACAGAATAGGTGTAAATAGCAGAATTGGAATAAGAACGGCCATACTGGGTCAGACCAAAGGACCATCTAGCCCAATATTCTGTCTTCTGATAGTGGACAATGCCGGGTGCCCCAGAGGGAATGAACAGAACAGGTAATCATCAAGTGATCCATGCCCTGTCTCCCATTCCCAGCTTCTGGCAAACAGAGGCTAGGGACACCATCCCTGCCCACCCTAGCTAATAGCCATTGATGGACCTATCCTCCATGACTTATCAAGTTCTTTTTTGAACCCTGTTATAGTCTTGGCCTTCACAACATCCTCTGGCAAGGAGTTCCACAGGTTGACTGTGTGCTGTGTGAAAAAATACTTCCTTTTGTTTAATCTTATAGTGATTTGCATGTCTGATACCAACGCAGTTTAGAATAGCAATTATATTAGCTGTTCCAGGAGTGATACCCAGCCCACCACCTTCAGTTAATCAACATGAGCAAAATTGATTATCAACAATATCATTTTTGGCTATCTTGCCTATGATAATGATGCGGAGCAGAGACTCTAGGAGAGACATTCCTTCTAGTAAAAGAGTAAGACCAAATCTTGAGAACAGAGACTCTTCAGCTCTCATAGATGTCAGTGGGAGTTCTAGGTTCTCAGCACCTTTCAGGTTTTGGTCTCTAGTGCAGCTAGGAAAACAAAACCCAGTCATGAGAATGAATAAGTCTTCCGGCATCAATCTCATGAAAGGCTGAATGGCTAAATTTCACCTTTCCATTACCCTTTTTTCCTATGGAGTTGGGTTTGAACGCTTTGTAAGAGATACTAGCTCTCCATGATCTAGACATTGTTGCTAGGAGCCCAACGGAGCTGTTTGAAAAATGGCTAGCTAAAATCTGGAATACACTGGGAAAATGAATGGTAAAATTGTGAAAAAGACTGAAGCAGAATAATACTTCAATACATTCCTTGGTTACCACTACTGCAGCGTTCAAATGAATGCTAGGACAAAAATAGCAACTAATCACTAAAGAGTTGTCACTTCATTTGTGAATCTAAAAATCACACAGCCTTCTCAAATAGCTTTATCAGAAAGCAGCCAATCAATTCTTAGGGGAAGAAAAATTGGAAGCTGGTCTTCGGGCCAAATGGGCATTAGAATGCTACTTGGAGAGGCCTAGCCCCCAGGATCCTCAACAGGTTATGAGAGACCCCAATGAGCCATCACTACCTGCTGGGTTCCATATTAGAACTAGAAGGTTCCAACAAGGCTATATTTGGATGTCTGATGAGTCTACATAGGGTAATAAGGAGAATGGCAATCCTATTTAGCCTTTGAGCTGGCTGATCATCTAATCTTAATATAATCTAACGTGTTTTAAGGGGCTGGTTGGCTCCTGAAGTGTATCCTATGGATCCCTGGGATGGAGAAGTTTCCTTCTGGTTTCTTAAGCTTTGTGGGGCATCCCCATGAACCTCCCCCTACTTGTGGGTGCTTTCCCAAGAAACCTCCTTACAATGGAGCCCTACCCCCATGCACCTTCTAAAAACTGCAGGAGTGGAACTTCCCCCTTATTGATCTCCAGAGATCTACCTGGAAAAGGATGGAAGAATGTATTGCAGAATGTCTTTGTTTTCCCCATTCTCCTACCCTCCTGTAGACTTCATACGGACCCCAGGAAGGGATCTCCTTTCCTGTGCAACTCTTAGAAGTCTGTAGGAAAATAGGCTACCCTCCTACTGTTCTTAGGAAGTATATAGGACTGGGGAATCCACTCCTCTAAACACTGATAAGTCATCAGGAAGGAGGACAAAGAAACACTGTGGATCTAATTTACCTAGATTTTAGTAAGGCATTTGATACCGTGCCGCATGGGGAATTGTTAGTTAAATTGGATAAGATGGAGATCAATAGGAAAATTGAAAGGTGGATAAGGAATTGGTTAAAGGGGAGACTACAACGGGTCCTACTGAAAGGTGAACTGTCAGGCTGGAGGGAGGTTACCAGTGGAGTTCCTCAAGGATCGGTTTTGGGACCGATCTTATTTAATCTTTTTATTACTGACCTTGGCACAAAAAATGGGAGTATGCTAATAAAGTTTGCAGATGATACAAAGCTGGGAGGTATTGCCAATTTAGAGAAGGACAGGGATACCCTACCGAAGGATCTGGATGACCTTGTAAACTGGAGTAATACTAATAGGATGAAATTTAATAGTGAGAAGTGTAAGGTCCTGCATTTAGGGATTAATAACAAGAATTTTAGTTATAGGGATGCATCAATTAGAAGTAACGGAGGAGGAAAAGGACCTTGGAGTATTGGTTGATCATAGGATGACTATTAGCCGCCAATGTGATATGGCTATGAAAAAAGCTAATGCGGTCTTGGGATGCATCAGGAGAGGTATTTCCAGTGGTGATAAGGAGGTTTTAGTACTGTTATACAAGGCACTGGTGAGACCTCACCTGGAATACTGTGTGCAGTTCTGGTCTCCCATGTTTAAGAAGGATGAATTCAAACTGGAACAGGTACAGAGAAGGGCTAGTAGGATGATCCGAGGAATGGAAAACTTGTCTTATGAAAGGAGACTCAGGGAGCTTGGCTTGTTTAGCCTAACTAAAAGAAGGTTGAGGGGAGATATGATTGCTCTCTCTAAATATATCAGAGGGGGAGAGGGATACCAGAGAGGGAGAGGAATTATTTAAGCTCAGTACCAATGTGGACACAAGAACAAATGGATATAAACTGGCCACTAGGAAATTTAGACTAGAAATTAGACAGAGGAGTGAAGTTTTGGAATAGCCTTCCAAGGGAAGCAGTGGGGGCAAAAGATCTATCTGGCTTTAAGATTAAACTCGATAAGTTTATGGAGGAGATGGTATGATGGGATAACATGGTTTTGGTAATTAAATATTCATGGTAAATAGGCCCAATGGCCTGTGATGGGCTATTAGATGGGGTGAGATCCGAGTTACCCAGGAAAGAAATTTCTGTAGTATCTGGCTGATGAATCTTGCCCATATGCTCAGGGTTTAGCTGATCGCCATATTTGGGGTCGGGAAGAAATTTTCCTTCAGGGCAGATTGGAAGAGGCCCTGGAGGTTTTTCGCCTTCCTCTGTAGCATGGGGCACAGGTCACTTGCTGGAGGATTCTCTGCTCCTTGAAGTCTTTAAACTACGATTTGAGGACTTCAATAGCACAGATATAGGTGTGAGGTTTTTTTCTGTAGGAGTGGTGGGTGAAATTCTGTGGCCTGCATTGTGCAGGAGGTCAGACTAGATGATCATAATGGTCCCTTCTGACCTAAATATCTATGAATCTATGAATCTATGAGGAAAATGCCCCCCAAGTCATCTGCATTCCACATTTCCATGTTAGGCCAGTTTAAAAAACAAAACAAAACTAAGGTAATCCACACCCAAACTTTAAGATGAAATTAAGGTCATCGTTATCTTTCAAAATTTGTTTACATTGAAAACAAAATCAAACATGTTACATGCCCAGAAAACTGAACATGAAGGCTAGTACTTCCCCAACAAGCAAAGCCAACCCAAACAGAACCTTTGATTGGCTAAGAATTGTGCACATTTTATTAGTTTTGTAGCCTGGATTTGCTTGCCTCTCACCCCAACACGCTTTTGTGTCTCATCTAACTTTTGCACCTTGACTTTTAGACTAAGTTCTCTGGTGCAGTGACTGTCAGTTTCTATATATATGTACAGTGTTTAGCACAATAGGGCCTTGGCCTCCTTGGCTTCCAAGTGCTTCCACAATACAAATGTTAATAATAGTAATAATTCTGCCATGACACTGTTGTCACAATATAAGATTGTCTTGTTGATTTAGAAATTATTGTACAAAGTTGCTTTTATAGTTTGAAAGAAGGAAGCCCACATGTTCATTTGGACACATTTAAGGGAGAGAACATCAGTTCAGAGTATCTGCTCAGGAGGTTGTTTGAAGTTGTTCTCTTGAATTGTTTTGCCAATTACACCAGTGGGAGTAAAATCGAGCACAAGACTAACATGAACAATGACCAGATTCTCATGAAATGTGCCAATATTTCTGTTAGTTATCTTTGTAAGCATATATCATCTTAAAAGAATCCTTAATTATATCACTTACATGCTCCCCCTCCAGTCATATAGTATTGATATGTGTATTTTAACTATTCCAGTATTTGATTTGCAGTACAGTAGTTGCATTTCAGCCTTTCAATGAGTATTTTCAGTCTCATATGTTGCATTTGTGGTACATATTCTTGTTTCAATCCCTTGAGTTTAAATGTTCCTCATGACCCTAGACAGTACAGTACTATTTGCACATAGCAAAAACTGCAAGATTCAGATGGTTTCCAGTTCTACTTCCCTTTTCCTTCAGCAAGTTCTTTTTCTACTGAAGTTTTCTGGTTTGGGGGATTTTATTTTTTAATCTTGATCAAAAATCATATTAAGTGTTTGAGTTTGGGGTGCCTGAAAAAATGGTACTTTTCTTGAATGGTCCAATGGAAAAGATCACTTTTTCATAATTCAAAAAGAGCTAGAGCTAGAACCTTCAAACTTAAATTCCAAGTGTGATTGGATCAGCTAGTGTGGACCATTGTGTGGCACCTCACTGAAGTCAGCTGTGGTGGATCAAATTACAAGATCAAGGCCCTAGGCTTGTTTTATAATGATCAATGAGGAAGTACATTTCAGTAAGTTAAGTATTTAAGTCTATGGATTTATAAATGCATCATTTTTCATGCATGCATGTTAGAAATGTCTATTCATTCTCTCCCACTCCACCAATATAATTAACATTAAGGAAATGTTTGTCCAAGATGCAATTTAAGGATACCTTCAATCAAGGATGCCTCATTAAGAGCTCCTGAGATACAGAGAGCTAATGAAAGCCTCTTGTGTTAGATATTTTGTTAAGGACTCCCTCAGTTAAGGATATCTCAGTTTGAGACACTTGAACTAATGAAGTAGGCAGCTTCATCTGGGGAATTATCTATGAAATGTGCACTGCTAAAGTGACAGGTTTCAGAGTAGCAGCCGTGTTAGTCTGTATCCGCAAAAAGAAAAGGAGGACTTGTGGCACCTTAGAGACTAACAAATTTACTTGAGAATAAGTTTTCATGAGCTACAGCTCTCTTCATTGGATGCATCCGATGAAGTGAGCTGTAGCTCACGAAAGCTTATGCTCAAATAAATGTGTTAGTCTCTAAGGTGCCACAAGTCCTCCTTTTCTTCTTACTGCTAAAGTGATTTAACAATGCTGAGGTGACTCTGAAGTCGAGGCTCATCCAAACCACTCAATCCCAATTAAATACATTTTCAGAATAATTTTATAATGTATTTCTTGTTTAGAAAAATAACAGAGATTAAATGACAGAGAGAACACTGTTAGATTAAATGTTCATAACTCAGGAAATTCAAAACATTTAAAAGGACTGATTCAGATTCTCATTTACCCTTGTGTCAATCAGCTGTAAGTCAGCTGAAGCTGATGGAATTACACTGGTGTAGAACTATCTACTAGCACTCTCTATTGCACTCCTTGGATGTCTTTAGGACCTGCCGGACATGGTATGGGTGTGGCAGTGGTCCCATTTCTCTTGTACACTAGCAGGCTGATGCAGACCAGCACTTAAGGACGTACACTTGTAGTAGGTGTTGCAGGTAAGTGTATTCTTCCCAGCAACCCTGGAGGCATTATATGTATTCTTTATCTCCAGAGGCATTAAGTCTCTAGTGTCCCCGTGAATGGGCTCCTTTCCCCCCTTCTCAGGACAGCTCAGGTTCTTAGAGTTCTATACGTACAATGGCTGCCATTAAAGACTCAGTTGTCAAAAATAGTTATCTGAGATACAGTCATCTTCCTATACTCTGAATACTGCAGTGTATCAGATACCATTATGATGTAACTATTAGTGAATACTGATTAGCAGTGAACACAGTGTAAATGCACACATTCTTCCTGCTGTGCTGTACTTATTTCTTTTATAACACTATAGTATGTAAAGAATGTTTGCTAATATACTAAACTAATTGATGTTCTATCTAGATATTTCTAATGCACCAGTCACTTTAGCCTTTGGGCGCCAACTGAATTACACAGAGAAACAGTCTGCAAAAGTATACTCACCACCATTACATTTGAAATGCTTCTGTGTGGGGTGGGATGGCAGGGTAAAGGGAGCAAAGTCAGAGGGGGACCTGTAATATTTTATTCCAGTATGTCTTGGATAACAAAGTTGGTCCATTCTTTAAGGAATGTATTGGTTAAAACCTTTTGCAAAGAGGGATTTTGCAAAAAAGATGGTATATACACGCATCACAGAACTATGTCCCTAATGACACCACTCAGCAAACATCATTATGCTGAAGTTGCAACTTTATCTAGTGCTTTTTGTCTTACTGGACCAAAGAGATAGCATAGCTGTAACTGTCTATGCTCACTTTTAAGATGTGAAATAGCAGAAAGTTTTTTAATGAGGACAAAACTAGATCCATGCTGTAGGTTATTCTCTATTAGAAAAAATCAGTGCAATATTTATATATCCTCTACTGATGAGAACAACATATCCTTACTGGTGATAAAATGTCATGTCGTGGTTAACTGACATGTTTTGTCCTTTGCCTCTTTCAGGATTTTGGTATTATGAATAGAAAAAATGAAATCCAGACATACAATGAATAATCTAGGTAGCAAGGGAGAATAGAGGAGGGTTGAGAGAGAAGTGTACTCTTAAAATGCATGCAGAGCTGTGAATCCATGTACAGATCCTTTTCTGAAATGTAATAGTTCCCAATTGCTAACTTTTCTTTGACTTAGTAGGTTAGGGCTCTTCAAGGAGCCAGGAGTCCTGCTGCCACTCATGATCAACCTGCAGGGCTCCAATTAAAGCTCACTCTTACCCTGGGAGCTGAATATACAGGCCCCTACAGCATCCCACATCTTTTCTAAGGTATCAGAAGGTGTTGGAGATTTCCCACAAGGTAATATATCATACTGCCCTACACCAGCCAATAAATAGGCCTCTTGATTTTTATTAGAAAATTCAAAAAGGTTCCCAGATTAAAACTCAGTTTCATAAATCTGTAAATTCAAAGTTTAGAGCTGTGTGAGTTTGTAGATGCAGGCATGGCTTCTAGCCCTGGAAACAAGCATTAGACACATCTGGGGTTCTTCATCCCTAACGTTCACAGAGAATTTGTGAGTTAGACATGTATATCATTCTATTGTAGTCTCATGTAAATGACAGTTATGTTCAATTTCACAGAATTAGGTGGCTATTTACAGCCAAACATATTAGTCAGTTTTATAGTGTTAATAAATATAGAAACCCATTATCTTCTGATTTATCATGGTGCTCAACATTGTTGTATAGTTTATGACAGTTCACTTAGCAAATAAAGCATGCATATTGTTTTCAATTTCTTTGCATTCCCGGGAGAGTAATAAAACTATTTTAGATAGTAGATTAGTAACAGTAATAGAGTAAAAGCTAGAGGGTTTCTGAAATATCTGGAGAAATGTATTTCAACTTGTACTGCAACAATCATCCAAGATATAAATTTGTTAATGTGACATTTATAGACTACATGGGTCATTTAAAATGTTATCTGAAACAATAAAGCATTGATATTTGAATAAACTAGGAAAAGAACACACAAATATATATCCCTGGGCATTTAAATTCAGAACCTAAAGTATCTGGGTTTTCTGTCCTTTCTATAGAACATGGGTCATTAGAACGAAGTCAAACTAAATGGCTAATAATAAAAAAGCCTTTTACTTTTCTATAATTCATATTGTAAAATTTACAAGAGTATATTACATTTTTCATCATTTATTTTTGTAACTATCTCTGGCATGTTCTTAGTCCTGTGTGCTTGCAAAAAAACAACAAAAACCAAAACAAAAAACAAACACTTATCTTTCTACTCTGTATATTGTTGAGTTATTACTATCATTCTTAAACACGTGCAAGGAAATACATCTCTTATGTTTTTTATTGTAGAACTCCTGGAGTGCTACAGTACTTTGATCAGAGCAGGCCACCTTAGCTCCTATGCTAAGCCCCATCTCCCTGCTTTCTGGCTACTTTAAACCCTCCTTTCAAGCCATTTTTTGTCAGGCCTTCAAAATATTTTGCCACCAACCTCCTCCTCCCTCTCATTTCCCCAGTAGCTGACCCCTAAATCACTCCCCTTCCACTACCTCCAAGCCATGTTGTCCAAGGCTTGTTCCCTATGATCACACTTTACTATGCACCAATGAGAATGAACAACTGGATCTCACCAGGCACAGGATCAGCCACAGAGTTTTGTGGAGGGTTAATGAGGAGTCTGTCAAATTCTGAATCTAAATTTTAGGCTGTAAAGGCAGAAGAGACCTCCAGATCATGTAGTCTCACCTCGTGTATCACACAGGCCACCAACACCATCCAGCACTCGCACACTAAACCCAACAACTGAAATTAGACTATAGTATTACAGCCTACAGGAGACTAGACAAGTATGCTCCTCAGGCTTAAGAGGGATTTAGGTATACCAATGCGCAAGGTCCCTACAACGTCAGGGAAGTGATTAAATGAAAAATACCCAGTGATTAAATGAAAAATCTACATGCTGCAGAGCAAGGTGAAAAGTACCCCACTTCACTGCCAATCCGACCCAAGGGAAAATTTCTTCCCAACCCCACAAATGGCCATCATTTAGACCTTGAGCTTGTGAGCAAGAACCAGTTCGCCAAGAACCTGAGAGACAAAATACTTGGTGCCACCTCTGATCCCTAGCCCTCCCTTTTCAATATCCTTTCTTCAGCTGTGGCCAGCATGGATGCTTCAGGGGACGGAGATTCAAACAAACAACCTAGAATATGTTGGTGGTGGTGAAGGGATAATATTCCTTCCTGGCCCCTGCCAGTTGTTGGCTAAAACTCTGAAACATGAGGGTTTCAGCATGACCCTCATTTGCATTGAACCATGACTTTTTCAAGGCATGAACTGTGTCTGCTGATCTGTCTGTACAGAACGTAGCTCAATGTGGGCATTCCCATTATATAAATGCATCATAGTAATAGTGAATGGAAAATATATGAGTTGGAATCTTTCGGTCCTAGAGCTAGAAAGTATCTCTTTTCTAAAACACATGCAAGTTAAATTTCTCCTATACATTTCATGTTCCTCCAAACTAGGGAGCAGCGGCAGCAGGCTTTGTAAGAAAAAAAACCATCTCTCAGTCTTCACTCCTCCTCCCTTCCTATAATTGGTTTGCTCTGCAACTGATCCCATCTAGTTGTATCAGTGTGGGAAGTATCAAATGTTTAGTTTAAAATAAAAATATTTAAAATTCACAGCCAAGTAATAAGCAAAAATCAATGGTAAATGTCATGTTTGTTGTTATGCATGAATGGAGCAGCATAGGGTGCTATTTTCCCATCAACTTTGATATCATATGCTTGTGGCATAAAGAATGATTTTTTCCCTATCATTTCAGAACAAGCCAAAAAATGTTTGCTCTTATTTCTTAGTTATAATGAATATGATTTTCATTTATTTAAAATACATTTCCTAGTGTATAGAAATGAAATAAGATGTGCTTATGTCAACCAGTCTGCAAATATCTGCAAATATATTCCAATTGCTTATGAAGAGTAGCAGAAATTTGTACCTGAGGCAAAGAAAAACCCATGCCTGGCCTGTGCCAGCCAACTCAGGCTACAGGGCTGTTTCATTCGTAGACATCTATGCTTGGCCTGGAGACCAAGCTCTGGGACCCTCCCACTCTCAGGGTTCCAAACCCCAAGTTCCAGTCCAAGCCTGGAAGTCTACACAGCCGTGAAGCTGTTCCACGGCCTGTGAAGCTGAGTCAGCTGACATGGGGCAGTTGCAGGTTTTTCTTTGCTGTGTAGACATACTCTGAGTTACTGGATACCCCAAGAACAAGATTACATAATGCACATTGATACTTATATGTAAAACAACTTTTGTCATTCTCTCATTGGAAGGAGAAGTTAAAAGGTGATGAATTTTAAGACTTTGATGTAGGAGGGAAATGATAATAGCATCTCTCTCAAGGTTTTCATTCTATTGATTTAGACCCTGAGCGTCCAATGAGTGCCACTTGGGCACAGGGCTCTGCTCATGTATTGATTAATGTAAGGTGCTACACTTAGGAAAGAAAAATGAAATATCCAAATACAGAATGGAGGATAACTGGCTTGGCAGCAGTGCTGCAGAGAAGGATCTGGGAGTTGTGGTGGATCACAACCTTAACATGAGTCAACAATGCGATGCTGTTGCAAAAAAAGCAAATGCAATTTTAGGTTGCATTAACAAAGGCATAGCATGCAAATCACAGGAGGTATGGCACTGCTCTACTCAGCTCTGGTTAGGTCTCAGCTAGAGTACTGTGTCCAATATTGGTCAGTGATGTATAGAAAGGATGTAAAGAAACTGGAAAGGATCCAGAGGCAAGTGACAAAGATGATCAAAGGGATGGAATGCAAGCCATGTGAGCAAAGGCTGAAGGAACAGGGTATGTTTTTAGTTTGGAAATAGGAGATTAAAGGGGGGACATGATAATGGTCTTCAAATACTTGAAAAACTGCCATAAAATATGGAGAAAAATTGTTCTCTTTTGCCACCGAGGGCAGGACAAGAGGCAATAGGTTCAGACTACAGCAGACTTAGATTAAATCTCAGGAAAAACTTCCTAAGTGTGAGAACAGTAGAATAATGGAACAGACTGCCTTGGGAGGTTGCGGTCACTCCTTCACTGAAGGTTTTCGAAAGAAGGCTGAATAGCCATCTATCTTGGACAGGTTAGGCACAGCAAATCCTGTACCTTGACAGGGAGTTGACTAAATGATTTTGGAGTCTCTTCTAACCATATGGTTCTATGATTCTAAGCTTCAAGATGGCACAAACATTGTGGGAGTGGTAAATAATGGAGATGACAGGCCAATGATACAGAGAGATTTGAATTGCTTGGTAAGATGGACACAAGCAAACAATATGTGTTTGAATATGACATATGAAATGTAAGTATCTAGGATCAAAGAATATGGTCCAGACTTACAGGATTGGAGATGCTATTCCAGGAAACAGTGACTCTGAAAAAGACTTGTAGATCATTGTGGATAATCAACTGACCTGAGTTCCCAGTGAATCACTGAGTTCCCAGTGTGACGCTGTGGCCAAAAGGGCTAACATCATTGTTGGCTATATAAACAGGGACTATCAAGTAGAAGTAGAGGTTATTTTACCTCTGTATGTGGCACTGTGGAATACTGTGTCCAGTTCTAGTGCCCACAATTCAGGAAAGTTGTTGATAAATTAGAGAGGGTTCAGAGAAGAGACTTTAGAATGATTAAAGGATTGAAAAACAGGCCTTATAGTAGAAATGGTTAAGGGGTGACTGGATTGCAGTTTATAATAACTACATGGGGAATAGAAATTTGATAACGGGTTCTTCAGTCTAGCAGACAAAGTTAGAACAAGTTCCGATAGCTGGAAGTTGAAACTAGATACATTCAGACTGGACCTAAGAAGCAACTTACCAAGGTTTGTAGTGGATTCTCCATCAGTGCAATTTTGAAAAAAAAATCAAGATTGAATGTCTTTCTAAAAGATATACTCTAGTTCAAACACAGCTATTGGACTTGAATCAGGAATTAGTTCAGGGAAGCCCTGTGGCATGTGTTACACAGGCGTTTCAGAGTAGATGTTCACAGTTGTCCTTTTTGGCATTAAACATTTATGAATTACCCATGCTTTACCTTGAGACAAGACTGTTGTACTGCATGCCACATGTAGCAGCAGATTAGAACAACTTAGAGACTCAAGCTAGTCTAGAAATGCAGCTGGCTCCTAATTTAAAGGCAGACCCCACAGGTGGCTGTAATACCAGCACTGCAAGAATTGCACAGATGTAATTTTTCAGTGAAATGCAAGGTGTTGTTTTTACCTTATTAAGCCCTAACTCATTTAGGTTATCTGACCGACCATCATTCTCCCCAGGCCGTACTGCTACAGTTGAGATCTGCAGAAGTGGAAAATCATACTTTTGAAAGCAGTGATTGGAGTGGAGGTGACTCTGGTTACATCCTTTGAAGTTGTGTAACTGCAGCTCCCTCAGCCCCATCTCTGCTATGACTCTTCCTGTGGCAAGTGTCCACACACCTGCTACAGGTGTATGGGAAGAAAGGGCTCCTTACATCCGTTCCTCTTCCTAGTGCATCCATGCAGTACTAGCCAAGATTTGGATTTGAATTTGCATTATCCAACTGGGCACTAGCTAAAATTATACTAATACTGTTCCAGTCAAGGCTCAGTTATTACCATTGACTATCGTTAGGCTAAATTAGCTTCTCTGGAGATATCCCAGTAAAACAGCTCTCCCAGTACACAATGTCCCAATGTACTAAAATATATTGTTGTTAAAATGTGCATTTGTATAGCACCTTTTATGCGCAATTTGCAAAGAAATCCCTAGGATGAAGGGCAGCGATAAATCAATACAGAGGATGTTGCAGAGTAGTTGGGACAGGAGCTGGTACAATGACATTGGTCAAACCTCAGGTCCTGTAAAACATCATGAGCTCTTCAACATCCACACACTCAGCCAACAGAAGTCTGGTCTGGAAAATCCAGAGGAACTTAGTGGCCCTGAGTCACCTCAGTTGTCTAAACACCATGCTTGAACTGCTGACCTACTATCAGTTCACAACTGTTTCATCCTGCTGGGTGTACTTCTCCTCTCACTCACTAGATAGCAGGGGTGGCCAAACTTACTGGTCCTCCGAGCCACATATGACAATCTTCAGAAGTTGGACAGCCAGAGCACACCTGCGGGGAGCCGGGGCTCAGGGCCTCAGCCTCACTCCTGCTGAAGCCCCAGCAGGTGCGCCCTGCAGGGCTGAAGCCCAGAGACCCTCCTCCCCACTGCTCAGAAGCTCCTACCTCACCGCCCCACTGCAAGGTAGAGGTCCTGAGCTCCCCGCCCTCCCCCCTCAAGTCTGGTGGGTGAGGAATGGGGGGTGGGGAGCAGTGGAGGCTTGTGAGCCACACTTTAACAGTAAACGAGCTACATATGGCTCTCGAGCCACAGTTTGGCCACCCCTGGCATATAGCATTGTAAATCAGTAGTAACACCACGTAATTCCACTGAATTCAACCAGTGTAAAACTGGTATAAGTAATGGAGAAATATTCCCAGAAGGGAGTCTGAGCCAGACCTGCCCTCTAGGGGGAGTACATGGATCAAATTCAGACCTAACGTAAGTAGGTGCAGTAACACATTGAATATCATAAATATTAGTCCAAATTCAGACCCAGACTACTAAATTATCTGCTCCAGTGGAGGCAGAAAGCTCCATTCATACTCCAGACACCTTCTTTCTGTTTCTTTCTTAAATCAGTTTATTTTTCTATAGTGTTTTTGACAAACATTGCCCCAAATTCCTTCCACTTCCTTCTCTACTTTTCATTCAACAGAAGTGGAGTGAATATCACAGTGGGGGAGTGATGTATGTTTTGGCATTTTCAAAACTTTAAAGGAGCAGGAATCAAAATATACAGCCTGCTTATATTTAGAAGTGGGATTGTAAGCTCATTGTCAGGTTACATCATACAGTTGGCTGGCTGTGTTTTTTGAAATCATGAGGCACCAATTATTCCATGTATACAATTTTTATAGTAATAACCTTGGAAAAGCCTTAAAAATGACAGTTGTATCCTGGTGTCATGGCAACAAGCAAAACAAACAGTTCCCCATTGTCTTCATTGTAAGTAATCATTAATCCTTTTACCTTGGGACAAAGGTAAAATGTTCACCAGATCAGTCCAGTAGCCACCTTTAATCTTGACTGAATGTATGATCGTCTATTGCTCTTGCTTCTTCCTGTTGTGCTGGGCCTTGGGGATAATCAACTACACCTGGCAACTTGCCTCTGTTTCTAGCTTCAGACCATTAATATAAAGCGTGGCCCATTCTACTTCCTTAGTACAACAAAGGAATTTAACCTCTTTGCCACCACGCTTTGTGTAACTGCACGCACCCGTTCCGAGGAAGCAATGTCAATGATTCCTAAATGACTGCCTCGGAATGGGTGTGTGTAGTTACACAAAGCGTGGTGGCAAAGAAGTACAATTGTGGTAATGTTGACAATGACAGTGCCTACAGGTATGAATTATGTTATTGCCCCTGTAGTATAAGAAATTCTGGGATTGATCTCCAATCACAGCATCTTAGATGTCCACTAGAACCATAATGACCTAGCTTTAGAAACACTGTTGCTCAGTATGTATATTTCCATATATCAGTTTGAAATACTGTGTGTTGTCCCTAATTAGAATATATTGTGGTTTACATAAACAAATTATTCTGTTCTCATGCTATACATTAACAATTGGCATTCATAGATCACTTTACAGTCCATGACAATTGCTTATGACAGGTTTCAGAGTAGCAGCCGTGTTCGTGTGTATTTGCAAAAAGAAAAGGAGTACTTGTGGCACCTTAGAGACTAACAAATTTATTTGAGCATAAGCTTTCGTGAGCTACAGCTCACTTCATCGGATACATGATTTTCCACTGAATGGTCAAATAAATTTGTTAGTCTCTAAGGTGCCACAAGTACTCTTTTTCTAATTGCTTATGAGTTACTGTCATGTTCTCTGCTGAATCCCATTTAGCTTAATGAAACAGTATCACCCTTATTAGAATGCACCTAGGAAAGTGTCAGTGTGGTCAGGGCTTCCAAAATGGTTGAGACAAATTAATATTGTCAAACCCAAGAGAGAGATTATAAATTCCCCTTTATGCTGCGTTTATGTCTTTCAAGGACAATTTACCTTCTGCAGATTCATCTGATGTTTCAAGTGCTTTCCTTGGTGGTCCCACAAAATGCTTAATGCACTGTTTAAACTTAGATGCTCTCAATTGTTTAATAATTCCTTATACCCACTGACAATAATGGAATCTCCATTTGTAAGATGTTGGAATAGAAAAGACATGTACACACTTTAATTAATGTGGGTCTTATGTTGCAAAGAACAGTAAGTAATTTAGTGACATACATTCCATTGTTTAAATTATTCTACACACAGGCTCAGCTTCATTTCAAAGAAAAACATTTGAAGCATTGAATGACCACTGAGTGTAAATATTTATTTCATTTAAACATTTATTCATTTCAAGTTCAACATATGAAACATAAAAGAATATGTATCTAAGGTTCAAGGTTAAAGATTCAGTCCAAGAAGATGCTGAACAGCAGTAGCAAACCAACAACCTTTCTCGGCACAAAAGGAGCCAGTCTGCAAAACTGTAACTTCCTCACTTCAGTTCATAACAAACTCTGAAG
This sequence comes from Eretmochelys imbricata, assembly GCF_965152235.1. Classification (NCBI taxonomy): domain Eukaryota; kingdom Metazoa; phylum Chordata; order Testudines; family Cheloniidae; genus Eretmochelys; species Eretmochelys imbricata. The sequence goes on along the minus strand of NC_135572.1, from coordinate 307,525,713 downwards.
ATATGTCTACAAAGCCCACAGTAGCAAGCCTCCCAGCGCAGGTCAACAGACTTAGGCTCCCAGGGCTCCTGCTAGTGTCCTAAAAATTGTTATGTAGGCAGTGCTTAGAAGTTGCAGCTCAGGCTCTGAAGCCCACATCCTACCAAAGCTCAGCTCGTCTCATACATCTACCCAAACAGGGGCCTTTGTAACATGCTGAAAGGTCAACAGTTCCTCCCTGGGTTACCTGCCCTTCTGAACTGGGGAGTGACCTCTGCAATATCTTTGCTAACCTCGTCCAGCAGGACCTGCATCTCTCAGCGTCTGTAAGCCAGCCTATCCCATTTTGGCTCTTCCTGATTGTAGCTGTGACATCTGCCTGGTACACCCCACTTCTGTTTGTTGGCACGAGTTTGTTTTACAGTATTGCCAACCCCAACAGTTCAAAAGTCATTTCAGGCCCAAACAACCATGCGACTGGTTTAAAAAAATAAAAGATTTTCTGTGTTGGAATGGAAATTTGATTTTTGAAGTGTTTTTGTTTCAAAATCTGAATAAAACATTTAGACTGATCCAAACCACTTTGTTTCCAAAAATTTCATTTCATGGGCATTTTAGAAATTTTTTGGTTTGTTCCAATTGAAAGAAAAAAATAAAAGTATCAGAATTTCCCGCAGAACAGGAGTTTTAACTAGCTCTACTTTTGATAATCACCACTATTCCATGATTCTGACACTACTGTAACATCAGGGATATGGAATGAGGAGAGACCACATTGTCTGAAAAGTAAAAAAAAAAAAACAAAAAACAAAACCCAACCCCTCTTTAATGTAGCTAGAGCCACTCACACTGCAATGCCCAGCACCTGCCAGCGCTAGTGAGAGATGGCACCATCCACTGCAAGAATACTTTGTTTCAATACCTATTCCCCCAGCCTCTGTCATAAAGCACACTTGCTTGCAGTCCAACCCATTACAATATAGACTTGCTTAAAGGTGGGTGAATTTATAATAGAGGATAATGGAATGAAGAACCCAGTAGAAAATCCCACACAAAACGTAACCTTAAAGTGAGGGAGCACTTTCATCTAGTTGCAGAGTTGCCCTATTGCTGTTCTTTATATTCATAAACAACCTGAACATATTTAAATCCAGGTGTCAAGATGACTTTTTTGCTTCTGTGGCTTAATAGTCTCCCATTTCATAGATGAAATATAGTTCTCTAACTTTGACCTTCATCTGTCTCTGCCTCCCCTGCTACTTGAGCCATGAAAAACAGAGAATCTCATAAATATGCACCATTACAATTATTTCAAAACATTTTTGATTAGTGTTTACCTTTGTTTCCAAGGAGACATTCAACTAATTTTACTGTCCTCCTAATCTTCAAGTGGAGCAGTTCTAATGTACTTTGCATTAATGTGTTTAAATCCAAAATTAAAACAAGACTGACAAGCTCAGTAGAAAGAGAAAATATCTTTAGCCTCAGAAATTCTTCTTCTGTAGATAAAGATTCTGTACTACTGAAGTATTAATACTATCAAAGGAGTAGTTTGTTTAAGAGAAGTGACATATTGATAACAGGTATTAAAAATAAGGTACAATGATATTAGTGGAGGTGTAATATTTTGAGCCATATTTAGCTTTCACATAAACATTATGGCATAAATTATCCTTTCTGTTCCAGATGCATATTTGTGCTCCACAAAGTTTCAGTGATCCCATACAAACTTATATACTATGTGATATAACTGTAGTTGACAAAAGAATCAGATTAGTGGAACAAAACACCCTTTATTAAAAAAATAAAAAGAGTAAAAGAAAACAAAGAAACATATATTGGTAATATGTTTAATGTGTAAAAAGTTTGTCATAGTTACGAATGAGACATCTGATCCATGTAGCCACTGAAGCCAATGAGAGTCCTTTAATGGACATTGAATTGGCCTTAGAAACACCAAAGATCCAGATTTATATAACAAAACGTGTTTTGTTTATGTATAAGAAAAACAGTGGGAGAGATTCCCTGTGTGGCTCATGGCTATCCAGAAGAAACTGCCTGGCCTCTTACTAACCAGACGGAGGTTAAAAAAAAAAGATTGGTATCTTAAACATTATATATGTTAATCACTACATTTAGATATTTATATTGAAGGAAGTTCTAAATTAAGAATATAGGAAGAATGATCCATACTGTATCACTGATCTCAATGGAGAGTTGTGATTAAAAATAGATAATATAGTATGTCCCATCATGTGTTTCATAAATATAAAGGGAAGGGTAAACCCCTTTAAAATCCCTCCTGGCCAGAGGAAAAATCCTCTCACCTGTAAAGGGTTAAGAAGCTAAAGGTAACCTCGCTGGCACCTGACCAAAATGACCAATGAGGAGACAAGATACTTTCAAAAGCTGAGAGGAGAGAGAGAAACAAAGAGTCTGTGTCTGTCGGTATGCTGCTTTTGCCGGGGATAGACCAGGAATGGAGTCTTAGAACTTTTAGTAAAAGTTTTAGTAATCTAGAAAATTTAGAATTTAGAAAACTTTTAGTAATCTAGCTAGGTATGTTTTAGATTATGATTTCTTTAAATGGCTGAGAAAAGAATTGTGCTGAATAGAAAGACTATTTCTGTCTGTGTGTCTTTTTTGTAACTTAAGGTTTTGCCTAGAGGGATTCTCTATGTTTTGAATCGAATTACCCTGTAAGGTATCTACCATCCTGATTTTACAGAGGTGATTTCTTTACTTCTATTTACTTCTATTTCTATTAAAAGTCTTCTTGTAAGAAAACGGAATGCTTTTTCATTGTTCTCAGATCCAAGGGTTTGGGTCTGTGGTCACCTATGCAAATTGGTGAGGATTTTTACCAAACCTTTTCCAGGAAGTGGGGTGCAAGGGTTGGGAAGATTTTGAGGGGAAAGACGTGTCCAAACTACATTTCCCAGTAAACCCAGTTAGAGTTTGGTGGTGGCAATGGATATTCCAAGGACAAAGAATAAAATTAATTTGTACCTTGGGGAAGTTTTAACCTAAGCTGGTAAAAATAAGCTTAGGAGGTTTTCATGCAGGTCCCCACATCTGTACCCTAGAGTTCAGAGTGGGGGAGGAACCTTGGCAGTGTGTGATATCCTCACCCATTTAATCTTCAGTAATAATGGTAATTGTGACTAGATGCATGCTGCAGAAGCCCTAAATTGCTCCTGTCCCAACATTCAGTTTAGTGGTAACTCAAATAATAAGAGCCCAAACTGGGCCTAAATTTTGTCCCCAAACTTGACTTTTCCTCAAGTTTCCAGCTAGACCTTTCTGTGTCAGTTGCTCGTGTCTTCTATCCTAAATAAGGCCCTAGACTGGAAGGATGGTCTGTGGTTAGGGTACTAGCCTGTGAACTGCGAGAACTTGGTTTGAATTCTGCTATTCCACAAACTTCCTGTGAGATCTTGGATAAGTCACTGAATCTCAGTTCATGGATTCTAACACCAGAAAGGACCAAAGAATAACACAGGCCATAGAACTTCTGAGTTAATTCCTATTTGAAACAGAACAAATATTTTAGAAAAACATTCAATCTTGATTTGAAAATTGATAGTGATGGAGAATCTACCACAACCCTTATTGCGTTGTTTCAATGGTTAATTACCCTGACTGTGAAAAATGTGTACCTTATAGCAAGTTGAATTTGTCTAGCTTCAACTTCCAGCCATTGCATTGTGTTCTAACCTTCCTCTGTTAGACTGATGAACCATTATCAATTTTTGCTCCCCCAGTAGGTACTTATGGACTTTAATCACGTCACCTCTTAATCTTCTCTTTGCTAAAATAAATAGATTGAGCTCCTGGAGTCCATCCCTAGAAGGCATGTTTTCTAATCCTTCATTCATTCTCATGGCTCTTCTCTGAATCCTCTCTAATTTGTCAACATCCTATTTGAATTATGGAGACCAGAACTGGACACAGTATTCCAGCAATGGTTGCACCAGTGCCAAATACAGAGATAAAATAACCTCTCAACTCCTACTCAAGATTACCCAAGGTGTGTGCATCCAAGGACCGCATAAGCACTTTTGACCACAGCATTGCATGGAAAGTTCATATTCAGCTGCTTGTCTGCCATAATCCGCAAATCTTTTTCAGAGTCACTGCTTCCCAGCATAGAATCTGGCCTACATTGTTTTTTCTAGATGTATAATTTTACACTTGGTCTCATTCATATTGAATATGCATATTAAATGCATGTTTTTGCTTGCATCCATCTTACCAAGCAATTGAGATTGCTCTGTATCAGTGACCTGTTGTCTTCATTATTACTACCTCTCCAATCTCTGTCAACTGCGAAGTTTATCACTGATGATGTTATGTTTCTTCCAGGTCATTGATAAAAATGTTAAATAGGCCTAGGGACAAGAAATAATCCCTACAGGACCCTGCTAGAAACACACAAGACCAATAATGATTCCACATTTACAATTACATTCCCCATCTGTAAAATAGGGATGGTAGTACTTACTTTCTAGGTGTGTTTTGAGACTAAATACATTAAAGATTATAAATTGTTCAGAAACCATAGTAATGGGAGCCATTTTACAATCTCAGAGTTAACACAATGTACCTGGCAAAATGAGAGAGCAGAGTTTGTCAGTAGCTTTATAGAGTGTTCTAATTCCTGTCAATAGAATAGGTTAACAGAAGAGCCCTGCATTTCTATGCAGAGACATAGATCCTGCTACTCTGGTAAACTAATAGTTAACAAATTTTTTTGCATCTTCAAAGGGTTTTGGCAACATTAATCTATAGTCTTTATACAATGGCATAATATAATATGCCTTTAGAAAATAAGATAAAGTTTGAGAATGGATGATCAGGTCTGATTTCCCTCCTCCAGATGAGTTGATAACCAATGTGGTCTATTCTAGTGTAATGAGAGCACATTCTCAAGACAGTATGATGCATAATACAGCTAAAAATAGTAACTCGGTCAGGTGTATGTGTGGTAGTTTGATGGTCTGAATATTTAAAAGGCAAAATAAATCATATCTGTATTAATCAAGGTGTGTATGTGTTTATAATCTTTTGTACAATACAATGGAGCCATTGCTACAATTTGAGAAGTATGGAGAGGTGCCACTTTCACAAAGGAGGTGTGGATAAGATGGGGTGGAAGACCTGGGAGCTCTCTCCTGATTGGCACTCACTTGAGGGCCAGCAGGTCTAGTGGTTAGGCCACAGTCACACAGTATATCCAAGCCTTGAGGCAACTCTTCCAGGCAGTCCAGGGGCCCAGCAGCCTAGCCACAGTCCCTCCCGCACCCCCAGTCCCCTGGGATCTCTCAGGAGGCCAGGGGAAGAGGGAAGGCTAGGGGGACCCAGGATCTCCCTCTCTACCAGGTCCTAGCCCAGGGCCTAAGGGGGAAAAGGTGGATGGGGGTGGCTCAGTTCCCACCCTCCCCTGGGCTGTTTCCTATCTTCCCTGTTTTCCCTTGAGTTTGGAGCATGGCCCCAGCCTTCTGACACAGTCTTGGGAGTACAGAGCTTCAGCTGAGGACAGGGATGCTTCCCAGCTCACCCTCAGAGTTCATTTGTCACTCCTTAGTCAGGGGGATCGCAGCCAAGTCTTACTCACAGTCCTGGTCCTCCCCCTGTAGATTGCTGTACCTCAGTAGCGGTCTGTTTGCCCTCTTTCAGCCTGTCTCTTCTCCACATTCCCACCTACCAGAGCTCCCTTTTTAGCAAATCCTCCATACAGAACAGTGCCAAATCTGTAAGTCCAAAGTAATAAAAGGCAATGATGTTTTTTACACATGGTGGTGCAATTTGGCTGAATAACTATTTCTGTGAAAAAACTACCTGTTCAAAGTCCTATTCCTAATAATCATGGGCACATTCAATTATTTCTCTCAGCTTTTTCCCTCATTCACTTCACCTGAATCACCAAAGTTTATAAAATTCAGTTAATCTATTTAAAGATTTCTCAAGTATTGAAGGAGAACTGCAAGCTCTTCTTTGAAAAAGAAACTTATACCCACAGACTTTAAAATGACTAATAATTGTATTTTAAAACAATATTTGAATATCCACTATTCCTCCCTAAAGACAAATATTGTGAATGCATTTTAAAAGGGCTGGATAATTTTATGGCCAGTAATAACATTTGTAGTTATGCAAGTTAGATATTTAACTAGAAATAATGGGATCAACTGCGCATAAGAATTAGACTGAATATCAAGATAAACTTTCTAGCAGTGAAGATATCATATCTCTGACTGCCTTGATCTTGCTGGGATCTTCTTTCAGTCCCTCTGCTGTGAGCAGATGTCCACTGTATGTCCCCTCATGCTATTTGAGTCACGTCTTCTCTGGGTTGAGCTTTATGTTCTTGTCCTTGAATCCCTGCAGAAAAATTTGTAGTTTTCTAACATGATCTTGTAAACTTCTGTATCATTGCACCCTTCACCTACACTGAGGATATCATCTGTAGTTATTTGCACCCCAGGCAGTCCTTCCAGCAGTTGGGTGAGACTTATCTGGAGCACATATAGTCCTGGGGTTATGCCCATCAGCATGCACAGCCCTCTGCAGCGAACAAATGGTATTGCAAAGGTTGTCAGCATCCTGAGCTCTTTATCCAGGCTTATGTGCCAAGCCTGTTCCTCACCCCACAGGCCTATAAAGATTTTGGTTTTGGAGAGTTCTGGCAAAATGTCATAAATTATAGGCAGTGTATAGTGGCATCTTTTTAATGCTAAGTTCAATTGCATTGGTTCTGTGTAGACACATAATTTGCCAAAAGACTTTTTTTACCATCACCATGCTGCTTACCTATGGCCTCTATAGGAGTTATGATACACTGCTCTATAGACTTTTGAGTTCCTTGCATACTGGATTATTTAGTACTACGAGAATTTTCCTTCATGGTAAGCATACACATTCCACTGTGGGGTCTGCTTCTAGTTATAGTTTTCCTTCAAGGTATCCCAGGCCTTTGAAAACATGCCTGTATGCTTTTAATATTATCTCCATTGTCCTTGGAATTCCCCCTTTTGCTTCTTGCATTGCAGCTATGAATGTCTGACACTTCAGCCTTATCAGATCCATGGCTTGTATGGCTGTATTCTCCAAGAGGGATCTGTGGTGCTTACCATCTATCACCACACACTTCAGTTGGTACCATCTGCTATTTTTGGGTTAGTTACTGTCAGGTCACATTTTCCTGTGGGCTGCATTATGCTCTCATTGTAATGATATGAACCATGCACACATGGAGATATAGCATGAGTTACTGTAAAGTATTTGCCCTATGTATGTTCTTTCTAAATGTGGAAATTTTGTGGTGATCATTCTGTTAAAATAGTAAAATAAATAAATAGGAATCCAACATATTCATTAAAATATATAATAGACAACATATGCACCCTTTGGTCAAATGGACCCAATTCTGTTAAAATTAAAGCTTCCATCAACCAAATAGTGTGAAAGACTAGTGACTAACATTCCAAATTGACAAGAATGGCAGTATTTACCATATTGAAAATGCACAATTTTGTTTAAGAAATGGCAGAGAAAAATCTAGTAGCATGAAGCCAAAGAGAAGGCTCAGGGGAATGGAAAAATTATACACAGTCTTTCATTTCTAGATGACCAAGTACAGATCTTGCCTGCCTCTCGCAGGAAGAGCAGGGTCAGTGACTTCTGTGGTACCATTCCAGGGTACACATAAGGGAAGAGGACAGAGACTGGATGTGTCATGGGAAGACTGGTTGAAGGAAAAAAAATCTTTCCCACTCCTTAGGGGATTATCCAGAAAACATAAGACAGCCTGGAGCTGTATCAACTTTTCCACTCCCCAATAGGGAGCACCAGTGCTGCCAAAGCGAGGAGGGCCATGACAGGTTTTCGGATGGGGAAAAGAGGCAGAAGGAAGCAAAACTCATCCCCTGAGGACAGGGATGAAACTCGGAGAGAAATTCTCCATGAAGATCCCCTCAAAGGAGGCCTCTACAGTAGGAGAGAATAATCTGGGCCTTTATATCTGGAACATTAAAATAATATTTCTGAAATAACTGTACCAAAATGCTAGTTCATTGATTGCCTTAAGATTTATCTCTGAGCTAAAAATACTGCAGTAAATGGGAAAAATCAAAATGCAAATAGGACATTCCATGTACACAACATTTCACCTAAATACTTACAGTCTGCCTGGGAAATAAATGGAATGAATTTGCTGAACACTCTTTGTGATTGAAGGACTGGACACAAAATGTGAATAATTGTCTTTGTCTCATGTGTCTACATTTACAGTGCAGATTGCCATCTGTCTGTGACACAAATTGTTATTTGTCCAACCTAATGAATACTGGGAACTCATACTGGGAAGCCAGTGATAACTGAGATCATCTAAAGGAAAATATTTTTAGTTAATATTTTAAAAACCCAATAGTAATAGTGTCAGCTATTTATACAAAAATCAAATTACAATATGTTCTCTAGTATCATCCATTGTAATGCAAAAGTCATTCCTTTTTGCAGAGTATGCAGTATTTAAGGATGCAATAAGTAAGGGGGATTCGTAAAGCTAATCAGAAACCTAGAAAATCCTCCAGTTTATGAACTGATTTATTTCCTTTTAATCTGCAGTTTATTAGTTTTGAGTTAGGAGAATGGAGTCACATAAGAAATAGATACACATATCTCAGAGCAGCAATTTAGAGGACTGAACCTAGAGGGGAAAAATGTTTGCCATCTCCTTTCACAAGGTCAACTGCAAATCTTAAAACCAAAAAATTAAAATTAAAATGTTGCATTGTCTATTAAGATATCCAAATGTACAAATGACAAATAAAACGCTGTGTCAGTGAAATACCATCTGTATGCTTCTGAAGTTCTAAACATGTCTTACATGCAAAATCACAAATCATAGAGATAAACAGAGATACTGTCAACTTATTGGCTTAGGCCCAGATTTTTAAAGGTATTTAGGCATCATATTGCAACATCTAACTGATTTAGGAGCCTAAATGTCATTCTCAAAAGCATCCTAATTACTGAGGGCTACATTCACAAACAGGGCAGACTCAATGTTACAAAGCCTGACTTTTAAGTGCCCTGCTGCTTACCGCAATCCACAGCCCTGAGTTAGGAACCCAGGCTCCCTGTACAGTGTATGAGAACAGTTAGACACCTAGGAATGGGACTCACAAAAGACAATAAGATGAGAAGGGAGCCATTTAAGATAGCCAATAGGAAATGCTGAAGAGATGGTAGGATTTAGACCTCCCTCTACTTGGGAGTCACACCTGTGAACCCTTTCCTAGACTTTATTCTTCAATGGCGTAGATCTCCCTACCACCCATGAGAGTGCCTAATGATCAGACTATAGAGTCATTTTCAGGACTGGATTAATGCAAGGGATTTTGGGGCTGCAGCCCAGGTCCCCAGGCTAAAGGGGGACCTGGGAAAGCAGGGCTCAGGCACGGTGCCTGCATGCTGTGGCCCAACGCCACTCCCAGAAGCGGCCGGCTACTGGCATGTCTCTGCGGTCCTGGGGGGCGGGGGAGGTGGCTCCACACACTGCCGCCACCGCCAGCACCGTCCCTGCAGCTCCCATTGGCCGGTTCCCAGCCAACGAGAGCAGCGGGTGCAGCGCTTGTGGGTGCAGGCAGCGCACAGAGACACACTGTCCCCCTCCCCCCAGGAGCATGCAGAGACATGCACCTAACAACCAGCCTGCACTTAGCACCCTCTCCTGCACCCCAAACCCCTGCCCCAGGTCAGAATCCCCTTCTGCACCCAAACTCCCTCCCTGACCCCTCACCCCCTCCTGCACTCCAATCCCCTGCCCCAAGTCAGAATCCCCTCCTGCACCAAACTCCCTCCTCTCCCTCTCCTGCACTCCAGCACTCTACCCCAGCCTGGAGCCCCCTCCTGCACCCAAACTCCCTCCCAGAAAGAAACTAATATAACAGCAGTTCTAAAATAAGACGTAGGCTATTTTGAATTAACTTAACTATATTCTACATGTTTTAATACTGAAATGTAATCACAGAATGGCTTTATGTTAATGAAAAGGCAAATTTAGAATAGCGTTAATAGCCTTGATGCCATAATTGTGATCATTTTGTTTTAAAGTAGGAAAAAGACTTGTATACAGGGGTCCTACGAAATCTAATAACCCTGGACCCACAGGAGAGTTAATCCAGCCCTGGTCATTTTCTCTCTTTCTTTGGCCCAATTATTTTTTTTAATACAAAGCAGATTAGCTTCAACAGGAGAGACTGAGAGTTATTCCAGACTAGCCAATGCCTCTGTGATTAGAGTATTCACCTGACACATGGGAAATCTCGGTTCAGTACTCAAGCAGAGCGGGAATTTGAACCCATGTCTCCCACTCCTTGGATGAGGGTTCTGGCTAGTGCACAAAAGGGAGGCATCACCACCTTCTCCTTTAGTAGAGGTTTTTTGTTTGGGCCCCAGTCCGTTAGCGTGATTTGAGCATGCCTGCCAGATTGGACCCTGCAGGTGAGGTGGGAATGCCTAGTTTGTGAATCCTGCTGGGGCTTAGGCACAAACTATGAGATGAGTGTCGGGACTGAGGTGGCTTTACCTATACCCACCAGCAGAAACTGAGGGGCCTTGGAGACTTTATCAGTGGAATCTTAGGCACCTAGGGAATTTAAGCACCTACAGCAAGGGTCAGCAATCTTTGGCATGTGTCCCATCAGGGTAATCCACTGGCAGGTCGCAAGACATTTTGTTTATGTTCACCATCCACAGGCGCGGCCCCCTGCAGCTTCCAGTGGCTGCGGTTCACCATTCCCGGCCAATGGGAGCTGCGGGAAGTGGCAGCCAGCACGTCCCTGCGGACAGTCAACGTAAACAAAATGTCTCATGGCCTGCCCGCAGATTATCCTGATGGGCCACTTGCTGAATGTTGCTGACCCCTGACCCACAGGGTTAGGTGACAGCTGAACAGGGAGTCTAAAAATCTAAATTTTGGATTTAGGCACCTAAAGTGGCAGTTAGGTGCCTAAATATCTTTGTGCAGCCAGTCCTTAGGAGCCTAAGTCTCACTGAAAGCCAATGGGACTTAGGCTTCTAAGGCAGTTAGGCACTACAGCACCTAATTACATTTACAAATCTGGGTCTTAGTCCTCCCAGTAGGCCTGGAAATGTGGTCTAGATGAAATGGCTATAAGGTGGGTGCATATCTGGTTGAAAGAATGTGCTCAGAGTTGTTATCAATGGTTCGCTGTTAAACTGACAGGATGTATCCAGTGAGGTCGTACAGAGGTCAGTCCTGAGTCCAGTACTATTCAATATTTTCATTTAATGACTTGGATAATGGAGTGGAGAGTATGCTTATAAAATCTGCAGATGACACAAGCTGGGAGAGGTTGCAAGCACTTTGGAGAAAAGGATTAGAATTCAAAATGGCCTTGGCAAACTGGAGAATTGGTCAGTAATCAACAAGATGAAATTCAATAAAGGCAAATGCAAAGTACTTCACTTAGGAAGGAAAAATCAAATACATGACTACAAAACAGGCAATAAGCGGCTAGGTGGTAGTGCTGCTGAAAAAGATCTGGGGTCATAGTGGATCACAAATTGAATCTGAGTCAACACTGTGATGCAGTTGAGAAAAAGGCTAATGATCAGTTAGAGGTATATTTACAGGAGCGTTGTATATAAGACAAGGGAGGTAATTGTCCTTCCCTACTTGGTATGGCTGAGGCTTCAGCTGGCATCCTGGGATCAGTTCTGAGTGTACACATTAAGAAATATGTGGATAAACTGGAGAAAGCCCAGAGCAAGAAACAAAAATGATTAAACATTTAGGACACCTGACCTATGAGAAAAGGTTAAAAAACTTAGGGATGTTTAGTCTTGAAAAAAGAAGACTGAGGGGGGACCTCATAATAGTTGTAAAATATGTTACAGGTTGTTATAAAGAGGATGGTGATCAATTGTTCTCCATGTCCAGTGAATGTAGGAAAAGAAGTAATGGTCTTAATCTGCAGCAGGGGAGGTTTAAGTTAGATATTGGAGAAAACTTTCTAATTATAAAATACAGTTAAACACTGGATTAGGTTTCCAAGAGAGGCTGTGGAATCCCCATCACTGGACATTTTTAAAAACAGGTTGGATAAACACTTGTGGTGGTTTAGGTTTACTTGGTCCTGCCCCAGTGCAGGTGGCTGGACTCCACTTTTTCAGGTCCCTTTCAGCTCTATGTTTCTATGATTAGGGGAAAGATGAGAGAATCTTAAAATTCCTCTGAGCCACCATAGACTCATAGAATAACAGAGTTGGAAGGGACCTCTGGAGGCCATCTAGTCCAACCCCTGCCCAGAGCCAGGACCAATCCCAACTAATCATCCCAGCCAGGGCTTTGTCAAGCCTGACCTTAAAAACTTCTAAGGAAGGGGATTCCACCACCTCCCTCGGTAACGCATTCCAGTGTTTCACCACCCTCCTAGTGAAAAAGTTTTTCCTAATATCCAACCTAAACCTCCCCCACTGCAGCTTGAGACCATTACTCCTTGTCCTGTCGTCTGCTATCACTGAGAATAATCTAGATCCATCCTCTTTGGATCTACCTTTCAGGTAGTTAAAAGCAGCTATCAAATCCCCCCTCATTCTTCTCTTCCGTAGACTAAACAATCCCAGTTCCTTCAGCCTCTCCTCATAAGTCATGTGTTCCAGTCCCCTAATCATTTTTGTTGCCCTTCGCTGGACTCTCTCTAATTTTTCCACATCCTTCTTGTAGTGTGGGGCCCAAAACTGGACACAGTACTCCAGATGAGGCCTCACCAACGTCGAATAGAGGGGAACGATCACGTCCCTCGATCTGCTGGCAATCCCCCTACTTATATATCCCAAAATGCCTTTGGCCTTCTTGGCAACAAGGGCACACTGTTGACTCATATCCAGCTTCTTGTCCACTGTCACCCCTAGGTCCTTCTCTGCAGAACTGCTGCCTAGCCATTCGGTCCCTAGTCTGTAGCGGTACATTGGATTCTTCCGTCCTAAGTGCAGGACTCTGCACTTGTCCTTGTTGAACCTCATCAGATTTCTTTTAGCCCAATCCTCCAATTTGTCTAGGTCCCTCTGTATCCTATCCATACCCTCCAGCGTATCTACCACTCCTCCCCGTTTAGTGTCATCCGCAAACTTGCTGAGAGTGCAATCCACACCATCCTCCAGATCATTAATGAAGATATTGAACAAAACCAGCCCCAGGACTGACCCTTGGGGCACTCCGCTAGATACCGGCTGCCAACTAGACATGGAGCCATTGATCACTACCCGTTGAGCCCGACTATCTAGCCAACTTTCTACCCACCTTGTAGTGCATCCATCCAGCCCATACTTCTTTAACTTGCTGACAAGAATACTGTGGGAGACCGTGTCAAAAGCTTTGCTAAAGTCGAGGAATAACACGTCCACTGCTTTCCCTTCATCCACAGAACCAGTTATCTGATCATAGAAGGCAATTAGATTATCAGGCATGACTTTCCCTTGGTGAATCCATGCTGACTGTTCCTGATCACTTTCCTCTCCTCTAAGTGCTTCAGAATTGATTCCTTGAGGACCTGCTCCATGATTTTTCCGGGGACTGAGGTGAGGCTGACCGGCCTGTAGTTCCCAGGATCATCCTTCTTCTCTTTTTTAAAGATGGGCACTACATTAGCCTTTTTCCAATCTTCCTGGACTTCCCCCAATCGCATGAGTTTTCAAAGATAATGGCCAATGGCTCTGCAATCACGTCCGCCAATTCCTTTAGCACTCTCGGATGCACTGCTTCCGGCCCCATGGACTTGTGCACGTCCAGTTTTTCTAAATAGTCCCGAACCACTTCTTCCTTCACAGAGGGCTGGCCACCTCCTCCCCGTGCTGTGCTGCCCAGTGCAGTAGTCTGGGAGCTGACCTTGTTCATGAAGACAGAGGCAAAAAAAGCACTGAGTACCTTAGCTTTTTCCACATCCTCTGTCACTAGGTTGCCTCCCTCATTTAGTAAGGGGCCCACACTTTCCTTGGCTTTCTTCTTATTGCCAACATACCTGAAGAAACCCTTCTTGTTACTCTTAACATCCCTCACTAGCTGCAACTCCAGGTGTGATTTAGCCTTCCTGATTCCATTCCTACATGCCCGAGCAATATTTATATACTCATCTGGTCATCTGGTCATATACTCATTTATATACTCACCTGGTCATTTGTCCAATCTTCCACTTCTTGTAAGTCTCTTTTTTGTGTTTGAGATCAGCAAGGATTTCACTGTTAAGCCAAGCTGGTCGCCTGCCATATTTACTATTCTTTCTACACATCGGGATGGTTTGTCCCTGTAACCTCAATAAGGATTCTTTAAAATACAGCCAGCTCTCCTGGACTCCTTTCCCCCTCATATTATTCTCCCAGGGGATCTTGCCCATCAGTTCCCTGAGGGAGTCAAAGTGTGCTTTTTTGAAGTCCAGGGTCCGTATTCTGCTGCTTTCCTTTCTTCCTTGTGTCAGAATCCTGAACTCGATCATCTCATGGTCACTGCCTCCCAGGTTCCCATCCACTTTTGCTTCCCCTACTAATTCTTCCCAGTTTGTGAGCAGCAGGTCAAGAAGAGCCCCTAATTGGTTCCTCCAGCACTTGCACAAGGAAATTGTCCCCTACAATTTCCAAAAACTTCCTGGATTGTCTGTGCACCGCTGTATTGCTCTCCCATCTCATCAGCTGACTCAGCAGGAATTGGCACCAAAATTTCTGAACCTAGAAATAGTCCATGACTATTTCTACCTCCCTACATACACTCGCTGCAGGATAACTTCTGATAATTTGACATTATCTCCAGCAATTATTTATTGTATAAATAAAGTGTAACTATGTGAAGGAGCAGAATTGTTCTGGTATCTCTTCAACAGATTTAATCAACATATTTGGATAAAGGAGTAATGTTGCATGCTCTCTATGTCCTTCTTGATGATGAATTCTCTGTCAACTAGAGAATACCTATATTGGGAAGATGGCAGTAATAGCAAGTTTCCTAAAAAGAAGCACAATTTAGCCTTCTAATACCAACTCATTTTCTAACTACTAGCTGACGGCATTTGTTTGCAGCTAATTGCTTTCAAACCTTCAGCTGCAGCTTTTCACATGGCAAGATGAGCTCAGAATTGGTAATTACTGTACTAACTTAAAGAGACTAAACAAAATGCAAAGTAAAATTCATGTCAAACTTGAATTAAACATGACTATATTACTAAAACATTAATATACAACTAGAATTCTTTCCCCTTTGAGGTGCAGCAGCCTTGGTAGTCAGTAGTGTTCAGGAAGTAGTGGCCTCCTGAACAAGATAAAAGATGCCCCTCTAGCCCTATTCAGTTCACATTTCATCTCCTGCAAGAAAACTAGAAACTCTGGCACAGATGGAGTAGTTGTTGTGATGTGGTACTGGTACACCAAATACAAGAGGCCGTGGATAATGAATTGTATCTCAATTTTTATAACAAAAAAGAGATATTGCTGTTTCAAGCACCAGGCTGCAATTTGGTATACCTGAGGCTGTCTTTCAACCAGATCCTTTACCCTCAAAAACCAGGGATTTAGTGACTTCCTTGCATCCTTCTTTGCAATTACCTGACTACTCCTACATCGCCACAGCTCTGTTGGGAGAGGCAGCACTGCTGTTTTTCTTAGCTGCACATGGGCTGTGTTCAACTCGTCTGCTCAAGCTTCTGGAAACATTGAGTTCCTATTAAGAGTCTGAACACATCCAACTTAGGTGTTGGCATAGCCACTTAATATCATTTCATCATCTGATTTGCATAGTTAAACTTGAGCATTATTCTTACAGAATAGGGATGGGCAGAGGCGGGTATAAAGGAGATGAGGTCTCTGATCACCCATAGACAACTTCTTGTTCTAAACAGCTGGCTGATTCATTATTGAGCCATCTGACTGGAATGAAGTTTGGCTGAAGCATTGCATTATACAATGGGGCAGCTGTGGCTTAATGGATCAAACCCTGGTGTCAGAATTAGAGAACATGGTTTCCCTCTTCCTGTTTAGGCCACTAATATATGTGGCCTTGGTCAAGTCACTTGTCCTTTCTTGTCATATTGTATTCTGAGATCTACAGATGAAAATCCCTAAACCAGCATTACTATTAATTAGGAAGTTAAAGTGCAATCAATTTTTTTTAAAGCTCTGTAATGGTGAAGTACAAATTTTACGAGCTTTTCATATTTAACATTTCTTTTTACATCTCTACCAACTCCTTCATTACAATGTTTTATGACATTACATTTAATTTCAGAGAATTGCAGTTATTCTATGCTTAATTGACTCTAGGACACAAAATTAATCATTTTACAGACACTGTTAATTTTATTTCTCTTTTTGCCTCTCAATTCTAATTGTATCTTCATATTGGATAGACACATGATCTACTGATAAAATCAAGAGATTAATTACTTTTCTGTTTTCTTTAAGATCAGACATGGCACTTCACATAAAACAGCCTAACAAGATCAGTGTAGATAATTATGATGCTTCTTAAAACTGTATTATATTAGATAGAATACACAATTTTAAGTTTTCACTTTTGAATCATCAAGAGAAGTATTAACTTCTTCATCTTAAAGCAAGCCTTAGTCGCATATTGTATATGGATAGTAGACCCCTTCTTGACTCTCACTACAGATTGAGACTCCCATGCTGAAAGTTGTGAATTAGTGATGTAAGTGAATGAACTCAATAAATAAATTAATTAATTAAATAACAGTATGTAAAGATAATGCATCCCAAATGTACTTTGTACATTTATTTTTTCAACTGTAGTTTAGCATGGATTATTTTAACCTAAATCATATTATCTACATAGTTATTGATACCACACTGTACTACATAGCATTTTATAGTGAAACTACAGTCTCTCCTAGCTCCTGTGTGGAGGGGAGGAGTGGGTTGGGATTCTGGCTTCCAAGGTACAGGGGGGAGGGCATTGCCCTCGTACCCACCTTCAGGTCTGTAGGACCTGAGGCCACTGGTGCCCAGTTGAAATTTGCACTGGAAAAACCCTGCCAGGTAATTTGGGGATTAGTTTCCTACTGGCTAATAGTTTGAATTAAGTTGAAACCTCTGCATTTGATATTATGGCATTGTTTCCATGTCCCTTCAAAGACTGCATCCCCTGCATACTGTGACTTATAGAAATGTCAGTATGAACAAGTAGGCAGCCCTCACTGATGACAAGTCTGCTCAAAACAAAAATATGGTTTAACAAGTAACAGAGCCATGCTAATTTTGGTTAGGAAGGCTGCATCCTGAGTCAGTAAAAACCTAATTCTGATTTCTCCTGTGAACATTTAAGTTACTGATTTATTCTGACTGAATTAGAACCTATTTTACTAATAATATGGGGTCAGATTCTACCATTCCTACTGACATTCAGTGGTATCTTATTCCATAAATAGGTCAATTGATTTCAATGGCCTGCTCAGGGAGTAAGGTTCCTCTCAGCATAAGGTTCTCTGGTCCTTATGTAATAATTTTGATTGAATAATTGCTAAATACTCATACTAATACTTCTTCCATAACTTTGAGATGGGTCTATCGCCTTTTTGGATTATTCAGTTGCAGGCTGAGATCTTACTTATCCCATATTATAGTAAATGGAATAGTCTCAGCTGAAGGACAGAGATGCTGTGAATAACCATATAGCTCTATATCCTTCCACCACCACCCAAGTTATGCCGATTATCTCTATATTAATTTTATATAACCAATTTAGTCTTAACAATCTTGTTAAATAATAAACATATATTGTGCAAATCTTTGCACATAGAATGGATGAGAGCCATGATTAGCCAGAGTACAAGGATTTGCTTACACAAATGGCCACCCATATATCCAACTGTTCATTTGCCTGTACAGCTATGATACGTATTTGGATAGATAGATGCACAATTCTAGGCACAGTTTTGGCATTCAGCTCTCGGATTCTTGCATTTTGAAAATATCCAGTATATACGCTTCTGATTTATATTCAGTCCATCATGGTGATGGAACTCTCTGTCTTTCTTACAACACTGAGCTTTGTAACTTCAAGTAGATTTCTAAGCCCTTATCTAACGCTGAGGATTCCTTTTCTGGTCAGTGCTCAACATGTCTATTCCATTTAATACATGCTGTCAGCTTTGGTTCGTAGCTCCCAGGCTTTTTATTTTACATTTCTGTGGTGCCCTCTCCTACCTTATCTTATGGTTTGGCTGTCTAGAAATGTTTTGTAATTTAATGCAATCAAAACAGAGAGCTATTGCTTTTGGAATCCAGAAAGCAACTAAAATCATGTATCTCTTTTACTACCTTTTCTTGGCTCTCTCTCCCATGGTTGAAAGCTCAGTAGCCAAGCAAGATACCAAACTAATTTTTCATCACATCTCTCTGCAGAGGTGGAATCTACCTTTGGTCACTTAACTTTGCTGAATGGGTCCTCTGTCAGGCCCAGCTTATGATAAGGTCCTAGTTTATGCCTTTTCTTCACATTATTTTGGACTAGCTAGATTAGATTAGAAATGTAAGTCCCGGGGCCAGAAAGCTCTAGAGGGTGAGAAGCTCTCTGCTCCTGTGTGTTGTGAACAGGGGAAAGAACAGCCACAGAGCTGTTTCATCTGCATGAGCTATTTATCCACCACTCGAGACAGATAAAAGTTCCAGAGGAGAAGAAGCTCTCTGCCCCATCTGTTGAGGTACAGGGGGATGTGCAACTACAGAAAGAATTTTATTTGCGTAAGTTTTTTACCCAGAATTCCTCTAGTGACAGGTTGGAGCCACCATAACATAAACTCAGAATTGGTTGGGTAGTAGAACTGAAGGACAGAGTGAAAAAATGCTTCTACCTTGTGACCAACACCGCATCCTTGATGGCAAGGACTCTGCTCAAGGGATCTATGAGCCACTGGTTCCCTTGCCCTGAGGGTCCTGAGCTGTTGAAAGGATTTACAGCAAGAGACAACACAGACTAAGGACTTTACAGTGGGAGATGATACAGATGCAGTTCTTCAATGGTGTGTAATGCAGAGAGGGCTCTTCACTGAAGCCACGGAGCATAGCAGGAGAGTTGAGGGAACTCTGGTGAGGACCCTCTGACCTAGCCATTAAATAAGGCTAAAATTACTATAGCAGGGTTAAGTGGTAGAGCTTCAGGATAGGATGAGCTCCAGGGAACTGGACAAAGGCCTGCCCAAGTACACATCTGGACTCTAGGATTACTCTACCCACTGACACCAAACTGTGAGTAAGGTACAACCAAACCATCCCGATGTGTCGAAAGAATAGTAAATATGGCAGGCGACCAGCTTGGCTTAACATTGAAATCCTAGCGGATCTTAAACATAAAAAAGAATCTTACAAGAAGTGGAAGGTTGGACATATGACCAGGAAAGAGTATAAAAATATTGCTCGGGCATGTAGGAATGAAATCAGGAGGGCCAAATCGCACCTGCAGCTGCAGCTAGCGAGAGATGTCAAGAGTAACAAGAAGGGTTTCTTCAGGTATGTTGGCAACAAGAAGAAAGCCAAGGAAAGTGTGGGCCCCTTAATGAATGAGGGAGGCAACCTAGTGACAGAGGATGTGGAAAAAGCTAATGTACTCAATGCTTTTTTTGCCTCTGTCTTCACTAACAAGGTCAGCTCCCAGACTGCTGTGCTGGGCATCACAACATGGGGAACAGATGGCCAGCCCTCTGTGGAGAAAGAGGTGGTTAGGGACTATTTAGAAAAGCTGGACGTGCACAAGTCCATGGGGCTGAACAAGTTGCATCCGAGGGTGCTAAAGGAATTGCGGCTGTGATTGCAGAGCCATTGGCCATTATCTTTGAAAACTCATGGCGAACGGGGGAAGTCCCGGATGACTGGAAAAAGGCTAATGTAGTGCCAATCTTTAAAAAAGATAAGAAGGAGGATCCGGAGAACTACAGGCCAGTCAGCCTCACTTCAGTCCCTGGAAAAATCATGGAGCAGGTCCTCAAAGAATCAATCCTGAAGCACTTACATGAGAGGAAAGTGATCAGGAACAGTCAGCATGGATTCACCAAGGGAAGGTCATGCCTGACTAATCTAATCGCCTTCTATGATGAGATTACTGGTTCTGTGGATGAAGGGAAAGCAGTGGATGTATTGTTTCTTGACTTTAGCAAAGCTTTTGACACGGTCTCCCACAGTATTCTTGTCAGCAAGTTAAAGAAGTATGGGCTGGATGAATGCACTATAAGGGGGGTAGAAAGTTGGCTAGATTGTCGGGCTCAATGGGTAGTGATCAATGGCTCCATGTCTAGTTGGCAGCCGGTGTCAAGTGGAGTGCCCCAGGGGTCGGTCCTGGGGCCAGTTTTGTTCAATATCTTCATAAATGATCTGGAGGATGGTGTGGATTGCACTCTCAGCAAATTTGCGGATGATACTAAACTGGGAGGAGTGGTAGATACGCTGGAGGGCAGGGATAGGATACAGAGGGATCTAGACAAATTGGAGGATTGGGCCAAAAGAAATCTGATGAGGATCAATAAGGATAAGTGCAGGGTCCTGCACTTAGGACAGAAGAACCCAACGCACAGCTACAGACTAGGGACCGAATGGCTAGGCAGCAGTTCTGCGGAAAAGGACCTAGGGGTGACAGTGGATGAGAAGCTGGATATGAGTCAGCAGTGTGCCCTTGTTGCCAAGAAGGCCAATGGCATTTTGGGATGTATAAGTAGGGGCATAGCGAGCAGATCGAGGGACGTGATCGTCCCCCTCTATTCGACATTGGTGAGGCCTCATCTGGAGTACTGTGTCCAGTTTTGGGCCCCACACTACAAGAAGGATGTGGATAAATTGGAGAGAGTCCAGCGAAGGGCAACAAAAATGATTAGGGGTCTGGAACACATGACTTACGAGGAGAGGCTGAGGGAACTGGGATTGGTTAGTCTGCAGAAGAGAAGAATGAGGGGGGATTTGATAGCTGCTTTCAACTACCTGAGAGGTGGTTCCAGAAAGGATGGTTCTAGACTATTCTCAGTGGTAGAAGAGGACAGAACAAGGAGTAATGGTCTCAAGCTGCAGTGGGGGAGGTTTAGGTTGGATATTAGGAAAAACTTTTTCACTAGGAGGGTGGTGAAACACTGGAATGCGTTACCTAGGGAGGTGGTGGAATCTCCTTCCTTAGAAGTTTTTAAGGTCAGGCTTGACAAAGCCCTGGCTGGGATGATTTAATTGGGGATTGGTCCTGCTTTGAGCAGGGGGTTGGACTAGATGACCTCCTGAGGTCCCTTCCAACCCTGATATTCTATGATTCTATGATTCTATGAAATCTAGAGTTCTGGGCACATTGCAGTCTGTCAATTTGAAGGAAGTTCAGAGAAGAGCAACAAAATGGTGAAGGGCTGAAGTGATTGACTTCAGAAGAAAAACTAAAAGAGCAAAATATGTGTAGTTTAACTATACATGGAGTCAACATATCTGAAGGACATACACACCATGGAAGGAGAGCAATATTTAGCTTGTACGTGGGAATATAACTTAAAAGTAATGGAATCAAGTTAGAAGCTGAAAAAATTAGGTTTAATATCAGTAAAACTTCCTGATGTAGGTTGTGGGATACTCTTTTAAGGAAACTAGTTGAAACTCTTTTGCTCAAAGCTTTTAAAACTAAGCTGGACAAGACATTCATTTCCAGCTCATGCAAATTTATCATGAATAATGCGAATTTGGCCTCTGTTGCAGATCAAGTTCTCCTGCTCCGCTCAGAAACTGAGGGAAGTTTTTGGTAGGAGTGGGGTACGTAGGAGGCAGAGCGGTAGACACCATTTCCACAAGAGATGGGGAAAGAAGGAAGGAGAAAGAGCACAGCTTCTCAGGTTGTCTGTGTTCCATGCTCCCCCTCGCCTCTGGTAAAAAATGGATCAGTGCCTCTGTGCTGTACCAACATAATCCTCTCGATTCCTGCAACACCAGGGCTAGGAAGTGGGAAAAGAGGACTTCATTGGAACTGCCCTCTGCCCCAGGGCTGGGGGTATGGGGTGAGGAAACTTGGTGGCCATCTCCCAGGCCTGAGAGAAGGGTGGGAGGATGGGAAAAGACCCTGGAGCTGCAGTGGGAACAGAGGTGAGCTGGAGATGCTGAAGGGCATAAAATTACTTGATGTGGGACTGACGGATACCTAATTAATAGATGTGGGGCTCGGAGGTGGGAAGATGAGAGGCTGGGAGCACAGAAATAATGAATTGGCCTTTGGAGGGGCGGGCGTGGATTGTCTGAAGTTGGAAGCCGTCCACCCCAACAGGAAGCATTTTAAGTTGTATAAACTATGCACGTTTGCATAAAGATCTACTGAGTTTTTTTTCTTCACAAGATATTGGCACGCATGGATTTTGGAGAAGCAAAATGAGCTAGCAAAAGCTGTTCATTGACACGCATTGTTGGGATTGGCAGGGGGAGTTCAAAAATGAGAAGACAATTTAAAAAGTTTTTTTTTCTAATATCAATGACTTTGGGGCCAATCTTATGAAATTTGGAGATCTGACTCCTGCCTTTTGAACTTTGGAGGCTGGCAACACTAGGAAACACTCCTGCATTACACCAATGGAGGCCCTACCCTGCTTTGAACAAGAGTATATGCAGCTGGATATAGTCCAAACTTACCAACTGCTGGGGTTTGTTTTATTGTTAATTTGAACAACCAAATACATTTCAACGAAAGCTTTCTTCCAAGTTTTGCTGTCCCCAAGACTTTCCCTGCAGGGCTTCCTGCGTCGCAATCCCTAGTTCCCTTTGGGTTGCAGGGTGGACGATTCTCATGATTTTATTGCAAATGTTGCAGGAGTTGACATTTTTCTTAAATTCCCAACTCCTGGATTCAGATGATTGCATGATAATTTCAACTGTCTTTCAAAAAACAGTTTCTAGCCCATAAGTGGGTGGAGGAAAGCTCAAAAACATTACTTTAGTGCACCCATAACACTCAAAAACCAGAAGACAAATAAAAAGAACCCAATTTTTATTTTTAAACCTCATGATTTTTAAGCTGTTCTCATGATTTTGGGAAGTCTGGCTCATGATTTTTAAACACTTAGGACTGGCAATATTGGTGAGGACTCACCACACAAACCCTACATTGTATTCAAGGTCCCAGAACTACCACCCTGTTACACGTATATTGGTTGCAGAAGGCAGGATTGACACAATAGGCCTTTCTGTCTCTCTTCCTGTAAAGGCCTAACTGCTTATGTTTGTAACTAGTGGCTATCATCCATGCATCTCTAACATAGCTGATGTTTACACTCCAGTTTAAGGTGTAACTCTGGCATGGGTAAGTATACCCATTATGGGTTCAGCTAATGTGGATAACAATAGTAGTGAAGATGTGGTGGTACAGGATTCATTAAGAGCTAACTATCACAGTACAAGCCCCCTGGGGATCCTGGGTACGTACTCAGGTTGTTGGTCCGTGCAAGGGTCTGTTTCACCAAATCTTTGCTGCTATTGTTACCTAGCTAGACTACAGTGTAGGAATGCCTACCCACACTACAATAACACCTCAATTTGTGGTGTAGATGTACCTGTTGATACATCATAAAATGCAGGCATTTCACTTCATGGTTTGTTTTCGGTTTTGTAATGGAACAATGCAAAATTCAAAATGAAGCTAAAACAAAGCTATTGGCTTTTGCCTGATTTGGAGTCACTAACTTTTACTAGAGTTCCACCTGGATATCACCTGACTTAAGTTTGCTTGAAACTAGGTTCTGGTTTGAAACAAAAAGCATGCAAAGCTGGCAAGGTTCCTTCCCCATTCTGAACTCTAGGGTACAGATGTGGGGACCTGCATGAAAAACCCCCTAAGCTTATTTTTACCAGCTTAGGTTAAAACTCCCCAAGGTACAAACTATTTTACCTTTTGTCCCTGGACTTTATTGCTGCCACCACCAAGCATCTAACAAATATAACAGGGAAAGACCCCACTTGGAAATGTCTTTCCCCTCCAAATCCCTACACCCCCTTTCCTGGGGAAGGCTTGATAAAAATCATCACCAATGTGCATAGGTGAACACAGACCCAAACCCTTGGATCTTAAGAACAATGAAAAAGCAATCAGGTTCTTAAAATAAGAATTTTAATTAAAGAAAAAGTAAAAGAATCACCTCTGTAAAATTAGGATGGTAAATACCTTACAGGGTAATCAGATTCAAAACATAGAGAATCCCTCTAGGCAAAACCTTAAGTTACAAAAAGACACAAAAACAGGAATATACATTCCATTCAGCACAACTTATTTTATCAGCAATTTAAACAAAACAGAATCTAAGGCATATCTAACTAGATTGCTTACTGACTTTTTACAGGAGTTCTGACCTGCATTCCTGCTCTGGTCCCAGCAAAAGCAACACAGACAGAGAGAACACTTTGTTTCCCCCCCCCCCCAGCTTTGAAAGTATCTTGTCTCCTCATTGGTCGTTTTGGTCAGGTGCCAGCGAGTTTCTCTTAGCTTCTTAACCCTTTTCAGGTGAAAGGGTTTTTCCTCTGGCCAAGAGGGATTTAAAGATGGTCAGCCTTCCCTTTATATTTATGACAAAAGCACAGCAAGATTAACAGGACTAGTTGATTTGGAGTTAAAAATTTGCATAGATCTGTGCCTATGATCTGTTTATGGATGTCTAGAAAGATTAATATCCAGTTGACTAACTGTAAGTGTTATTAAGCAACCCCCAGGCTCAGCACCCAGAAAATCTTTACAACTTCTGCAGTAGTTAGTCAAAATCACTTTAATTATTCAGAACACGTTTTAAACAGAGAACATAAGGACATTATCAAAAATAGAAACATCTTATCAAAACAGAATCAAAGAAAGAGTATAGTAAAGGAATAAACTTCACGGTTTTTAATTTCAGAAGAAAAATATTCTATTTCAGCCTGCCATATATTGCCAACATTCCTCTGACAGTATTTCAAAAGGCAAGTGTCACTCAAGTATATGGTATAGCTAAACCAACTAAATTTCCCACAGTGAGGAATTATTCCTTTGAGAAGAAAGGTAGGCATGTAATGTAAAAAGGAATTTAAAATTTTGCCTACTGTATTGTCAGATAAGTTTATTTAAAAATATTAAATATTTGATTTTCCTTGATGCTATGAAATTATGGCATCCTGTCAGATAATTTTCAAAGCCTATGCTTCAGCTTTCTGAACAAGATATAGTTCAGTTACAGTTGGGTTTTTTGCACTTCTCCAAAACTGAATGTTTCTCTAGCACTCGGGATTTTCTGTGGCATTTATATAATCTTACAGTAGTTTTGATTTCAATAGAACTAATTTCTCCCACTAAACTTTCAACTCAGTTTTGAAAATGTAACTTTTACCAGAACAGGAGGACTTTGCCATGGTGTTCTGCAAGTCCTGATACAGTTTTCTAGTTTTAGTTCATCACAATTTCTAGATAAGCTATCAGCTGGATATGTGTCTTATATTCGAACAGTTAGTCAGAAATAGCGAAGTATAACTCAGCACTAATGTAGAACCCGTCAAAGAGCTTTACAAAGCATTATGGACAGATAATGCCTGACCCCTAAGAAGATGCACAAGAAAGTCTATCCTCACTCCCACCCTCACGTGTGCAATTTGCCCAGGGCACAGTGGGAATTCTTAGATTCAGGGAGTGCAAGTGCTCAGCAAGGCTAACACAGTTGATAACCCTGATCTTTGCACAGCTGGGACATGGAGGAAGCCTGGCCATGACTGGGACCTAAATCAGCCTACGATCCAGCTAAGAGTAGTGGGGAGCACACAACAACTTCTTTAAGGAAAGTGCAGCAGGCGTGTTCCTTGGCGATTCCAGGAGGAATTGTGCATTTCTGAGGAACAATTCCTTCTGCAGCTCTGCTGAGCAGGTGGCTCTTCTCCAGCCCCAGTGCAAAGCTGTAGCTTACTGCCACTATTTAGCACTACCTAGTTAAGTTTCACAAGAATCTCAGGATGCAGCTGAGTATTGCACCATTTTACAGGAGCAGGAAATGGAGGTGGAGAGTGATTTGGCCAAGGCCATAGAGGAAGTCAGTGTCTCAGGATTACAGTTTGAAAGGTCTTGGCCCCTAGTCTGCAGTTCTAATTACTGTATTACACTCCTCTAGCATGATGAACGTAGACATGAAGGTTATTTCGCAATACAAACATAACTCCTTACACCCTAACAAATTACACCTGAACACTTTCTACCTTCTTTAATTTCATTAATAAAGCTTTAGTATATTACAGCAGGACACAGTAATTAGTGAAACGTGTTTTAAAATGAGATAGAATGAATGACCATCCCAAAATTGTTCAGTGAATTATAAATGTGTTTTTAGTTGAATGACTCCAAAAGCACAGGAATAGATCTGTGCAGACACATGCTTAGAACCCCGACCAGGGCTATTCTATCTGCTTCCCAAGATCCATAAACCTGGGAATCCTGGATGCCCCATCATCTCAGGCATTGGCACCCTGACAGCAGGATTGTCTGGCTATGTAGACTCCCTCCTCAGACCCTACGCTACCAGCACTCCCAGCTATCTTCGAGACACCACTGACTTCCTGAGGAAACTACAATCCATCGGTGATCTTCCAGAAAACAGCCTCCTGGCCACTCTGGATGTAGAAGCCCTCTACACCAAAATTCCACACAAAGATGGACTACAAGCCGTCAGGAACAGTATCCCCAATAATGTCACGGCAAACCTGGCGGCTGACCTTTGTGACTTTGTCCTCACCGACAAATATTTCACAACTGGGGACAATATATACCTTTAGGTCAATGTCACTGCTATGGGTACCTGCATGGCCCCACAGTATGCTAACATTTTTATGGCTGAGTTAGAACAATGCTTCCTTTGCTCTCGTCCCCTAACACCCCTACTCTACTTGCGCTACATTGATGACATTTTCATTATCTGGACCCATGGAAAAGAAGCCCTTGAGGAATTCCACCATGATTTCAACAATTTCCATCCCACCATCAACCTCACCCTGGACCAGTCCTCACAAGAGATCCACTTCCTGGACATTATGGTGCTAATAAGCAATGGTCACATAAACACCACCCTATACCGGAAACCTACTGACCGCTATACTTACTTACATGCCTCCAGCTTCCATCCGGGACACACCACATGATCCATTGTCTACAGCCAAGCTCTAAGATACAACTGCATTTGCTCCAATCCCTCAGACAGAGACAAACACCTCCAAGATCTCTATCAAGCATTCGTAAAACTACAATACCCACCTGCTGAAGTGAAAAAACACATTGGCAGAGCCAGAAGAGTACCCAGAAGTCACCTACTACAGGACAGGCCCAACAAAGAAAATAACAGAACGCCACTAGCTGTCACCTTCAGACCCCAACTAAAACCTCTCCAGCGCATCACCAAAGATTTACAACCTATCCTGAAAAATGACCCCTCACTCTCACAGATCTTGGGAGACAGACCAGTTGTCACTTACAGACAGCCCCCCCAACCTGAAGCAAATACTCACCAGCAACCACACACCACACAAAAACACTAACCCAGGAACCTATCTTTATAACAAAGCCCGATGCCAACTCTGTCCACATATTTATTCAAGTGACACCATCATAGGACCTAATCACATTAGCCACGCCATGAGGGGCTCATTCACCTGCACATCCACAAGTGTGATATCTGCCATCATGTGCCAGCAATGCCCCTCTGCCATGTACATTGGCTGGACGGTCTCTATGCAAAAGAATAAATGGACACAAATCTGACATCAGGAATCATAACATTCAAAAACTGGTAAGAGAACACTTCAAACTCTCTGGCCACTCAGTAAAAGATTTAAGGGTGGCAATTTTGCAACAGAAAATCTCCAAAACCAGACTCCAACAATAAACTGCTGAGCTTGAATTAATATGCAAACTAGATACCATTAACCTGGGTTTGAATAGAGACTGGGAGTGGCAGGGTCATTACACATATTGAATCTATTTCCTTTAAGTATCCTCACAACTTCTTGTCAACTGTCTAAATGGGCCATCTTGATTATCACTACAAAAGTTTTTTTTCTCCTGCTGATAATAGCTCATCTTAACTAATTAGCCTCTAACAGTTTGTATGGTAACTTCCAACTTATCTGTATAGCTATCTTTCTATCTATCTATCTATATCTTATTATATGTTCCATTCTATGAATCCGATGAAGTGAGCTGTAGCTCACGAAAGCTTAATGCTCTAATAAATTTGGTAGTCTCTAAGGTGCCACAAGTATTCCTTTTCTTTTTGTATGGAGAAGTTGCTCCATGAATAAAGTGACTTTATTCATGGAGCAAGTACTGTGAGTATGCCTAGATTTTTTTTTAATTAAGAGAGATTCTAATCTATTATGCACCAGCTTTTGTTTAGGTGTGCAGTTCAATACTGAACTGAATACTGAATACTGAAATACTGAAACTGTCTTCTCAGTTTAATAGCAACAATACTAGTGTTCTTAATTTTTTCCCCATATTGCTGTGGGGGGTGTTTTCTGGCACTGATGTAACTTTGGAACACACAGAAAATAGCATTTTGGGACGATGAAGAATGCATTCTTTCTATAACTTTCTGGACAGTCACCCAATTCCAGTCACCATTACATCTTGTTTTGGCAAGCAAGAACTTGTCTTTATATTGAATCAGCTGCTTCCAAGTGCTTCTTAACAAATGACATGGAGGCTCTGGGGTTCCATATTTGGTTCACTGCTCTCCTCTCTCTCCATAATAACATTGGGAACTATCATTTCTCAGTAAGCATTTGTTACCATGGCTGCATCAATCATTCTCATGTTTCCAGTTCAGTGACTCAGGATCCTCAGGGCTCTATTGTTAATCTTCATTAATATATTACTGACTTTCATAACCAGTTTTTTACTCCAGATTCTGAATAACTGAAGGCTGCTTACAGAGAACATTCTCATTTCTCTTTGTGATTGCAACTGACCTGGATTTTGGGAAGATCATTGGTAATCATTCAAAGTTCCCTGAAATTCTAGTCTTGTCAGGATAAAAAAATAAAGTTTGTCTTCAACTTGGAAACTTAATTTGCCTTACTGCTTGCTGCATCTTTCAGGAGAGACACGTGAAGTTTGATTACTTTAGCTCAGTGATGTGTACTTCCCCAGGTTCCATTATTTAATTAGGCTGTTAAAGAATCTCATAAAAATGATCACATTACTCACATAATACATTACCTTTTACCCAAACTGCATTTGTCTCTTGCATTTCACTTCCACGCTGAGCTGCCTTGGATTGTTAGAGTACAATCTTAATCTTTCTGGAAGTGACTCATTTCTATATCTCATTATGTAAGAGAAATAAAAGTTTTGCTCCTTTACCATTATTTTTCCTTACTTCCTTACTTAGTTTCCATTCAGTCCTTACCCATGAACCAAAAGGAGTTACAGGTTACCTCACTTCTGTCTTATGCAAAGGTACTGGTGGGGAACGCAGGTTTTGGCCCCCTTACTACTCACCAACCTTCCCCATAAACAATGTTTATGCATGGCCATAGCAGCAATTTTCTATGTGAGGTGAATGTGACAAACTGTGCAGCTCACAACTTCTTCTGTCGCTGGGGTGGTTGCTAGAAGGTCCAGGCCAATAACTTGGGTCAGGCCAGTGTGTCAAGCCAGGTGGGGCTCCATGGCTGCTGGGGGCGGAGGCAAGAATGGGATCCAAAGAGGCTGGAGCAGCCACTGAGGCACCAACAGTTGGGCTGTGCAGTGGGTAGGAACCAGGGTGATCAGGCCGAGAGCAGCTACCCCTGATGAGAGAGATGTGAACAGTCAGGATCCCCTTTCCCAGCCTGGAGCCAGCTGCTCTCTGTGCTCCTCTTCCCTACCACATCTCAGTAGCTCCATATGCAAAGCACTTGTCCTATTTCCCCTTCTGCCCTGACACCCTGCCTGTTCTCTCTACCCTGCTGCCCCGACTTACCCCATTCCTCATGTAGGACACCCACCCTGACTCCCCTTTCTATTCCTGACACCCTGACCTTGCCATTCTGCCTCTGATACCCCCATTCTCCTGCTCCCTCTAACCCAACACCTCCATCCCCTGTTCCCTGTGCAGAGCTGCCACCTTGATTCCCCCTCCTATCCCTGACACTCTGACTGCTCCCTGTTAATCTTGCAGAGCACCCACCCTGACTCCCCAACTTCCTCCTGCTCCTTATGCAGAGTACTTACCCCAATACCCCTTCTGGCTCAATCCCTGATACCCCAACTTCCCCCTTTCTGCCCTGATATCCCAACTCTCCCCATGGGCACAGGCTCTGTCCCAGGAACACAGTGACTTTCTCTGGTGGAAGCATTTGGTCCCCTCAGATGGGCTCTGTCATATGTGGGGGAAGAGCCAGGGTGTTGGGAGCAGGGCAGGCAGTGACTCCAATCACAGAGATCCCCTCTCTCTCTCTCTCTCTCTCTCTCTCTCTCTCTCTCACACACACACCATTACAACTGTACAGATGTGTTGCTTTCATAGAGTTAGGGCATCAGTGTAAGGATCTGAGGTTAGGGTTGGAGTTAAATAAAAGCCATACGAAGGGCTTGATCCTAATGCAACTAGTCCTTTCTCACCCAATTCTCATCACTAAAGTGGGAATCCTTGGGTAAATAAGAGTTTTAAGGATTGGGCTCAGCAATAGTAAAATGGAAATAAATCCACCCACAGGACTTGTGGGTGTAAATGAGGGCAGAATATGGACCACAATCAGCCAGATTTTCAAAAAAGATAAGTTCCTCAATGGAATGGGCAGACTCCCGTTGAGAGCCACTGGGTTCTGAGCTCTTTTGAAAATCTAGTCCAGTATGTCCCTCAGGAATGGAAACAGCCTGCACTCATTGAAGTCTGTATTTTGACAATAGGCTTGGATGTGTTTAAAACAGGGACTTGTGCCTGTGTTCTAAAATATAACATTTTTTTTCTTTCAGTGAGGGCTCCCCTGCACTGTTCCCCCCATAATTCAAGCACTGCTCACCATAGTGATTTATCTTTGACATTTGGGGTTTTACTATTGCCACATGTTTTACCTGGGAGAATACTTAAATTCATTCAAAAGCTTCAGCTAGTGAAGAATGTGACTATCTGCTTGTTTATGGGAACAGGTAGTGATAAGTAGATCGCACCTGTGCTCTGAGTCCCACACAGACTTCCTGTTGCTTACATGGGCACTGAAAGGGAATGTGGTCTGGGTGGAATTGACAAGGGGTTAGGGTTCTTGCGTTCTAATCCTGGCCCTGCCGCTGACTCCCTGTGTAAATAACTTCATCTCAGTTTCCCCATCTGTAAAATTAGGCTAATAAAGTTTAGGCGCTGTGAGGTTTAACTAGTTAATATTTGTACAGTAATTTGAACACATAAAGAACTATAAAAATGCTACGTATTAAATAGTAATACCTGTGAAACCCTAAATGGCCTATGATCCAGCTGCCACCTCTCTCACTTGGCCATCTGTGGCTGGCTCTAGCTGACCATCTCCAGGGCCGAACTTTCTGGTGGGTGACAGGACACTCAGTGGAGGGCCCTCACCTTTGAATCTTGTTTTCCTTGTCTAGTGTATTATAATCCAATTAGCTCTACGGTATTTAAGAAACAATGAGAGATGTGTACATTTAGTCTTGCCATACTGGCAAAGACCTTATTGCTCTGTGATAAGGTGTTGTGCAGCTATCTGATTTTTGTGGACATACTGTCTGGCTATCTGCAGTGTTTGGTTCTGACTTTTATATTTAGTCCCTAGGGGCCTAAATTAGAATAATTTAAATATTTTAATAACAGCTTTAATAAGATATTAGTACTAATTTAAAATAATATATTGGTAAATAAAAACAAGCTGGCACCCAATAATTGAAAGTACAATTCTGAAAGCCCCTTTAAAATTAGGCCCTAAATCTTTTGGATATACAGCACATATCAACCAAGAAAGAATCAGACTTTGGGTGAGCCTAACAGACAAAGACTCTTGGGGCTAGAGCCACACAAGAGACCTAGTCTCAGCATTTTGGTGCATAACTTTAGGCTCCCTGCTGCTTAATAGAATTCACAGCCCCTGCATTAGGCTCCTACTATAAAGGACGGGGAGAGTTAAGTGCCTAAGAATTCATAGAAGCCAGTGTGCTGAGTGAGGAGCCAACATGAAACGCAGAAGAAAAAGGTGTGGCCTAAGGGACTGACCTATCTACTTTGGACTGGAGGCAAGTGCCTTTCTCCACTTGGGATTCACAGCTGTGACCCCTATCCTGACCTTTGGTGCCTAAGCAAGGTCACCTTTCTTTCCCTCCAAAAAAACACCTGACAAGGAGAGGCCCCATCCCCCTTTTATACAATAGTTAAAGCTCTCTCCTGTAATGTGGGAGATCCAGGTTCAAATCCTGACTCAGGAGCTGGGACTAGAACCCAGTGTGATGGGTTGGATCACAGAAACCCCCTTGGGGCTGCCAACTGATGTGCCAAGACTACTTCTGCCCCTGCTTTCCTGGCCAGCTTGGGACTCCAGCACCCTGTCTTGTTCAGCCAGACATGCCAGTCTGCTCCAACACAGACCCCAGGGTCTGAACCACGTGCCCCAAAGCTGCAGACTTAAATGAAAGCAGTTTAAGAAATGTTCCTGTCCTGACACTCAGATGCCCAACTCCCAATGGGGTCCAAACCCCAAATAAATCCATTTTACCCTATATAAAGCTTATACAGGGTAAGCTCATAAATTGTCCGCCCTCTATAACACTGATAGAAAGGTATGCACAGCTGTTTGCCCCCCAGGTATTAATACATATTCTGGGTTAATTAATAAGTAAAAAGTGATTTTATTAAATATAGAAAGTAGGATTTAAGTGGTTCCATTTAAGTGGTTCCATTTAAGTGGTTCCAACAGAACAAAGGTTTCAGAGTAGCAGCGTGAATTACCAAGAAAAAAAATAGAGCACTCAAGTCTATGTCTAAGAAAACTGAATACAGATGAAAACCTCACCCAGTAAACTTCTTTTACAGACTAGTCTCCTTCTAGTCTGGGTCCAGCAA
Organism: Eretmochelys imbricata; assembly: GCF_965152235.1. Lineage (NCBI taxonomy): Eukaryota > Metazoa > Chordata > Testudines > Cheloniidae > Eretmochelys > Eretmochelys imbricata. The sequence continues at coordinate 307,492,669 of NC_135572.1, read as the reverse complement.
TCACTCACACCCCCTGTAGTTACTGTCCTTTGTTCCAGTTTCTTTCAGGTATCCTTGGGGGTGGAGAGGCTATCTCTTGAGTAAGCTGAAGACAAAATGGAGGGGTTTCCCACGGGCTTAAATTGACTTTCTCTTGTGGGTCCTCTCTCCTATGCAAAGTCCAGCTCCAAGATGGAGTTGTGGAGTCACATGGGTAAGTCACATGTCCATGCATGACTCAGAACTTACAGGTAGCAGCCATGGTTCACATGCTTCCTTGAACATCCTCAGGTAGACTTCTTATGTGGATTGGACCCTTACAAGATTCATTGTCCTTTAAGTGTTTCTTGATTGGGCACCTGATTTGCACATTCCTTTCTCAAGAAGCTGACCATATGCTCTACTAAGGCTACTTAGAAATTAAGCCAGTACACAGCCAATATTCATAACTTCGAATACAAAAATGATACATGCATACAAATAGCATTAATAGATTCAGTAGATCATAACCTTTACAGAGATATGTTACATGGCATATGTCATATGTACATTCATAAGCATATTTCCATAAAGCCTTATGGGGGGGGCACCATCACACTCAGGTTTCCCATCTCCAATGTGAGTGCTCTACAGTGAGATATGGGGAATTCTAGGAGCGAGACTCCTTCAATCTCTCCTGGTGAAGATGTTCAACTTTGTATTAAATATTCATTGGCCAATAAAATGGCTTGATAGCCCAGTGGTTAGGACACTTTCCTGGGATGTAGAAAGTCAGATTCAAGTCCCTAGTCTTCTCAGCTAAAGTGGGAATCTGAACCCATGTCTCCCACATCCTAAAGTGAGTCCTCTAACTATGAAGAATAAGGGGTAGTGGCACCCCTCTAAACAATCTCTGAGCATGCCTACCAGATTGGACCAGTAGGGCTTAGGTGAGAGCTAGGCACTGGGCATCAGGACTGAGGTGACTAAGCACATGCCCACCAAGAGATATTTAGGTGCCTAGGGGAATTTAACAATAAAACTTAGGCACCAAGAGAGTTTAGATGCCTACAGGTGAGACAACTGCTGAGTGGGGGTTTTGAGTAAATTTTGGACTTAAATGCCCAAAGTGGCAGCTAGGTACCTAAATCCCCTTGTGGATCTAACCCTTAGCTCCTAACTTTAGAAATGTAGTTGTTTTAATTGTATCTTAAAAATACCATATATTGTATATTATTCCAGGTTAGCAATCCATTTAAAAAATACATAACATTTTCCTCTAGAGAGGTTTTGTTATTAGTGTCTCTAGATAATTTTTCAGGTTTATTCTCTTTGACCATATTAAGTACAGAGCTTTGAAAAAGCTGAACAACTGTCTGAAGCTCAAACAGCATCACCAGTGAAGCAGAACATTGTACAGGGCGTGAAAATAATATTTTATAAGTCTAATAAGTGAAGGCCCAATCTTGCTCCCATTGAAATCAATGGGAATTTTACCATCATCTATTACTATTAAGCCTTCCATTTACTTTACATAGTCTGACAAATCTACATAATTATTTTATCAAAGTCTCCATTTGGAATCTCATTGCCAGACTTACTGATGAAATGACAGGTGACAATCAAGACTGAAGTTTATAAACTGGGTGATAGTCCCACAGTAAACATGGACTGCAATTAAAACACCCAGGTAATTACGGTGTGTTGCAAAATTTGCATTGGCAATCAGATAGACTGATTATCCCAGCCCAGTACATAAGGTACAGGGGCAGGAGTTGCTGCGAGGAGGAATAATCTGAAAAATGACTACTGGGTTTAATCTATGGGTTGTGTTTTTCAGTATCATGGCGATAACACGAAGGAGAAGGCATACACATATGATCTTGGAAAGTGACAGGGGAGAAGAGCAGATAAAAACCTTCCATTTCTTAACTGGGATTGAGGAGAATACCCGTTTGTTATAGCTGGCAGAGTTTTCAGTGATCCAGTTAGTGCAGCTGAGTATTGTCCCAGTGTGGCAGTACTCATTCAAGCAAAACTGAAAAAGGTTAGGATTGGGCCCAAGTGAGCATGTGTTCATAGATGAGCAAGTGAGCATTTTTAAGTGAATATGCAAAGCACTGCATGTATTTTAAAACAAGGCAACAATCCTTTGACAATACAATTTTGCACTTCTATAGCACCTTTAATCTGAAGATAGCAAAGTATTTTACAAACATAATTAAGTCTCCTGACGTCCCCACTGAATGTGTTATTTGCATTATAAAGATGAGAAAACAGACACAGAGGTTAAGGACAATATTTTCAGAAACTGTCAATTAATTTTATGTGCCTCAGTTGGCCCCCAGAAAACAGCTGGCCCACAAAAAACAGAGACCTAAAGTTACGGGAAAGCTTTGAAAATTTGGGCCTGATTGATTTGCTCAAGATCACAGAACTTGGTGACAAAAATTATTCAGTGACACAGCAGAGACTGTAATTCAGGAGTCTTGATTCCTAGTCCCCTTCAATAAGCATTAGACCACACAGCCCCTGGTTCATATGGCACAAAGTATAGATGACAGAGTAAGTTTCTTGAATTGCAGTCTGAATTTTCTCTTTCTAATGGAGTTCCTTCCCAACCTATTCTAAGTAAATACTGTGTTGCTTGGACTGATGGATCAGCAAAGGCATTTGAACAGCTATACTTATCCGGTACACAGTGGTTTGTATGTGCAGAATAGTGGGCCAGATAGTTTAAAGGAGCCTGTGGTTATCTCACAGAAAAGGAGGCATGAGAGATGCACCGGTATGAATGTTATTTGTTACCACAGACCCATTAATGTTTTTAGGAGAATTGTACAATTTGTCTGAAGACCTGTCTTCAGCAGTTTCTGTTACTGTTTGAAGCATCAGCATTATGGTTTCCTCATTCTTCCTTTAGTTAAGACTGCTTTAGGTCAAAACTATTAGATGTATGGCTAGCAATTTTTTCAAATAAATTAACCCCCAGCTGTCATTTTATCAGATATTTCTGCGTCTACCCAATGTGGTGGGTTTTTATGGTGTGTGTGATGATTTTGATTGTTTTGGTTTTATCTATTTTTATGCTGGGAGTTGTGACTGATCCTGTCTTAGCCTACCTGTGTCTTGAAACCCCTTTCATACTGGACACTGATGCTAGTGCTTACAGTTTGGAGGAAGTATTGACACAAGAACACAAAAGACCTGAGAGGGTGGTGGCTTATTACAGCAAACAGCTCAGTTCTCTGGAGAGAAATTATTGCACCATTTAAAAGGAACTCCTGGCAGTGGTTAAATCTGTAGGAAATTTTCACCATTATTTATATGAGAGAAACTCTGTGGTCAGGACAAACCAGGCATTCCCTGCAATGGCTCTTTAGATTCAGGAATCCTAAGGGGAAGCTTGCCAGCTGGTTGGAAAAACAGGGAACACAGACCTGGACATAGGCATGGTAATGACATAGGCTTGGCATGACTACTGAGAAATAATGCAAATACATTACACAGCTCTTTGTTAAAGGATTATATCTGAAAAAGTCAGAAATGAGCAAATTAAATTAAATATATTTTCCTTGTCAGATGCAAGGACTACATTGTAAAAAGTTAATTCATTTCCCAATACTCTATCTAACTGAAGATTAAGCTAAACCTAAGCTTGCAATTTTCAAAGTGACAAAAACCAAACCAAACCGTACATGGTCTTAAAATAATAGCAGAACTTTTCAGAAGTGAATCAGGACTTGTCACACCAAAGTTTCTTTCTAAGGTAAGTTCCATAATAACAGTGACTTGTACCAACTATTTAATTTATGACTCTGGAATCCAAATGGAATTCATTTATTTTTCCATTTACTTTGTGTGAAAGGTTTACAAGCTCAGACTGGCCGTTGTGTAAATCAGGAGGTATAATCCAGAGCTCTCTTTTATACTGGAACAAGATATTAATGACTGATCTGGGAGCAAATAAAGTAGGATCAGATCTGCTTTAAAGAAGGTGCCATGCATATGATTGGCATTGTAGATGGCACAAGGACATATGATGTTCCAAACTAAAGGCCTGATTCTGCGAAGTGCTGAGCCACTCCTTTGAATTCTTGAGTGCCCTCAGTTCCCTTACAACAAAAAGTGAGCATGCTCAGGCCCTAGCATGCTCAGGCCCAAACTGGTTTATTCTTTATATATTGCCTTTAGACATAGTCTGACTTATACATTGTCTTCTTAATAGAACTTTTGAAAACCAGAAGGATTGTGGATATGTATAACTTCAAAACTATAATTTCTTACTCAAACTTTTCAAAATTTAAAAACAAATCACTTATAAAAATTGCCTCCTGGCTAGCATTTCAAATCATTGATTAAATCTTCACGCTTTTTCTTAGCAATTAGTTGTCATCAGGTCTTCATGCTGGATCACATTGTTTTCTGTGTCACTTAATCTTTGTTTTCCAATATCCTTGAAAAGCTATTCACTATTCTTTAAAAAAAAAAGAATATTTGAGTATGCTGAATAAATGATTTTGTGTTGGATCTGCCTTTACTGGATTATTTATAGTTATGGGTATTTATGGGCTAATCCTGCCTCAATTATCATACAAACCTAGAGTAATTAGGGAAGCCCTTAGTTGACCATGCTATAGCCTAACTTGGCTTCAGAAGTTATTCAAAAGCCCCATTTAGATGCAGGAGAACTCAACAGAGCTAACATGATGGAGTGGTGGGAAGCGAAACAACCACACACCCTTTATTGCTAGTCAAGACATCCCAATATTTTAAAAAAAGGAGCCTAAAGTTAGGTTTTAAAATAAGTAGTCTCTTTTTCAGAAGGACTGACCATCCTTCTGCTGTGTGTTCAGAACTTTTGAAAGTCCGCCCACTTATTTAGGATCCTAAGTAGAAGAGTCACACTTGAGGATCCTATTTCTGAAAATCTTCCAACGTCCTCATAACTTTCTCATGCTTAAAATAAGTTAATGCTATTGTGGGATACTAACCGGAGATATTGTGGGTGGTAACAGGAGATACTGACTTTCTGAAGGTGACCCACAGTATCTGAAAGATAATCTTTGTTTAGCTCAGAGTAAGGACTCAGTAAAATATTATCAATACTCATTTTTTAAATTAGATGATCAAAGAAAAGACATTATCAACAGGATAGAATGAAGAATTTCTCCCAACTACCAGCATGTTATCCTGAACCTCTACTTGACAATCCCATTCTATGTATGTTCAAAAGCACCTAAGTGACACAGGAGCACACGTCTGAAGTCACCGAGGTTCTTTTGAAAATCCCATCCATAGTTATTGTCCATTAATTCTCACCTCTTAACCTTCATTACATTTATTCATATGAAGGAGGAGTGGATACTGAAAGGCATAAAATAACATGGTAAAGAATGGAATTATAGTAGTAACTTATTTTCACTATCAAGGCACAAATCAAAGAAATTTTGGCAGTGCCAGTTGAGCTCCATATAAATCCCAGGGAAATTCTTAAAGTTGTAAGTAGCCCAAGTAGCATTCATGTTCATACAGGTTTGCAATTTATCACTTCAGATATTAGAAATTGAAGAGAGTAGACTGCAATCACAGGTTTGCAACTGTGACCCAGTCAATGTCTCTCGAATGTGAGAGCTGAACTAAAGTTCCAATTTGGTACATCTGTCATCTTAAATTTCTCTCATCAGTTTTTGTCCAATGCTGAAGATAAATGTATACAGCACTTCCTATTAAATCAAAGGAACTGACTGCGCTATTGAATCTCTCCCTCTATATACATGCCATGTTGACAATGCAAATGATAACTTAAGTTGCTTCCTGGTAAACTAATGCACCGTAGATTATGTTATAAAATTAAAGGTTGTTCTGAATCTAAAAGAGTAAAAACTTAAAATTTCAGAACCTCCCTTTTTACTAGGACTTGGCTTCCACTAACAATCGACTTTCTGCTTCAAAAGAGAAGGATGCATGTTGAAAAAATGGTATTTACAATATTGCTTAAATCAGGAGCCAGATCACAGCGACTTTATGTCACAGGAGAGCTTTCAACAGCCTTTCTGACACACACAGGAACTGCATCCAAGTAATGCTACTGTTTTAAGCTGATAATTGATAACATTCATTCATTGAGAAGAAATCATTCCCGGGAATGAATCTCTGTTGTGTTTAAGCCTCTTGCCTAGTTAAATGCTTGATAATGCTATTAAAAATTGATCCTTTATGATAGCTTTTGATCACAAAAGAACATCAGTTTATTTTATCTGTTGTCAGTTGTACAGGGCAATTAGCACAAAGTCTAGGCAGTCTGTTCTTTACAGTGAGATTGTTAAAAATGTGTCATGGGGCTATAACCAAGCTTTTACGATGTATTCATGATGCAGAAGGCTGTTTTACTGCTGTACACAGTAAATTGACATTTATACCTGGTTTGACATAATTAAAGAACAATGGGTAGAGATATATTTTATTATTTAAAATATGCTAGTTTAGACAATGAATTTTACACTATGATGCAAGTTCATTTGACAAAGGGGATACAGACAAATTTCTGCTCTAAAACTATACATGTATCACTATAGGGTGCAAGTAGACATAGGTGACTATTACATTTTAGTTTCTCCATATCTATCAAAATATGCATAATCAGTAATACTAAATTGTAAATCAAACCTATGTACTACATAGTAAACAGCCTGATTTAAACTTCACTATTTAGAATACATTATCAAAAACAATATTAATGTTCTTTGACAATGTTCAAAGCCACTAGAAAAAGCAAAGTCATGAGGAAATTTCAGCTATCTCAACATTTTCTGGCTCCACAGTGTATGTTGTTGATACATGTGTATTGTGGACACCCTGTCTATTAGGAGCTAGGCTTTCTATACTGAATGATTGCTAAATTCCAAGGAGATCAGGTGGCAGGGCAAGTTCATTCAGCAAGAAATAGAAACATAGGGGGGAAAGAAGCAGATAAGTAGGAGGAGGTGGAGAGTGTTGATAAGGGAAGAAGAGAGACAGGAATGGAGGAGAGCTACAAGAAAATAGGAAAAGGAGGGAGTAAGCAGGATAAAGATGGAGGAAAGCATAGAAGAGGCAAATAACCAATGAGATGGTGGAAGAATCTCTACGGAGAGAAATAACATGAATAGAAGGAGAGAAAGGAGAAACAAACTGAAGAAATTACTGCATTGAAATTTTTCCTTTGGGAAAGTTACTGCTGCAAACAACTCTCCAACTGCACATTTGTAAAATCAGTTCACAACAAAATTTGAAAGAGTGCACCAAACGAGTATGATCCTTGGGAATTTTCTAAAATGGGATCAATGGGAAAAGAGGAGCAGAGATGGGGAAAGATTCAGGCCTTCCGGCTGTGAGCCTAGGAAATGTGGCCCCAATTTTCCATATGAAGAAGCTCTCAGAAAGTGCTGCAAGAACATGGAGGACAGACTCTGTGTAATGAAACTGAGGCTTCTTTACAAAGTAACTGGCACCACATACTTTTGTGCTGCATTAGTCCTCCCATGCTTCTGTTGTTAGCAGGGGACAAGGAAGAGTAATAAAGCCAAATTAATGTCCTATTGAGTCTTATGAATATAAGATCTATTTGCCTATGTCAAATCTAATACAGCTAATATTCTAAACTAGAAAGTAAATCTCCAAGCCCACAAGATAATGAGCTCCACCTGCAAAAATGTGTTTGCCCCCGTAGAACATCTGTCTTCAGGTTATGTACAATCAAGTTCCTGCAGCTCAGAGCAGGCTACAGTTTCTCAGTGCATGCTTCTACTAGAACACAGAAACTGCCAAAGCAAATGAGCACACAACCTTTGGAGTAACATCCAGTAGACAAAGGTAAAAGTAACTCAGACTTGTTAGAGTGCTCTATCTTCCACTCAATGTGGCTCTGTCATTAGCCTGGTAATGAGAATATCCCCTGACAGTATGTTTTCTGTATGTCTTTTTTTAATCTAGAGCTATAGGAAGCCATTTAGATGTATAACCACTTCTCCATATTTAACTTATCAACTCTCAGACAATAGATCTTATAAATACAATAAGGTTTGGGTTTTATTTCATTATCTTCCCTTTTACACTGCTGAGGAGGTTAACACACTAGGGCGATTCATGTATCTGTTCTTCACAGTTTTATTCTTATTCCTCATTTTCTTCTTAATCTGTATAATTATTCTAATTTAACACTAGCAGATTAATTATTTTGAACATCCCCTTCAATTCTTCAAAATGTCCCTGTATCTAGAAAGCAATGTCAGATGGGTTGGATTACAGAAACCCCCTTGGAGCTGCCACCTGATGTGCCAAGACTACTTCTGCCCCTGCTTTCCCTGCCAGCTTGGGACTTCAGCACCCTGTCTTGCTGAGCCGGACACACCAGTCTGCTCCAACACAGACCCATGGTCTGAACCATGTGCCCCAAAGCTGCAGATTTAACTGAAAGCAACTTAAGAAGTGTTTCTGTTTTTAACACTTAGATGCCCAACTTTTAATGGAGTCAAAACCCCAAATAAATTCATTTTACCCTGTATAAACTCATAAATTGTTTGCCCTCTATAACACTGAAAGAGAGATATGCACAGCTGTCCCTCCCCACCCCCGGTATTAATACATACTCTGGGTTAATTAATAAGTAAAAAGTGATTTTATTAAATACAGAAAGTAGGATGTAAGTGGTTCCAAGTAGTAACAGACAGAACAAAGTGAATTACCAAGCAAAATAAAATAGAACACACAAGTTTATGTTTAATACAGTAAGACAACTGAATACAGATAAAAACCTCACCCTGAGAGGAATTTCAGTAAGCTTTCTTTTACAGACTAGTCTTCTTCTAGTCTGGGTTCAGCAATTACTCACACCCCCTATAGCTACTGTTTTTTGTTCCAGTTTTGGTGGTAGCTAGGGGATTTTTTATGATGGCTGCCCACTTTGTTCTGTTTCACCCACTTATATATCTTTTGCATAAGGCGGGAATTCTTTGGTCCTCTGGGTTCCCACCCCTCCTTCTTAATGGAAAAGCACCAGGTTAAAGAATGATTTTAGTTTAGGTGACATGATCATATGTCACTGTAAGACTTCATTACCCACTTGCCAGCCCACAGGTATACAGGAAGACTTACAAGTAAAACAGAGCCATTTACATGTAATTGTTTTGGTTAATGAGAGCCATTAAGATTCCAAACCACCATTGATGGCCTACACTTTGCATAACTACAATAGGACCTCAGAGTTATATTTTATATTTCTATTTTTAGATACAAGAGTAATACATTTATACAAATAGGATGACCACACTCAGTAGATTATAAGCTTTGTAATGATACCTTTTGCATGAAGCATATTCCAGTTACATTATATTCACACTCTAGCATATTTTTATAAAATCATATAGAGTGCAACGTCACACAATGCACAAAGGTCACTGTCATAAGAATTACCATGCAGTGACATTACCTGATTATCATGCAGTGACATTCTCTCACAAGTAAAGTACTACATTTTAGTAATGACTAATCTCCTGATGCACTGCTTACCATTTATACCGCAAAAATTACGCTGCAGCTCTGCTTGATCTCTTCCCTAAGCATGAGTGAAGTTCAAAAGTCTCTCCAAGGTAAACCAGCCAACACATTTACATCAATGACTTACCTCAGAGCTGTAGTTTTAAGTATAATGCATAAGAAATCATAGAATCAAGTACATAAAAGATTGTTACAAGGAGGAGGGAGAAATATTGTTCTCCTTAACTTCTGAGTATAGGACAATAACCAATGGGCTTAAATTGCAACAAGGGAGGTTTAAGTTGGACACTAGAAAAAACTTCCTGTCAGGATAGTTAAGTTCCGGAATACATTTCCAAGGGAAGTTGTGAAATCTCCATCACTGGAGATTTTTAAGAGCAGGTAAGACAAATATCTGTCAGGGATGGTCTAGATCAGTGGTTCTCAACCTGTAGCCTGTGGGCTGCTTGTGGCCCAGTCAGCACACAGCTGTGGCCCATGTGACATCCTCAGGGCCATACTGGTAGTATTGGATGCGGCCCACATCGGTAAATAAGTTGAGAACTACTAGTCTAGATAATACTTAATCCTGCCATGAGTGCAGGGGACTGGACTAGATGACCTCTCGAGGTCCCTTCCAGTCCTATGATTCTATTAAATATAGAGCTAGAAGGGACCTCAGGAGGTCATCAAGTCCAGCCCCAAGAGCTGAACCAGGACAAAGTAAATCTAGACCATTTCTGACAGGTGTTTCTCCAATCTGTTCTTATAAACCTCCAGTAAAGAGGATTCCACAGCTTCCCTGGGAAACGTACTCCAGAACTTAACTACCCTTATAGTTAGAAAGTTTTCCTAATATCTAATCTAAATCTCCCTTGCTGCTGATTAGACCACGTGAGGCAGGTTTCTCAATCCCATAGCTCTATGGGCATCCTACTAGATTGCCAGCTGCTTTTCAGCTGAAGTGTGTGTGGGAGGAAGTGTGAGAGAGTGTGTGACAGGGAGTGGGGGGAGACATCCTCAAAAGTGTCAAGTAGTAGTCTCTGTCAGGTACAGGATAATAAGCTGGACGGACTGCTGGTCTGATCTAATATGGCAATCCCTATTGTGACAGGGAAAGGCCAGATGGCTATAGAAAAGTAGTAGGAGATAGATATATTAGCTCCAGGCTAAACAAATCCCTGGTACCAGGATAAGTGAAATGGCAGCTGCTCCAGGTCAATTAAGACACCTGGGGCCAATTAAGAACTTTCCAGAAGGCAGGGAGAATGCTAGGTTGATTGGGACACCTGAAGCCAATCAGGGGCTGGCTGAAACTAGTTAAAAGCCTCCCAGTTAGTCAGGTGGGGGTGCATGTCAGGAGCTGTCATAAAAATAAAGGGAAGGGTAAAACCCCTTTAAAATCCCTCCTGGCCAGAGGAAAAATCCTCTCACCTGTAAAGGGTTAAGAAGCTAAAGGTAACCTCGCTGGCACCTGACCAAAATGACCAATGAGGAGACAAGATACTTTCAAAAGCTGGGAGGAGGGAGAAAAACAAAGGGTCTGGGTCTGTCTGTGTGATGCTTTTGCCGGAGACAGAACAGGAATGGAGTCTTAGAACATAGTAAGTAATCTAGCTAGGTATGTGTTAGATTATGATTTCTTTAAATGGCTGAGAAAATAGCTGCGCTGAATAGAATGACTATTCCTGTCTGTGTGTCTTTTTTGTAACTTAAGGTTTTGCCTAGAGAGATTCTCTATGTTTCGAATCTAATTACCCTGTAAGGTATTCACCATCCTGATTTTACAGAGGTGATTCTTTTTTTTTACTTCTATTAGAAGTCTTCTTGTAAGGAAACTGAATGCTTTTTCATTGTTCTAAGATCCAAGGGTTTGGGTCTGTGGTCACCTATGCAAATTGGTGAGGATTTTTACCAAACCTTCCCCAGGAAGTGGGGTGCAAGGGTTGGGAGGATTTTGGGGGGAAAGACGTGTCCAAACTCCGTTTTTTCAGGAACCCAGATAATGTTTGGTGGTGGCAGTGGAAATCCAAGGGCAAAGGGTAAAATAATTTGTATCTTGGGGAAGTTTTAACCTAAGCTGGTAAAAGTAAGCTTAGGAGGTTTTCATGCAGGTCCCCACATCTGTACCCTAGAGTTCAGAGTGGGGAAGGAACCTTGACAGGAGCTGTGGGAGGAAGTTGTGCTGTTGGAGAGACTGAGTAGTACACACCATATCAGGCACAAGGAAAGAGGCCCTGAGGTAAGGGTGAAGTGGAGCTTGAGGAAGTGAGGGCTGCTGTGGGGGAAGTAGCCCAGGGAATTGTATATGTCATGTTTCTAAAAGGTCAGCTATCCTAGCTGTTACTATTAGGGTCCCTGGGCTGGAGCCCGGAGTAGAGGGTGGGCCTGGGCTCCCCCCACCTTTGCCCCCTGATTAATCACTGAGACTGGGAGACAACAGAGACTGTGCAAGGAAGGATAGCTTCTCCTCACCTCCCTCGCTGGCTTGTGATGAAAATGGCTCAATAGACTGTGACCCTTGTCTCTAGAGAGAGAAGGGTTATGTAGAGGGTCACAGTGAGCCTCTGAGGCTAGCGAAATCTGCCAGGAAACGTGGGACCCACGGAGGCAAGGACAGAGCTTTGTCACAACTGGTGTTACAAGTGGGATTTCGTTCACAGCGTGGCAGAAGAAAGAGGTTTAAGAAAAAAAGTGCACTGGGGTTTTCAATTTTTTGTTTGTTTGTTTTGGTTTGTTTGTTTCCTTTGTACCACAATGGAGGAGGTGGTAAGAGCTCTCGTACAAGCCACGACAGCCCATCAGGAGGCCACCTGGGTTCAGGCAATGGCACAACAGGAGTCTATGCGGCTAATAGCAATTATTGATGAGCCAGGCGACCCAAGATCGTGCCCTCTTGAGAGAGGTGGTGAACCAGCTGAAGATCCTCACCACCCAGACCCGGGGGTCCGACGGGACGCGAACCCTGAGGGCCACTGGTTGTCTGCCAAAGATGACGTCAGAAGATGACCTAGAGGCATATCTCCTCTCATTCGAAAGGACTGCTCAGCATGAAGCGTGGCCCCAGGAGCAGCGGGCCAGCATTCTCGCCCCTTTTTTGTGTGGAGAAGCACAGAAGGCCTACTTTGACTTGCCTGCCATGGATGCCACTGATATACCCATCTGAAGGCAGAGATCCTAGCACGATCAGGGGTAACAGCAGCGGTAAGGGCCCAGAGGGTCCATGAGTGGAAATACCAGGAGAACAGCCCCCCGTGGTCCCAGTTATTCGATCTCATACACCTCGCGCGGAAGTGGTTACAGCCCGAGGTGTGCAGGCTGGAGGAGATTTTGGAGACCCTGGTCATAGACCTTTACATGTGGGGACTGCTGCCAGATCTCTGCAAATGGGTAGGGCAGAATGATCCATCCACGTACAACGAGATGATCACACTGGTAGAAAGACGGATGACAGCCAGGGAACTAACCCGACTACCCAAGGAAGGCCCCTTTCGAAGCAAGCATCCGACCCCAACCCTGGAAGGTTGGGCAGCCAAACCCCTGAGGAGTCCTAGATGGAAGGGGGGGGGCGAAAACCAGCGGGGACCCCAGAAGGAAGGGATTGGCCTGAGTGGGGGGAACCCCGGGACTAAACCCCCTAGTCCCTAGGAGAGGGGAGTGATTAAAAGCAATTATAGATGTTATGCATGTGGGGAGTGGGGACACATAGCAGAATAGTGTCCCAGCATCGAGGAGCCTATGCAATGTAACTTGGGGGATTGGGAGGTCCCATGCTCCCTTATCCACCTTGCGGGGGTCACATTAGCCCCACATAATTACACCAGGCCAATGAGGATAAATGGAGCAGAGACTAGAGCACTTGTGGACTCTGGGAGGGCTATCACCCTCACATCGGGTAAGCTGGTAAAAAGTAGTCAGCTGCTACAAGCCAAATGCGTAGCAGTGACGTGCGTGCATGGGGCCTTGAGCCATTACCCCACCATCCCAGTGGAGATAGAGGTTCAGGGAAACCCATTGAGGTGACCATGGGCATAGTTCCTAAACTCCCATATCCTGTAGTCATTGGGAGGGACTATCCAGGGTTTGATAATTTACTCCCCCCGGAGAGGCTAGCGAAATCCGCCAGGAAACGCGGGACCCACAGAGTCAAGGACAGAGCTTTGTCACACTATGTAGATATTAGCTTTTCCCTTCAAGGTTTCCAAGACACTACCCTCAGTATGGGGTTGAACATCTCATGGCAGAAAAACAAAGTCCAGAACCTCAGATCTGGGTCACCAGAACTCCCAGTGCAGGTGTGGTCGAACACAGTGGAGAACATTGAGGAGTACATATATCTAGGCTGCAAAAGAGTTCAAACAGTTGCAGCAAAACAGATGTGCTCTGATTAATAGGTTTTGTTCCCGTCTGCATGAAGTTTATGTCTCACCTATGGACTCAAACCATCTTTGTGCTGAGACAAAGTTCAGGATCTATCAATCTGTGTCCTGCCAGTACTGCCAAACAGATCAGAAACCAGTATTCTCCTAAAGGGAGATTAGGAACAGTTTGAGGCACTGAGCATAGATTTTGTGCAAAATGCCATAATTTTGCAGAGAGCTGGCCTTCCTCCAGTTGCTCACTACATTCAAAAGTGGCACTTCATGCTCCTCAGCCATGTCACCAGGATGGACAAAAAGCACCCCATCATGCCTTGTTCTCAAACTCTCCATAGAAGTGCTATCAGACGCATGCGTTGACCCTACCTGACATCACCCACCAGGCTGCTCCAGAGATTTGTGGATTCATAGGAGGGAGCCAGATCTGGGAATGTCAGTTTCACTATACAATGTCAGCAAAAGTGGTCACTCTGGCTGATGAAACTGTTCTCAGTAGACTATGTATGTTTGATGAGGATGGCTCCTTATGCAATACGTGGGGAGAGATAGGTGCCTTAAGAATGGGATATACAAAAGCCAGCATGCTAGGTGGGGAGCCGCCTAAGCTAGCCAATGGGAAATGCAAACAAGAGGATGTATCCTAGGCACGTAATTCCGTGACAGAGAAGAGGCTTAAATTCAGTCTGCAGTGATGCGCCTATCTCTGCTTGAGATCCACAGACTTTCCTGGAGACAGATGGCTTAGGAGCCTAAGCTGTTCTTGCAAGAGGAAGAGAAGTCTCCCACGTAGCCTTTTGTCAAGTGATTAGAGGACTCACTCAGAATGTGGAAGATGTGAAGCCATTCCACTGTGGATAAATTCTTAAACAGTCATTAGAGCAGGGGAACTGGCCCCGGTCTCCAACCTTTTATATTCGCAAAAAGAAAAGGAGTACTAGTAGCACCTTAGAGACTAACCAATTTATTTGAGCATAAGCTTTCGTGAGCTACAGCTCACTTCATTGGATGCATTCAGTGGAAACACTGAGTCATTCTCTTGCTCTCTGAGGTCCAATGACTGGGTACATATCTATGTAAAGTGAAAGCTGAAACAGGAGAAATCAAGAGACACCCACAGAATATCCCATAGCCCAGTGGTTAGGCCACTTCCCTGAGAGGTGAGAGACTCCTGTTCAAATCCTTTCTCCCCATCAAGCAGAGGGGGAAATTGAATTTGGATCTCCTACTTCACACATAACCAATGGGCAAAACATTATAAGGGAGGCAGCAGCATCACTTCCTCCTCTGGCTGGATTTTGAGTGGGGCCAAATCTGATAGGCATGCTTTGAACACCCCTACCAAATGAGGCCTCAGAGTCAAAATAGGCATCTTCACCTAGTTTGAGGATCACTATGGGGCTTAAGTGTGAGATAGGCAACCAGACATCTGGGGTTAGGCAGCACTGTGCATGCCCAAAGGCCAGACGGAGGCACCAAGTTAGTTTAGGTGCCCACAGGTTAGGTGGCAGCCAAGAGGGGGTTTTGTTGATCTCAATGGTTCCTAAATCCGGGGTTCAGGCACCTAAATACCTTTGTGGATCTGGGCTTCTGCCTCCCCTTATCTTGATACAGATTTTCCACTGTAATTATTTTATTTCATTGTTGTTCAATGAGAGGGATGAATGTAGTTGGTGTACTTCAAAAAAAGTCTCTTAAAATATTATATTTGGCAATATTCAGATTATGGAGGTTAATATGCTGTCATAACGTGTATCCTGTAACTGTATCCTATAATGTAGTCAAATTAAAACTTAGAGACAAACCACGAATCAGCTCACGTGGAATATGTTCAGATGAATTTTGCTACTGTAAAACATGGAGAACTGATGTTCAAAGGGACAACAGACAGGACATAGTTTCTTTTAAATATATATAACCATTTTTGATAATGCTTTCATACTGGTGACCAGAAAATTCATCCTTTGATGTTATAAAGCTGAGCAAAACTCAGCCTATTTAACATGCTGTAATGTTAACATTGGTTGCATTTATGTGTAGGAGATAATGTCAGAAAGAACTGTGGTTACCCAAGCTTGTTTAAAAATCTTTATGATGTGCGTGTTCATGTCCATTTGCCTTTTCATAGTATTGAGATACATTCATTACCAGGACAGGACAGCTCACCCATCCCTTCAAATGGCATAGTAACTTTACATATTGTATGTGTGACAACTTAAGAAGTCAGTAGTATTAGCAGGAAGAAACTGTCCTTGAACAAGTAATAAAGGGTAGCATTTATCAAAGCTGTGTCAGCTTGCAAATTGTTTTGCCGAAATTGACTTGCCTGATTCATGGTTATTCTTTTAAATCAGGCAAACTGTGTTTAATTTAAAAATTCTTGAGTGGATCTATAGAATTACATTTTTAAATGGGACTTTGATTCACTAAGCCCCCAGGACTGTTGTAAGGGTCTGAAATTAATCAATATGTTCCACCACTAGGTAAAAAGGTGATGGGAACAGATGCAAAAGATCTGAAAGGGGAGAGGGTGAGAGTGAAGAAAGAGAATCAGGGAGCACAGTAATTGGAATAACCAATGGAAGATTTAAGAAGCCTTGAGGAGCTGAAGGGAAAAACAAAATCAGAGAGGCCTGGAGCATTCAAGACTGGTGATTGAGTGCTGAGGATTAAGAGACCAGAAAAAGATAGGTCTATGAGTTTATTTCCTTCCAGCCTAGCAATGCCAGCAGTTAGAACTGGGAAAAAATTGTGAAAATTGTACATATATTTAACTATGTAAATAATATTTTGTGTACATGTAAATATACATCCTAAATGTACATCAAACACTGACTCTAGAGTTGTTGCTGTGCTGTGATAGATGAACTGTAAAATTATCACTATGCATATTTCCAAGGCACCCCTCCCTAGATGTCATACCTTCCTAGTTCACAAATATTGAATAATTTGCCACTCCTGGATGTGGCCCTATATTAAAGGACCATATGTTGTAGGTTTACTGGAACTGTCCTGATTTTTCAGACAACATCCCCGGAATTATTCTGGGGTGCTTAAAATGTTCCTATTGTTTCATTTAATCAGTCAGTGAAGTTAACAGGATTATGCACACAATTAACATTAAGCATGTGCTTACGTGCTTGGCTTGATCAGAACCGTAATGCTCAGTCCGAAGTGAGCATTAGTCTTAATTTATTTAAGTATTTGGATTTAACAACCATAAAAAACTTATGTTTACAAAAATTCTGCACACCCTAACAGTAAATTAAACATCCAATAACAATAAGCACCAACAACATTAAATACTAGTATACAAATTAACTCCTGCTGCCAACTGTATTTATCTAAACCTGCCAATTAAAAAAAAATCCCAGCCTGACCCAGAACTTACCCTTTTCCTTCCCCCAAAACTCTATCAGAGAAGTGGCTTTTGCAGTGTGCCTTGAATGTCACCAAGTTCAGGCTATTTCAGATCATAGTGGGGAACCAGTTCCAAAGTCCCAGCCCCCGCACTGAGAATGCCCTGCTGGCAGCACGCTCTCCTTTCTAACAAGAAGCCCAAATGCCAACACTGGCCACAGCTGTGGCAGTACGTCAGTTAATAATCATTTGTACTCTTAGACCGGACGGTCACATAGTTCTACTCACCTCAGTGGTAAGTGGTGAGAGAAGAGGTCAATTCTTCTTAATAGTGCTCATTCTAGAATGGTAGTTTATTTCATTTCCAGTATTTAGTGCACGGATTTATGTGTTTACACAAAAGTCTGGCTCAGAAATAGCTTTATCATAGTAGCTTTAGAAGTCTAAAACGATGATAAAGTACTTTTGCTAAGGACCGGATGGCAGAAGCATTAACCAAGTTGTGTATTGATTTTAATTTTACTGCTATGAGAGCTCTGAGAGCTCTTTTCACCATGCTTAAGGGAAATATACAAGAATATACAAATTCTGCCTTGATTTACACCACTCACGTGGCTCAGGAGGCAATGCCCAACACTACTAACAGTTTTTAGGACAATTCAGAGTGTAGCACTTCATATTTATTATACGTGTCTTAGCATGAAGAGCATGTTTCACCCTCTCCCCCATTGTGATTAATGGGGTTAGCATTATTATTCTGTTAATATCACACTTTATAAAGGGCTCAAAATTATACTGGAAATTTGCATAGTAACAATTTCAGGATCAAATGATGATTTTATAACACTGGTTTGAGAAAACTAGGTTAGAACATAATTACAATTTTCCAATCACAACAAAGGTTCTCATTTTCTACCACTGTTAACATAGTGCCACTTCAGGACATAGCAAAACAACGTACTCCCACATTGTCAATAGCTTAGTTTGTGTAGTCAATTCGACTTCAAATTTTTCTGGATTGGTAGAGTTATTAATCTGAACCACTAAACTAGCACACATGCTAATATTTAGCTGCTTACTTTAGCTGGGGAAAACTAATGATATGTTAGCAGTGCCTGATGACTGGAGCAAATGTTATGTATTTTAATGGACAGAGAAAGAGGAGGCTGCAGAAATAGACTGGAAGTATTAGGCCTGGGCTACACTAGGGGAGGGTTCGAACTAAGATACACAAATCCACTACGCTATTCGCGTAGCTGAAGTCGAAGTATCTTAGTTCGAGTTACCTGGCCATCCTCAAGGCGGCGAGTCAACCGCGGCGGCTCCCCCGTCAATTCCGCTTACTCCTCCTGTCAAAGTGGAGTATAGGCATCGATTCAAGGATCGATTTATCGCATCTAGACGAGACGCGATAAATTGATCCCTGATAGATCGATCACTACCCGCCGAGCCGGCGGGTAGTGGAGATGTACCCTTAGACAAAAACACAAAATAGGGAAAGGGCAGATGACATATGCACTGATACACTATTCATCATGTATGCTTTGTTGAACACCGGAAAACCTGGATTTGTGCTGGAAATGGCCCAACTTGATTATCGTACACATTGTAAGGAGAGTGATCACTTTAGATAAGCTATTACCAGCAGGAGAGTGGGGTGGAGGGAGAGAAAACCTTTTGTAGTGGTAAACACCCATTTTTTCATGGTTTGTGTGTATAAAAAGATCTTCTGTACTTTCCACAGTATGCATCCGATGAAGTGAGCTGTAGCTCACGAAAGCTTATGCTCAAATAAATTGGTTAGTCTCTAAGGTGCCACAAGTCCTCCTTTTCTTTTTGCGAATACAGACTTACACGGCTGTTACTCTGAAATCTGTTTAAATGCATTGGTAATGCTGAAAAGCAAAAGGAATATTGTAGCACAGTGTTATCAGACAGAATGTTTTTAATATAACAAATAAGAAATGTATGCTATTTCTCCTATAACTCCTACCTGGAGAACAGGATCGATAGTGTTCATTATGGGTTCATCCACAGAGTCCTAAAAACACTGGATGACTATTACTAATCTTTAGGCATCTGGGGCTGTTAGGAGAGGCTCACTGATAATTTCAAAGCACAAAGCCTGATGGCAGTCAGCTCTTGAATGAGTGAGCAAGTGGTGAAGCTGGAGGAGGGCACATATAAAGCCTTCTCCTTTTATTGTCCCACCCAAGGACGAGCCACAATAACAGCTTTTGCACTTCCCAAATTGCAAGAGCTTCTCAGGACTATACCTAGATGTCCCCAGCTGGCAGAAAGGAAAGGAGAAAGATTGCCTTACTTATGACAAGTTTCTTTTAGCTCAGGGCTAAATAAACTAACCTATGCACTCTCAGCCTTAACGGGAAAGGGAAAAATGTCGAGATGCTTACTGTCTGGGGTGGGATGGCGCTTCCACTTGGAGTCCAGCTGCGGGGAATGTTTGGTCACTACAGGGAAGTGGTGGCGACTAATGGCTGGCTTTATAAGGAGAGTGCTGCAGCAGAGCACCACCTCTGGTGCAGTAGGTTCTTGAGAACAGGAGCTACGGAAGTCACGTGCTATGGAAACTTGACCCCAGAGTCAGGACTGAGGGAAATAGTCTGCTGGTGGCTAGACTAAATTAGCTGGCCTGCCAAACCCAGGCCCTGTTGATTTGTATCTTAGCGTCACAGGCTTATCCTTAAAAACATGCTGTGCAATTCTGTTTATTTATCTTCGGGTTAATTATCTTTTGGTTAATTTTGGCTCTTGTTCCTGTTGTTAAAACTAATCAGCAAATCTGGCTCTTGCAAAGATTGTTCTGAGATAACATATGTACAATCATACACTTGTCTGAAATTTCCTCCCAGTCATTTGACCCAATCTGAACTCACAAGATCATCTGGTACTTGCCTGCTCAAATAATTAAAATTAACCTGAGTTTGAGAAGATACCCAATTCCTCACAGACTCTAATATAGCATTTTTTTATTTATTCACTGGACTCTAAAGTGAATAAATGTGACATTAGTGAGGAAGTATTTCCAACAGGTTAATACACTGAGTACATTGGCCTGAAGAAATGTATTGACTTTTGCATCCATAATTCAGAGGGAGGTGACCGTCAGTTTCTGCCTCTTGGAGGTCATTGTGAATAAGACACTGAGCTGAAAAATCAGCCTGTGGTGGAATTTCTACAAGAGTGACACCTAACATGACACTGTGATAGAGCAACAAATTAACAAAACAATATGGAAATAAATAAAGGAAACTAGCTGGTTGTTTAGTTTAGGGATTTTGCTCATGTAGGGATTTTAATTTAGTCATTTTGTCATGGGCTTTTTCACTAGACACAAAATTTCATCACTTTACCAAGAGAAAAATGAATTAAATCATCACTTTCTGATCTACAACTGGTAAAATAATGAACAGTATTGAAAAGGTAAATCAGAAATTTCTGCTCTCTCTGTCTCTTAGCACAAGAATGGTGAGACATTTAATGAAACCGAGAGGTTGCAAATTCAAAATTGATGAAAGGAAATACTTTTTAATACAATATATAATTAGACTGTGGAAATCATTGCCATGGAAAGTCATTGAGGCCAGGAACTTAGCAAGATTCAAAGAAAGATTGCATGTTACTATGGATAACAAGAATATCCATTTTTTATAGTTAATGCTGGATTTTAAAAAAAGATTATAAAACCTCATGTGTCAGGTCTTAAGCCAATCTCTAGCTACTGGGGATAAAGAGAAGACCTTCACGAGGGACTGACTGTCCTACATCTGCCTACTCTGGGGGTTCTTTCACCTTTCTCTGAAACATTTGGTGCTGGCCAGTGTTGGAGACAAGGCAGTGGACTAACTGGACCATAGATCTGATATAGCATGGGAATTCCTGTCAACCAGATACACACATGTTTACCTTTCTCATATAAAAATGTTTTGAAAAGTGGGCTGTAAGCAAGTGGAATGCACACCCTGCCTCACCAAAGAGGTACACATTGTTTACTCTTATTTTCAGGGAGAAGTTATCAAGCTTCACCTGCCACAGTGAGGTAACAGGAATAGCCATACCACCCCACGACAAGACTTCTATAACTACAGCTTGAATTTAGATATTGTTAGTGTATGATCAGATTTTATTACTCTCTGAGTCACCACGTGTCTAGCTTCCACCCACAGCCTTTCATCCTTGAGTGCAAGGATAATCAATGCTTTTTCCAAATCACAGGTGAACAAGCAGATGATAATCATTGTTATATTTGTCTAAGGCAGCAACATTAATATTGGACACAAATTTAAACAGTACGATTCACAGTCATTTTCTGAACAGAACACTATATCCAATATTTTTTATGAAGGGTAAAGAACAATATATCAATGGGGTGAGAAAAAATGCCAAAAAAAAAAGCTACAATCCAGTAGAGTTCATCAGTGGAGCACTTGATGAATATTTATCATTTTAAAAGCTGCATTGATAGCTTTACAATTTTCAAAATGATCCTTTGAAAAACATGTATTCAATTGCACACTTCATTGCACTCAATCCAGCTATGTGAAAAGGATTAAAGAGAGAAAAGAGGTTAATAGGCCAGAGAACAATTAGAAGGAAGAGGTGGAGATTAAACATCTCTCACCCCAGTGCAGTTATTTTTGCTCATTAATGTTATTTGATGGACCAGTTTATCCGTTACCTTTTTGCTCTACAAAGCCGGGGCTCTCCTTATTTTGTGTCCTGTATAATGTGAAACATTCTATTGTCACATACATGATAAATAATAATTTCATCTGGCATGATGAGGTGTTTCGGTGCAACAACTCCAAAACTCAAGGCTTTTCAAACATCCCTCACAACATCCATGCTCCCGTGCAGGCAGCTGTTCTTGATAGCATGCATACCTCTTTCTTCACCTGTTGGACAAACAAGAGCAGCATTAGTTTGATTTAACAATGGTGTTAAAAGGTCTCAGCTTCATTTGAGTGCTCTAAATGCTGTACTGATTCTGTTTCGTGAATGCTATTCTTGATTGGTTCAATTGCTGCTTTATGGTCTTTCCTGTTGTGGAAACCACGTATCCAAAGTAACAAGATCTTTCAACTTCCTCTAAGGTTACATCTTGTGTGTCGTTAGGAGCAGTAGCGCAGAATTCCTCATTAGAGCAGTAAACATTCAGTATATCAGTCTTCGTCATGCTGATCTTTCACCTGCACTGTTTACTGCTACAAAGATGTTTTATTTTTGCCTGTAGCTCATCTTTGCATCACAAAAGGAAGAACTCTAAATCTGCAAAGTTAAGGATGCCTCCACTTCACTAAAGATCCTTCCAATAACTCCTTCAGCTTCTCTGAAAGGCAATGTTGTCTAATGAATAATGCACCAGACTGGGCGTCAAGAAACCTGAGTTCTAGGCATAGCTCTGCTATAAATTCACTGTGTGACCTGGGGCAAGTCATCTAACCACTCTGTGCCTCTGTCTATACAAAGGGAAGATAATAATAGGCATCTTTTGTAAAGTGATTTTAAAGCTTCAGATCAGAAGACCAATATAATAAAATAATATTATTAGTATTTTCAAAATAATCAGGATATTATCCAGAGGAACAGAAAGCTAGATACAATACCTCTCTGCCAGCAGACAGACTGTAGCAAGCCAGACTGAACACAGGTTACTGTAGATGACAAAAACATGCCATTTCTTATACAAAAGCTGAACAACTTCCATCATCACTATGATTGGTGTTCCATAATTATTTTATAAGTGGACACTATCACTCCTTAAAGTCTACAAAAAGGATATAATTAGCTGTTCTGACACTTCAGAGATATTCCATTGTCTAAAAAACTGCTCAATACAACTGCAATGTTGTTGGAAATCTGCCTACTCTCTAGCAGGTTAGCATGTGCTTGGTACTGGAATAGGATCTTGTTGATGATACTCTTGCGGAGTATTCCATTGGACATGAAGGGAAAGCTTGCAGCAAGTGGTACTGGAGATTATATAATCAGGCACCTGGCAACTCTATGGATTACTTATTTATCCTCATTACCTAAAATTGCCTTATTGGCTAAGTTATTGCTATCTATTCATTACACTTTGATTAATATGCAAGTTATCAATGTTACTTATATCCCCACCAAAACAGAGAGGTGAATGTTCCCCAACCTAGGAACTATATCTCTTTATATCCCTCGGAACTGTATGTGGCTGGGGAATAATGGAAACCTGCATACAACATAAGATGAAGAGTGTCACTATATTGTATTAGCTCTGCACACATCTTCTGCCTGGACACTAGTGCTTGCACGGAGCAGATCTGACAATCCTCCAAATATGGACTTGGCTCCATAGGGTCCAATGGTCACTTACATCCAAATTAGATAAAATCCTGATTTTTTCAAAAGCTTGTTCTGTCAAGTTAAAGGATTTGACTCTAAAAGTAAGTAAAGGAAGTTCTATTTTATTACACACACAAAAACTAACAAACATTATTTAGGTTACAAAGTCAAGGACCCAAAAGTTAGGAAATATCAGAATTAAGGTTGTCTATGCCACTCGAATTCCTTCACACACATCTTGTGAGTATGTGTTATGATACAGCCTTTAATGCATGGTCAATTAGGTTTTTCCAGAGGACCCCTTCTGCGTTCACTGCACAGAATGGAGGGTGATCAGTATATCAGCAGCTATTCAATATTTTATTGTCCCCCCATTGTTCAGTGTGTGGCCATAAGCTTTATTTACTGCACACTATTCAAACACTGCTCTGGAGACCAAATTATTAATTTCCTCAGGGGCCTTTCTACGGCACTAATCACTGTAGTACATGAATAAAGAAAAGGAGTACTTGTGGCACCTTAGAGATTAACAAATTTATTTGAGCATAAGCTTTCGTGAGCTACACTGAAAGCATCCAATGAAGTGAGCTGTAGCTCACAAAAGGTTATGCTCAGATAAATTTGTTAGTCTCTAAGGTGCCACAAGTCCTCCTTTCTTTTTGCGGATACAGACTACCACGGCTGCTACTCTGAAACCTATAGTCCATGAGTGCTTCACAAGCATTAATTAATTTATATTTGCAACACCCCTGTGAGGCAAGGTGCTATTATTATTCTCATTTTACAGATGAGAAACAAGAACAAAGACAATGCCAAAATGTTCTCTCATTTTGAGTGCAAAATTTGAGGTGCCTATGATCCAGTTTTTCAGAGAACTTTAGCATTTTATAGCACTTCATTTATTCAGAGCAGAGCTCTCATTGACTTCATCTGTACTTGTGGTTGAGATGAGGGTGCTGAAATTATCATTATTATTATTAGTTAACATTTATGTTGCGGTAGCATCTGAAGTCTACAAGCAGGTGGTCCTCATCATGCTAGGTGCTGTACAAACATACAATAAATGATAATCACTGCTCCAATGAGCTTAACATCTAAAAGGGACAGAAAAAATAAGGCATGATGGCAGGTAGAGATTAGATGCTCATGACTGAGGGAGTATAGGAGGTGGTGTTGAAGCTGTGGGGTGGATGTAAAGATGGGCAATTTACTGGGAAGAAGTTAAATAGCTGCATAATTGCCTGGAAATCAAGCTTTGTCAAATGAGTTTCTACAATAGGAAGAGATGCTTTAAATAACAGAAAGCCCTTTAAACATACATTAGTGCCACCAGGCTCAAGTAGAGATACATAACATCATAATACCCTTTTCATATACAGATGTCCATTCCAAGATTCACTACCAAATAAACATCAGTCAAGAGACAGTGGCTGTATATGGTTTACAAAATATGTCAATGTTAAAGGAGTAACAGTTTCAGACAGAAAGGACCAAAAGTAAAGGCTTGAAGTTAATTCTGCCCTCAGACATCTATAACGCCACCAATATCAATGGAGATTAATATGTTTAACTGAGGGCAGCCTTTGTCCTGGATGGCCAAAAGGCTGCAGGACAGGCTGTGACTTTAAGTCTTGGGCCACGCTGTAGTGTAGTACCTGTACAAAACTACAGGAGAGAAGGCTTACACTTGGATTTCACATAGGAAGTGTATTCAATTGTTGAATTCCACCAGGATTTCAACAATTTCCACCCCACCATCAACCTCAGCCTGGAGCAGTCCACACAAATGATCCACTTCCTGGACACTACAGTGCAAATAAGCCATGGCCACATAAACACCACCCTATACCAGAAACCTACTGACCACTATGCTTACCTACATGCCTTCAGCTTTCATCCAGACCACATCATATGATCCATTGTCTACAGCCAAGCTCTACGATACAACCGCATTTGCGCCAATCCTTCACACAGAGACAAACACCTACAGGACAAACACCTATCAAGTGTTCTTAAAACTACAATACCCATCTGCTGAAGTGAAGAAACAGATTGACAGAGCCAGAAGGGTACCCAGAAGTCACCTACTACAGGACAGGCCCAACGAAGAAAGTAACAGAACGCCACTAGCCGTCACCTTCAGCCCCCAACTAAAACCTCTCCAACACATCATCAAGGATCTACAACCTAACCTGAAGGATGATCCCTTATTCTCACAGACCTTGGAAAACAGGCCCGTCCTCACTTACAGACAGCCCCCCCAACCTGAAGCAAATACTCACCAGCAACTACACACCACACAACAAAAACACTAACCCAGGAACCTATCCCTGCAACAAACCCTGTTGCCAACTCTGTCCACATATCTACTCAAGGGACACCATCGTAAGATCTAACCACATCAGCCACACCATCAGGGGCTCATTCACCTGCACATCTACCAATGTGATATATGCCATCATGTGCCAGTAATGCCCCTCTGGCCAAACCAGATAGTCTCTACAGAAAAGAATAAATGGACACAAACCAGAAGTAAAAAATTATAACATTCAAAAACCAGTTGGAGAACACTTCAACCTCCCTGGACACTCAATAACAGGCTTAAAATTGGCAATTCTTCAAGAAAAAAACTTCAAAAACAGACTCCAGCGAGAAACTGCAGAACTGGAATTAATTTGCAAACTGGACACCATCAAATTAGGCCTAAATAAAAACTGGGAGTGTATGGGTCACTACAAGAACTAAAAACTAATTTCCCCCTACTGTTATTCATACTTTCTTGTCAACTGTTTGAAATGAGCCACCCTGATTACCACTACATAGTAATTTTTCATCCTGTGGATAAGAGCCCACTTTAACTGAATTGTCTCAACCCCCACTTGGTAAGGCAACTCCCACCTTTTCATGTACTGTTATATATATCTTCCTACTGTATTTTCCACTTCATGCATCTGATGAAGTTGGTTTTAGCCCATGAAAGCTTATGCCCAAATAAATTTGTTAGTCTCTAAGGTGCCACAAGTACTCCTCGTTGTTTATGTCATAATTTGTGGCCAAGCCAATTTTCCAACTAAAATTATAGGAGGGCTAAAGTACAGCTTTCTAACTATAGTTTGCAATCTTAACCTGAGACCATGCTACATCTCTCCATAATATCAAAAGGAAACTACTGTAGCCCAGTAGCATCTATGCAATTTTAAGTCAAGTTTATTTTTGACACTGACCTTTCAGTAAGGACTTAGATAGTTTAATGGGCTTTGAGTACATTACATGTCAATCTGTTTCCTGATTCAACATGCCATGTTTCACAAAAGAGGTGATTTTAGCCACTTTGATGATCATCATATTAACTCATCTTGCATTTCTTACTGTTGTTAATGTTTATATGTTTGTCTTATATTCCTTTAGAGGATAATTTTCAATCACAAACTTTCAAAAATGCTATTTGTCTTAAGTAACTTGAGTTAGCACAAACTTTGGCTGATTTGTTGTACTTTTCCAATGTATTGATTAGGTTAGGTAATAATCAGTGCAATCTCATAGATTCATAGACTTTAAGATCAGAAGAGACCATTATGATCATACAGTCTGATCTCCTGCACAACGCAGGCCACAGAATCTCACCCACCAGTTTCTGTAACAAACCCCTAACCTATGTCTGAGCTATTGAAGTCCTCAAATCATGGTTTAAAGACTTCAAAGTGCAGAGAATCCTCCAGCAAGTGACCCGTGCCACATGCTGCAGAGGAAGGCGAGAAGCCACCAGGGCCTCTTCCAATCTGCCGTGGAGGAAAATTCCTTCCCGACCCCAAATGTGGTGATCAGCTAAACCCTGAGCATGTGGGCAAGACTCACCAGCCAGACACCCAGGAAAGAATTTTCTGTAATAACTCAGATCCCACCCCATCTAACATCCCATCCAGGCCATTGGGCATATTACCACTAATAGTCAAAGATGAATTAATTGCCAGAATTAGGCTATCCTATCATATCATCCCTTCCATAAACTTATCAAGCTTATTCTTGAAGCCAGATATGTCTTTTGCCCCCACTGCTTCCCTTGGAAGGCTATTCCACAACTTCACTCCTCTGATTGTTAGAAACCTTCATCTAATTTCAAGTCTAAACTTCCTGATGGCCAGTATATATCCATTTGTTCTTGTGTCCACATTGGTACTGAGCTTAAATAATTCTTCTCACTCCGTGGTATTAATCCCTCTGATATATTTATAGAGAGCAATCATACCTCCTCACAGCCTTCTTTTCGTTAGGTGTCATAAATATAAAGGAAAGGGTAAACCCCTTTAAAATCCCTCCTGGCCAGAGGAAAAATCCTCTCACCTGTAAAGGGTTAAGAAGCTAAAGGTAACCTCACTGGCACCTGACCAAAATGACCAATGAGGAGACAAGATACTTTCAAAAGCTGGGAGGAGGGAGAGAAACAAAGGGTCTGTGTCTGTCTGTATGCTGCTTTTGCCGGGGATAGAACAGAAATGGAGTTTTAGAACTTTTAGTAAGTAATCTAGCTAGGTATGTGTTAGATTATGATTTCTTTAAATGGCTGAGAAAGGAACTGTGCTGAATAGAATGACTATTCCTGTCTGTGTGTCTTTTTTGTAACTTAAGGTTTTGCCTAGAGGGATTCTCTATGTTTTGAATCTAATTACCCTGTAAGGTATCTACCATCCTGATTTTACAGAGGTGATTCCTTTACTTCTATTAAAAGTCTTCTTGTAAGAAAACTGAATGCTTTTTCATTGTTCTCAGATCCAAGGGTTTGGGTCTGTGGTCACCTATGCAAATTGGTGAGGATTTTTACCAAACCTCCCCCAGGAAGTGGGGTGCAAGGGTTGGGAGGATTTTGGGGGGAAAGACATGTCCAAACTACGTTTCCCAGTAAACCCAGTTAGAGTTTGGTGGTGGCAGTGGAGATCCAGGGTCAAAGGATAAAATTAATTTGTACCTTGGGGAAGTTTTAACCTAAGCTATTGAAAGTAAGCTTAGAAGGTTTTCATGCAGGTCCCGACATCTGTACCCTAGAGTTCAGAGTGGGGGAGGAACCTTGACTAGGCTAAACAAGACAAGCTCTTTGAGTCTCCTTTCATAAGACAGGTTTTCCATTCCTCGGATCATCCTAGTAGCCCTTCTCTGTACCTGTTCCAGTCTGAATTCATCTTTCTTAAACATGGGAGACCAGAACTGTACACAATATTTCAGATGATGTCTAACCAATTCCTTGTATAATGGTACTAACACCTACTTGTCTCTACTGGAAATACCTTGCCCGATGCATCCCAAGACCACATTAGTTTTTTTCATGGCCATATCACATTGGCGGCTCATAGTCATCCTGTGATCAACCAATAGTCTGAGGTCCTTCTCCTCCTCTGTTACTTCCAAGTATTTGTCCCCAGTTTATAACAAAAATTCTTGTTATTAATCCCAAAATGGATGACCTTGCACTTTTCACTATTAAATTTCATCCTATTGCTAATACTCCAGTTTACAAGGTCATCCAGATCTTCCTGTATGATATCCGGTCTCTGTATTCTCTGTATTGGCAATACCTCCCAGCTTTGTGTCATACGCAAACTTTATTCGCACATTTCTGCTTTTTGTGCCAAGGTCAGTAATAAAAAGATTAAATAAGATCAGTCCCAAAACCAGTCCCTGAGGAACTCCACTAGTAACCTCCTTCCAGCCTGACAGTTCACCTTTCAATGTGACCCATTGTAGTCTGCCCTTTAACCAGTTCCTTATCCACCTTTCAATTTTCATATTGATCCCCATCTTTTCCAATTTAGCTAATAATTCCCCATGTGAAACCGTATCAAATGCCTTACTGAAATCGAGGTAAATTAGATCCACTTCGTTTCCTTTGTCTAAAAAATCTGTTACTTTCTCGAAGAAGGAGATCAGTTTGGTTTGACACTATCTACCTTTTGTAAAACCATGTTGTATTTTATCCCAATTACCATTGACTTCAATGTCCTTAACTAATTTCTCCTTCAAAATTTTTTCCAAGACTTTGCATACTACAGATGTCAAACTAACAGGCCTGTAGTTACCTGGATCACTTTTCCCCCCTTTCTTAAAAATAGGGACTGTGTTAGCAATTCTCCAGTCATACGGTACAACCCCTGAGTTTACAGATTCATTAAAAAATTTTGCTAATGGGCTTGCAATTTCATGTGCCAGTTCCTTTAATATTCTTGGATGAAGATTATCTGGGCCCCCCGATTTAGTCCCGTTAGGCTGTTCAAGTTTGGCTTCTACCTCAGATTAGGTAATATCTACCTCCATATCCTTGTTCCCATTTGTCATCCTACCATTATCCGTAGGCTCCTCATTAGCCTCGTTAAAGACTGAGGCAAAATATTTATTTAGATAGTGGGCCATGCTTAGATTATCCTTAACCTCCACTCCATCCTCAGTGTTTAGCGGTCCCACTTCTTCTTTCTTTGTTTTCCTCTTATTTGTATGGCTATAGAACCTTTTACTATTGGTTTTAATTCCCTTCGCAAGGTCCAACTCTACATGGTTTTTGGCCTTTCTCACTTTATCCCTACATGTTCTGACCTCAACAAGGTAGCTTTCCTTGCTAATCCCTCCCACCTTCCACTCCTTGTAGGATTTCTGCTTTTTCCCAATCATCTCTCTGAGATGCTTGCTCGTCCAGCTTGGTTTACAACTCCTACCGATGAATTTTTTCCCCTTTCTTGGGATGCAGGCTTCTGATAGTTTCTGCAACTTTGAGTTGAAGTAATTCCAGGCCTCCTCCACCTTTAGATCCACAAGTTCTTTAGTCCAATCCACTTTCCTAACTAATTTACCTAATTTTTAAAGTTAGCCCTTTTGAAATCAAAAACGCTAGTCACAGATCTATTTTTCAGAGTAGCAGCCATGATAGTCTGTATTCGCAAAAAGAAAAGGAGTATTTGTGGTACCTCAGAGCCTAACCAATTTATTTGAGCATAAGCTTTCGTGAGCTACAGCTCACTTCATCGGATGCATTAAGTGCATTTTTGTTTATCCTTCCATTTAGTTTGAATTGAATTAGCTCATGACTGCTCGAACCAAGGTTGTCCCCTACAACCATTTCTTCCATGAGGTCCTCACTACTCACCAAATCTAAATCTAAAATGGCATCCCTTCTTTTCGGTTCAGCAACTACTTAGTGAAGGAATCCATCAGCTATTTCATCCAGGAAAATCTGAGCCCAATCTAAGGCCACTATCTTGCAATGCATTGTACACAGACATGCCCTGCCCCCACATGGAGCACTATTGATCATCCATGGAACATATATTGCAAAATTGGAGACCAGTCTGTGTTATAGCACATCCATAACTGAATACATATGTATATACTACTTATGAAATTGGACTTATGGGCCTTATTCTTATTTACACTAAAGCCACTAAAGAGAAAGTAAGTCATATTTACATGCATTTTAAAAGCAATGTTAAAGGGAGTTCGTGTATCTGAGACTAAGGTCCATCATCTATTAATATGGAAATATTTCAGTGAAGAGAGTAAATGACTGCAATAAATACCATCTTCTACATTGTTTCAGGTTACTTTGTATTACTATGTTCTGATGAATATGCATGTAACAAACCTCACTGTTATATTACTTCTTCCTGAAGGAAATGATCAATCTCATGAAATAACATTTTTAATCATTACATGCTTTTGGGACCTGTGTTTCTTCAGCTATATCATTTCTAAATGGACAGATATGATCTTCTGCTCTACTGTCAAATCATTTTTTTATGTAGACTGTGATTGCTCAAAGGACTTTTACTCCCTATCAGAAAAAAGTGGTTTGGCCAGTGTAGATTAATAGTGAAACTTTGATTTATATAACTCAGAATGTCTTAGTGTCATTCTGAAATCTAAATCTAGCTGATAAACAGCATCTTAGATCTCCTTTTCTAACAACCAAGCCAAAATTAGGCTGAAAGTGTTGTGGTTCACTGCTTAAGTGAAACACTGGGTTTCCATTCCAACTGAGCCTTAACTTATAATTAAATCCCACAAGGAGAATGATAGATAATATCTAAAAATTAATGATCTAAATAACTAAGAAAGATAAAACAAACCTTAGTTGAGCAAATTGCTTAACTGACTACCTATACCACCTTTCTTAGGGTTCTTGGAATTTTGATTTAATTAAAGAAAAGGGACTCGAGAGTTAAATTTAATTTTATAAATTAACAACAGCAACTAACAGTAGAGCTCCTTAACTCCTAACAACAGCAACTAACAGTAGAGGATATAAGAAGATACAAATATTATTGGACTGTGATTTTGGTAACAAACTAGAAAAAATTGGTTAATAACCATCCGAGTTTTCAGAATCAAACACCACTACCACAATATAAAATAATACTTATACTCAATCACTATCCTGGGAAGGTTACTTTGTATAGATTTTTGACTAAGAATCCCTCCGAATAGGGCCATATTCGTGCTAGTTGGTTTTCAACTGGCCAGTGTTGCTAACACAACACAGGAAAAACAATCCCAAAGCTAAAGCATAAGGCAATTTGGTCAATTGCTTACCCGTGCATTCACCAAGATTTCCCTCCCAGTGTATCCACAGTTAATGCTTTTAAATTACACTCCTAACTTTCTAAAATAAACCCCTATATTTAAGACAAACTGTATAGACCGAGTGCAATTCTAGAGGCTTGCACTTTTGATAGTGTTTTATGTCTGTATATACCTAGAACTTGAAAGGGAATATGAAACCATGAACTACAACAGAAAAGTACAGTGTTTCACAGTCTTAGGGCTTGTCTATATTACCTGCTGGATCATC
Organism: Eretmochelys imbricata; assembly: GCF_965152235.1. NCBI lineage: Eukaryota > Metazoa > Chordata > Testudines > Cheloniidae > Eretmochelys > Eretmochelys imbricata. The sequence goes on along the minus strand of NC_135572.1, from coordinate 307,460,290 downwards.
AGGGGGCGATCGATCCAGCGGGGGTCGATTTATCGCATCTTGTCTAGACGCGATAAATCAACTGCCAAGCACTTTCCCGTCGACTCTGGTACTCCACCAGGGTGAGAGGCGCAGGCAGAGTCAATTGGAGAGCATCAGCTATCGACTTACCACAGTGAAGACACCACGGTAAGTAGCAAAAAGAAAAGGAGTACTTGTGGCAACTTAGAGACTAACCAAAATTGGTTAGTCTCTAAGTTGCCACAAGTACTCCTTTTCTTTTTGCGAATACAGACTAACACGGCTGTTACTCTGAAACACGGTAAGTAGATATAAGTACGTCAACTTCAGCTACGTTATTCACGTAGCTGAAGTTGAGTAACTTAGATCGATCCCACCCCTCTAGTGTAGACCAGGCCTGAGTTAACAATAATAACTTGTTCAGTTGAAAAGCTACTTTATAACAATCTTGATTGGAACCTGATACAAAACGAGGACAACACCCTGTAACACTGTAACAATCTTTAAAACACATGCACAATCATGTACACTTCCTTTCTAATTAGGTACCCAGTTTCAATTGACTGATTTGGGTCATGAGAAAGTCTGTGTGCTACTTATCAGCAGATCTTTGCTCAGCTATTAGCTTTCAGCTCAGTTACTGTTCCCAGCAGGAGTTGACACTGCAAATGCAGGAGGAGCGAAGAACAGACATGACTGAAATCTTTTCTTGGTGCACTAGCGGGCAACCTGAATTGCTGCAAAGTAAAAAGAGATGGTTAAAGGTGCCTATCCAAGCTGGTATCCAAGCTAGGAGTACTCCCTGGTGGCTGGCCCCAGGAACGCAGTCTTCTCCCTTCCAGGTGACTTTGGTTTTCGGGAAGTGATGTGCTGAGGGATACAAGCCATTTAATCCTATTTCTGCTTGGCAGTTCAGCTTAGTTCTTCTTCTTGGAGATGCTGGCATGGTCCAATCTGATGGTGACCCATACTTCTGCTGAAATGTCCAACCAAAACAAGGTGTCCTCTCTCATTTTCCAGTCAGGGAACAAGGCATCACTTATGAGTTCTTGCAATTGGGGCTGGAATTTTCCAGTTTCCTTCCACAAAACATCTTGTCATTCCAGCTTGTGTAAGACAGGTTAGACCATAGCTGTTGGTACACCATCTTGGGGCATATATTGAACACCAGCTAGTTTGCTCTGGTCAGTAACTGATCTCCACGAGTTGCTTTCCATTGGCCCCTCTGTGGTGCATCCCTTAGCCAGCTTTGCATGCTCTGCTTGTTCAAGTTGTGGTTTCTCCATCAACACTCTGCTAGCTGAGTTTAAAGTCCATATTGTTTATACAATGTCCTTCCACATTCTTTGATGCTCTTAAAACTCACTGTCAAGGTTCCTCCCCCACTCTGAACTCTAGGGTACAGATGTGGGGACCTGCATGAAAAACCTCCTAAGCTTATTTTTACCAGCTTAAGTCAAAACTTCCCCAAGGTACAAAGTATTCCACCCGTGGTCCTTGGAATGGCCGCTACCACCACCAAACTAATACTGGTTACTGGGGAAGAGCTGTTTGGACGCGTCTTTCCCCCCAAAATACTTCCCAAAACCCTGCACCCCACTTCCTGGACAAGGTTTGGTAAAAAGCCTCACCAATTTGCCTAGGTGACTACAGACCCAGACCCTTGGATCTTAAGAACAATGAACAATCCTCCCAACACTTGCACCCCCGCTTTCCTGGGAAATGTTGGATAAAAAGCCTCACCAATTTGCATAGGTGACCACAGACCCAAACCCTTGGATCTGAGAACAATGAAAAAGCATTCAGTCTTTTACAAGAAGACTTTTAATAGAAAATAGAAGTAAATAGAAATGAAGAAATCCCCCCTGTAAAATCAGGATGGTAGATATCTTACAGGGTAATTAGATTAGAAAACATAGAGAACCCCTCTAGGCAAAACCTTAAGTTACAAAAAAGATACACAGACAGAAATAGTTATTCTATTCAGCACAATTCTTTTCTCAGCCATTTAAAGAAATCATAATCTAACACATACCTAGCTAGATTACTTACTAAAAGTTCTAAGACTCCATTCCTGTTCTGTCCCTGGCAAAAGCAGCATACAGACAGACACAGACCCTTTGTTTCTCTCCCTCCTCCCAGCTTTTGAAAGTATCTTGTCTCCTCATTGGTCATTTTGGTCAGGTGCCAGCGAGGTTACCTTTAGCTTCTTAACCCTTTACAGGTGAGAGGAGCTTTCCCCTGGCCAGGAGGAATTTCAAAGGTGTTTACCCTTCCCCTTATATTTATGACACGCCCCCCAAATCTCAGCTAGGGTGAAACACTGGCTGGGATTTCTTCCTGGAGCTCTAGGAAAAACAGAGTTAATAAGACACATGCATCTCTAAATATACTACCAAGTACATAAAGACTAACAATATTTTCCACATCTTAAGGACGATTTTAACCAGTTGATTCTGGGAAACTTTCACGGGAGAGTGCATCAGCCACTTTGTTAGAAGCTCCTGAGATGTGTTGGATGTCGAAATCAAACTCTTGGAGAGCTAAACTCCACCGAAGAAGTTTTTTGTTAGTTTCTTTGACGGTGTGAAGCCACTTCAGTGCAGCATGGTCGGTTTGCAGGTGGAAACGCCGTCCCCAAACATATGGGCGTAGCTTTTCCAGAGCGTAGACAATGGCATAACATTCTTTTTCAGTGACTGACCAGTTGCTTTCCCTCTCAGACAGTTTTTTGCTGAGAAACACTACAGGGTGGAATTCTTGATCAGGTCCTTTCTGCATTAAAACTGCTCCCACACCACGCTCGGATGCATCTGTGGTTACTAGGAACGGTTTGTCAAAGTCTGGGGCCCTTAGTACAGGGTCAGACATGAGTGTCGCTTTAAGCTTGTTAAAGGCCTTCTGACACTTTCCGGTCCACTGAACAGCATTTGGCTGTTTCTTTTTGGTTAGGTCTGTCAGTGGGGCAGCGATTTGGCTGTAGTGCGGTACAAATCGTCTGTAATAACCAGCCAAGCCTAAGAAGGATTGAACCTGTTTCTTTGACTTTGGGACAGGCCACTTTTGGATAGCATCCACTTTGGCCTGTAGGGGGCTGATAGTTCCTTGACCCACCTGGTGTCCAAGGTAAGTCACTCTGTTTAGGCCTATTTGACACTTCTTAGCCTTAACAGTTAGTCCTGCCTCCCTTATGCGCTCAAGGACTTTTTGTAGATGTTCCAGGTGGTCTGCCCAGGAATCCGAAAATATGGCCACATCATCAAGGTAGGCGACTGCATATTCTCCTAATCCCGCTAGGAGACCATCTACAAGTCTTTGGAAAGTGGCGGGTGCATTTCGCAGCCCGAAAGGGAGTACATTAAATTCATACAGCCCGAGATGTGTGATGAAGGCTGACCTTTCCTTGGCAGATTCATCTAGCGGTACCTGCCAGTACCCCTTTGTTAAGTCCAAGGTAGAGATGAACTGGGCCCGTCCCAGTTTCTCTAACAGTTCATCTGTGCGTGGCATTGGATAGTTGTCTGGGCGAGTTACAGCATTTAGCTTACGGTAGTCCACGCAAAAACGTATTTCCCCATCTGGTTTGGGAACTAGAACCACTGGAGATGCCCATGCACTTTCAGAGGGGCGGATTACACCCATCTGTAACATATCCTGGATCTCCCGTTCTATAGCAGTTTTAGCTTGAGGAGACACCCGGTAAGGTTGGACCCTAATTGGGTGAGCATTACCTGTGTCAATGGAGTGGTATGCCCGTTCAGTCAGTCCTGGGGTGGCTGAGAACGTTGGCGCGTAGCTAGTGCACAGCTCCTGGATCTGCTGTCGCTGCATACGCCCAAGGGTCATGGAGAGGTTCACCTCTTCCACACCACCAGCACATTTCCCTTCGTAGTAGACACCTTCAGGCCACTCAGCATCATCTTCTCCCTGGGCTGTAAACTGACAAACCTTTAATTCTCTGGAATAAAAGGGCTTTAGAGAATTAATATGGTACACCTTAGGCTTTCGGTTGGAGGTGGGGAATGCTATGAGATAATTAACAGCTCCCAGGCGCTCCTGGACCGTGAATGGCCCTTCCCACGATGCTTCCATTTTATGGGCCTGGAGCGCCCTTAAGACCATGACCTGGTCTCCTACTTTGAAGGAACGCTCTCTGGCATGTTTATCATACCAGGCTTTTTGCTCTTTTTGAGCATCCTGTAAGTTTTCTTTAGCAAGGGCTAAAGAGGTTCGGAGGGTGTTTTGTAGGTTGGTTACAAAGTCCAGAATGTTAGTTCCTGGAGAAGGTGTAAATCCCTCCCATTGCTGCTTCACCAACTGCAATGGCCCCTTAACCTCACGGCCATATACAAGTTCAAATGGGGAAAACCCTAAACTGGGATGTGGTACAGCTCTGTAGGCAAAGAGCAACTGCTGCAACACTAGGTCCCAATCATTGGAGTGCTCATTTACGAATTTACGTATCATGGCCCCCAAAGTTCCATTAAACTTCTCCACCATGCCATTTGTTTGATGGTGGTAAGGAGTGGCAACCAAGCGATTTACCCCATGAGCTTCCCAAAGGTTTTTCATAGTTCCTGCCAGGAAATTAGTCCCTGCATCTGTGAGGATGTCGGAGGGCCAACCTACCCTGGCAAAAATGTCTGCTAGTGCCTGGCATACACTTTTAGCCCTGGTGTTGCTTAGAGCTACTGCTTCCGGCCATCGGGTGGCAAAATCCATGAAAGTCAGTATGTACTGCTTTCCTCTGGCTGTCTTTTTCGGAAAAGGACCCAGAATATCCACAGCTACTCGCTGAAATGGAACTTCAATGATGGGGAGTGGTTGTAGAGGGGCTTTGACCTGGTCTTGGGGTTTTCCCACTCTTTGGCACACCTCACAAGACTGGACATAGGTAGAAACATCCTTGCCCATTCCCTCCCAGTGGAATGACCCCCCCAAACGGTCTTTGGTCCTGTTCACCCCAGCATGGCCACTAGGGTGATCGTGGGCTAAGCTCAAGAGCTTGGCCCGGTATTTAGTTGGAACTACCAACTGTCTCTGAGGATGCCAGTCTTCCTGGTGTCCACCAGAAAGAGTTTCCTTGTATAAAAGTCCTCTTTCTACAACAAACCTGGATCGATTAGAAGAGCTGAGAGGCGGTGGGTTGCTCCGTGCCGCTGTCCAAGCTCTCTGGAGGCTTTCATCTGCTTCCTGTTCGGTCTGGAACTGTTCCCTTGATGCTGGAGACATCAGTCCCTCATTGGATTGTGGACCTAGGCTTGGTCCCTCTGGAAGCAATATAGGGGATGGAGCTGTTTCTGTTGACTGTGAACCGCTCTCCGCTGGTGCACTATGTTGGGATTCAGGCTCCGGCTGAGCCTCTTGTGTAGGGTTATCGGCTGCTGCCAGTTCAGGTTCAGTGGGGCCCTCTGGTGTTGAGGTTGCAAGTACTGGATTCAGTGCTGACACAGGGTCTGGTGTTGGTTGTTCGGCTGGTTCCGGTTCTGGGACTGGTTCCGTCTGGGTCTCTGGGACTGGATCCACTACTGCTGTTGCAGACATTGGCCTAAGGTCCAGGTCCATCACCTCTGACTGGGTCCTGATAGCAGTTTCCGGAACAGAGCTAGGCCTCACGGCTTGTTTAGCCTGGCTGCGGGTGACCGTTCCCACCCTCTTGGCCTGCTTCACATGATTGGCCAAGTCTTCCCCCAACAGCATGGGGATGGGATAATCATCATAGACTGCAAAAGTCCACATTCCTGACCAGCCCTTGTACTGGACAGGCAACTTGGCTGTAGGCAAATTGAAAGAGTTGGACTTGAAGGGTTGAATCGTCACTTGGATCTCTGGGTTGATTAAATTGGGGTCCACTAAGGAAGCATGGATAGCTGACACTTGTGCTCCGGTGTCCCTCCACGCGGTGACCTTCTTCCCGCCCACACTCACAGTTTCCCTCCGCTCTAAGGGTATCTGGGAAGTATCTGGGCCTGTGGACCTCTGGTGTGATTCCGGTGCAATGAACTGTAATCTGTTGGGGTTCTTGGGGCAGTTGGCCTTTACATGCCCCAGCTCGTTACATTTAAAACATCGTCCAGCTGACGGGTCACTGGGGCGAGGAGGGTTGCTGGAGAACGGGGTGGCAGGACGATAAGGGGTCTGGAGGGTTCTTTGGGAGGTAGGTGGGGCCTTGGGCGGCCCCCGGTAATAGGGTGTGGTCTGGGGTGGTCCCTTCTGGTCTCCGCTCCAACTGCGACCAGTTTTCTTCTTCTCTGCCACCTCCACCCATGTGGCTCCAATCTCTCCTGCCTCGATTACAGTTTTGGGTTTCCCATCTAGGATGTATCTTTCTATTTCCTCAGGAACACCCTCTAAGAACTGTTCCATTTGCATTAGGAAGGGCAAATTTACTGGAGATTCAACACTTGCTCCTGATATCCAGGCATCCCAATGTTTCACAATGTGGTAGGCATGTCGGGTAAATGACATGTCTGGTTTCCACCTTAGGGCTCTGAACCTCCGACGAGACTGCTCGGGTGTTATCCCCATTCTGACTCTCGCCTTGGATTTAAACAGTTCATACTTGTTCATGTGTTCTTTAGGCATTTCAGCTGCCACCTCAGCTAAGGGTCCACTGAGCTGCGGCCTCAGCTCTACCATGTACTGGTCAGTAGAGAGGTTGTATCCAAGGCAGGCCCTTTCGAAGTTTTCTAGGAAGGCCTCAGTATCATCGCCTGCCTTGTAGGTGGGGAACTTTCTGGGATGGGAAGTGGTACTTGGAGAAGGATTACTAGGGTTTGTTGGGATATTCTGCTGAGCCTTTATCTTCTCCATCTCCTCCACATACTTCCTCTCTTTTTCCTTCTCCTCCAGTTCTTTGTCCCTCGCTTCCATAGCTCTCCTGTGAGCAGCCGCTTGGTGTTGTTCTGCCTCCCTTTCTTGTTCCTTCTTCAGCCGCATGAGTTCTATCTGTCTTTCATGTTCCCTTTGTCTTTCCTCAGCCTGAAATTTGGCTAATTCCAGCTGTAGTCGAGCTGAGGATTTGGTCATTCTAACCTCTCTGTTTTTAACTAACTTTACACCCGAGGTTTAGAAATAAACAAACAAAACTTGGCTGTAAAATTTTGCTGTGCTGGAATAGAATACCTATTCTCTGATAGTGATTGTCAGCCTACAGAAAAAGACAATTCCCTTGTCTCTGTTCTGGGCCCAACTTAAAGCAAAAAACCTCCAAACTACTTGGAAACCTGCTTACCCAGCCCAAAGAAAAAGCAAATGGGTAGAACACACACCCCCTATTTACTTTTAGGAAGAAAAGAAAAAAAAAACCTCTGGGTTGGAAGACTGTGAATTTCCCTGCAGGAGTTAAGTACCCTGCCTCCAGGCAAAGAAAACCTGCAATTCACAAGATAATCCCCTTTTGTCTCTGCTTGGCCACAAAGCAGGGAAAACCCAAGATGCTTTCAGTTTCAAAGCTGCTTCAAAGCCACAGGAAAAAAAAAATTCCTTTTTAAAATCTGTATTTCTAGTTCAAAAAATCTCAACTGGATCTCAAAATGATTTCAGGTTAATCCCACCACTATGCCACCATGTCAAGGTTCCTCCCCCACTCTGAACTCTAGGGTACAGATGTGGGGACCTGCATGAAAAACCTCCTAAGCTTATTTTTACCAGCTTAAGTCAAAACTTCCCCAAGGTACAAAGTATTCCACCCGTGGTCCTTGGAATGGCCGCTACCACCACCAAACTAATACTGGTTACTGGGGAAGAGCTGTTTGGACGCGTCTTTCCCCCCAAAATACTTCCCAAAACCCTGCACCCCACTTCCTGGACAAGGTTTGGTAAAAAGCCTCACCAATTTGCCTAGGTGACTACAGACCCAGACCCTTGGATCTTAAGAACAATGAACAATCCTCCCAACACTTGCACCCCCGCTTTCCTGGGAAATGTTGGATAAAAAGCCTCACCAATTTGCATAGGTGACCACAGACCCAAACCCTTGGATCTGAGAACAATGAAAAAGCATTCAGTCTTTTACAAGAAGACTTTTAATAGAAAATAGAAGTAAATAGAAATGAAGAAATCCCCCCTGTAAAATCAGGATGGTAGATATCTTACAGGGTAATTAGATTAGAAAACATAGAGAACCCCTCTAGGCAAAACCTTAAGTTACAAAAAAGATACACAGACAGAAATAGTTATTCTATTCAGCACAATTCTTTTCTCAGCCATTTAAAGAAATCATAATCTAACACATACCTAGCTAGATTACTTACTAAAAGTTCTAAGACTCCATTCCTGTTCTGTCCCTGGCAAAAGCAGCATACAGACAGACACAGACCCTTTGTTTCTCTCCCTCCTCCCAGCTTTTGAAAGTATCTTGTCTCCTCATTGGTCATTTTGGTCAGGTGCCAGCGAGGTTACCTTTAGCTTCTTAACCCTTTACAGGTGAGAGGAGCTTTCCCCTGGCCAGGAGGAATTTCAAAGGTGTTTACCCTTCCCCTTATATTTATGACACTCACCTTAACCATCCATTATACAATACAATATCACTTCAACAACTGTAGTTCTCCAACAGGCCATAACAGCTGTATATGTCTTCCACTTCTGTACTCCTTGTTTTAACAACAATGGTGGGATCTTTGTATGTATGGCTGAGCTGTGTCAGTGCATTATTATCAAGCAGCTTCATTTTTGATTATTCCACTTTGTGATCTGATTATTCCAGTCTGTGTCCTTGTAACATACTATTTGGTTTCAGTCCCTTTTATTTACTGCCTATTTCAGGATAGATCCAGTTCACTAACTTGATAGCAGAAACATGCTTGATGGCAAGTACTAGTCTTAATTTATTCACTTTATAACTAAAATAAAATAAATCAATACAAATGCAACCCCCCTTCTTTCCTAAATAGGTTTGCCCGGGACGTAAACACTGTCATTAAAGTTTACAATATTTTGCCCAAAGCTGTCATTTATAGTCAGTTTTCCCCTTTACTACACATAACTTCATTTAATCACAGCCATTGATTCAGTCTAGTTCCTTATTTTTCCCCACTACTATATCTGGCAGCCTAATATAGTATCTTAATATTTGATATTTATATTTTAATTCCTTCCTTCACAGACAGGCAGGAGAAAAGGGGGAGTGTCTTCAGCTGTACCAACAGTATAGTCTTGTGAAAGGCTGCAGAAACCCTCAGGGGAAGTCTACACTTCAAGCGGCACAGCTACCTCATTCTAGCTGTGCCACTGTAGCACTATAGTGTAGACACTTGCTGCAGCAATAAAAGGGGTTTTTCCATTGTTGTAGTAAATCCAACCCCTCAACAGGCAGTAGCTGGGTCCACAGAAGAACTCTTTGGTTAAACCACTGATGTCTACACTGAGACTTAGGTCAATATACCTACATGTGAAACATTCAGGGGTTGTGAAACATTCACAACCTGAGTGCTGTAACTAGATTGACCTAAATTTTAGGTGTAGACCAGGCTTGAGTTTCCTCAAACTATATGGACACTCTGAAGAAACCTTGCCATTAGACTATGTGGTCTTTTTTGTTTATTTTGTTATTTAAATTCTCCCAGCCCTGTGCCCTATCTTTTCTAAAAGGCCTTTATGCCTGGGAAATTCTTAGACATAATTCATAATTTTGGGGGTTTCGTCTTTCATAAGCACTCACTCTTTCTTTTTCAGTCCTGATGAAAGGTTTGAAGTTATTTTTCTTTTGTTTGTTTGAGGTATCCTGAGATCTTAGGAAAAGGCCACTGTATGTCTTCACATCCTTTTACATCAACAAAGGGATTATGGAAATCAATGTAGGCCAATATTATTTCATAGGCTTTTTCCATAGGCTTCTTTTATATGAGTGAAAGAGCAGGTTAGATCATGATGCAATAGGTTAAAAAAATCAAGTAATTTAAATGGATGTGGAGGGGAAGTCGGACAAGATTAGAGAAATCAAATATTAGCATACAGAATTACATTCTTTAGCTGCTAGCAGAAGGCATGATTGCATATCAGTAGTACATTCAATACGTAGTTCATTTTAAAAAGCTCCTATTTTGCTATATTCCCTACAGTAACATGGTAACTTTGAGACATCTATAATCTATTTAAAGCTGTGTGGTAGCTTTAAGAAAATGTTACTTATTGTTCACAGCACATATGTGCCCACACGCGCGCACACACAGACACTGGTCAGTTGTCACAAGTTAGGGTCTTGATTCTGCCAACTCTTAAACAACTGCATAATTTCGCTTGTGAGAATAGCCCCATTACAGAGCTTGGCCTAAAAGTCTGATCCAAAGCCTGCTGAAGACAGTGAGAGTGTTTCAATTGACTTTATTAGGCTGTGCATCAGGCCCCAAATATGGAAGCTTTTTCAATATTGAGTGCATTACATAGGGACTTGGAGATCTTGGGTACCTCCGCACAGGAATCAAAAACCCACGGCTGTCCGAGATCAGCTGACTTGGGTTGGGCTCTGGTCTGAAAAATTGCTGTATAGAATTTTGGGCTCAGGCTACAGCCCAAGCTCTGGGACCCTCCCCCGTCGCAGGATCCCAGATCTTGGGCTCCAGCCCAAACCCAAATGTCTACATACCAATTTCTCAGCCCAGAGTCTGAATCCTGTGAGCCCGAGTCAACTGCAGCTTCTTTGTCCCTGTGTAGATGTACCCCAGGGACCCTACTGTCCCACACGTTAGTAGTTATTAGCAGCCTGCAATAACAAGCAGGGCTATATGTGTGACAATGAGGTATATCTGTGTCATTATGAACGCCATTTCATGTCATGTGCTGAACATTATTGAAATGATTCCAGACAGCCATCCTCCCTAGGAAAGGTGTTTAACCCTTCATTGAAAGACTACCTGTAGAGAAGTCAAGACTACCATCTAGAGCCACTGATTCTGATTGTCTCTCAACTAGTGGCTCATTCCTGTGGAACAAAATACTTTTTCCACAACCTTCCACTGGGGGTGGGGGAGGGACAAGCATGCCAATCAAGCTGTAGCTAGGAGGCATGACCTCCCTCAGACGCGGAGGGAACACCACAAACCACCTGGTGGGTGGAGCCAGGAGGGCCACACCCTGCACACCAGAAGCAAAGTAGTGGGACAGAAAGGGGAAATATAAAAGGCCAGCCCAGGAGCTCAGTTCAGGGGAAGCCGCTGGAGGAGATAGATGCGTCTTCCCCACTGCTGGAGTGGAGCACCAAGGAGAACCGCTGTTGCCCCAGGGACCAGCGTGAGCTTCCAGGGAGCCCTGATGCTCTTGACATGGAGGAACAACTACCACTAGCCTTGACAGTGTACCCCAGGGAGATTGAGGATGACCCCTGGATCCAGGTACGCCTGAGGGGGAGAAAAGAAAGCAACCCAGGGGAACCAGGCAATAGTCTGGTGGAGAGTGAGCCTGAAATCAGGTCAGCATGTTGCAGGCAGATCCCTGCTGACCCAGTGGTGGACTACTCCACCATTGTTAGGGTCCTGGGCTGGGACACGGTGGAATTATCCCCTCAACCACTCCACCCTTGGGTGGCAGTAATCCCCCTCCATAGGCTAGAAAGCCTGTGATCCTCCACTCACCCCAAACCGGATCCCCATAGATGGTGTGTGGCACTATCCCAAACCTGAGCCCCATAGACTGGACTGGTGCTACAGCTCTGCCTGATTGCAGGTCAGAGCCCTGACTGTTGCTGCCCTACCCTGCTAAAAGGCTGAGCAAGTGCACTGCGACAGCTCTGCCTGATTGTAGGTCAGAGCCTTGGCTGTTTGCTGCCCCACCCTGCCTAGTGCCAGGGTGAATAAACTGCTGCTGCTGCTGTGCCCGGTTGCAGACCAGACCCTTGATTGTTGACTATCCCACCCTGCTTAACAGCTAGGCGGATAGACAGCTACTGCTCTCCCTGGTTACAGGCCAGAGCCCAGACTTTGTGTGGCCTGCCCCACTTGAAGAACCGCTAATTCCCCCCTTTTTCCCTCCTTGGAGAAGACTTTAGCAGACCCAAATTGCGAGGAGGCGTGGCCTCCCTCAGACACGAACATGGAGGGACAGCCCCGCCAGCTTACACGTGGTGGAGAATGCGGACATAACACCCCCTGACGCAGAGAGGGGACTGCACTGCTCTTCTGCTGTCTCCATCATGGAGTGGGATAAGCTGGTCAAAGGGTGGGCCAAGAGCCAGCAGCAGCAGCAGGCCACACAGCTCCAGCAACAGCAACAACTGCTACAGCAGCTAGGAGCCCAACAACAGCTCATTCAGGAGTTGGTGGCCCAGCAACAGTGACAATATGCTCAGGAGCTGTCCACCCCAACGGGTCAGCCCACCGGAAGAGTGATACCAAACCCAGCCCTCAGTCTGCCTCTCCGACTCACCAAGATGGGGCCAGGGGACAACCCCGAAGCGTTCCTGATAATGTTTGAGTGTGTCACTTCCGCTGCCAGCTGGGACTCGGCGCAATGAGCCATTCTCTTGGCTCCCTACTTGATGGGCTCGGGACTACAGGATGGTGAAGGCCGCCATTTAGGGCCATCCCTGGGGGAGTCTGGGGCCTAGGGCATAAGTGATGAATCCGTCACTTCCGGGACAGACCCGTCACTTCTGGAAATGACCACGCTGGCCAATCACACTGGCCCGTGGGGCCCCCCAAAATGCAGGGCCCGGAGCAGTTGCCCCAATTAGCTGTACCCTAGGGACTACTCTGCTGCCATTCTAGATGTCTTGAATATTACCCAGAGACATTTCAATGGCGTTTCCGGGGGAAGACCTACCCGCCAGGCACCCGACCCCGAGTGGTTGCCCAGGAACTAAGGGACGCCTGTTGGCGCAGCCTGTAGCCAGACTGATGATCTGCTGCCAAAGGCACGGAGAAAATAGTGGTGGAACAGTTCCTGCACATTCTCCCAGTTCAAGGCTGAACATGGGTGATGAGGCATTCCCCTACCACCTTGAGTGCAGCCTTGCAGTTGATGGAGGACTTCATGGTAGCCGAGAACCCGGTGGCATCCGGCGTGACTCTGGTGGTTCAAAGTCCTGGCCACACCATGTGGCCAGAGAGTGTCCAGAGGACCCTCTGACAGGTGCTACCCTGGGAGGACAGCCATAAACACAAGTCTCTCCCAGGACCTGTCCTAAGAATCCCTTAGATGGAAGGGTGGATGGAAAGACCTGAGGCCAGCACCCACAGAGCCCCGATGCCAGGAGGAGAATCAAACCCCATGACCCCCAGGACCCTAACGGTAGCTGGGTAACCCGAGAGATGTCAGTAGTGGTCGCGGTGGACTTACCCCACCCTGTCATCCCCCAATTTCTCAAGAACCTGAACCTCCGGAACATTTCCCCATGGATGGTCCTCAAGGGGGAGAAGCCCCTGATGAGAAAACCACCCAGATGGATGAGAAGCTGGTTGGTAGGCCTGAACCAGCTCCCACCCTGGTAGATGGGGGTGACCCCAGCTGAGGTACAGACCAACTAAATGACCCCACCCTGAGGCACGCCTACGAGCGGCTAGTCTGCAAGGATGGGGTCATGGTCAATGCACAGAAAGCCAAGCAGTGGCCTCGATTCGAGTTCATCCAGGATTGGCTCTACCACGTTGAGCTAGACCCCTGGACCCGCAAACTCTGGCCAAAAAGTATAACTGGGTTTAAAAAAAGAATTAGATAAGTGCATGGAAGGTAAGTCCTTCAATGGACATTAGCCAAGATGGTCAGGGGCATAACTCCATGCTCTGGGTGTTCCTAAATATCTGACTGATAGAAGCTAGTACTGAACGAGAGACAATGGATCACTCAATAAATTGCCCTTTCTTTTTACTGCCCCTTACGCATCTGGCATCGGTCACTGCTGGAAGACAGGATACTGGTCTAGATGGACCATTGGTCTGACCCAGTATGGCCATTCTTATGTTCTTATGCAGGAAAGGTGAGGGCAGCCTGAAATGCTGATAATCTTCACAGAAGGGTTAAGATCAGAATGGGGAAGGTGCATCTCAAGACTTTTGTTATTTTGCAAAGATCTTGAAATTCTTGAGAGAATGTAAGACTAAAGTGACTGTGGTTAAGAAATTCTTTTGCTCAACCAGTGTTCCTTGCTTTTCTGCCATGTTGTCCCTGAATGAATTAAACTAGAAGCCCAGAGAGCCCACAGACAAAGATTGAACTCTGAGGGAGCATGTGTAAGGGACTGGGAGGGCTTGAAGGTCTCAGTACTCATTTGGGGGTTGAAGATGGCTGGGCAGCAGTACCTGGCATCCCAAAGGAGCATGTCAGAATAAAGGTCTGAGCCTGGGAATGTTCCCTAGAGCTCCAGAGCTAGAAAGTGTGACTAGACTCTACCCAGACCCAATTGGCTTAGAAGCACTTGGGACCCAACAACTTGGTCTACTCACAACTGACTGGTGATCACACAGTGGGGCACTGGGCATGTTGTAATAGTGTGATCAAGGAAGTTCTATAGACTGACACTGTGCAAACAGAAGCTCTGCAGCACTTTCCCCTCCCATTGTGTAATGGATATTTGGTTGAAAAATATCTACTGGTATTATTTTGCTATCTCAGATTAAACAGTTAATCTTGATTAGTTACCATTTTACTGAATTTTGAAGAGTTTACATGCTAAGATCTAAGTATTAGTTTTTAAACTTGTTTAGGTAAGTAAGACTACTCTCTTTTTATGTGTAAAAGTCAATATTACAGAGACACTGGAAATAAACTGCCATAGGTTTCAGTGGCAAAGTGCTAACTCAATTAAGTATTTATCAAACTATAACTCTAACCCATCAATATGTTACAATAGCAAAGTGAACAGATAAACATTATAAATCTAAACATATACAGTATATATAAAATATATATATATATATACAGTAAAACAAAGTAACAAAGGCCTCAGTTTTACCATGAGCTCCACACAGGACATTGCCAGCTCAGGGATCTTTGCAGAGACAGGACCGTTATCTATTCAAGTCATTAGTGTCTTGAATCAGTTGTCTGTTGATATTCAGCAAAGCACATAAGTATATGCTTAACTTTAAACACCAGCTTATGTCCATTGAAGTCAGTGGGGCTTAAGCACACATCTAAAGTTAAGCACATCATTAATTGCTTTGCTGTATTGGGGCCTAGGAGGCCCCCTGCATGATCAGATTTTAATTATAATTGCACTAAACATACAGGCTTTGATATCCTTCCCTGAAGAAAGGATAAAGATGCATAATGCTCTTTTAAAGTGGAGGCAGTGAACATCCAGAGGAGTGTAGAGTGGAATCAGGTGGCTGACTATGATGAATCTTTTCATTTGTGATGATCACACCTGTCATGGAGGTTGCAAACTATTCTGTAGGTAAAAAGAGGCTGTGTTGATCCCCATGCTATATACAGATATCAATTTATGCATCGTTTTTCACTTTTATTACTCTTTGGGTTAACTTTCTTATTTGAGTTGCTCCACATTTGCTTTGATATACTCAAAACATTGCCAGAATATATAAATGTATCACATCCAGCAATATTTTGTCAGTAATATATTATGTGTATTATATTTGTTTTTCTACTGCTTCTTTCACAGAGGTTTAAATTTTATCATATTCTTTACATAGCAATAAAACCATTTCCATTGCAAACTGTTAACAGTAATGGATAATAGCCTTCAGGGGATACGTTTCTGATAAATTTATTTCACCTCATGATGTTCAGCCACCCAAGGAATGAATTTGTTTCCATGACAGATAAGGACTGCAGAGATCATTTTAAAATGGTCTTGGGGTACCATACATCAATATCAGAAAAAAGGAAAATACAGAATTATAATATTTCTTTTGTTGTCATTAATCCTGCTAGTTTGTACTGCAGAATTGTGAACTGAACAATGCTTCATTAGCAGTCATTAAGAGACTTGCTAAATAGAGTTAGATAATCATTCAGTTCTGCTAAGTCCTGGGTGGCTTTTTATTTATTTAAGAAGTGAATTGAACTTTTTCTTCAATCAATTTGTCTTTGAATGTATGGAGATGAATTTCTGCAAAATACAATTTCAACACCAGCAGTGTTCTTACTGGAAGCATTATATATCAAAGTCAGATTAACAACTTGCACCCCCATCCTACAGACATTTATAAATGCTTAACTTGGTAAACTGTGGCTTCATCTACACTTGAAGCTGGGGCTGTGGTTCCCAGCTTGAGTAGACATACTCACACTAACTCACACTCCTAGTGTGGCCATGCTAGCACAGGCAGTGATGAGCCGTGGAAGGGGTTAGCTGCCCCAAGTACAAGCCCCCCAGACCTTGGAGGTATGTACTTCGGGTGACTAGCCCATTTCCCTGCTTGTCTCTGCCCACTCTACCATGACTACCCCACTATTTTTAGTGTGCTAGCTCAATAAGAGCTAGCGGGAGTATGTCTGCTTGAGCTGGGAAGCACACCCCCAGCTCCAAGTGTAGATGTAGCCTATCACTATGTCTGTACTGCAGCTGGGAGCATGCACGGGTGGGAGCTCCGTACGTACCTGCCAGGACCCCCTGGGTATATACTCAGGTTATTAGCGTGAGCTGCCACCTCCTAGACTCCTATTTTTAGCATACTAACTGGAGTGGAGCTAGCACATATCCGTGTATCCACGCTAAGAAGCAGTGTAGATATACCGTTTGAGTACCCATTGACTTCAGTGGGTCTGCTCCAAGGGCATAAAGTAAAGCATTGCTGGATCAGGGCCATAGGTAGCTATTTAAAAATCACTCTGTACATAATGTACAATGTAAACAGGTTTATCTTATCAACACAAATGCTTACAACTGAAGCTAACAACCGTGTCTCTGTTGATTGGGTAGCCTACATTAAGAGATTTGCAAGCAGATGTGCCTTTCATAACACTGTCTGTGGGAAGAAGAAAAGGAGTACTTGTGGCACCTTAGAGACTAACCAATTTATTTGAGCATAAGCTTTCGTGAGCTACAGCTCACTTCATCGGATGCATACTGTGGAAAGTATAGAAGATCTTTTTATACACACAAAGCATGACAAAATGGGTGTTTACCACTACAAAAGGTTTTCTCTCCCCCTACCCCACTCTCCTGCTGGTAATAGCTTATCTAAAGTGATCACTCTCCTTACAATGTGTATGATAATCAAGGTGGGCCATTTCCAGCACAAATCCAGGGTTTAACAAGAACGTCTGAGGAGGGCGGGGGGTAGGAAAAAACAAGGGGAAATAGGTTACCTTGCATAATGACTTAGCCACTCCCAGTCTCTATTCAAGCCTAAGTTAATTGTATTCAATTTGCAAATGAATTCCAATTCAACAGTCTCTCGCTGGAGTCTGGTTTTGACGTTTTTTTGTTGTAATATCGCAACTTTCATGTCTGTAATCGCGTGACCAGAGAGATTGAAGTGTTCTCCAACTGGTTTATGAATGTTATAATTCTTGACATCTGATTTGTGTCCATTTATTCTTTTACGTAGAGACTGTCCAGTTTGACCAATGTACATGGCAGAGGGGCATTGCTGGCACATGATGGCATATGTCACATTGGTGGATGTGCAGGTGAACGAGCCTCTGATAGTGTGGCTGATGTTATTAGGCCCTGTGATGGTGTCCCCTGAATAGATATGTGGGCACAGCTGGCAACGGGCTTTGTTGCAAGGATAGGTTCCTGGGTTAGTGGTTCTGTTGTGTGGTATGTGGTTGCTGGTGAGTATTTGCTTCAGGTTGGGGGGCTGTCTGTAGGCAAGGACTGGCCTGTCTCCCAAAATTTGTGAGAGTGTTGGGTCATCCTTCAGGATAGGTTGTAGATCCTTAATAATGCGTTGGAGGGGTTTTAGTTGGGGGCTGAAGGTGACGGCTAGTGGCGTTCTGTTATTTTCTTTGTTAGGCCTGTCCTGTAGTAGGTGACTTCTGGGAACTCTTCTGGCTCTATCAATCTGTTTCTTCACTTCCACAGGTGGGTACTGTAGTTGTAAGAATACTTGATAGAGATCTTGTAGGTGTTTGTCTCTGTCTGAGGGGTTGGAGCAAATGCGGTTGTATCGCAGAGCTTGGCTGTAGACAATGGATCGTGTGATGTAGTCAGGGTGAAAGCTGGAGGCATGTAGGTAGGAATAGCGGTCAGTAGGTTTCCGGTATAGGGTGGTGTTTATGTGACCATCGTTTATTAGCACTGTAGTGTCCAGGAAGTGGATCTCTTGTGTGGACTGGACCAGGCTGAGGTTGATGGTGGGATGGAAATTGTTGAAATCATGGTGGAATTCCTCAAGGGCTTCTTGTCTGTGGGCTATTTCTGCCTTTCTGAAATGGCTGTTGTGCTTCAAAGCTCATGTTGGCAGCCACATATTAATGGCTTTGTGATGCTGTATTGAACCATTGATTCTGCAAAGGGTGCAAGCTCCTTGACAATGAAAGATGCATTGTGGTGTTGCTCTGTGGTTTGATTTGCTTTTCCCCTTCATGGGCCAGAGAGAGAAAAATGTTAAAGAAAATAGTTTCTGCATTTTCCCTTGCTACTTTGAAAAATCCCTTGAAAGTGGAACAAACCTATACAACCTGAAAAGGTAAAAGGTATTCCCTAACCCATGTGTTACTCTTAACATCATAAAAATATTTCTAAATTCAGTGACATGCAGAAACATACATGTATTAATTTAAATCATTATTTGTGATTGTAAAAACAGCTCTCAATTTTAAAGGAAACAAACTGTAAAGTCTTTTAGGCAGGCAGCTTGTTATGAACACTTGTCCCCAAGAGGAAAGGTCAAAATAAATTCTGTGTCTTACACCAAGTAATGTAGCCTACACAGCTGACCACCACCTTTGTTCACAGGTCTGCAGGAAGGAGCCTCAACTCACCAACAGCTTGAGCACTGACTTCCAATAACCAAACAGCAAGTTTAACAGCTCTTTAGATGAGCTTGATTTTGAATACTTCAGGAAACCTAAGAGTCAGCACAGCAGTCGCAATTACAGTAACCTTTAACAACTATGGGCTCAACCCACTGCCACCTACACAAGTGGAGTTCCATCACGGAGTTCGATGAGAGCAGGCACAAGTGCTGTATATTTAACTCAAGGAAGTAATATAAGCAACTTCATTTTCTTTCCTGAGATCACTTCAGGTTCAACAGTTCTAGTCAAGCATCATTAAGGATTCTTAGTCGTTCTATAGTATTTTGAGTGTCACAGAAGTTAATAGACAAAGGGTCAAATTCAGCCCTGGTGTAAATGGGTGTTACTCTGTTGGCTTTAAAGGAGCTGCATTTGCCTATACTAGGAGTGAATTTGGGCCTATATCTCTAAAGACCGTTTTTCGCTTCCTAGAAAGTTTATTTTTCAATAGTTTTTTTTATATAAATTATCTGTGTGGATGTTTACATTGAAAATACCATGTGCACAGTTGCACATTAAAATCACTGCTTTATGTTCAAATGTCTCCTCATATCTCATGATCTACCATGTTTTTCAAACATTAATGAATTAGCCAGACAACCCTCCTGTGACATATTACCCTCATTTATAGGTTGGAAAGAGCAAGAGAGGTGACTTCCCAAGGTCACACATGAAGTCTGTGGCAGATTTGAAAACAGAAGCCAAATCTCCTGCTTCCCAATCCTGTTCTCCAGATTATGCCTCATTTTTGCGCATCCCTTGCACAACTTTTAAATTCATTTTAACTCATATAACTCACCTACTCCAGCAAATCTGAATTCATAAGCCATGCCATTTTTCCCCACTGTGCAGTTTTTGTTCCTATGTTGACCTTAAAGTAACCCCATGTGCTGATTCTCTGCTTCCGCTGAACTTGTTCACCCTGCACACTATTCCTTATAAGTAAATTTAGCAGCACTTATTCCCTAATATTCTCTTCTAATATATTTAGTTAGGATTTAAATTTCTTTAGGTTTTTATTTTATTTATGTTTAAGTTTATTAATGACAGGGTGTCAGAAGCTTTTATACTACAGCTTACAAAGTTTTCGCAAGGAAATGTGTAAGACACATTAATTAGACATCAGAGAACTCATGTGCCTGCATGAAATAAAGAGCAGCTTATGCATCCATTTTGTCATAAATAATTCTATACACTCCATTATGGGCTATATTTGCAGTAAGCAAAACATTCGTCCGCCACCACCTTTATAACTTTGCTTTTAAGATGTATCTCTTTCATTCACTCTTTCTGTTTTGTTTCTTTGTAGCCTTTTGGGGACATATTTGGAAATTGTTTACCACATTTTTGGCGCTATCATAAAACAAATAAGTATGTTCAAAATGTTCCTTTTACAAATTAAGCTGTTTTACTTAGGCTTCGTCTTCACTAGCACTTTTGTCAGTAAAACTTTTGTTAGTCCGGGGTGTGAAAAAACACACCCCTGACTGACATAATTTCACTGACAGAAGTGCCGGTGTGGGCAGCACTATGTCTGCGGGAGATGCTCCCCCAACATCATAGCATCCGCCGCTCGTTGGAGGTGGTTTAATTATGCTGATGAGAGAGCTACAGAGAGCAGCTACACGGTAGAACTTACAGTGTTGCAGCTACAGCAGTACAGCTGTGCCACTGGAGTACAGACATAATCTCCTTAGGGAGAAAAAGCAGCTAGCAAACAGGAAGTACTACTGAATGTGATATCATTTAAATCAGAGGTTCCCAAACTGTGCGTCATGCCCCCAAAGTAGTTCATGACCCCATTTTAATGGGGACACTAGGGCTGGTGTTAGACACGCTGGGGCCGAGGGCTGAAGCCCAAGCCCAGGCCCGGCTGCCCAGGAGCGATGCCCGAGCCCCACCTCCCTGGGCTGAAGCCAAAGACCAAGGGTTTCACCCCTGGGTGGTGGGGCTCAGATTACACTCCCCCCTCCCCAGGGCAGGGGGGCTCGGGCTTTGGCTTTGCTCCCCTCCCCAACTTAGGGCAGTGGGGCTTGGGCAGGCTCAGGCTTCAGTCCCGCATCCTAGGGCTGTGTAGTAATTTTTGTTGTCAGAAGGAAGCCACGGTTCAATTAAGTTTGAGAACCGCTGATTTCAATAAAGTTTTAAACAAAAGGTGTTGACTGGCTGTTTTCCGGGATAAGTCTGATTGCAGCGTGCATGTGCGCACACGCACATAAACCTATCAAAGACAGTCACAGTGGATCAGGCCAATACCTATTCTGAGTTACACCTCTTGACAAGTTAAATTAAGCTGAACGGGTGATACTGAGAGTAGAATGTGGCCCAGCAGTAGGGAAATTTAATCAGATGGATTGGCAGTGGCACATATACAGCTGTGATTTTCTGACATAAATTTATATGACTTTCCTTTTTACTTGCAAACTAGCCAGATTTTAGACTAGATTACATACACTTGTTCCAGAGAGCGAGTCTTCCATTGTCCCTTGTGGTCCCTCCTTTTAACAGGCAGCCGAGGCCTTTTTCCATTCCTGATTCTCATTTCCTAACAAATTATCTACCCTGTTTGACAGTTGGGACTCAAAAACTGGGAGGGAGATTGTTCCTATTGAAAATACCCAGGCACAGATAGCAGGGACAGCTGCTTTAATTTCTAGTGTTCTTTTTTTGACAAACTGTTGCAAATGAACCACAGACGCAGGCAATAATCTTGGGGTTTCACTTTCAGTATTGACAAAAGCCTCCTTAAAGCAGCTTTAACATCGTTTTTCAGATTTAATATATGAGCAGCCAAGTTTCTCTTTCTGATGGATAGATCTTGTGTCATTGTTGTAGGTGCCGTATAATTTGAGGCTCTCCTTAGCTGGTCTTTTATTTAAATTGTGTATCAGGTTTTTTATGTGTTTTGGGTTTTTTTTCAGGAAAAGACACCCCCCCCCTGCGCACACATGTATGTTCTGGGACACTCTAAAATAAATTCAAAACATGTAAAAGTGCTGTTTGGAGACTTGCTTCTGACCCCTGCAGGCATGTGCCCCCTCCACTGGGATGAAAAAGACTTTTATGGGGGACATAAATGAAGTTCAATAATAACTAGCTAGAAGGCAAAAGGTTACTACTTGTAAACAGCCAAGGCACTGATCACTGTTGTGACACAGCCTACCCAGGAGTCAGTTCAAATCAAAGGCACAGGCCCATTCACTTCTTAGAATAGAAAAAAAGGGAATGTTACCACATTATATGTACATGGCATGTGCCTGATTATTGCATTTGCCCTTGAAAACTAGTGAAGTGCTAATGTTATTGTATCCACTTGTCTGTTTCCTATGATGCTGTCCTTGTACTTAATTAACCTTAGACCAATAATGTGTGTTAGTGTTTAAGTGTGAAGGATTGTCTCTGGCTTTCATATTGTGTTTACATTATGTTTACCCAGTGGAAATTGGAGCCTTGGAAATGTAAATGAGGAAACAGGTAGACTTCAAAGAGTGGGTCCTTGTGCATTCAACAATGGGAAGTCTACAGACCCATGCTATGCTGAAAACACTTGTCAGAGTGTTTTCAACTATAAGAAGGAAACTTCATCTCTCATCTATTTGGCTGCTGTCAGGGCAGCGCTCCAGATATAAGACAGAGGTCCTCAAAACCACTTTGCGCATCCCTGAGAGACTTATAGAGAATTAGGCAGATACACCATCTCTGCTATCATTTGGACTTACAAACTTTGACTCACCTATTATATATTCTATCTGCTTTAACCTCTCAATAACTCATTTCTTTTTCTTAGCTAATAAATCTTTAGTTAGTTTACTAAAGGACTGGCTATCAGCATTGTTTCTGGTGTGAGATCCAGAGCATCCATTGACTTGGGGTAAGTGACCCACCCTTTAAAGTTGGAAGAACTTAATGTCAAATGATTTTTGGTTTTAATAACCTTTTATCACAAAGTCCAGTTTATCAGAGTGGCACGATATGCTGGAGAGCCTAAGAGGACCGTCTGTGGCTCCTTGGTAAAGCTAATACAATGATCCAAGAGTGCACACTTGTTAGTGATTTGGTAAGATCTAATTATAGAATATATCACCAGTTTAGGGTGTATACCCTGTTTTCACACAGTCTGACCTAAGATTGGCACTTTCAGTTGTGAGCCTCATGCCAGGCAACCTGACAACTGTGGTGAATTGTCTCCAAATTTAAAAGGCCAATTATAAGACATCCTAATAAAGAGTAAACTGACATGGGGTGCTCAATAATGGCCAGGTAGTCAGAAATAAGAGACAGAACTTCCATTGATTTCTGTGGGACAGCCCTTAAGCAGCTATGCCGGGGGCCACAATGGCCCCAAGCATCTGTAGTATCAGGAAACATCAAGGTGGAATAAAGCCACGTTTACAGCCACACCCCTTAACTGTGTGAAATTTGACCTTGTTGCAGCTCAGAATCTAGCCACATCACTTTAGAACTCCTTTTTAAAATTATACCAAAATTCCTGGGAAAGTCATAGCCTGAAATGAGATATGTGGAACAGGAAGACTTGTTTGGTGAAGTTAGGGTGGGGCATGTTTAAAAATTCAGGCTTATAATGGGAAGCTAGCTTCAACGTTAGTCGTGGCTCTGCCACTCACTACAGTTAATGTGGATTTAGTGCTTATCAAAGGTGTTGTTCTGAAAATCCTGAAGTCTGAAGATATCTGCACAGCAAGCAAAATATGGGAAGTGGCAGCATCCAGGGTAAAATTCTTCTCCCATGTGTCTCAGCTGTGTTTGAAAAGAACCACTTCTAGATGTTATAGGACATTCTCCATGCCTTTCAAGAAGTTTGACTCTGCAGAGAATTCCAAAAAAGGTACCAATTGTGGTGATGAGGTTTTTTTTTTTTTTCATGGTTTGGGAAACGAGCTGAGACCAAGCTGATTTCACTGCCTGTTTCCTTTTCAAATTGTACATACTGCATATATCATGACTGACAAAGTAAGAGATGCAAGGAAAAATTCATCATCTTAACATAAGGTTTTTCCCCATGGATAATAGATGCACTTAACAGAAAATAATCTATTTGAGACATGTACACAAAAACTAGTGCTTGATAGATGGAACGCAGCAGGAATGCATTTGGGAAAAACAGCTTTGATCAGAAACTCTGGGAGATGCTGGACTATGAAAATGACTTTAGTTGTGCATCACATTATTTATCTTTGCTTGCAGGCAAGGAGTCATTAATTGGAAACAAACTAAAACCCCAGCAGGAGATCCACTCTGGGCTAGATAAACCTACCATGGTATTACACTGAGTGCAGGGAAATTAATATATTTCCTCATTTCATAACTGAATGTGCTGATGACCATTAATTGTATTTAAAAATGTTCTCCCCAGGATATCCTCAAGAGATGCAAAGTCTCATATCTATACAATAAACAATACAAAAATATAGAGAAGAGCTGAGCAGGTATATTAGCATAAGAGCATAAAGAACTCAGCTTCCATCGTACTCTTTTCAATGTTTCAACATTTACTATTTGTTCTTCTTGCTGCATATTGCCTTTTCGGTAGACTCACAAGTAGCTTTTGTAACCACTGTTTTTCTCATTTCATAGCAATACAAACAACAGGCCTTGAATGTAACAAAAAGACAAACTAGCCAACCAAAAATGTTATAATGAGTGCTAATAAACACAGATTTCCCCAAATGCATTATAATTACAGAAACAGCAGTGCTAAAAAGCTGTGATCTTATCTACTGGGAAAACTCAATGGCCTTCAATATTTCTAGTTTCTCACCTTTAATGGGATAATTTAGCAGTCCCCAAATGTGCTACTTTATAAAACACACAGGTGAATTGATTCAAAGTCTCATAAGGACATTTTTCTTATATTGAGTATGAATCTAAAAAAATGCTAGCAAGTTGGCACTCACAAGGAGTGCCTATATCAAATACCTGGCTCTCCCTATTTTAGGAGTCAGCTTCCGCCATTATCTGTGATTATTCTGGTAGCATTGACAGGAAGACATGGCTATTTTGGCATTGCAAGCACAGCCAACCATTTATTGTTTATCCTGTGGTGTAGAGTATTTGAGTCCTCCATGGTATGTGTGCAGTATACAAAACTCAGTTGGAGTTTGACGCGTGGGTCCCAATCCTGCATGAACTCCACACACCTGGACTCCCACTTGTCCAAGGAGCCCCACTGAAGTCAGTGGGGCTCTTTGTGGGGCAGTGAACTACCCCTGTGTTGTAACAACCAGGCAAGGTACTAACAAATTCAACAGGACTTTATTCTTAAAGTGGAAACCTCTTTACCAAGCTGCTGCTGCACCTTTGGTAGCTCTCACTCAGCCACCTCAACTCCCCCCGCTCCTTCCTGTTTCCTGTCCTTTCAGACTCCCAACAGCCACCAGTGCTCCTAGTTCTAATAATTACAAGCAACATCTAAACACCACATTCCCTCCTCTTTAAGAAAATCTCCCAATTAAAATAAACATTGTTGTTCTAACCACAGGAACAAATATGAAACAAGACACTATACTGTTGGCAGAAATATTACACTGAAAACACTGTAGATACTATAAAACATAGTCTCTAGTCCAGACAGGTGGTCGTCTTGGTCTGACAGGTCGTCTCTCAAGCCCCGGTTCCAGTGCAATGTCTTGTATGTTGATACTACGGTGAAGTCATCCAGTGCAGACTGGGTGTTGGCATAATCTCCTCTTGGTGCATAGGTAGGTGCAAGATAAGAAGCATTCCATACCCGCCCATCAGAAAGTCGATAGGTGTAAGCTCCCTTCTTCTCTATGATTTTAAAAGAAGCTGTGAATTTATGGTCCCCTTTTCATAAAATTCCAGGTTTTCGTATTCTAACGAAGGAACCACACTCAAACTTTGGTTCCTTAGCACCCTGCCACTTGTCTGTGAAAGCCTTATACTTTGCTTGGTTCTGTTCAACTGTTTTTCTCACATCATCCTCAGTTGGGGCATCAGGACGTGCCTGCAACAATCCAGCAATGTTCAGTTTAGTATTCATCTGTTTCCCATGCAGTAACTCTGCGGGTGATCTTTGCATTGTGGCATGTCATGTAGCCCAGAATGCTTGCAAGAAATCAGTAGTGAAGGTTATCCACAATTGCCCTTCCAGTTTAGCCATTTGCAAACTCTCTTTCAAATTTCTGTTAAACTGTTCGATTTCCCCATTGGCTTGAGGGTAATATAGAGATGACCTTCTGTGTAAAATGTTCCTCTCTGCTAGAAAAGTTTCAAACTCCAGGGAAGCAAATTGACTACAATTATCTGAAACCAGTTTTTTGGGGTTACCTTCCCTGCTAAAAACTGAAGAGAGGAACTTAATTACTGTAGCAGAAGAGATTTGCGATGTAAACGCTACCTCAGGCCATTTACTGAAATAGTCTATTAAAGTGATGGCTAACGGCAGTCACTTGGAGCAGTATCAAAGGGTCCTACAATGTCAATTGCCACTTTTTCCCATGCAGATTCAGGAAGAGGAACAGGCTCTAATGGAGGGGTATATGTCACTGCTGTCCTATCATGCATTTGGCAAGTGACACAGGATTTTGTGAGTGCTTCAGTTTGAGAGTCCATCCCTGGCCACCAATATAGATCCGTAGTCATTGTTTGGTTCTGACAATTCCTTGATGAGTATTGTGTGCCAGGTGTATGAGTTTTTAATGTAATTCTTCGGGCACAAGTAGCCAGTGTGTACCTCATAGCACACAGCCATCAAGCAAACAAAGTTCATCCTGAACTCTAAAATAAGGCAGCAAAACTGCATCAAGGTTTTTATGGTTACAGGGCTATCTCTTTGTCAGAAATTCCTGTAGTTTTTGTTGAATTGGACACGCTGCACAAGCATCTTGAAATTGTTCTCTTGTAACTGCAGTAAGAGTGCTTGTAATAAGCACAACTACTACATCCTCATCCTCCAGGACCATCTGGTGAAGGCAAAGGCAGGCAAGAAAGGCAATCAGCTACCGCATTTTGGTTTCCAGGCTTATATTCCAGTTCATAATTGAAAGAGAGTAGTCGTGCAGACCACCTAGCAATACGATATCTTGCTCTTCCCAGTCCTTTCATGGTGAGCAACGTCGTCAAAGGGCTGTGGTCTGTGCACAGCTTGAACGTGCGGCCCCACAGGTAAGTTCTCCATTTTTCAGTAGCCCAGACACAAGCAAGTGCTTCTTTTTCGACTGTAGAACATTTTCTCTCAGCATTACTTAGTGTCCTTGAAGCAAATGCAATAGTCCTCTCTGTGTTGTCCTCATGAAGTTGTGTGAGGACAGCCCGAAGTCCATAATCAGAAGCATCGGTAGTTACAATAGTGGGCAATGCAGGACTGAATAGTGCAAGTACTGGACTATGTACAATCAAGTCTTTCACCATTTCAAAACTAGCTTGTGCATCTGTTGTCCACACAAGGGTTGAACTTCTCCGTAGTAATTCTCGTAACGGTTCAATGACAGAAGCATAATTGTGAATAAATTTTGCATACCAGGAGGTAAGACCCAAGAAGGAACATAAGGTTTGCAAATCTGTTGGAGGAGGAGCATTTGAAATTGCAAGGATATGATCTGGATCAGGTTTTAGTCCAGCCTGTGAAACTGTATGCCCCAGAAAGGAGAGTTCAATTTGTCTAAATTTGCATTTGGCCCTATTGAGCTTGAGGCTTGCTTTGCTGATGCAGTTTAGTACAGACTGCAGGTTATTGTCATGCTCCTCAGAAGTATTTCCAAACACGATAATATCATCCAGATAGTACTGAACTCCACGTTGATTCTGCAGAATCAATGACATCATTTTTTGGAAGGCACTTGGGGCAGATGCAAGACCATATGAAACACGTTTAAAATGAAATAGTCCCTCAGGTGTAATAAATGCTGTGAGGTCTCTGCTATTTTCATGCAACATAACCTGGTAGTAATTGCTCTGAAAATCAAGAGTAGAAAACATCTTTGCTCCATGGAGTTCTGAAAATACTTCTTCTATGTGAGGAAGAGGATGGCTGTCAATCACAATAGCTTTATTTGGCTCCCTTAAGTCCACACAAAGGCGAATGCCTCCACCCTTCTTCTGCGTCACTACTATAGGTGAAACCCATTCCGAGGAGTCAATCTCCTCAATAATGTCCTTTTGAACAAGTTTTCTAAGTTCCTCTGAAACAGCTTTCCTGACAGAAAATGGTAAGCGCCGTAACTTCTGTCGTACACATATCACATTCCGCATTTTAACTTTATGCAGAAACCCATAAGCACAGCCAAGTTTCTCTTCAACCTGGTGTTGGGTCCCAGCTGAAACTGATGTGTGTTCCGCAAGAGTGCTTTGCTGAGGAAGATCAATTCGTCCATTAACTACCCGGAGATTTAAAGCAGCCAATAAATCTCTGCCAAGGACAGGAGTGCCTTTGTGGACAATGTAGAACTCTGCAGTTACACAGCAATCACCAAACGTAACTATTGCTGGCAGGCAGCCATGTACTGGAATATGTGTTTTTAAATAGCACACGAAGTGAAGTTTGGGTTCAGTAAGAGGCACATCTTTAAAGTAATGCAAATAGATGGAATCAGGTAGTATAGATACTGCTGAACCAGTGTCCAGCATTAGCTGAATAGAGTGTGATTTGCCTGAGGGTATGGCAGAAACGTTTACAGTGTGCTTTATTTGTTTTGGAATATGTACAGTAGTGATTTTGTCCACGCTCAGCACAGTAACATCTGGTATTGTAACTGTATGCACCTGTTGATTGAACTGGCTGCTGCGACATACTTTAGCAAAATGCCCAATCTTTTTGCAATGATTGCACTGAGCTACTTTTGCCGGACATCCTGTGTAGCTTGCAAGGTGTTGTGGGGATCCACAGCGAAAGCATGCTTTTACTGTATTTTGAATTTGCTGATTCGGTGGTTTTTCATTAGTTTTCCTCTTAGAGTAATTTGTCTGCAGCGATCGTGAACTTTTCTGCAAAGAAGTCACAGCCTGGACTGTGCCTCCTGTATCCATGCTCATTATTTTGGCTTCAGCTGTAGCTGACTCAATCTGGGGAGCAATGGTTATTGCTTTTTCTAGTGTAAGTTGTGGTTCTAAAAGTAAACGTTCTCTTACACGAAGCATGGTTGTTTTTGCAATGAGCTGGTCTCTAATCATCTCATCTGCCATATTCCCAAAGTCACAAGTTACAATCAGACTCCACAGGGAAGCAATATACTGCATTATAGGCTCCCCTAGTTTCTGGTCACTAGTTTCTGGCAAAATCTGTAGCGATTAGCTACTACATTCACTCTTGGTACAAAAAAGTTCTTTAATGCAGTGAGTGCAGTCTCGTATTTATCATCTGCAAGGGGAAAAGTGTAAAATATATGCAGCCCTTCTGCTCCAAGTCAGTGGATTAGCAGTGCACGCTTTCTTACTTGAGAAATCACTGTAGCACTGATTGCAAGCAGATAAGTCTCAAACATATGGATCCAGGCAATAAAAGCAATTGGAGGGTCACCTGGGCTTTGCAGAAAGGGTGCAGGTGGGTTCAGAGACAGAAGATCCATCCTCGTCGCCAAAATATTGTAACAACCAGGCAAGGTACTAACAAACTTCAACAGGACTTTATTCTTAAAGTGGAAACCTCTTTACCAAGCTCTTTACCCTCGGTAGCTCTCACTCAGCCTCCTCAACTCCCCACCCCTCTTTCCTGTTTCCTGTTCTTTCAGTCTCCCAACAGCCAGTGCTCCTAGTTCTAATAATTATAAGCAGCATCTAAACACCACACCTTGCAAAGCTCACTGATCTGGATCAGTGAGTGTAGCCTCCGAATTTGACATTCCTGCATGTACCTCAGAATTTTTCAGTACTGCAGTCAGCCATTTTGTATGTTCAATCAACGCAGCTGAAACCCAAACATCCCATAGCTAGAAATAATCTTAGGCTCTGACAGGCAAGCCTGTGAAGCTGCATGTTTGCAATTTTGCTATCAGAATGAGATAAGAAGTGAATGTACTGTGAAAACAGAAGGAATGTTTGGACAGTCGCCCTTTGGTTTATGTCCCTCTGACATGTAAGTTTTTTTGTTGTTATGACTAGAAATGTTTTGCTGATAAGGAGAAAAATAAATTGTTATTGGTTGTTGCTAGGGAAATTGTTAGCCCATTAGGGGCTACAATGAGTTATATACTTTGTCTGGAGAAAATTTATAAAACCTTTAGTTAGAAAGTGTGCTTTGGAGTAGCCTGAGGAAGCTTTTCTTTAGGCAAGGATCTGACACCTAAGTTCTCCAACAGCTAGATGGAAGGAGGGGCCCCTGGAAGCCTGGCTGTTGATTCCTGGAAACCATCTTAACTTTGGTAAATATAAAGGTTTAAGATGCTCTGGACCTACTGCTACAACATATGTGTGGGTGTGTGTACGCATGCGTGCGTGCGCCCTGGTGACCTAAGAAAAAGTAGTTTTAGGTGAAAGCACTCTGGTTTGTTTCAATCATATATCAGACGGAGGAGCTGTGCCCCATTTATTAATTTCTGCCACTGCCTGGAGGGAAACAAAGTTACCACTGCTTTCTGAAAACCGTGGGCAACATTAGCACTTACATTAGCTTGCAGAAACTAAATACAAAAAGAAAGACTGCATTTTAATGCATTATTTATGTGGCAAATAGTTGGATGCTTTTGTGTGTTTGAAATTTCATATTTACTGTGCATGTTGCAATGACGAAGACACTAGTGTGACTAGTGGATCTATTTATGGTTCCTGTTCTGACCCTTACAGGTATTCTTAGTCCTCCTGACAAGTGCAGTGCAGGGGGTTAAGTTATGTTTTCACACAAAATGTAGTTATAAACATGCAGCACACAGGCATGCTGGTAAGAGACTGGTCTTTATTCCCTGGCTCCAGTCACATGTTGTGGTTCAGGGTTACAAAAGTGTATACCCACATCAAATGGCAGGAGTCAGTATCACTGATTTTGGTGGCTATTGTAATACTGTTCACAGTGTGAAAGCCATGTCATGTTTCTCTGCAGGTGTGTAAAGTTAAGACTTAATTGTTACTTGATCACTGCCTTTCAGTCCAGTAGGGTATATAATGTATCGTACAGCTATGGTGGCTGTTATCATTTAATGTCCTAGCACCTAGGGTGAGAGCATTCTCAAGTGATGATGTGTTACCAAAGCAAATAAACAAGCACAACAGGACTAGCTTTTTCTTACTGGCACCTTGGAAAGATGACCAATTTACCTTTTCTTTCCAATGGCAAAATCATATTTGATTTTTTTAAATTTATATAATTAATTTTCATATAGAAAACACTTGAGGATGTAACTCGGGGTATCAAACTATAGTATTTTACAGAGACCAGATGTGCGAGTAATATCTTTTATTGGACCAACTTCTGTTGGTCAGAGAGACAAGCTTTCGAGTTCTGTATTAGCTCAAAAACTTGTCTCTCTGACCAACAGAAGTTGATCCAATAGAAGATATTACCTCACCCACCTTGTCTTGTCATATCCTGGGACCAACATGGTTACAACAACATTGTATATAGTATTTTAGACAGTTTGCTACAGCCATGTCAGACATATGTATTCCATTCATGGAACATATGTGACCTAAGTTTCAGAGGTCCTGAACACTCACAGATCAGCATTCACAAAATTCAGGGGTGGGGGAGATTTACTAAAGGACACTCTCTGGGAATACAGGTGGAAAGAGTGATGAAGAGAGTCAGAGAAATGTGACCTGCCAAGAACCACACATCATTATGATGACAGCATTTGGAAATGCAATATATTTTCTCCTTTCATGTAACAGAGATTGCAGCACAACTGTGAAAAGGCTAAATGAGAATTTATTCATTTCTGTAAGAATCCTTTTATTCCAAATCAGATGCATGGATAATCAATTTAAGACTTAGAAAAACTGAGTAAATGGTAACCACAAATGAAAATGTCTTTAATGTTTCATCAGGATTCTCTCCATTAAATTGCCATCCTGCATTGTTTCCAGAAGTAGGTAGCTTCTTTGCTCTTTAAGAATAATATGCAAAAGAGGAAAGGGACACATGAAATAAACAGAAGTACGCCGAGTGAGTGAGTTTTAGAATTCTCTTTCTAAGATATCTGAACTGGTATGTTAGTTTTCTCTAATTCCTTAGTGTTTTTATTCAGTGCAATGCTCTTCCATTGTAACACTCTGAAGTTTAAGGCTATTCTAGATTAGCAGTGAAGACATCACACATATTTGTCCTGAACATCTTTTATACATTCACCCATTTTAACCTGTATCTCTTTCGGACACAAAAATTCCAAGAATAGCATTAAGACACAGCTGGAGGAGTTCTGTGTCATTATTCTCTTTTACTGTTAATGACTGCGAGTAATTTAAAAAAAATCTTTGGTTAGGATCCCAATAAAATGGATTATTTATTTAATGGGATTTAGCCATCTGAATTCAGCTATGAATTCATCTGTAAATAAAAATTGCACATTATCTGGTAAATTGGCAAAATATTTATATGTACCTCTACATTCTACTGTATGGAACAAAAACTGCATTGTGCCATAGGGCCTATTTCACTAGCAGCGAATGGAACCTCCTATAGCTCAAGTACCAAAGGCAAGTGCTTTTGGAGCAGGAGGATCCATGCTATATTTTTTCTGCTGTCACTCAGATGTTTTAAATGGCCCCAATGTATAAGATTTGTTATAATATTAGTTAGAAAAATGCATGAGCAATAAGACTCAAGATCCTTTTTAAATCTACCAGAAGAATTGCATCCTCACACAACTGAAGCTCCATGCTGCGAAAAAAACATGATAAAAAAACTCTTTGTGACGTGGGTTGCAACTATAAATAATAAACCTCCTGGATCCCTCATTGAATGGTCTCAGTGCATGCTTTTTTGCTAGCTTTATCCTTATCCTGTGGTCCCTGTTTGGACAAGTCCCTTAAGACTCCATCTCTGACATACTACGAAAGGAGCAAACACTATGCAACCTTGGCAGAGATCATTACCAAAACACACACATATCTTTATAAGCTTACTTCTTGGCTCCTAATGTATAACTCTGTCACAATAGTGTCTTGAAGTCCAAAGTGAAACAGAGCAATTCGTCCTTCCAGAAGACTCAGGGGGCTCCCCTGTGACATGCTTGGAGATGGCTGAATATATCTCACAAAGACAGATGTGAAAAATAAATAGAAACATGATAAACAAAGAGGAAATATAAAATAAAAAGTACAGGTACAGGAAGATGTTATTTATTAGTGTGCCCTATAGAGTACTGGTTTGGAGGACATACCTCACATTTCACTCTTAGTTGTGAATGTCTGGGCTTTTAGTGCACTCTGGAAATCTCCAGCATGCTTAATGTTCTATTAGTGTACATTTTTGAGGGTGTGTGAATGGTGTGTATTATGTGTGTGCACTTGACTCATATTGAGTTAAAGACATAAAGCATAATTAGAAATGAAAGTAGACTGCATGAAACTAACTAGATATTTCTGCATCATTAACAGCTGTCTAATCTCTCTCTCCCTCCTAGTGTAATAGAATGGGTACAGTGCCTTCTGGTAGCTACTATATCCAATCTCATCAGGTGTGAGTGTTCATGGTAACTGCATGAAGAATAGGTTACATGTGGGAGTTAGCCATAAGCAACTTTGCTTTAGCAAAACCTCAATCCTCATGATTTGGTTTTGCAAACCTCAAATCAAAGCTACCAAAATACAGACGATTATTTAAAACTCCCAACCATCCACATTACCAAAAAGCACACAGGAGCAGCCAAGAAATCTCACATACTTGCTGTGGATTTCTGATATTAGTGGAAGGCCTGTTGCCATCTGGTGTCTTCTAATGAGAACATCTCTTGATAAGCAGGAGGGTAGGAAGGGGATCTCCACCTCCTAGGAAGGTGAGGCAATGCTGAGGCAATTCCATCCCCAGGTGAGAAAAGAACATGGAATGGGGACTCTTCACCCAGGGACCCTACCCGAAGGGTACCCAGGAACGTATCTGCCTGTGCAGGTGTCATGGTGCACCCTCCCATTTCCTATAGTTGCACCCTCTGACTTCATATATTCTCTAACCCCTGTTAGCAGGTACTACTTGAATCTGGAGGTATATGTTTTGCTTCTGTACTAGCAGGTATTCGTATGGACATCTCTATGAGGCGATGCACCTATGTATCTCCTTATGTCATGTGTCACTGCAAAGAACTATCCCTTCTGCTTTACAGGTATTTGTGTCTGACACTGGCTGGTCACTTTTCATGGGAAGGATCTGTGCGAACAAACTACTCATCCGGTGACATTTCCATTTTTTGGCTCTGTCCCATGATGGTCTGAAAGACTCTGGGAAGTTGCAAAAACCTGAGGGTACAATCTGCATTTGTCTTGGCTCGTTCTTTCCAAGTGAGGTTTACTTTATTTATTTATTTTGCTTGTCTCTTACTCCACAGTTTGGGCCTTAATAATAAGATATTTGTAGTAAAATGTGTCCCTTACAAACAGTTAATTGTAATATATTTATGTTGTGTACTTCAACCAAGAATGGAAATAAATAAACTGAATTTTAGTTGTGGAGTCTGTAGGAATTTGTTTCGAAAAATGCTAAACAACTAAGAAATGAAATACTAAAGAGTGGTCATTGCTCTTAAGAAATTAACCACCTCAATAAGTAGGTATTGAGGCTGGTTGGATCACAGAAACCCCTTTGGGGTTGCCAACTGATGTGCCAAGACTACTTCTGCCCCTGCTTTCCCTGCCAGCTTGGGACGCCAGCACCCTGTCTTGCTGAGCCAGACACGCCAGTCTCCTCCAACACAGACCCAGGGTCTGAACCATGGGTCCCAAAGCTGCAGACTTAACTGAAAGCAACTTAAGAAGTGCTCCTCTCTTTTACACTCAGATGCTAAACTCCCAATGGGGTCCACTGATAGAGAGGTATGCACAGCTGTTTGCCCCCCCCCCGCCAGGTATGAATATATACTCTAGGTTAATTAATAAGTAAAAAGTTATTTCATTAAATACAGAATCATAGAATCATAGAATATCAGGGTTGGAAGGGACCCCTGAAGGTCATCTAGTCCAACCCCCTGCTCGAAGCAGGACCAATTCCCAGTTAAATCATCCCAGCCAGGGCTTTGTCAAGCCTGACCTTAAAAACCTCTAAGGAAGGAGATTCCACCACCTCCCTAGGTAATGCATTCCAGTGTTTCACCACCCTCTTAGTGAAAAAGTTTTTCCTAATATCCAATCTAAACCTCCCCCACTGCAACTTGAAACCATTACTCCTCGTTCTGTCATCTGCTACCGTTGAGAACAGTCTAGAGCCATCCTCTTTGGAACCCCCTTTCAGGTAGTTGAAAGCAGTTATCAAATCCCCCCTCATTCTTCTCTTCTGCAGGCTAAACAATCCCAGCTCCCTCAGCCTCTCCTCATAAGTCATGTGTTCTAGACCCCTAATCATTTTTGTTGCCCTTCGCTGGACTCTCTCCAATTTATCCACATCCTTCTTGTAGTGTGGGGCCCAAAACTGGACACAGTACTCCAGATGAGGCCTCACCAATGTCAAATAGAGGGGAACGATCACGTCCCTCGATCTGCTCGCTATGCCCCTACTTATACATCCCAAAATGCCATTGGCCTTCTTGGCAACAAGGGCACACTGCTGACTCATATCCAGCTTCTCGTCCACTGTCACCCCTAGGTCCTTTTCCGCAGAACTGCTGCCTAGCCATTCGGTCCCTAGTCTGTAGCGGTGCATTGGATTCTTCCATCCTAAGTGCAGGACCCTGCACTTATCCTTATTGAACCTCATCAGATTTCTTTTGGCCCAATCCTCCAATTTGTCTAGGTCCTTCTGTATCCTATCCCTCCCCTCCAGCGTATCTACCACTCCTCCCAGTTTAGTATCATCCGCAAATTTGCTGAGAGTGCAATCCACACCATCCTCCAGATCATTTATGAAGATATTGAACAAAACCGGCCCCAGGACCAACCCTTGGGGCACTCCACTTGATACCGGCTGCCAACTAGACATGGAGCCATTGATCACTACCCGTTGAGCCCGACAATCTAGCCAGCTTTCTACCAACCTTATAGTGCATTCATCCAGCCCATACTTCCTTAACTTGCTGACAAGAAAGTAGGATTTAAGTGGTTCCAAGTAGTAACAGACAAAACAAAGTGAATTACCAAGCAAAATAAAATAGAACACGCAAGTCTATGTCTAAGAAAACTGAATACAGATAAAAACCTCACCCAGTAAGCTTCCTTTTCCAGACTAGTCTCCTTCTAGTCTGGGTCCAGAAATCACTCACACCCCCTGTCATTACTGTCCTTTGTTCCAGTTTCTTTCAGGTATCCTTGGGAGTGGAGAGACTATCTCCTTAGCCAGCTGAAGACCAAAATGGAGGGGTCTCCCAGGGGTTTATATAGACTTTCTCCTGGGGGTGGAACACCTCCCTCCCTGCTGTGTAGAGTCCAGCTACAAAATGGAGTTTTGGAGTCACATGGGCAACTCACATGTCCATGTATGACTGAGTTTCTTATCAGCCAAGCCACATTCCTGGGAAAACTCAGATGTAGATTGGCGTCTTCAAGATCCATTGTCCGTTAAGTGCTTCTTGATTGGGCATTTAACTTGTGCATTCTTTTCTCAGGAAGCTGACCAAATGCTTACTAAGGCTACTTAGAAATCAAGCCAGTACACAGCCAATATTCATAACTTTGAATACAAAAATGATACATACATACAAATAGGATGAATAGATTCAATAGATCATCACCTTCACTGAGATATGTTACATAACATATGTAGTATCAAACATATTCCAGTTATGTCATATATATACATTCATAAGCATATTTCCATAAAGCCTTACGGGGGGCACCGTCACAGGTACCCCAAGTGAAATGAAAGTAATGAGTGAATGACTGGTCATTTTACAGCAGAGAATAATTTGTTGCTATGGACAATGTTGCTGGTATCAGAGAAGGAATTTAACTTTCTAATGATCTTTTCATTCAAATTTGATTAGGTCTGTATCACAGTTTTATTTCATGTGGTGAGCATAACTGCTAGGAAAGATGTTATAATTCTGTAACAGAGTGAGGGACTACAAATAAATAAATACATAAGTAAAATAAATCAGAGTTGTCGAGAAAGTGTTAGCCTTAACTCAGGAAAGCCTACGTACAATAGCGTACACTGAATGTGGAAAAACATCCACTATCCATTAGCACACACCAGAGGACATTAAAGATAGTATTATCATTAATAATACTGCTTTTGTTATATTAAAATAACCCCTTATTATTTAGGTCAGATTGTGATACCTTTCCTCACATTGAGTAGCACCTTATTTCACAAGCAGTCCCAGAGTAATACTGTTGGAGTCCATGGTCCACTTGTGGTGTAAGGTACTGTGATCAAGCCAGAATGTGCTTAAGTGGTACAAAGAAGTTTTAAAACAGCTGGAGAAAACCAATGGAAATTTCCCCTTATGCAAGGGAAGTCTTTGCTGGCAAACAGTTGCTGGAGGTGGCTATCACACTTCCTGAGCCAGCTGTCCCCACATCCCTGGCAAAAGGGGAGTGAGAGGTGTATCACGGGTGTTCCTGGAGTGGGATGTGGACCTGGGGAGGATGGTGGAGTAGAACTTCCCTATGTCTGATCCTCCACTGGTGCAAAGGCAGACCATATGCCTGCAGAGGAGGTTAAAGCAGGCCCTAATATCTGCTCTGATATCTGCTGAAACTGCATGGTCAAGGATCCGGGAGCCACAACCTGTGGCCACCATTCTCCACTACCTCCAAGTGCTGCTAGGACATAGTCAGTGATGCAAGTAGATTTTAATTCTTACTGGTGCGGTGGCTCCTGGGAGGGACACAAAGGGGGGCACCAGCTAAAGGGGGGGCACGTGACCTCCCCCATGACTCCTCCCCACCCCACCACCAGCCCTGTCCTCTGGCTGGGCTGTTCAGAACTCAAACAGGAGATGCAGCTGTGTGGAAGGGCTGGGGGTGGTACAGCCACTCCAGAGGAGCTGCCAGCATGATCCGCCCCTTTTGGATTTCAATGTAAGCTTTGCAACAGCCAGTTTTTTCTTTTGCAATTCCAGTGCCAATTCCATTTTACTCATCCATCACTATGTTGAAACCAAATTCTGCTCTGAGTTGCAGTAATGAAGCCTCATCAGCCTTATTGGAGTTAAACCAGATTTGGCCTTTACTCTTCCAAACACCTATTGAAAAGCAAGCAAAGTAGAAAATAGAACCATTTTTAAAAGTTGGCTATAGAACACAAACTGAAAGCAGAGAAGTAATCCTTGCCTTGGCTGAGCAACAATGCACAGTAATTCCAAACATGTGTCTTTTCACTCCGGAGTAGGATGCATTGAAAGGTTGCTATTGATTTATAGCAGCAAAAACAAGCACTTGATATTGATTGGGCATTATATCTGCACAGTATTGATGTCAAATATCAAATTTTGCTAAAGCACTCAAAATAAATAGATCTGTCCTTTTTACCCACTGAACACCAGTTACCAGTGTCCTATATTCCATATGAATCACAATCTAACTACAGCATGAGCTTTAATCTCATCTAGATTTAGCACCAGAATGTTGTTACATCAATCCCTGAAAGCAGTACTACACTTCAAGATCTGTCATTGACTGACCTGTTTTTACAGATTTTATAATTCAAATCATATTGGATTAAAATCTTTTCATGCACATTTTCCCATTAAAAATAGGGCTGCCGATTAATCACAGTTAACTCACACGATTAACTCAAAAAAGGAATCATGATTGAAAAAATTAAATGCAATTAATTGTAGTTTTAATTGAACTGTTAAACAATAGAATACCACTTGAAATTTATTAAATTGTTTTTGGATGCTTTTCTACATTTTCAAATATATTGATTTCAATGACAACACAGTATGCAAAGTAGACAATGCTCACTTTTGTTATTGTTATTTTTGATTACAAACATTTGCACTGTAAAGATGGCAAACAAAAGAAATAGTATTTTTCAATTCACCTCATTCAAGTACTGTAGTGCAATCTCGTTATCGTGGAAGTGCAACTCACAAATGTAGATTTTTTTTGTTGAATAACTGCACTCAAAAACAAAACAATGTAAAATGTTAGAGCCTACAAGTCCACTCAGTCCTACTTTTTGTTCAGTCAATCGCTAAGACAAACAATTTTGTTTACATTTACGGGAGATAATGCTGCCTGCTTCTTGTTTACGATATCACCTGAAAGTGAGAACAGGTGTTCGCTTGGCACTTTTTAGCCAGCACTGCAAGGTATTTACATGTCAGATACGCTAAACATTTGTATGCTCCTTCGTGCTTCAGCCACCATTCCAGAGGACATGCTTCCATGCTGATGATGCTTTTTAAAAAAATAAATGCATTAATTAAATTTGCGACTAAACTCCTTGGGGGAGAATTATGTCTCCTACTCTGTTTTACCCACATTCTGCCATATATTTCATGTTATAGCAGTCTCAGATGATGACCCAGCACATGTTGTTCATTTTAAGAACACTTTCACTGCAGATTTCACAAAATGCAAAGAAGATATCAATGTGAGATTTCTAAAGATAGCTACAGCACTCAACCCAAGGTTTAAGTGCCTTCCAAAATCTGAGAGGGACGAGATGTAGAGCATGCTTTCAGAAGTCTTAAAAGAGCAACACTCGGATGCAGAAACTACAGAAAAACCACCAAAAAAGAAAATCAACCTTCTGCTGGTGGCATCTGACTGACTAAGATGATGAAAATGAACATGCGTCAGTCCGCACTGCTTTGGATTGTTATCAAGCAGAACCTATCAGCATGGACACATGGGTAGAAAATGTCCACAACTATTTAAATAAACGGTATCCTGTTATTGTTTAGCCGTGCGATTAATCGTGTGATTAATCAAGATTATTTTTGTAATCGCACGATTAATCATGATTAATTTTTAATCACTTGACAGCCCTAATTAAAACTTATTCAAAATAGCACATTTTCATTCTAACTTAAATCTATGCAAACCCTTTCATTCTAATGGATCCTAAACCATATAGCAATATATAAATATAAATCATTTCTCCCATCTGAAATGCCCCCCCATCGGCAGGCCTGCATGTCTGTCCCAGAAAACAGAGGACCACCAACAAAGGGTCTGATTCTGAACTCATACACAGCTGTGTAAATCAAGAATAACTTCTTTGATTCTGATGCCACACAAACTTAAAACTGGTGTAATTCGGTTGAGGTTAAAGGAGTTAGACTGGGGTAAAACCAGTATAAAGGATATTAGAATCAGGCCCTGCATCACTAAAATCACTCTCTGCTGCACCCATTCTTGAGATTTCAAACATTAACTCAAAACCTCTTAGGGTATGTCTAAACTGTAATGTAAGCCTGGGATTAGTGGAACTCCAGTGAGACACCCTGAGTTTGTTAACTTAGAGCTGAGTGTCTTTTCTCATTTGAAACCCCAGGTTAGAAACTGTTGAATCCTGGGTCCCACTCTGGGGCTCTACACTGCATTATGAAGGCCCAAATCCAACCACCTAATCCCAGAATTCCTAGCACCCTCCCAAAATGTGGCCACTCTAGCCTTTTGTTCTTGGTGCAGTATGAGAAAACTTGACTTTTCACCAAATTTGACTGTTCAGAGGCAAAAGAAATCAGCTTGTGGAATACTTTTGATGGACTCCCAGAGCACAAGTCCAGTGAGACTGTGTCTGCACTGCAAAGCTATAAGTCTTGAACCCTGAGTCCTGGCTTCACTCAGGTAAAGATCCTCCACCTCATTGGGTCCTGGGACCTTGGGTCCGAGCCCTGGGTTAGTGTGATTTGAGCATAGATGGAAGGGAGGTGTGATGGTGTGTACACTGGGCCCAAAGGAGTTAAAGGACAATATTGGGCCCAGGTAACCCCGGCCTTCCCTAGACCTGCAGAGCATGCTCCAAGTGAAAAGGAAGCTTAAAAGGGAGCAACTCAGCTCAGAATAGGGAGGAAGACAGACCTACCCTGAGCACTGCTGGACAAGGGTGTCAAAGAAGCCTCCCTGTGAGGAACAGGACTGTACGCTGAACCCAGTTGGGGCTGAAGGTTTAGTTGTCTTTTTCTTTTATTATCTCATATTGGACTTTGAGCTGTGGGGAGAGAGATGGTAGGACGTGACACAAGGAGGGTAACTCTGAGGGCACTCCAGGATGCCAGGCACCGTTGACCCTCATAGGGCTCTGGGTTGGAGCCTGGTGGAGTGGGAGGGCCTGGGCTCCCCTTCCAACTGCCCCTGCTGCAGGAGAGGCATAAGCCACATTCCAGTCTCACTCCCCTCTGATAAGAAGAGGACAAGGACATTGCAAACCCAAGGTGAAGCTAAGCCAATCCTCCGGTGAGGAACTAAGCTGAAAAGCCTTCCTGCTGAGAGGAGATACTGGGTGTGCCACCCACTAGATCACAGCTGGACCTCCAAGGAATCTATGATAGGGAGTTATGCTTGAGCCTAAGTTCAAACCCTGGGCTTACATTGCAGTGTAGACATACCCTATTATCCCCAGTGGGTTAATTTAGAAAAAAATAACCAAGTAATTGAAGCCTGATTCTGATCTCACACCAGTATTACACCAGTCTAACTCCATTCACTTCAACAGAGTTACTCATTAATATTGGTGCGAGATCAGAATCAGGCCCTTAGCCCTTTAAAATTGACCAGGTGCCTTTTGATACTTTGAGAAAAAGGGTTTTGAAACAGCAGAAGCATTGAAAACTTTGATCAATATTTTAGCATCCACATCATAGCCGTTATTGCACATAATGTCATTCAAAATGAAGTTGACACACACTTTCAAATAATGTCAAGTATTGTGCAAACATTCGACATGCCAATTAAGGTATAATGAAGCAATAATAAATGACAGGGAAGGTATTTACTGTCAGTTAATGGCCAGTTAGAGGAACTGAATCCTAATTTCTTGGGCCCTAAAATTCAAGAATTAACCACTCGGAAATGCCTGACTTGGGGTCATTATTTCTATTCTAAATCATGTGAATCAAATGAAGTAATTACCATTTGATCTTTTTCCACTTTGTCTGATTAATGATGCTGTGATTACTTTTTTTTTTCTTCACGGTTTGCAGCACCATTCTTTTCCTAGCAGTTAATAACTGGTACAGGCAGAAAGCAGGATTTGATTCAGCACTCTCTTTCACACATGGGTTTAAAACATAGAATAATATCAGGATTACATTATTGACTTTACATTCAGTGCTTTCCTCCTCCTCTGCTTCAATTGCACCCCGTATCCATTCTACGCAAGAGTCTGGTGTATTTCCTTGGCTGGCGTGAATAGACATAGCTCAATTCAAGTCAATGGACCTAAAACAATTCACATAGCTGAGGATCTGCCTTCATGTGTATGCTCCAAAAAAAGGATTCTGAAGTGTTCCGTGGCAAGGAGGGTCATAATACATCATTTTTAGTCTTGTTTTTCTTTAACAAAAAAAAAAACTTGTATAAGTTCACTTACTTTTAAAAATGCCTAAAAAAGCATATCTGCTAGGAGATACTGAGGGGTCCATTTTGGATGAAAGTCTAAAAAAGTATTAAAAGGGTGATAGTATACAGGATCCCTGAAAGTGTGTGGTTTAGATATTCCTACATGAAATGTGAGTAATTTTCACTTTTTTTTCCTTGCTAGTATGTTATCACTATCAAAGAGACAGCAGTGGTGCTCTATTTACTACTAGGGGACAATCACAAAGGCAACAATTGCAATGTCATGATCTGTATTTCATTTTTAACTATTGAGGGTAGAATATGTAATTTGCATTACCTTAATTTTCCTCATGACTTTTAGATGATTGATGATCTTTTTCTGGAGTGTTATTTTCTTAAAATGTTCTTTGTCAGAGTTATTGTTTATTGAACAAATGTACAAATTATAATCTTAATTTATTCTGTAGTCTCCAAATTACCTTCTTGTATGAATCAGTTTCCAGATCACTCCTTGCTTGATGGCTCATCACAGCTTTCCATTGTCTGAGAATTTTGGTACAAATATATTTAAACCTTCATGGATTACTTCTGCAAGAAAATATAATGATTTCTGTAGTAGTATGGATGATTATTCTACATAAATTAAAGATGGGGGAATAATATTCATTGCCCATTCTAATATTTTTGTAATTATTTCTCAATAAATGTTCCCATTAGTCAGCCAACACTATTGATAAGTCACTACTGGTGTATGGATTATAGATTTACTGTTTCAGTTTATAGCTCTGGAGTATAGTTTTGTTGGTCACTTTTACAACAATGCTGGAAAAAATTCTACAAATTTATATTAAAAAACTGTGTAACATCCCTTAATGCTGAGTTTGAATAGTACTTGGTATCTGATTATATTTCAGGGATGGGTATTCACTATCCAGCAAATCTGGAAAAAGTGAATTCATCACTAGATGAAAAGAAAATTGTTTAGGCACGCAAGAATATGGAGATGGATCCAAGCACATAGGAAAGAATAGAAGAAAAACACAAAAACCCAAAAGAAAGGCTACAAATGGAAGCTAAAAAGAACCCAAAGAGAGGAAGGGACAAGAAGAAAGGACAGCAGAGATATAGGCAGGGACAGAGCTGTGCAGGCCTTCAAAAGTGAGAGGACCTTAGCTTTGATTAAGAAAGACTGAGATCCAGAGATGGATTCAAAGAGGGGGTTATGACTAGAGCTGGTAAGAAGTTTAAGGGAATGATGATTCTTTGTGCAGAAATGTTTCACTCAGTCTTATTACAGATTCAGTGAAACTTTCACTGAAACATGGGCAGGTTTTGGGGTCCACAGCTCTGGTGGGAAAGCTGGCAGCCCCAGATCCTTTGACGCAGCCAGACTCTAAGGGCTTGAAGACTCTTTGTTTCCCAAGGAGCATCTAAGTGAAATTGACATTCTTGCAAATTTAATGGCTGCTATTCAGTGACAAGAATGTCAGTATCACATTTCATTTCAGGAACGCCATATTTTGGTGTTTCTGAAACAATATATTCAGGGATCTCCATTTTCCTGAGAAATTCCATAAATTTGCTTTAATTCCAAATCAGAACAAAAGCAAATTCATAAATAGCAAAATCCCCAGCAAACTGAAATCCCTGAGTTTAGGCCAGCTCTAGTTATGTAATGGGCAGAGTAACAAAGAGGAAATAATCTTATTTGTAGCATTTTTGATAGAGAAATGACAAGTGTAATTTTTGACCCTATGTACTATTTTGCTTGCATTCCCTCTATGCAAATTCGGAAAATGTGGTTGAAAGACCACATTCAAAGAGAGGTTACCGAACTGGGAGGATGACTCCACGGGGGTCAGTCCTGAGTCCAGTTCTATTCAATAATTTCATTTATGACTTGGATAATGGAGTGGAGAGTATGCTTATAAAACTTGCAGATGACACCAAACATGGAGGAGTTGCAAGCACTTTGGAGGACAGAATTAGAATTCAAAATGACCTGGATAAATTAGAGAATTGGTCTGAAATCAATAAGATGAAATTCAGTAAAGACAAGTGCAGAGTACTACACTTAGGAAGGAAAAAGAAAATGCACAACTACAAAATGGGAAATAACTGGCTAGGTGATAATGCTGCTGAAAGGATCTGGGGGTTACAGTGGATCACAAATTGAATATGAGTCAACAATGCGATGCAATTGCAAAAAGGCTAATAATTCTAGGATATATTAACAGGATTGTCATATGTAAGATGTTCTACTCTACACTGGTGAGGCCTCAGCTGGAGTACTAGGTCTAATTCTGGGCACTACACTTTAGGAAAGATGTGGATAAATTGAAAAGTCCAGAGCAAGCAGTACAAATGATAAAAAGTTTTCAAAACCTGACCTATGAGGAACTGGGCATGTTTACTCCCGAGGAGAGAAGACTGAGGGGGGACCCAATAAAAGTCTTCCAATAAGATAAGGGCTATTAAAAGAGGATGGTGACTGTTTGTTCTCCATGTCCACTGAAATTAGGATAAATAATGGGATCAATCTGCAGCAAGGGAGATTTAGGTTAAAAATTAGGAAAAACTTTCTAACTATAAAGGTAGTTACGTTCTAGAATAGCTTCTAAAAG
This sequence comes from Eretmochelys imbricata, assembly GCF_965152235.1. Classification (NCBI taxonomy): domain Eukaryota; kingdom Metazoa; phylum Chordata; order Testudines; family Cheloniidae; genus Eretmochelys; species Eretmochelys imbricata. Next base: position 307,415,291 of record NC_135572.1, on the reverse strand, counting down.
AGGTGGTGGAATCCCCATCATTGGAGGTTTTTAAGATTAGGTTGGACAAACTCCTGTCAGAGATAGTCTAGGTTTACTTGGTCCTGCCTCCGCTTGACTTAATGTCCTCTTGAGGTCTCTTCTAGCCCTGCATTTCAGTGATTGTATGATTTGCGCAGCCATTTGCTATACAAATGCTATACAAATGCTAAATTGCTGCTCCTAACTTTGTAGATGCATGGACTGATACATCTTTAAACCAATTGTGTTTCTCGTCTAAAAATAAGCACAAAATTTGGCCTGGTTGTCAGCCATCCTTCAAGAAAAGCCCACTACTGCAAAAGCCAGGGTGTCATACTGCCAGTACAGAGGATGGACGTTCATAGGCAATTTTATGTAGGGTGCTTGTACATTTTCTACCCATGCCCTGCTGGTCTAAGATAGACCACTTAGTTCTTGATCAGCCCAATGACTTCAGTAATGGGCATTAGATTAAGTCTACAGTCCCTCATTTTTGTGAGCAAAATTCACCTCAAAAATGATAGTCAGTTTTCTATCCATTTACATTTTCCTCATATCTGTTTTAAAGTGGTTTTATTCAAGCAATAAAATTATCAAATAAGTGACTTCACATTACATTAAATGAATGCTAAGAGTCTACCAGGAACTGACAAAAGCAAGGACATTCAAACAAAGCTGTCACTCCACGCACTCAAAGTGACAAGCTACACAACAAATATCCTTGTTGTGATTATGATTTGTATCTCTAATGATGCTTCAACATATCTGCTGTATTTGTGCTATTACAGATCATTAAAAGTAGTTGGGAGTCCTTAATGGACCTTTAAGTAATGAGATAAATGTTGAAAACACTGAGCAGAAAATGAAAGCACAACAGCCCTTATTCAATGGACAAATTTGGTGAGGTGAATAATTTTTTGAAAACTGTAACTTCACTGAATGTGAAAGTTTTGGGCCATATTCTGTTACCCTGAACATTGAGTAGCACCTTACTCCACTCCTAGCCCCATTGACTTGCCAGAATATGGCCCTCTGACTTAGAACCCCAAAACTCCATTCATCTGTGCAAGGGATTTATCTGACCCTCATCACTATAGCATTTGAGAGCCACACAAGTTGTGAGGATAAATACATTAAAACACACCTGGGAGGTAGGGCAGTCAGGTAAACCAAGTCTTCAGCTACTGCCCTACCCACTGGACCGTTTCCTTCCTCTTAAAATTAAGAATTCCATTCCCCAAGCAAAACTTTCATTGATTTCAATGGGAATTCTATGGTAAAAATGGATTTTTATTTGGAATGAGATTGGAATGTTGTCAGAGCTGAGGGGGAAAATTTGGTTTCCTGGTCTGGCTCTTCTTTTATGAAAAGAAAGTATTGGTTTGCTAGTCTTTGTCTTAATTGGGCTGTATTTTAGGTGTTTGTCAAGGGAGCACAGAGCCTGGGGGAAGGTGCTGCTTTTATGATTATTTGTAAAAAATAAAATAAATCCATTGTTAATCTTTCCCATCCCAGGACTCCAGCCCTTGAAACCTTCCTCCCATCCAGCCACATCTTGCCAGGCTGAAGGCCCTTTAGTCTCAATAAAAGCATAGTGTATATACAGTAGATTACCTTAAATAATGTGTGAATCTTGTTTCCCTGAAAAGTGCTAAGTTGACACCCCTGAAGATTGGAGTCCTCTATCCACAGATCCGATACAGAACTGGCAACAGCATGGCTGTCAATCCAGCAACTTTCAGGAATTCTAAATTCACACGTACACAATTGTGGGGGGAAAAAGAAACTTGATTATTTCAAACATTCACACCTCTCTACATTCCCTGGTTCCACGCAGGATTGAAATAGGAAATGTCATGACATTTTCTAGAACTGCAGTTGCCTGAGGGAAAAATAGAACTGACAACCCCTAAAGAAATTGTCTTGTTCAGATATCTCCAGTCCAACTTGCAGATTAAAGTCTGGTTTATCCAAATCAAAGCTCCACATTTCTTTTAGATTGACCAGTCACTGCTTTGGTCCTCATGGGTCTTCTCTTTAAAAAGATGGTGGCATTTAGAATAAACATTGCGTTTTACAGGTACTGACAGAATCAACTCTCAGCAAAGTGGAAGTATGTGTCTGCTGAAATGCCCCTATTGTCTTTTCTGACATTCATTCGGGTCCCATCCATAACAAGATTCTCCTCTTCCTGATTCTGGGAATATTCCAGGAAATCCAAGATATCAGATTACCATGTTATAGTTGAAGGGGAGTGTTCTATACTCAAATGCAGAGTTTAAGTTGCATAGACAGATCTTCAGTTTTTTTAAAGGAGAAATGTAAATGTAAAGAGCTCACAAAGAAAAAGAGCTTGTCCTAAAATTTGAGAGATGTTTTGCAAATTTACCCTCCAGACATTTTTATGCATGTTTATAAATCTCTTCTGAATCCAGGCCTTGGGCAGCAATGTCTTTGGGTCAGGGACCATGTTTTCTTTGGGTGTGTATGGTAACTAGCATAATGGGCCCCCAATTGAGGCCTCTGGGCACTACTGCAATACAAATTAGTAATAACCACAGTGTTTATCTGCAGTAAAGATACAGAGTTACTTTCTACTGTATGTATATTAACTTGTAATATGGGGACATTATGATGTTAATGTGATACCTCATAATGATCCCTCTGAAGCCATTAAAAGGGGGTCATGGCAAAGTTCCACTTATTAACAGCCTAAAACTAACCATTACAAAGCCTAATGTCAAAGATTTGCTTGTTAATATCTTCACACCATTGACTGACATATGGAACCTACTTATCAGTGTTTCCTTATTCTGTATTGTTTTTTTTCTTTCCTGCTTTTCAATTTCTTACTCACTGTTTTCTCCTTCTCCTGAAAAGGTTTGTTTGATTTCTTTTATTAAACCAGTAAGAAAAGAAAGTTATATTAGACAAAAGATTCCAGTAAAATACATTTGTCATAAGCTGACAAAATGCAAAGAGTCATACTAAGGATGTGGACTCACAGCTCCTAAGTCTTCCTGGGCCTGTTGCTGTGAAGTGATGAATGCCGTTGGCTTCAGCAAAACAGGTGTAGCTCAACTTCTTGCAGAATTGGGCTCCTGTACTTATACTGGATACTGTACATACTCCCAACTTTTTCTGAGAATCCTGTAAGAATGGGAATGAAAGAACTGTAAATTGTATAACTGCTCTGGACTGTTGTTGAAGAGAGAGAATGACTAAAGTGGACTTGCTAGTCCCTCTGTCAATGAGCACTACTGCTTAGAGAAATGCCCAAGAGGAGACAAGGGAGGAAGAACAAAGGAACCAGGAAGCAAGCAGCAGATACATTTCATCTAATTGTTCTGGCTTTTTTCTTTATGTTTCCTTTTAAGAGTCTGTCTGTTGTAAGATAGAGATTTGAATGACTAATAAGATTTGGCAAAGAAAGACATATTTACATTTTCTGCCTCCATTACTGAGTAAGATAACTGAGGCTGTAGACACAATACTCCCCAATGCTCTACCACAGTGGGGCAATTTTGCTCCTCCGCCCTGTTTTTTGTGAAAGCATGCCCCATCACAGTGCTCACAGAGAGTATGGCCTGGGAAAGGGACATGGCCAAGACACTGTTACATCCTGGCAATCCCTGGCTGCCAAAAGGGGACCTGAGGATTGCTTGCAGCTGATATAGGGTGTCCTACTCTATGTCAGGGCTCCAGGACAGTCCCAGGAGTATGCAGCACAAAGGGGGCTTAACATTACCTTGAACTTGCTTCTCCCTTACTTCCAAAGCTGAGCCAAGCAATCTGTGATAAATTAAGTGGGTGGTAGGTAGCCCCCTTTGATGGACACTGTCATAAAAATAAAGGGAAGGGTAAACCCCTTTAAAATCCCTCCTGGCCAGAGGAAAAATCCTCTTACCTGTAAAGGGTTAAGAAGCTAAAGGTAATCTCGCTGGCACCTGACCAAAATGACCAATGAGGAGTCAAGATACTTTCAAAAGCTGGGAGGAGGGAGAAAAACAAAGGGTCTGGGTCTGTCTGTATGCTGCTTTTGCTGGGGATAGAACAGGAATGGAGTCTTAGAACTTTTACTAAGTAATCTAGCTAGGTATGTGTTAGATTATGATTTCTTTAAATGGCTGAGAAAAGAGCTGTGCTGAATAAAATGACTATTCCTGTCTGTGTGTCTTTTTTGTAACTTAAGGTTTTGCCTAGAGGGATTCTTTATGTTTTGAATCTAATTACCCTGTAAGGTATCTACCATCCTGATTTTACAGAGGTGATTCCTTTACTTCTATTAAAAGTCTTCTTGTAAGAAAACTGAATCTTTTTCATTGTTCTAAGATCCAAGGGTTTGGGTCTGTGGTCACCTATGTAAATTGGTGAGGATTTTTACCAAACCTTCCCCAGGAAGTGGGGTGCAAGGATTGGGAGGATTCTGGGGGGAAAGATGTGTCCAAACCACGTTTCCCAGTAAATCCAGATAAAGTTTGGTAGTGGCAGTGGAAATCCAAGGGTAAAATAATTTTGTACCTTGGGGAAGTTTTAACCTAAGCTGGTAAAAGTAAGCTTAGGAGGTTTTCATGCAGGTCCCCACATCTTTACCCTAGAGTTCAAACTGGGGAAGGAACCTTGACAGACACCCAGTTAGCTGTAAAATCCCTCTTGGTGTCTGTTCTCTGCTTGCTTTATCTGTAAAAGGTTAACAAGCCCACAGGTAAAAGAAAAGGAGTGGGCACCTGACCAAAAAAGCCAATGAAAAGGCTAGAACTTTTAAAATTGGGAAAGAAACTTTCCCTTTGTCTGCTGTTCTCAGGGCTGCAGGGACGGAGCAGCAATGCTATAAGCAGGAATGCTGTGTAAGGTTTGAACCTGGTATGAAAAAGTATCTTCCATACCTATGCAAGCAGAGTCAGAATGAGCTCTACCCTGACATCTGGTGGTGAGCTGTGGAAAAGGACTTCAGGGGCTGATCTCGTTTGCATGGGCATACCCACCCTGCCTAGCATGATGGACTGCTTGCCCAAATGGTCACTTTGGCTGCTGTGGGATCCCCAGTCTCTTTGTTATTGGGGCAGGAGTAATAAAGGGTTGTAATCTTGGTTATGTGAATCAAGGACAGTAGAACTGTACTTGGTATTTTAGGATTGAGGAACTTGCCCTCAACTAAGTAGCATTCACTAGGCAAGGGACATGGGTTCCAAAACCCAGTGACTTGAGAGAGGCTGGGGGATAGGTATATGTACCTAGTAGTGTGGGTGTGTCCAAAGGACCCTAAACACTACTTTAATCCCCTCTCCTTGCTTCACTATGTAATAACAGAGCTAATTTTGGCTCCCTTAGGAATTTTGTTACATGCTACAGAGCTGAAATCACTGATACTTGGGTCTAAGCATTAGACCTACTTTGGGCTAGTGGTACACTAGCACTGATGCTCTCTTACTACCACATAAAACTCACTCAGAGCTGAAATCACTAAAAAGAGTTCAAGTTACTGAGAGCTCTGTTGGGTGTGGGGCACAATTTGCTGAGCAGACAGCAGGATGGCTAGTGTGGAGAGTGGCGTGGATAGCTGGGTGGCTGGTGGAGAGGAGCGATCAGCAGGACGGCTGGAAGAGAGGCACAGCTGGTGGTGAAGACTGCGGCAGAACCCCATGGAGAGACGTGGCACTCGGCCATCGATCCGAGCAGCGGAGCATGTAAGATGCCCCCATACCTCCCTCCCCATACCTCGAGGTGAGCTGTCGCGGGGGGGCGCAAGGAGGGCCGCCCGCACCGCAGCAGGTAACCAGAGAGGGGGCCGCGCAGGGGAACCACTCCCCGCCCCAGCTCACCTCCGCCCCCCTCGGCCTGAGTGTGAAGCCACCGCCTGCTTCTCAGCCCTCCCAGGCTTCCCACCAAACAGCTGATTCGCGAGAAGCTGGGGGTGGCGCAGAGAAGCAGAGCGGGGCAGCGCGTTCAGCGGAGGAAGTGGAGTGGAAGTGAGGTGAGCTGGAGCCAGGCGCGGGGTGGGGAGCTGCCGGTGGGTGCTGTGCACCCACCAAATTTTCCCCGTGGGTGCTCCAGCCCCAGAGCACCCAGGGAGTCGTCGCCTAAGGTGCCACTTTTGATGTGATCAGGGGGCAAGCAGCCACTCCCCCTGCTTCCCCCCCAGCTACGCTCTCCCGCCCCTAGGAGCCAGAGGGACCTGCCAGATGCTTCCTGGGAGCTGCCCCAGGTAAGCACCTCCAGGACTCCCCACCTCGCCCCCCCGGCAAGTCCCTCTGGCTCTTAGGGGTGGGGTGGGCACCCACTATGGTGGCCCACGAGACCCTCCTGCCCAGTTCTGGGGGCAGTCAGGGGACAGGGGAGGGGGTGGATGGGTCAGGGGTCCTGAGGGGGGAGCATCAAGGAATGCGGGGAGTTGGATGGGGCAGAAGTCCCAGGAGGTGGGGGTGGGCAACGACCCCCTCGTGGGGTGAGGAGGGAACCTGTTGTTAAGATTTTGGCAGCTCATCACTGAACGGAACCCCTAGATACTGAACCCAGCCCTTGTTGCTGCCAAGTCTGACAGGCAGAAGGGTTACACCTAGAAGAAATTATTTAGATAGGGAATGTTTAGATAGATGCAATCAGGTTTCATTTTTATTTTGACTTGTGGATCTCCTCTGTTCTAATCCCTGATGCTTTTGTTTGCTTGTAATCTTTAAACTGAACACCCAAGAAAACTGGTCTGAGTGCTTAACTTTTGGAATTGCTCTTTTAAAATCTAGCAAAAGCCTAAGTTCCAGATGCATTTTTTTCCTTTTTGCTTTTAATAAAATGTACCTTTTTTAAGAACAGGATTGGATTTTTGGTGTCCTAAGAGGTTTGTGCAGGTTGTTTGATTAGGTGGTAGCACAGCTAATTTCCTTTGTTTCTTTCTTAGCTCCTCCCCGAAGGGGCGGTGAAAGGGTTTGAGGGTACCCCACAGGGAGGAATTCCCAAGTGTTCCTTCCTGGGTCCAAAGGGTTTTTTTTGGGTGGTGGCAGCATTTACCAACCCAATGTCAGAGAAAGCTGTAACCTTGGGAGTGGCAAGTATTAATTTTTAGAATCCTTGCGGGACCCCATCTTCTGTAGTCAATGACAGAGTGGGGATTTAGCCTTGACACAATCCAACACTGCAGCTCAGTATTTGGTCCTGTTTTTAAATGTAGAAATAGACAACAACCAGCTATATGATCCAAATTTTAATCCAGTAGAACACCCCAAATTGGAAGTTGTTCAAAATCTAGTTACGCATCTGAATGTTGCAGCTTGGGTCCATATCTGATTTTCATAAAGGTAACCAGTGTAGGTCTTTTTTCTGTAGTCTGGTCCCTGCATCTGTTACATATCTTTTTATTTGTATGGAGATCTTCCGTGGGAGATAAGCATGCTGGCTACTAGGACTGTGTACAAGAATATCCCATCCAAAACAAGGCCGCAACTGGCATAAAGCTCTCACACATGGGAGCATTGATTTCAAACTGGTTTGCATTTATGAATAAGTTCAAACAACTTTTATTAGTGTGCAATTTTACACACTCAACAAGGGAAAAACCCCTTCAGTACATGATATGCAGCCATTTTATGGCTTCAACACATGCTCACACCGATGTCTGAGTTCAAACCCTCTGCCGCACTCTCTTTCGGCTTGTTCTAAATTTTCACATGCCAAAATGCGGGAAGTCAATATAACTTCCCCAAGCACCAAGGCTGGATGTTACTAAAATATGACAAATTGCCATTATAGGAAAGGAGTCTTCATGGAAGGTGCCAAAAGGTAGATATGGATTTACAACAAGCTTTTTGGCTGTATCATTGCCCTGGGATATTATATAAGATATAGGAAAATTCAAATAAAGGGAGTATTTTCACAATAAAATATATTTTTTGGAAAAAATAAGAGATGTGGAAAATATCCTTATGTTACCCAATACAGTGGAGAAACTGTCTGAAGATTAAATATCTTTATAGTGTATTAAGATTAACTCCTAAAGTGTAAAAGCTAGTCTCATGAGTAGCCTGTTCCAAAAATTGCAGTACCAGAGGCAGAATTAAATTTTCACCTAACTTTCTCAAAATGTTTTCCATTTCTTTAGCTGACCATATACATCTCACTCCTCTAGAACCTGACCTTTCATATTTGCCCAGGTTTTCCTATTCCTTTGGGGACTCCACATCCCACCAGGCATTCAAACTCAGATGATTTGACCATTCATTTCACATACATTAGAGAGAAGTCCAGTGGTCTGTTACTTTTTAAAATAAAATCTTGGGCCGAGGCATTAGCCTAACCCCAGATGGGACTAGAGGTTAGTACACCACTGTTCCTGCCAGTGTTATCTATCACTCCACATATCTAGTAAATATTTAAAAGCAGAAAAGTAGCCAAAATGAGATTTCAACATAATAAAATTCAACACATTACCTAAATAAATGACTATGATATGCCAATAAAACAGGCATTATAAGTGTTATATCTGTGTTTAGGTGCTGTTTACTCTAGTTCTGACAATGGCATAAGCCACTCTATTTAGGTAGAAGCAGCCGTCTGCCTGAATGATTTCAGGTCCCTCGGTTACATGTCATTTTGTATCTTTTTTTATCCTTGAGTACAAATTTGAAAATCTTAGCACATGCTGTGTTATTACCTTGTAATATAAAATCTTATCTATGCTCTCTTTAATTGTGCCAGCTTATCTCTTTAAGCTGTCAACTTTGCTTAGAAAGTTCTCTCTAAGCTTATTTATCTACCACACTCCTTATTCCTGGGACTAAAGCATTTTATCCAGACCCGATAGAAATCCTTCAATTACTTTATTCATTACCTACCTTCCAAAACAAGCAGAAATAAATTACCAATACTAACAGCAGAATGCATATTTTTCTGTACAAAAGGACATGTTTCTATAAGGTCTAGGCCAGGCCACATTCACTTCAATTAAACCAAAATAATAATAAAATGAGGCTAATTTAATGGTGAGCTAGATTCTGTGCTGTCTTCCTGTCATGACTGGTTTATTTCTTGCTGTCAATTTTAATCTGGTTTTGAGATTAGCCACATCAACCTGAGTTCAGTTTCCTTTCCTTGATTTAAGACAACTCAGTAGGAGAACTTCCAGCCATTCCATCATGTCAGGGCCATTACTAATTTTTTAAAGTGCAATGTTTAGCATTTCCTTACAACCAGGATCTGGTACTAAGATGGAGCTACCTGTAGATTCTGAGTACAGTGGAACCATCACAGGGTAAACATACTGATGTCAATTAACCATTTCTAACCAAAATAATTGACTCTGATTCTTCAATATTCTTCAACACTTTACACTACACCATAGGGGCATTCTGGGTAGAAAGACAGGTTAGATGCCCATGGGAGACTCTCTCCAGTTTTGGGAGAACCTCTGATGGTACAGAGCCAGTATAGTGGCTCCTACAGTGACACCTCTGCCTATAACCAGCACCGGGGGCACAGTCTGGAAAAAGGTGTGGCAAAGATGACTGTAGTGGTGTGGCTGGAGTAGCACCCCCTTTTGCACCTTCCCGGTGTCCTGATATAGCCGTGGATCTCTCTGGAAAGTGGGAGAGGAAGTCTCAGTCCTCTGTGTCCACTCGGCCCTCCTACAGTCTTAACTCCTTTGGGATGCTGGAAGGGCTTAGCCCTGAAATGTTCCCAAGAAAAAAGTAAAATCAACTCACTTCTGGGTCATCCCCAATCTCCAAAACAGCTTCTTAGTTGAGCATCACTCTGTCCTGAGGGCTAAGTAGCTGCCTTAGCTATTGGGCCTGTTTCTCCACCCTCAAATCTTCCTTCACAAAGAGAGACAGAGCTCAATCCTGTTTTCTCCCCAATCAGCCCTGAACTGAGCCAGATTCTCTCCTTTTATTCCACCTCCAGGCTCAGCATCAGTTGCAGGCATAGCAGGACAGAGCTAGCAGGGTCCACAGAGTCTCTTTAGCTTCTTCTCTGCTGGTATGGGGCCTCTCTGTTTCATCACAATGACCCTACGTCCTGCTGATCCATCAGCTACCAAAATGGCCCTTTGAGACTGTTGGCAGCAACTGCATCTGAGAGCAGCTTTCAAGTTAAGCCAGAGACTGGACAAGAGACTTGTTCCGCCATGATCCCTCTGAAATGAGCTTTGTATACTCCTCTAATGATCTGTTTTATGGGGATCTCAACTATACTCAAGGATTAGGGCCATTATTATTATTAGTGGTATCTGTATTACCATATCACCGAGGAGATTTTTCCTTTATCTCTTTTTCCTGTTAAATAGCACTTGCCTGGTTCTATCAGCAAAGGACATATTCTCAGTATCATGAAGGGAATAAAGAAAAAACCCATTGTTGGCCTTTCCCAAATCCACATAGGCCATTGCAAAATACTCCATTCCATCCCCAACATTGACCAGGCATGTGTAACTGTAAGTGCTCACAGAGCTCCACAGCTAGCATTGCTGAAATACTCTCAGGAGGCTGCAAATTCCACTGGCTAAGTACAGGTACAGAAGAAGCACACAAATTCCTAATCTCACAGCATTGCGCACACTCGTGTGTGCACACACACAACCCCAGCTGCTCCACTTACTGCTGTCTCGCTGAGATGGGGTGAGGAATGGGGCAGGGATCCACTAACCTGCTGGCTCTATAGAGTGTTTTGGAGATTTGATGGAAGATCTGCTTTTCCTACTGTACTTTTTTTCCTTTTTACCCTACATGTGTCTTCACTCTCCTTCCCATTGGGCAGTGGGAGAGAAGTCAAAATACGAATGTAAAAAGCAGAGACCCAAGGTCAGGAAGCCCACTGGCCAATAAGATAAAGAGGAGACCTCTGGTGAGAACTGCCTTCCTCAGGACTGTGGGTAGGGGTTGCTCCCCAAAGACTTTATTCCTCAGGCAGGTAGAGTAAGGGGATTCCCCAGGCAGAGAATCAAGAGGGTTAGAGAAAGAGGATTAGCCACTCAGATTCAGTAGCGCTGGAACATTTTTAATAGTGGGGGTGCTGAAAGCCAGCCCCCTTACCCCTGTCCATCATTCCCCCAGAGCTGAGGCTGGGAGCAAAGCCCCGGGTGCAGGATCAGCAGCCAAGCCCTGGGCATGCAGGGCAGCAGCGGGGACACCAGGTGCTCTGGGCTGGCAGCCAGGACCCCAGGCAAGTGAGAGCGGGGAGTCCAGGGGTGCTGCAGCACCCCCCCCATACCCCTAGTTCCCATACCTATGCTCAGATTCCCATCACAACATGCTGGGATAGAGAAGATTGCTTTCCCTTGCCATGGATCCCCATCATCCTAGTAGTAAGAAGTGGGGAAGGGGACGGCTTCCCAGGTACAATGTCTCCCAGGCTAAGGGAAGGAAAGGGGAATCTAGTGACTCTGGCTGGGTTAAAAGAGTGCCCACGTAAGCTGTCCATCCTTTCTCCCCCTGTCTCATGCCCCAGCTCGCCTCTGTGCTCTGCTTTCACATATTTTCTCTCACTTTGGTTGCAGACACAGAACCTACTAATACATTCACAAGAGAGTCTTCAGAGGAGATGTTGCCTTCCCTTTCTCCAACCTATAAAGCGGGATCAGTCAGAAAACTGAAGTCAAATCACCCCAGCCCTGCCTTTGATAAACAGGGACCTGGCAAATTCTGCCCATTGAGGGTAGGCTAGAGACAGAGCTCAGTATAAACACAATGGGGACAGAGCACAGGCCAGCCCATCACAACCGAAGCTAACAGGACAGGATGAGGATCACAGACCACAGATGAATCATCCTCTGCATCTGAAGTCTTCAAAGGTAAATTATTGTAGGGAGGGCCTGAGTCCTGGAAGATATGGATGCAGAGATCCATCACCAGAAGGACTGTGTGATCAGGAGCCTGAAAGAATTTTCAGGCTGAGGGAGTTGTGGCTTCAAGCAGTAGGAGGAGCCAAAGGACTCAAAAACATGAAAGACTCAAAAACATGGTGTGGAGTTTGGAGATTTGTGGGTCACAGGGCCTGGGGAGCCTGAATGCATTGAGAGGCTGGGGCGGGGCCTTGGTGGAGAAATGTTCTCATCACTCCCTCCAATCATGCTGTGAGGCTTCTTTGCTTACCAGGTCACCTCTTCACCTCCTTCCCTGAGGCAGCAGGACTAGGGGGGCTGAAGGAACTTGGAGAGAGTACTTTGGAACAAGAAGGTGTCCGTCAGTGCCTCATTAGAAACAGGAACATCAAGGGGGTGCTTCACTGCCTCATATTAGGGCCAGCTACACAGAATTCAGAAATGGAACACCCTGCGGAATCTGACACAGAATCAAGACCACAGAAAGTGGACCAGACCCAGGGCCTCAGTTTTAAACCTCCACTAATTTTTTCTTATGTTTGGTTCCAGTTTTTTTAGTCCAGACCTGATTTCTCCCATCCAGATTGGGTGATAAATTACTCTGGTAAGATGGTTCAAATTTCCCAGGTATGTTTGTCATCCCTATGAACTACACAACAGAGTGAACTTGCTAGGCATGTATTTTTTCCAATCAAATGTGTAGACATGGTGGGTTCATTAAAAAATCCAAAATACTATGATGTTGTAATTCAGAGCTGGACTTTATACTTCAAGAACAATCTTAAGACATCACTGAAGAAATACAAGAACTGTAGCTAATGAAAAATGCAAATGCAGTTCATTAAATTTTAGAATTAAGCCTTACACCGAATAATATCCCGTAGCTGTATTCTGCAAATTTGCCCAGGCTTTACAATTTGCTTATAATGGCAATGAAGAAAAATTTATTTTTAATTGTAATACCTTTGGCTAGAAGCGCAAAGCAAGTTATCAACTGCCTTGTAAAGATTTCATTGAGGCATAAATAACCTCAAGCTTGTTGTAAATAATTGTTCTAAATCATGAAAGTGTAAATTAATTTTTGTGAGTAATCCATGTAATTGTTCATGAATTAACTTACCAAAGCAGCGGTATTTAAGTACAGGAGCAGAGAATCTAAGGCTATGTCTACATTTACGATGGCATGTAGAGTACCTACACTGTATGCTCCTCTAGCGTGGGTATAAATAGCAGTATTGGTGAGGCGTTGCTTAGGCGAGTAGCGTAAAGACACACCAGTACCTTAGGATATGTACCCAACATGGCTCTCTACACACCCAAGCAGTGCCTTCCGTGTTTACACTGCTGTTTTGAGCAGTGTAATACACCACTGCCTCCCTGCTGCCAGAACCTTTCTCCACCACAGGCAAAGACTCTGGCAGCGGGAAGGCAGCAGGCAAAAGCTCCAACAGTGCCGAGCTGCTGAAGCCTTTCCCTGCTGTCTCTCCAGTTCCAGAGCCTTTCACTGCCACATGTAGTTACATACCGCAATGTGGACACAGCATGCTTTTCACTGCGGCATGTAGCTACATGTACCCTACACACCACTGCAAGTGTAAACAAGGCCTAAGCGATTATGCCATATAACCCACCACGCTTATCGGCCAGAACCTCAGCTGGTGTCAGTTGGAATACTACATTGGTTTCATCGCAGCTAAGCTGATTTACACCAGCTGAGGATGTGGTCCATAGTTTTGCCTGCTGTTTCTTGAAAAATGGGGACAAAGTATCCAGAGGAGGGGAACTGTAATATACAATCACATTTTGGGGGCTGGGGAGAATAATGCTTTATACCTTTTCTGAATTCAAGCATTGCACCAAAGTATACACTAAAAACAAAACAAAGACAAAGACCGTTCTTGATCAGTTTTTAGGTTTGTCAAGGTTCCTTCCCCTCTCTGAACTCTAGGGTACAGATGTGGGGACCTGCATGAAAGACCCCCTAAGATTATTCTTACCAGCTTAGGTTAAAACTGCCCCAAGGTACAAACTTTGCCTTGTCCTTGAACAGTATACTGCCACCACCAAGCATTTTAAACAAAGAACAGGGAAAGAGACCACTTGGAGACCTCTCCCCCTCAAAATATCCCCTCAAGTCCTACACCCCCTTTCCTGGGGAAGGCTTGATAATAATCCTCACCAATTTGTACAGGTGAACACAGACCCAAACCTGTGGATCTTAAGAACAATGAAAAATCAATTAGGTTCCTAAAAGAAGAATTTTAATTAAAGAAAAGGTAAAAGAATCACCTCTGCAAAATCAGGATGGTAAATACCTTACAGGGTAATCAGATTCAAAATATAGAGAATACCTCTAGGCAAAATCTTAAATTACGAAAAGATACAAAAACAAGAATATACATTCCCTCCAGCACAGCTTATTTTACCAGCCATTAAACAAAAGGAAATCTAATGCATTTTCTAGCTAGATTACTTACTAACTTAACAGGAGTTGGAAGGCTGCATTCCTGATCTGTTTCCCGGCAAAAGCAACACACAAACAGATAAACCCTTTGTTCTCCCCCACTCCAGATTTGAAAGTATCTTGTCCCCTCATTGGTCATTTTGGGTCAGGTGCCAGCGAGGTTACCTTAGCTTCTTAACCCTTTACAGATGAAAGGGTTTTGCCTCTGGCCAGGAGGGATTTTATAGCACTGTATACAGAAAGGTGGTTACCCTTCCCTTTATATTTATGATAAGGTTTTTAAATATAAACTCCTTTTATTGATTCATTACAATGACAATGTTAAATCATGAGTGACTTGGTATCGAAGGACCATATTCTTACCTCAATCAGCTTGTGGAACTCCTACTGACATCTGTGGAGTCTGTCCTTGTGTAGAGGGAAAGAATTGTCCCTCCATTTTTGGAGTACTGCACCTTTAAACAAAGATTCTCTCTCCCTCCTCAAGAAGCAGGTATGAGGCAGTTGCCATATTGTGTTTCACTTTACAGGTGGAATATCAAGGGAATCACTGTGCTTGCTCATTCTCTCTCTGGGTTTTATAGTCCATCTTTTTTGGCTTCATAACTGAAATGAAAGTAATCTAGATTGAAGAAGTGAGTAACCTTTCCTTTTCATAGATAGTATCAGGGGGTATTTATGCAAAGGTGAATGGGAGACAATAATCCTACTGTAAGTGTAACTGTATTTGTAGTTATTTGTGAAAGATAGAAGCACTGATTCCAGGTCAAATTCTGTTCTCATTTACACTAGTGTGAATCCATTACATCAACTTGCATAAGTAATGCCAGAGTATGCCCTTCTGAATTCATCCTTAATTGAAGTGAAGTTAATGGATTTGCACTGGGCAGAATTTATCCCACCTTGTTTAGTTATCTTTAACATATAGATTTGTGTGTGTATGTACGTGTATACACACAAAGTGTGTGTGTATATACATACACAGTGATTCCCTCAATACACACACACACACACACACAACATGCATGTCCAGTAACACAAATTCTTTACATCAGAATAATGATTATGGGTGAGACATTTTCTCTGATGTACATCCTATATGCTCTGAATATGAGATTTTCCTCTCAGTCATTCTGGAGAAATTAACCTGATGGAAGTCAATGCCTTGTACCAATGTAACTGGAGGATGTAATAAGGATATACAAGTCACTACAGAATTTGATCCCTTAAGGCACTATAACATTGTAAATTAGGCAATTGCCGTAAACTTGACTTTCTAAAGATCTGTTGTGCATTTTCTATTTTTCAATCATTTAACCTTATTTATTAGCTTTATGCTTCAACTGAGAGTTTTAAAGTTTCATTTGTCATCTTTGCCTGACACATAAAGAGAAAAACAAAATAGCTTTTTTGTTCATAAAAAGTACACAGTGCCAGAAATCAGACAGGGAGCTATGATTTAATTTGCATTCAATCTGTGAAAGAAAAGATTTGACAAAAATTAATGGGATGAATTTTAAAACTATTTTATCATTGTAATGCATCTTACAGACACTCTGAGGACTACAGAATTTTTTTGGGACCAATCAGAATCAAAGAAGTTTAGATACTGCTGTACGAATAGTTGCCTGCCTACCCACAAACAAATTCTGTGGTCTTTAATTGAGAAAAAGTCTCAATGATGTCAAATAATTAAGCATCTGTCCTTGTAATGAATTGTGATGACTTGCCCTTTGTTGAATAAATATCTTTGCAGCCTCTCATTTCATTCAGTACTGGAACCACTTACACACCTCTTTCACTCTAATTCTTCTTCTTCTTCATCCTCACCATTTTAATGTATACTGTTCCTTAAATGTATTATGCTTAATATTGCATGGATTCTAAAGCACACAAACAAACCAGAGCAAAGTGGCCGGCATATCAGCAGACAATTGCCGTGCAGCAGTGGGGCAAGACCTGGGGAAACAAGAAACTTTTTGACAACCAGGCCACCAGGAAAATCCATATTTTAACAAAAATTACTGTAGCATCTTTAACATCCATGAATAGCTGGCAAGTTCAATTATCTGAAACACCTCTGCACCATCAACTGCATAGAAGTGAATTTATTTATTTAGAAGGTGAAAAGGGATGAGTCAGCCCTCCTGGAAGTCAAACCTGTGAATTCAGGGAATCTATGTATTTCAGAAATGTTCTTAAACAACTAAATAAGCCTCTCTAATTTCCGGTAAGCATGCATCAATCTAATTATCCCATTCTACTGCGGGGGTGGGGGAGGGTAATTATTTTTAACCATTTTAAATATCTTTGGAACTATTAGATAAAACATTAACTTCTTTAAAAAACATATCAGATGTACAAAGTTACCTTAAGTGGAATACATATTGAACAAATAAATTACATTTTCATCAGCTCATGTAGAGTTGGATCCAATGTTCACTGAAATCAGTGAAAGACTTTCCACCAATTTTAATGAATGTTGGATTAGGTCCATAGTGCAAACATCTGATTTTTGCCAAAACATTTAGAGTGAGGAAGATCAAAGCAGTCCTCATAAAACCTCATCCCTTTTTGATGTGTTTTATTTTCCATAAGCACAGAAACACATCTAGATAAACCAGGAACCCAGTCAAAGTAATGGAAAACTCTCAACTAGTCTTGATCAAATCACTTTTCCTACATGTTTAATTTAAAGACCAGAGTGGTGCTGGTCACAAGGCCACTATACAACTAGAAATATGAGGCTGAAAGAACTGAAACATATGCACTTTCCCCAATGTATCACAGTTACAGAAACATGACAAATGACTTTTTACTGACCCACTGTGAAACCTCAGTGCTCAATATTGTTTAAATGTTTCATTTCTTTTCTGTAGGGGGGTGGCCTAGCTATTTCATTATTGGGGGGAGCAAATGAAAAACTCATGGGGAGAAAAAGATAAATGAAAGGTAAAGGATTTCCCAGAGAGAATAGAAATACAATCTGATGTAAAGAACCATCTGTCTCACTTGAACAGAAACCTCAAATAAAATGTTTCTAATGCTAAGTCCTCCTGCTGCTACTGATTCTGCAGTTCCAAAAAGTGCTGATTGAAGCACAGTAAAAATGTTTAAATTTTAAAAACCATTTCAAAAGGTTTTCGGATCAAGGGAACCCAAAGCCTCTTTTCAAACTTGGCCACCTCAGACAGGTGCCCAAATGCCCATTAGATATTTAGATGGGGAGCTGAGTAGCCACAATCTAGGGTGCTGGGCATCTAATCTGGGCTACTAATTTAGACGGCAGAGTTTTTTGTTTCATAGTCTCTCCCCCAACCAAGCATGAATTCTCCTTGCAATGATCTAATTTTCCTAGTGCACAAATGACCACTGTCCACCCTGTAGTATCAGCAGGATTGAAGGGGTTTAAAAATCACCTTGAGTTGAACAGACTTTTTAACCCCCCCAAAACTATAAAAGAAATGAGAATGCTTTAAAGCCCAGGAAGTGGTCTTTCTTAGCTCAGCTGTCTAGGACCATAGTATGCCTGAATAACTACAAAAATATCTTTTCCCCCCATTTGATGCTTCTATGGTACACTGCGAACCTAAATGGAACGGACTTTTTTTTTTAAATATTCTGTAACCTATAAGTAATTAGATGGTTGGACAGATGAACTGAGCACCCAAAATTGATTGTAAAGTTTTGGAGCTTGGCCTGTGAAGAACACTGGAAAGGAATACAGATCCGTGTTTCTAGTTCTCCATTTACTCATGAGCTAGACAAACTTTCAATCCTTGGGTAGGGACCATCTTGTTCAGTAGTGGGCCTGTTCATCTGTGTGGCTCCTCTGGGTTCCTGTACATCCTAGCAATGCTGCTTCTACAGGAACCGTTGGCAATATCTATTCTAGCCTATATATGTCCTTATATCACCCTCATCACCATAGTATCTGAGTACCTTCCAATAGTGCATTAAGTGACATTACTAACATCTGTCACATGTGGCTTGTTCTCATGCTCGCCCCGCAGGAAGAAGTATGGGGGAAAATAATCCTACCAAAACAAAACTTCCTCCTCTCAACTCATGCAGTATTAGCCACAGAAAGGTTAGAGCAAGACTTAATGCTGTTTCAAGCTGTGTTAACTCCTACTTGGATTTCCATAAGGATATCTGCAAAATCAGTGGAGGATGGTACTCTGGAGAGTGGATGAAAGGTGCCATGGAAGTGACATTGCTTCCTCTACCATGCCCTCAAATACATAACCCCCAGATTTTGTCTTTGATAGCCAGAAAAGGGATAGTTTGGCCTCTCAAAGAGAGTCCTGAATTCCTTAAAGACCCAGAATTGTGATGTGAGCCTCTTAAAAAAAAAGGGTGTGAGCACTTATGTGAGAAAGAAGAACATGAACAATTACACAGCTCATAGCCAGTTTGTATACTCTATTTATATATCCACTTGGGAGGTATTGGGGAGGGTCAGCAGTTTCAGGATGTAAAATAATAGCTTTGGCATAAATTCAGTGTTCTACTGTGACTCAGGCCATGTCTACACTACAAAAGTACTCCGATTTTACAGAAGTCGATTTTTTGGGAACAGATTGTATAAAGTCGAGTGCATGCATCCACACTAAGCACATTAATTTGGCGGTGTGCGTCCAGAGTACCGTGGCAAACATCGACATCCTGAGCGGTGCACTATGGGTAGCTATCCCAAAGTTCCCGCAGTCACCGCTGCCCATTGGAATTCTGGGCTGAGCTCCCAATGCCTGATGGGGCCAAAAATTTGTTGCGGGTGGTTATGGGTAAATGTCGTCAGTCCCTCCATGAAAGCAACAGCAGAAAATCATTTTGCACCCTTTTCCCTGGATTCCCCGAGCAGACGCCATAGCACGGCAAGCATGGAGCCCATTCAGCTCACTGCAGCAGTTATGACCATTGTAAACACCTCACGCATTATCGTGCAGTTCATGCAGAACCAGCACCTGAAAAACCAGGCGAGGAGTCAACGGCAGCGCGGTGATGAGGACATGAACACAGATTTCTCTAAAACCACGGTCACCAGCAATTTGGAGATCATGGTGTTACTGGGGCAGGCTTATGCCATGGAATGCCGATTCTGGGCCCGGGAAACAAGCACAGAGTGGTGGGACCGCATAGTGTTGCAGGTTTGGGATGCTTCCCAGTGGCTCCGAAACTTTCGCATGCATAAGGGCACTTTCATGGAACTTTGTGACTTGCTTTCCCCTGCCCTGAAGCGCAAGAATACAAAGATGAGAGCATTCCTCACAGTTCAAAAGTGAGTGGAAATAGCCCTGTGGAAGCTTGCAATGCCAGACAGCTACCGGTCAGTCAGTAATCAATTTGGAGTGGGCAAATCTACTGTGGGGGTTGCTGTGATGCAAGTAGCCAACACAATCATTTTGCTGTTGCTATCAAAGGTGGTGACTTGGGAAATGCACAGGTCATACTAGATGGCTTTGCTGCAATGGGATTCCCTAACTGTGGTGGAGCTATAGACGGAACGCATATCCCTATCTTGGGACTGGACCACCAGGGAAGCCAGTACATAAACCTCAAGGGGTACTTTTCAATGGTACTGCAAGCACTGATGGATCACAAGGGACGTTTCACCAACATCAACGTGGGGTGGCCGGGAAAGGTTCATGACACTCGCGTCTTCAGGAACTCTGGTCTGTTTAAATGGCTGCAGGAAGGGATTTACTTCCCAGACCAGAAAATAACTGTTGGGGATGTTGAAATGCCTGTAGTTATCCTTGGGGACCCAACCTATCCCTTAATGCCCTGGCTCATGAAGCCGTACACAGACACCCTGGACAGTACTAAGGAGCTGTTCAACTATAAGCTGAGCAAGTGCAGAATGGTGGTAGAGTGTGCATTTGGACGCTTAAAGGTTTGCTGGCGCAGTTTACTGACTCGCTCAGACCTCAGCAAAACCAATATTCCCATTGTTATTGCTGCTTGCTGTGTGCTCCACAATCTCTGTGAGAGTAAGGGAGAGATGTTTATGGCGGGGTGGGAGGTTGAGGCAAATCACCTGGCCACTGAATACACGCAGCCAGACACCAGAGCGGTTAGAAGTGCCCAGCAGGAAGTGCTGCGCATCAGAGAAGCTTTGAAAACCAGTTTCATGACTGGCCAGGGTACTGGGTGACAGTTCTGTTTGTTTCTCCTTGATGAAGACCCGCCCCCTTGGTTGCCTCTAAATTCCCTGTAAGCCATTCACCTCCCCCCTTCGATCACAGCTTGCTTGCAAAGGAAATAAAGTCACTATCGTTTAAAAAACATGTATTCTTTATTAATTGACTATAAAAATAGGGCAATAACTCACAAGGTAGCCCGGATGAGGTGTGGGAGGAGGGTAGGAGAGAAGGAAAAGGCCACTTCAAAACTTGTTGAATGACAACCTTCTGTTGCTTGGGCTCTCCACTGGGGTGGAGTGGTTGGATGCCCGGAGCCTCCCCCTCCCTGCCCCACATTCTTGGGCTTCTAGGTGAGGAGGCTATGGAACTTGGGGAGGAGGGAAGGTGGTTAAACAGGGGCTGCAGCGGCAGTCTGTGATCCTGCTGCCATTCATGAACCTCCACCAGATGCCAGAGCACATCCGTTTGATCCTGCAGTAGCCCCAGCATTGCATCATGCCTCCTCTGATCTTCCTGCCGCCACCTCTCCTCACGTTCATCGGCCACTTTCCTGTACTCTGCTATTGTGTCCCTCCACACATTCTGCTGAGCTCTGTCAGTGCTGGACAACTACATGAGTTCAGAGATCATTTCATCGCGCGTGTGTTTTTTTCGCCGCCTTATCTGAGATAGCCTTTGCGATGGAGGAGGGAGGCTTGAAAGATTTGCAGCTGCTGGAGGAAAAAAAGGGAGTTAAGTATTTAAAAAGATACATTTTACAGAACAATGGCTATTCTCTTTCATGGTGAACGACACTATTCACATTACCTAGCACGTATGATTTTGGTACAAGGTCTCATTTTGCATCTTATATTGAGTGCCTGCGGCTTTGGGGTTAGAGATCACACACGCAGGGCCGGGCAACAGAATTCGGCTTGCCGGCAGCCATGGTAAGCCATAGTCTTTTGGCTTCTGCAACCTTCATAACAGCAGCACCCTCGTCTCCCATACCAAGCAAAGCACGTTGAGTTGGCCATTTAGTGCTGTGGTTTTCCTGTTAACGTGCAGCAGCAGAAACCAAACTAACCCCCCCTCGCCCATCCAATTCTCTGGGATGATTGCTTTACCCCTCACCCCACTGCGTGGTTGGTATCAGGGAAGATCCCTGCTAGCCAAACGTGAACAGCTCAGTGCCAAAGCCACACGGTAGGTGGGGGGGCAAACTGCGGGGAGGATTTCTTTTCAGCCACAGGCAAACAGCCCTGTAGGAACGGGCACCTCTGAATATCCCCTTAATTAAATTCCCCTATTTCAACCAGGTTACCATGAATGATATCACTCTCCTGAGGATAGCACAGAGAGATAAAGAACGGATGTTGCTTGAATGCCAGCAAACACCGAGACCATACGCTGCCAGGATTTGTCATGCAATGATATCAGATTACTTGCTACTAGCATGGCGTGGTAAAGTGTCCTACCATGGAGGACGAAATAAGGCTGCTCTACTCAGAAACCTTCTGCAAAGGCTTTTAGAATACCTCCAGGAGAGCTTCATGGAGATGTCCCTGGAGGATTTCCGCTCCATCCCCAGACACGTAATAGACTTTTCCAGTAGCAATACTGGCCACGAATGCATCCCAAGTCCTCAGGGCTACTTAATCATTAAAAATGCTTGTTTTTATAACATGTATTGTATTTAAAAAGATACACTCACAAGAGCACCCTTCTTCTGCTTCGTTGGGTTGGGAGGGTATTTCAGTCAGAGTGATAAAAAGATCCTGGCTGTCGGGGAGAATGGTGTGCTGTGTGTTCTCCTCAAGCTCATCCACCTCCTCCTCATTATCCCCGTCCGCAAAATCCTCAGGCATGGCGGAGAGTACCCCAACATCGGAGTCCATGGACAGGGGTGGGGTAGTGGTGGCCCCCCTCCAGAATTGCATGCAGCTCAGCATAGAAGCAGCATGCCTGGGGCTCTGTCCCAGAGCATCTGTTTGATTCTTTGGTTTTCTGGTACACTTGTCTGAGCTCCTTAAGTTTCACGCGGCACTGTGTTGCCTCCCTGATGCAGCCTCTGTCCCTCATGGCCTCGGAGATTTTTTGAAATGTTTTGGCATTTCGTGTTTTGGAACGTAGTTCTGATAGCACGGATTCCTCTCCCCATACAGCGATCAGATCCAGTACCTCCTGTTTGGTCCATGCTGGAGCTCTTTTTCGATTCTGGGACTGCTTGGTCACCTCTGCTGATGAGCTCGCCTGGCCAAACAGGAAATGAGATTCAAAAGTTCCCAGGGCTTTTCCTGTATACCTGGCCAGTGCATCCGAGTTCAGAGTGCTGTCCAGAGCTATCACAATGGTGCACTGTGGGATAGCTCCCCGAGGCCAATACCTTCGAATTGCGTCCACACTAACCCTAATTCGAAACGGTGATGTTGATTTCAGCACTAATCCCCTCATCGGGGAGGAGTACAGAAATCAGTTTTAAGAGCCCTTTATGTTGAAAAAAAGGGCTTCGTTGTGTGGACGGGTGCAGGGTTAATTCGATTTAACACTGCTAAATCCGACATAAACTCATAGTGTAGACCAGGCCTCATAGAATCATAGAATCATAGAATATCAGGGTTGGAAGGGACCCCTGAAGGTCATCTAGTCCAACCCCCTGCTCGAAGCAGGACCAATTCCCAGTTAAATCATCCCAGCCAGGGCTTTGTCAAGCCTGACCTTAAAAACTTCCAAGGAAGGAGATTCCACCACCTCCCTAGGCAACACATTCCAGTGTTTCACCACCCTCTTAGTGAAAAAGTTTTTCCTAATATCCAATCTAAACCTCCCCCACTGCAACTTGAAGCCATTACTCCTCGTTCTGTCATCTGCTACCATTGAGAACAGTCTAGAGCCATCCTCTTTGGAACCCCCTTTCAGGTAGTTGAAAGCAGCTATCAAATCCCCCCTCATTCTTCTCTTCTGCAGGCTAAACAATCCCAGCTCCCTCAGCCTCTCCTCATAAGTCATGTGTTCTAGACCCCTAATCATTTTTGTTGCCCTTCGCTGGACTCTCTCCAATTTATCCACATCCTTCTTGTAGTGTGGGGCCCAAAACTGGACACAGTACTCCAGATGAGGCCTCACCAATGTCGAATAGAGGGGGACGATCACGTCCCTCGATCTGCTCGCTATGCCCCTACGTATACATCCCAAAATGCCATTGGCCTTCTTGGCAACAAGGGCACACTGCTGACTCATATCCAGCTTCTCGTCCACTGTAACCCCTAGGTCCTTTTCCGCAGAACTGCTGCCTAGCCATTCGGTCCCTAGTCTGTAGCGGTGCATTGGATTCTTCCGTCCTAAGTGCAGGACCCTGCACTTATCCACTTATCTCAGATAATTCCCATTCCTGCATAGATTTATTTCTACTCTCTAGGAACTGGTGAGTAGTACACAATGGATATCTATCATTTTATCAAGAGCCATCTCTGACCATTTCACAGTGGATTATTCACGAACAATAACACCATGGAAAGCATTAGAATTTGCCATTTTAACTTGAGTTTACTGGGATAACTGGAATGACAAAAACAAGAAACAGTGGGAAACTGCCAAATAGAAAACCTGTGGTACTGCTAAGAAAGCATATTATTTCATAAACAAGGTTAATGTCTTGTCAAATGTCTAGTTGGGAAGATGTATCTAGTGGAGCCCTGCAGGGGTCCGTTCTGGGTGAAGTACTATTCAATATTTTCATTAATGACTTGGATAATGGAGTGGAGAGTATGCTTATAAAATTTGCTGATAATACCAAGCTCGGAGGGATTGCGAACACTGTGAAGGATAGGTTTAAAATTCCAAATGACCTTGATAAATTAGAGGATTGGTCAGAAATCAACAAAATGAAATTCAATAAAGACAAGTGCAAAGTACTTCGCTTAGGAAGGAAAAATCAAATGCACAGCTACAAAATCATGCATCCGATGAAGTGAGCTGTAGCTCACGAAAGCTTATGCTCAAATAAATTGGTTTGTCTCTAAGGTGCCACAAGTACTCCTTTTCTTTTTACAAAATCAGGAATTACTGTCTGGGTGGTAGTACTGCTGAAAAGGATCTGGGAGTGAGAGTGGATTACAAATTGACTTTCAGTCATCAATGTAATGCAGCTGCAAAAGGGCTAATATGATTCTTGGGTGTATTAACAAGAGTGTTGCAAGTTGGACACAGGGAATAATTGTCCAATTCTACTTGGCATTGGTGAGGCCTCAATGGAGTACTGGGTCCAATTCTGGGCACCATAATTCAGGAAGGATGTGGACAAATTGAAAAGAATTCAGAGGAGAGCAACAAAAATGATAAAAGGTTTAGAACACCTGACATATGCAGAAAGGTTAGAAAAACTGGACATGTTTAGTCTTGAGAAAAGACTGAGGGGAGACTTGATAACAGCCTTCCAATATGTTAAGGGCTGGTATAAAGAGGATTGTCATCAATTGTTCTCCATGGTGACTGAAGGTAGAACAATAAGTAATGGGCTTAGTCTGCAGCCAGGGAGATTTTGGTTAGATATTAGGAAAAACTTTAAGGATAGATAAGCTCTGGACTAGGCTTCCAAGGGAGGTCCCCATCTTTTGAAGCTTTTAAAAAAAGTTGGACAAATACCTGTCAGGGATGGTCTAGGTTTATTTTGGTTCTGCCACAGCGCAGGGGGGCTGGACTTGATGACTTCTCAAGGTCCCTTCCAGCCCTACATTTCTATGATTCTTGTTAATGTGTCTGCAGCTGCATGCCATGGGCCCTCAATGGAGCAGCGTTTCTGGTGTAGAACATCACTTACACCAGGAAAGAAGGAAGGGGACAGAGAATCTTAGATACTTGCATCATTCATATTCAGATTCTTAAATTCAGGTCTTCCAAACATCATTGCAAATTAGGGAACTCCTTCTTACAGCTGACCAGAGAGCAACAATTCCATTTCACAGCAACTTTCAAGGTTTAGAATTTTGTTTTCATTCCACACTGGGGAGAAAAAAAAAGAACAAACCTTTGAACAAAAATGGAATGTTTCTTTGTTCTATAGCCTGGTGGTTGGGATGTGGGGGGCCCAGGTTCAAGAGTTTTTCATCCCAGATAATGCCACATCAGGCAGAGCAGAAACTTGAACTTAGGTCCTCCATGCGAGTGCCCTGACCACCAGCCGACAGTGTCTCTTTCTTGCTCATACAAAGCTTCTTGGTGAAATGTTCACCAAAACAGATATGCCGCTACGAAACATTTCAACTTTGACAAAACAGAATATTTCAGCAATAACAGTTTCTACCTCTCTAGTTCTACCAGACTTCTGGGTTTGTTCTGCCACCCATCGCTTCCACATAAGATAGACTGGCAATGCAAAGTCCTTAATGGACTTTTGTAATTTCTGGCTCAACCTCCTTGTCAAGTTATAGAAAAATCTGCTTTTTATCTGGTCTAATTTTACCAGCCATTTATTTCGTTGAATGACTCTTCAAATTATGGAACAGGTGGAAAAGAGTGGACTGGGCAGTTTTCTATGTGACCTTCATAAATTTTAATACCTTAGTTCAGTCCCCTGGCATCACGCACCTCTCCAGGTTAAATATTTAGTTTTTGAAATCTCTTGCTCTTTCAGCATTTTATCCACAAAATGTATGTAGACAAATAGGCCAAACATTTTGAACAAAAATCCTACCTAATGCATAGCAAATGACAATCTTATCACTGATAAACCAGGGTAGTAATCCCACCTTGACTGATATGAGTCACAAGAGTCCCACCAGTGCAATTTATATTAGAACAATTTCACAAGTACATAGAGATTATTAATTAGTCACAAAAATTACAGCAAAAAGAATTTCTAAAAGGGACACTTAATATACCAATATCAAATTGGATGTATAACTAGGAGACATGGATCATATCAGGTATTAGAAAGGCCAAAACAACATAATTTATTTATTGCTAGCTATTGAGTCTGCTATGAAAAGTGATATTAACAAACATACAAGTATCACTTTTCACAGCAGATTTACTCAGCCCTGCAAGTCTGGGGACAAATTAAGCACTGGATGGGAGATCGACGGAGGCAGCAGAAGGCGGGACAATGTGGGGGAAGGTTGGCTGGGGAGGCAGCGGGGGGCTGGCACGTGAAGCCCTGTGGGGGACGGAACTGAAAGCCGCGTGGCCGAAGCCTGGGGCTGGAGTCCAAAGCCCCACACCCAGAGCCTGCCTCCCTGCCACCCTGGGCTGAAGCCCAAAGCCTGAGCCCCACCGCCCCTAGAAAGATGGGGAACTCACCGGCTGCCTGCTCCTCCAGCATTGTTCCTCAGGTGTCTCCAGAGGGATGTAGGGCCCAACCCAACCCTAAGCCCCAGCAAAACCAAGGCTGTGCATCCAGGAGCACCAGGGAGGGGGAGGGGCCACTGTGGCCGCATTTGAGAAACGCTGGAAATGTCACAGTGTCTGTCTTTGCCTAGAGTGTTTGACATTTTGAAAGAATGTCGATTACAAACCAGATGTTTTTAAAAAGGGAAAAATTGATGCCATTCTATTACAGGGCTGACCTGATAAGGAACAAAGGACTCTGGGCTTTTCTCCACATCTATGTTCTGGGAAGCCAGCTGGATTCTTGCACATTCTCTCTAGAACCCCTGGGTGCAATTATGCAGTCTGCATTAACTTATGCAGCTTGTCCCACTGCACTGCAGAACTCACTTTAGCTTGGTTTCCCATGGGAAACCTAGATACGTGGGGTAGTAATAATGGGTGAGACTGGACACAGGGCAAAGGGGACAAGCAAAATAAGGGTATGTGGGGATGGAGGCGGGAAATAGAGACCTTGGAATTCCACAAGCGAAAAAATCCCTCGCCACAACAGAAGAGCTCCTAGGATACTGTGGGAGATGTTTCCTTCCCTCTCCTCAGGCTTTTCCTGTATAGGGGGAAAAGTGGGGTCCTTTGTGAGAAATTTACAATAAGAAAATATTAATTGTTGAGTATTTAAGTATTTTAGTTTATCCAGAAAATTTGCACACAGGTGATTACAACTCTACTACTAATCAGGAGGTCACATAGTGAGGAAAGAAAATAAATGTTTTCGTGGGCCATGTAAAGTGTAGGTATTTACCAGTTCTGGGGAGTCCTCAGAGGATGATTCTAACCAATTTCATCTGGACGGATGTTATGCTTTATTGTACATATTGGACTGGAAGTGTAAGTGAGATAGAATGAAAATTCCTTGAAGAAGAGGCCCCAATTACCAAGGGTGGTTTTAGCCAATATTAACAAGGAAAGGAATTCACAGACTAGGGACTTCTGTTACATAGGTCCTATAAACATAGGTGCTGGAACTAGGGGTGCTGGAGGTGCTGCTGCATCCCTGGCTTGAAGTGGTTTCCATCAAATCCAGGGTTTGCAGTTTGGTCCAATGACTCTCAGCACCCCCACTATACAAATTGTTCCAGCACCCCAACAACCAAATTGTTTATTGGTTGAATAAATAAGGTATAAAAGGCAAGTCTCTTTGAAGGTTCATTGCTAGTGCCTGCCTACCCAATCTGGAGCCAGCCAACAAGGGTGTGAGTGTCCCGGGCCTAGTTTTGTTGTAAGTATCTGATCTCTTCTTTTGACTGCATGTCACTCTATGGGTATGATGATTGCCTAGGCATTTAAGGCATATTTGGAGCAGCAATATAAAGGCCATCTGGTCCTCAGATTTAATAAGGGAATTTATGGTTGAATTGGTGTCATGGTGGTATCCTGTACTAATAATAATATTTCCAACGGGTCTGGATTATAACCACAGATCATTTAAAATTTGCACTACATGAAACCCCAACCCAAGCATTCTCAGGCATGGCTGCCATGACGGTTACTTTATACTAGCCTAAAACATATCCCCAGGGTGGGCTGGTCCTTAGCGTCTCATTCAATCATTTGGGACCTGACATCCTCTGATCTACTCCCCTCTCTTTTAGATATGGGCTGGGTAATGAGCAAGTTGCACCAACGAATCAGCAAAATCCATGTAACACTTTCTCAGCAGGATGCACACTTGCTAACAGGGTGAGGTCTTGCATACAAACACTGCCAACCTTTTGAGAGCTTCAGAGGAAGAGTGTAAATTATTATTATTAAAGGTGTCTGAAAAACAGTTTGGATAAATGTTGCATCTTACCAGTATTCTTAGCAGAAAGAATAGACATGTTAAAAATGAATGTTTCACCCTGACTCCTACGGTGTTTGTGCTCCAATGATTTTATCCCTGAAAACAGAACACAGAATGTTGGAAAAAACTGTAACCATCAAACTGCCTATGAAATTACTACATGCCCTCTTTAAAATTGATTTCTGATTGGAGAATAAATTGCCAAAAAAACTGCTCAGATTAAAATAGAAAAAATGATCATCTATATTAGTGGACATTGTTAACGTGTCCATTTATTAGAAAAGACAAGTTAAATGAAATAAAAATGGTTTGCCCTTAGGTGAAAATTAAACTGAACGTTTGGGAGGAATAGAGTAAAGAGGGGTGATTTTTTTTCTCTCCCGAGATCAATTGATTTTTCTGCAGACCCACGGTACAAGCCAGGTTGTGCAGTAAAGATCAACTGTGGCTGCAGGGAGGACTCAAATGGATAGATAAATTAATTCATAAAGAAAACTTGAAGTTGTTCGATCAAGTCCAAGCAGAGCCTAAAACTTTTCTTCACTTCTAAGGCAATATAACCCAAATTTAAATACTCATGCACAATCACTTAAACAATTTGATTTATTTTAAAGAAGAATGCAGAAAAATAATATCTGGTATGTCATCATGACACCTAGAAAGTCAGATAGACATTTTACTATATGTGTAAACAAGGAGAAGAAAATGGACTATAGAAGAAAAGGAACTTATTCAAATATACAGTGAACATACTGTAAGAGTACTTCTTTTCATGGATAGAATTTCATTGGGGAATATTAAAGAAGGCAGATAGCAAAAGGTTTCCAAAAAGTCATGACATGACTGGACAGATCCTTACTCAAGTAAGAAGTCCCTACTCACACAGCTAGTCTGATTGATTTGAGTGGGAATGTCTGTAGGAGTGAGAATTTCCAGGATCAGGCCCATATACTGAGACAGTGGACCAGATTCTCAGCTGTCCAGAGTTGGGATTCAGCACAAATGAGGAGAGCCTAGGGAGAAAAAGTGAATGTAAGCCACCTTTCTGTGCCACAGACCTTGGTCCTAAGGGCTATTTTAAATTAAATGAGCTGAGTCCAGGGGTCAGGCAGAACGCCATGTGTTCTGCCCCATACTCTCCTGTCCCCAGCATACAGTTACAGGGAGAGATGGGAGAAGTCAGAGCCATAGAGCTGGCATGGTCACCTGGGGATACCTCTTTCATACAGAAATCTTTTTTAGCTATTTTACACAACATAGCCACATGCCAGCAGAGCGGAGAAGGACACATCATGAAGAAGAAATATGCCACGGTCATGCAGGCCCCAGTCGTGCAATAGGATCCATCTGGGAACCCCATTGATTTCCACTGGAAATTTCACAACATAATTTTTTGCACTGAATGAAACATTTCAGATTTCTTCATCTTTGGATAAAAGAATGGAACTTTGACTAAAATGCTAAGTTTCAGAATTTCAAATTTCAAAAATGTAGAAATCTTTTTTAAAAAATGGTCCTATTTGTGAGTGTTTGTCTTCAAAACTTCAATACTTTTGTGAATATGAATCACTACAAGTATGAAAACATCCATTTTGGAGGTTCTCAAACCTCATTGTGAATATTTAACAATCTCTTCATTACAATTATGCAGACAGTATAGTAAAACATTAAAAAGAAAGTAATAATGATTTTTCTTCTTCTTTGTAATACTTTAAAAAAAATCACTGTAAGTGGCCATAATCTGGTTTTGGATTTGTTTGCATAACTGCCATTAAAGTGAAATGGGACCCCCATGAGTGTGTGCATCAGAAGCCAGAATATGGCCCAGTATTCACATTGGTGTCTAACCCCACAATGGTCTCTTCTTCTGGGAAAGTGGGAATTTAAAAGGAGACCTTTGGAGTGTTCAAAGCTGTGGTATTTTCTGTACATGTTTAGCTGGTGATATTTAAAGGTATGACAACAAAGAAGAGCCCTTTTTACATTTTTGATGCATATAAGGTTGAATGGCACATCCTCCTTAAAACTTTAAAAATAGAAAGAGATCTAGCTTGCCAGCTGGGTTTCAGTTACTGACAAACGCAAGATAATGTACATTGGAAAGGAATAAAATTTGAATTGCTCACACACACCACAGGGCTCTAAATTAAATGTAACCACTCAGGAAGAGAACTGAGGGATCATGTGTACATCTCGATCAAAATCTCCGCTCGGTGTTCAGCAGTGGTCAAAAAAGCAAACAAAATGTGGGGATGTATAAAGAATGGGTCGGAAGTTGAACTGTGCAAAAAAATTTTAGAAGTAGAGTTTATTTGTCAAAAAATGCTGTTTCAGTCAATCCAAAAATATTCATGAATTTGGCCTGATTAGTTTTGACTGGGAACAATGTTTTCAGGGCCAGCTTCAGAAAACATTTGCCCTGAGATGTGGTAGATCCAGATTTGAATCCTTACTTGGGAGCAAGGATTTGAATTCAAATCCCCCTTGAACTCAAATTCCCAACTGAGCATCCTAACCACCAGGCTATAAAATCTTTGCTACACCTGCATCAGTGTAAGGATTTGAATCCACATCTCTCACCTCCCAGGAGATCAGTTTAATCACCAGGCCATAGAGTCAGGTCAGTCTCACTCTTTGCCCCAAAAAATATTTAAGTATTTGTACAAAGTGGAACAGCTTCAACAGGAGAGATTGAGAGCAACACACTCCAGAATAGCTCATAGCCTGACGGTATCCATCTCACTGCCTCTGTACAGCATGCAAGCCAAGCACCAATCAAGGTTTAAAAGTAGATTAGATATTTATAGGGATACCAAGGACATCCAAAGTTACATAAAATTGGCAAAAAATATAAAAGGGATATGTTCTGGATATGATCCAAACACTAACTCCTTGGGAACATTGGGAAGAAGTTTCCCTGAGTGACAGGTTATTTCATAATTGCCCACTTAGATTTTGGGTGTTTTTTTTTTGCACCTTCCTTTGAAGAAACTGCTACTGGCCACTCTCAGAAACAGGCTACTGGACTAAATGAATGATTGGTCAAATTCAGTATGGCAATTTTTATGTTCTTATCTCTGTTTTTATAATATCCAGAGTATTGACAACATACTAAGAAATATTTCTCATGGAAATAAACACCCTCCATCCACATGACTTATTTCAGTGTTACTGGTGATACAAAAATTAAGATTAATCACTGCTTATCTTCATATCTATATTTCTAATACAAAATAGAGTTGTCTGCAAGTCTCCATATATCTGTCACGCCTCATTGATCTAAATTATACCAGAGGAAAGCTTTCCCCAGGTTTTTCATATAATTATATAACCTTTCTCTGACTGACACCAGCTCTTTTATCTTATCTCTGTAGAGCTGTAGCAGGCTGCAATTATCCCCTCTTGTCTTAGAAACTCAGTGCTGTCGCCACCGGGGTCAAATTAAAAATACTGCACCTTCAGGACAGCCATGTTTTGTTTAAGATTTTGTCTGTTTACAGGGTTAGAGCAGATTGCCATAGTTCCCTTCATGGAATGAGAAAGAAAGAGAGTGAACCAGGATTATTACCACAATCTCACTGGTCTTACGTTCCTGCTGTTTGAACACTGGCTTCGTCTGATAAGCATTCCATTTCAGACATACTGTATTGTAAGCTTTCTGCGGCATGGAATGTTGCTTACTCTATGGGGCCAGATTCACCTACTGGCACAATGATGTGCAAACTGCATTTCCCGGTGCCGACAAGGCCTGTCACATGAGGAACGAGACTCACTCTGGTTCTGTCAGGAAGGGAGCTTTAGTTTCCACTTGGGGTTCACATGTGGAGACTGCCAAAGTGATGTCCTGAATCAGAGCATTATTGGTCACCCAAGCCATGCCCTCGTGTCAGCCACCACCTATCTATTTGGTCCCTTGCAGACTGCCCAGTGGAGGGTAGATTGCAATACCTTTACAACAGCAGCTTTGTTTATGCTGAAGGACTCAGGGATAAACCATGGGTGAATCCCTCCTTGTATGATTGTTCTGTGTCTGTTTATATCTCTGTGAGTGTTGAGTCACTGTGGGACTCTTTAGCCATTGATCAGGCCTGAGGTTTGAAGTCACTGCTTGGTTATTCATTCCTTATCAGTAAGAGGGCTGTGCCCACCAGTGAGGCTAACTATAAGCACCTATTCAGAAGAACAGTCATTAGCAGACAGACAGCAGAGGCTAATGGAGTTTTTGAAAGAATTTGCAAGAGGGAGAGCTTTTTCTGTAGGTACAGTTCTACACAACCAAATATGATGGCCAGTGATGGAACAGTTATCATTCCTGCATGTGCCATTTTCTCTTTCCTGCCTGAGTGGAGAGACTTCCTGTGCATGAAGCACAAGTACTGAAGTAAAGATCTGTAGTCTCAAAGGACAACTATTGGCCTTGTGGATGTAAGCAGTGTCCGGATGAGCTCCACCCTGACATCTGGTGGTGAGGTGTGGCAAGTTGTGGAAAAGAACTTCAGGGGCCGATCTTATTTGCATAGGCACACCCACCCCGCCTAGAATGAGGCCATAGCTGCCCAAATGGTCACTTTGGCTGCTGTGGGATCCCCAGTGTCTCTGTTATTGGGGCAGGAAGAATAAATTGTTATTATCCTGATTATGGGAACTGTGCTTGGAACTGTACTTGGGATTTTGTTATGATGGAGGGACTCACCATCAACTAAGTAGCACTCGCTAGGCAATGGTCATGGGTTCCAAAACTCTGTGAATTGAGAGAGGCTGGGGACAAGTATTAATATTTGGTGGCATGGGCCCCTTGGTGATGGCCTTACATGCTAATTGCACTTCCTCCTTGCTCCACTGTAGAATATCAGAGCTAATTTTGATTCCATTAAGAGTCTAGTTACAGGCTGCTGAGCTCACTTTGGGCTAATAGTGCATCAGCACTGAGGCTCCCCTACTACAAGCTGAATTCACCTAAGAGCTGAAATCACTGAGCATTGTGTTAAGTAGTGGGGGAGCCTGAAGATATATTGTGGAGCAGTTTGCTGGACGGCTGGAGTGCCTTGTGGACAGGGTGGTGGAGCAGTTCAAAGGATGGTGGGAGCTGCTTGTGGGCTGCAGAGCAGAGCCGAGCGAAGCAGTTTATGGGGCGGCTGGCAAAGCGGAGCAAAGGCCTATGGAGCTGTGGGGCGGTCAGCTTCAGATCATGTAAGGTGCCCCTTACCTCTCTCTCCCTGCCCCCATCTCCACCCAGGTGGGGAGGTAAAGCTCTGCAGATAAACTTTCCAACTCTGGGGCTGCACTGACCAGGGACAGAGACTTTTGTGTCATTGGACTTTTGGGACTGTGGGTGATTTGGGGTTGCTGGACTCAAGAACCAAAGGGAAAGGGCATGCCCCAATTTGCTTGGGGTGGGTTTTTGCTCATGGGTTGTGTTATGAATCCTGTTGGTGGTGTTTCCCCAACATAATGCCACATTGTTTCTCTCTGTTATTAAAAGGCTTTTTGCTACACTCAGACTATGTGCTTGCAAGAGGGGAAGTATTGCCTTTTGGAGGCACCCAGCGGGGTGGTATGTATTTGTCTCAGGTCACTGGGTGGGGGCTTGAGCCAGTTTGCATTGTGTTATTGGAATGGATCCCCTAGATATTGAACCCGGCCCTTGTTGCTGCCAACTCTGACGGGCAGAAGGGTTACATATAGCATCAGAGAGAATCTGAAGAGTTCTTCGAAAATCAGATTTGAGCAACACCACCCAAGTTCCAATCAGAGGATATATTAGTTTCAAGCAAACAAGAGAGGGTGAAAAATAAAGGACTGGTAATACATGACTAAACAAGGAAAAACAAGCAGGAAATAATATATACATCTGGATGTATCCTACTACTTTCAGGGGTTGTTGCAGCAGCTACAGAGAATGTTTTGGAAGGTTCAATTTAAAGGAAGGAATAGGGATCTCCAAAGGACACACCTCAGGATTTAAGTTCAGACCAGTCCTTCAGGATGTCAAGCACAACCAAAAGAAAACCACAGAGTCCAATGATGACAGACAATCTTCACCAGGTAATCAAATTTTAAGAAGAGGGGACAAAACATTCTGCAGGGGACAAAAGGACAACAAAACTGTGTGCAGTCTTCCTGGAGTGAAGCCAAGATATGTCACAAAAAGACTGGTCAGGATTGTGCCCACATATCTATTCAGGGGACACCATCACAGGGCCTAATAACATCAGCCACACTATCAGAGGCTCGTTCACCTGCACATCCACCAATGTGATTTATGCCATCATGTGCCAGCAATGCCCCTCTGCCATGTACATTGGTCAAACTGGACAGTCTCTACGTAAAAGAATAAATGGACACAAATCAGATGTCAAGAATTATAACATTCATAAACCAGTCGGAGAACACTTCAATCTCTCTGGTCACGCAATCACAGACATGAAGGTCGCTATCTTAAAACAAAAAAACTTCAAATCCAGACTCCAGCGAGAAACTGCTGAATTGGAATTCATTTGCAAATTGGATACTATTAATTTAGGCTTAAATAGAGACTGGGAGTGGCTAAGTCATTATGCAAGGTAGCCTATTTCCTCTTGTTTTTTCCTACCCCTCCCCCAGATGTTCTGGTTTAACTTGGATTTAAACTTGGAGAGTGGTCAGTTTGGATGAGCTATTACCAGCAGGAGAGTGAGTTTGTGTGTGTATGGGGGTGGGTTTTTGGAGGGGGGTGAGGGAGTGAGAGAACCTGGATTTGTGCAGGAAATGGCCTAACTTCATTATCATGCACATTGTGTAAAGAGTTGTCACTTTGGATGGGCTATCACCAGCAAGAGAGTGAATTAGTGTGGGGGGGTGGAGGGTGAGAAAACCTGGATTTGTGCTGGAAATGGCCTAACCTGAAGATTACTTTAGATAAGCTATTACCAGCAGGATAGTGGGGTGGGAGGAGGTATTGTTTCATATTCTCTGTGTATATATAAAGTCTGCTGCAGTTTCCACGGTATGCATCTGATGAAGTGAGCTGTAGCTCACGAAAGCTCATGCTCAAATAAATTGGTTAGTCTCTAAGGTGCCACAAGTACTCCTTTTCTTTTTGCGAATACAGACTAGCACGGCTGTTACTCTGAAACCTGAAAAGGATCCGTTGGTTTTGATCCAGATTGGCACAAATGAGATTGCTTCAGAAGACACTTTGGAAATCAGAGTCTTCAAGGATCTCAGAAGGGAGATGAAGGAAAGAAAAATACAGTTGATCTTCTCAGATATACTTCCTGTCCCACACAAGAGAGAAGACAGATATTGGAAATAAGTTGTTGGCTAGATAAGTGGAGTAAAGTTGAGGGGTTTGGTTCTGTGGAACATTTGGACACCTTCTGTGAGGAAGGAGGATGTGGTTTGGACCACCTCCATCTCAGTAGATGAGGCACCAATTCTGGGTGACCACAAAAGTTTTAAATTAGCATCTATAGGAGGGGGCAAACACAGTACATATTCTTAAACATAAAACTCATATTCCAGGTAGCATGAATGTGAAGGGATGAGATTAGAAGAATTTCTTCAGTTGCCTATATACCAAAGCTAGAAGCCTGGAGAATAGACATGAGGAATTTCAAAAGATCATCTATTAAAGGAAATTTTATAGGATTGACTTTGTTGAAACCTAATGGGATATATTATATGTCTGGGAAATCTGTTAAAGTCTCTGGATACACCATTCTGTTTAGGGAAGAGAGTGGGGAGAAGGGTGGGAGATGGGTGACACTACATTGAAGACACAATTAATTGCTATTGAGTTACTGACAATTCAGAACAGGACTGGAAATGCTTATTCATGAGTGTTCAAAGTGATAAGTCACAAGATGCACTACTGGTGGAGGTCTGTTATAGGCCACCAACTCAGATAATGAAACAGGATGAGTAACATCTTAAACATCAATCTATAATGTGTAGAAAGAAGAATTTGCATTGTCATGGAGGATTTCAATCTGTGGGACACATGCTGGAGGTCTCAAGCTTCCATTAGTAAAACATCCTTGCAGTTTCTAAAAATTATAGATAACTTTCTAAGACAAAAAATGTTGCAGCCAACTTGGGGTAATTCTATAATAGACCTCATTCTAACAGATAAAGATGAATTGTTCAAGGCACTAATAGCTGATGGCTACCTAGGTGTCAGAGTGAGAGGGAGGGATAGCTCACTGTTCTGAGCATTGGCCTGCTAAACCCAGGGTTGTAAATTCAATCCTCAGAATCATAGAATATCAGAGTTGGAAGGGACCTCAGGAGGTCATCTAGTCCAACCCCCTGCTCAAAGCAGGACCAATCCCCAACTAAATCATCCCAGCCAGGGCTTTGTCAAGCCTGACCTTAAAAATATCTAAGGAAGGAGATTCCACCACCTCCCTAGGTAACGCATTCCAGTGTTTCACCACCCTCCTAATGAAAAAGTTTTTCCTAATATCTAACCTAAACCTCCCCCACTGCAACTTGAGACCATTAGTCCTCGTTCTGTCATCTGCTACCAATGAGAACAGTCTAGATCCATCCTCTTTGGAACCCCCTTTCAGGTAGTTGAAAGCAGCTATCAAATCCCCCCTCATTCTTCTCTTCCGCAGACTAAACAATCCCAGTTCCCTCAACCTCTTCTCATAAGTCATGTGTTCCAGTCCCCAAATCATTTTTGTTGCCCTCCGCTGGATGTTTTCCAATTTTTCCACTCCTTCTTGTAGTGTGGGGCTCAAAAGTGGACAGAGTACTCAGTACATCCCAAAATGCCATTGGCCTTCTTGGCAACAAGGGCAGACTGTTGACTCATATCCAGCTTCTCGTCCACTGTAACCCCTAGGTCCTTTTCTGCAGAACTGCTGCCTAGTCTGTAGCAGTGCATGGGATTCTTCCGTCCTAAGTGCAGGACTCTGTACTTGTCCTTGTTGAACCTCATCAGATTTCTTTTGAGGGGGCCATTTAGGGATCTGGGGCAAAAATTGGATTGATTCTGCTTGACCAGGGGGTTGGACTAGATGATCTCCTGAGGTCCCCTCCAACCCTGATATTCTATGATTACCCAGGTTTATTTGTTACGTGCAAGCAGAATACAGTCCTGACTAGTAAGTGTCCAAATAATGCTGAAAAATCAGAAGGGATCAAAAAAATGCTTTACAAGTTATTCGAAATCTGCAACAAATATGCCTTATAGTGAGATACTTCATTTTATCCAAGAGAAGGCTAAGAGGTGAATTGATCATGTACCTACATGAGAAAGATTTCAGATAGCAGACAGCCCTTTAATCTAACAAAAAAAGGCATCACAATAACCAGTGTTTGGAAACTGAAGTTAGACAAATTCAGACTAGAAGTAAGGTGCACATTTTTATCAGTGCAGGTAGTTAACCATTCAAAAAAGTTCCCTCGGGCCATGGTGGAGTCTCTTTAAGTCAAGACTGGATGGCTTTCTAAGAGATATGCTTTTGCTCAAACTGAAGCTATGGGCTTGGCACTGAAATTTCTGGGTGAGGTTCTATCACCTGTTTTATGAAGATTGGGCTAGATTGCCACAATGGTCTAATGACTAATGTAGAAATGAAAGGTGGTGTGAGCAGGAATTTTGAACTAATACTACAGATCATGATGAAGCAAAATTAGAACTTAGAAGAAAGCCTGATGTCACTCTACTAATCAAGGCTAGCCTGGAGCATAGATTTTAATGGAGATTCAAAAAGATTATTATTCTTAATAGACTAGAAGTTTGGGAGGTAATTTTAAAAGCAATGTGCTTATTAAGAACCATCAGAGCAGATATGGGAAAGCACCTTTCAGAAGGCCCAATATCAAATAAATTATTTTAGAATAATTTCATCTGAAGAATTCCGCTTACAAATATTTTTGTGAGCAAAATTTTATGCTCACTGCAGCCAAGAGAACCCACTGCCAATACAAGTGATTTTGAACTCTCCCTGTTTTAAAAGAGGACCTTTAATTCTGTAATCCCTGAAAAACTTTTAGGGCCAGATTTTCAAAAATGCTCAGCACTAGAGCTGGGGGGGGGGGGGCGCGGGGGCGAAGGTAATTCCACTTCACAGAGAATTTCAAAATATAACATTCCGAGTCTGAACTAAACCCCAACATTTTAAAATTCTCGGCAAAGGGAATGGAGCCCTGGCTTCAGAAAACTCTGCCTGGTGGGCTGCCCACACCTGGGGAACCGGAAAGCTCTGTGACACCAGGCTGCCAAGGAGATGCAAATGTGGCAGGTAGGGCTCTCAGCTTTCCATTGGCGTGCCAGGTGGGCTGCTGTGCAGCTGGGTGGGTGATATGTCAGGTTTCCTGGCAGGTTTCTATTGGAAACTTATATGGCAGGCAGGCAGGCATGGTTCTGTCAGAACTTCCCTGTGAAATGTCTCTGCAAAATGTTTCTATTTTGACAAATCAGTAAATTCAGATGAAAAAAATGTTGTCAGCTGTTTTCCCAACCAGCTCTACTCAGCACCCTTTTAGGCACCAAAGAGTGGAGGCATATTTTCAAGAGATCTCAGCACCCAGTAGGGGAGGTGCCTAAATGGAAGCTGTTAGATGTGTAGGTCTTTTGAAAATCAGATCCTTAAAAATGGACAAATATTCTGCTGGAGTACATTGTCATAGCTTCATTGCCTTCAGTCGAGCTATGACAATTTCTATCAACTGTGGATCTATCTCATATTCTTGATCTTAATAAATGTGGCAAAGGAAAAAG
Organism: Eretmochelys imbricata; assembly: GCF_965152235.1. Classification (NCBI taxonomy): domain Eukaryota; kingdom Metazoa; phylum Chordata; order Testudines; family Cheloniidae; genus Eretmochelys; species Eretmochelys imbricata. Next base: position 307,376,015 of record NC_135572.1, on the reverse strand, counting down.
ACAGAGAGAAAAGAGCACTGCATATTTGGGGCAGGGAAGAGAGAGAGACTGAGCGTGTTGTCATCTTTTTAATTAATGAGAGGCACTCAGGGCCCGGATCCACCATGGGACTTAAAAGATCATTGGGCCAAAGAGAAACAGTATGACTCTATAGTCCAGTGGTTAGGGCCCCCACCTGGGAAGTGTGGGACCCAGGTTTAGAGTGATTAGATATCCTGATATTAGGGACTTTGTCTTACATGGGTAACCTGTTCCCCCTCTCCCTCCCCGCATCCTTATTTTTTACACTTGCTATCTGGTTACCCTACCCAGAGCTCAATCCCCCTGATCCAATGTCTATCTAATTATTTATACACAGTGAAACAGCTTCAACAAGAGAGACTGAGATGGCGCCTTCCCCAATCCTCATCCCATTAGAAAATCTCATAGCTCATGGTTAGCCCACCTTCTGAAAAGATGGGAGACCCCTCTTCAAATCCTGTCTCCCTCTCTGGTAGAGAGTGAAACTGAACCTGTGTCTCCCACATCCCAGGTGAGTGCTTTAACTACTGGGTTAAAATTATAAGGTGGGTGGCATCACTACCTCCCTTGGCCAGATTTTGAATGGCACCTGATACAGTAGGTAGCCTCTGTGCACACTTACTGACTGAGCCCCACATGTGAGCTAGGCACAGGAGAACCTATCTTACACAAGTTCATGGATCCCTCTGGGGCTTAGGCAGGAGATAGGTGTCCAGTCACCTAGAGTGGGGCAGCCGTGCAGATGCCCAGAGGCAGAAACTTAGACACATAGGGAACTTTTACTCTGAAAACATAGGCGTCATGTGAGTTTAGGCCCTTATAGAGCTCAGCAGCAGCTGAGCAGGAGTTCTGTGGATTGCAGTGGTGGCTAAAACTAGGATTAGGTGCCTAAATCTGGGGTTTAGGCACCTACGTACCTTTGTGGATCTCAGCCTCAGATACAATGAGGAGAGGGATATACAGAAGAACCATTTAAGTATCTGGATAGATAGACGTAAGTCTGCAAAGCCAACTTACAGCTACAGTCAAATGAGCTCCTTAACATGTGGATTACAAAAATGATACTCACCATTGTTCATCCCATTAATCCATACGGTAATTTCTTGTCTCTAGTGCTCTAAACCATATACTACTAAGCTCTGGGGATTTAAATTATGATATCCTGTAATGAAAAACTTAGTCACATATGTGCCCAGTAGCTTATTGTTATCACTGTCTAAATCACAACCCATACTGAATCATAAAACTAGTAAAAATGATAACTTGCTGCCATACATCCCTGTAACTATGAATCCAATAACATTAGTAGCTTTAGGTGACATATGTAGTAATTGTAACTGGAGTACAAGTTAATAAAACAAACTACAAAGAAAAGTTCAATGCTTTCCGCTCCTCATTGTGTAGGAATGGGCAACAAACAGCCAACAGGGTAGTAGATATTTGACAGTTATATTAAAAAATCCACTGTATTTTTTCTTCTTGGTCATTCCCACTATAAACGTACATTCCAATATTATGCTAGCAGTGTTATAACTAGAGAGAAAAAAGTTTTGCCCCAAATGCCTTGTATATGATTTTGAGGAGGTGAGATACATTAGATCCCAGCCTAAGCTACTCTGGGTAAATATGGCTGCTGCTGCCTGACTTGTCTAAGCCATTGTGAGTAAAATTTTTCAGCATCCTGGGTGGCTGTAGAAGCTCTCTATGGAGGGGAACATACCACATTTCCACAACACGTATAATGCCTGGAAGATGAAATTCAACAAAAGGGGATTCTCTCACCCCCTCTGTGCCATGAAGCTGAGCTCCGCCATGACTCTGTGCAGGAGTGAGTGGCTCAAGCTGTCATCAATGGGGCATATTCATGTACCACATCCCATTGCATATATTATTAGGCATGAAGCAGCATCAAAGCTGCTACTATTGGTTGGAGCTCAGGATTCCATTTCTTTACCTTGCACCTTTTGAACACAGAACAAAGCTCTTCTATGCAGGCTTTACTGTATGCCCACAGATTTCCAGCTATGGGCTTGCTCCAAAGCCTGCTGAAGTTAATGGGACTCTTTCCATTGACTTCAATGAGATTTAGAACAGGTCCTATGTGTGGGGTAGATGGGATACATGTGACTAAGACCGTTGCCATTTCCTGTGCTTGAAGCTATACCCCCTGCTTGATCTTCTTTTCAAAATGACAACTAGGGCAGAGGTTTTCAACCTCTTCTAAGCTATGATCTGAGCTATGATTTCAGAGCGAAGGAAAAAAAAACCAGCTTGTGATCCCCATCCCCTCGATTTCAATGAATAGATTAAAAAAATACATCACTTTTATTTCATTGTTATTACTCCATAACTCTCATCATTTACAAGACAAAAGTATTATTATTGCATATTGATCTTTTAAAAATGTATATAGGTAATTACAAAGCAGATATGAAAAACAATCAGTATATTAAGTTTTGAAAGGAACTAATATAAATATGGTGAGTGGGATACCTGTGCTTGTTAAGCGAAGATAATCTATAGATGACTCAGTGTACCTGATGTACAAGCAGAGATCATCTTTAGCAATAAGATGAGAACTATTTTCCTTCCTTCCCCTACCCCTAGGTAAAGGCACTGAAAAAGCCAGAAGCAATTGTAAATTGATTAAAAAGGCCCAAGTACCATTAATAATTAATTCACTAGCTCCAGGTATTCATTTCACACAGACAGACTGAATTATTAAAACAAACAGTTTCTTAGAGAAAACAAGTTATAGGGTCTAACCACATGGAGACTCCATCATGAAGACATGTGCCAAATTTAGTTCCATTTACAGCTTCTTCAGTGAAGGGGTTTCAAAAGCAATTGCCACCCAATCCATCCAGTTCAGATAATCTATCACAGAATTGGCATGTAAAACTTTAAAGATGTGAGCTGATGGCTTGTTTACGGTCTTCTGACATTGTGTCCTTTTTATGTATCAAAGTCTGTAAATGGAAGGCAAGTTTTAAACAGAATGTTTTCAACAACATAATTCTAAAGGCCAGGCTTCCCTATAAATATTTCAATCACATTACTACTTACAGCTCGAATCAGCATGTATCACATCATTGCAGTCAAACATGCATTTGCCAAAGACATAAGACAGGCAGGCTAGCATGCCAAGCCACAGGAGGTCTGAAAGGTAGTGGGCCAGATCTGCCCCCATGTTGTTCCAGAAAGATATATGAAAACCACTAAGTGTACTGGCTGACATTTGGCTAACCCTGACATATACAGCTTGTAAAGTGCTTTGAGTATCTTTGGATGACAGGCACTATATAAATACTAAACATGACCATTGCAAGATTCATTTATGCAAACCTCTGCAAGCTTTTGGGGTCAAGAGTTCAGATAAAATGGCACCCAGAGCCTTGCCACCTCTGGTTTTGTAAAGTAAAATCTTGATGGATGAGGATTTGCAAAACTAAAACCACCTCTGCTTTTCCCATTTCTAACAAAGAAGATGTTATCCATAATTTAATTTTGTAAATCACTTTGGGATTCTCCTTCTTAAATTCATTCACTAATGGCATGAAGATATCAGTGGGTGCAAAGTAACTTTTGTTGGAACACAGGAATTGCCATACTGGATTACATCCATGGTCCGTCTAGTCTAATGTCCTGCCTCCAAGAATGGCCAGCACCAGATGCCATAGAGGAAGGTACAAAAACCCCATAATAGGCAGGTGTGGGATAATCTGACTTTAATCCCTAGTAGTTAGAGTTTGGTTTAAGATATGAATCAAGAGGTTTTATATCTCTTCCAAAACTTTTATAACTCTGGATGTTCAATGACACACAGCAAGGGACCTTCAACAACTACAAGGGGTTGAGACCTACATTTTAACTTTCATCTAAAAGTCTGCCTCTCCAGCAACACAGTACCCCCTAAGGCTATGTGGGTGCATTGATTCAGTACTGACTCAGAGGGAAGAGTACCTCCTAATGAGTTAGCACCATTTCCTTCTTTTCTTGGAGATTACAAACCCTTACTATCTGAATTTGTGTTTCTCTTTACATTAATAGAAAGCACATGTCTCAGAGATATGAAACAGGAACTCTTTGTGGATTCCAGCTATAAAGAATTCTCCTTTGGAGTATTACCAGTATTCTTGTTGTTGGGATGCATCTGTACAATAAACCAAAGCCCAAAACTTTCTGGAAAGCTCTGACCATCTGAAGTCACACAGACTTTATCTCAGGTTATGGAAGTATGGTCCTATAGTGAGGTGATGTGGCCTCCCTGCCTCGCCCTTCCCTCCAGAAGTATGTAACAGGGACAGGAAATATAAAGATTAGGGCCTTCCGCTCATTTGGGGCTGGGACATCTGGGCAGGCAGATGGATCCTGTTCACTTCTGGCTGCTGACCCTGCTGCTGAGCCCAGTGGCACCCTGCCCGCCAGAGAACTTGCTTCTGCCATGGACCTGCCAGGACTGCTGCTGGCCACTTACCCAGAAGAGACGGAGGACGTCCTGCTGATCCAGGTACATCCCAAGGGGAGGGGAAGAAGTGGCCCAGGAACATCCAATCTCAGTCTAGCTGTAGTTCTGCCTGAGGCACAGTTGGCATGTTGTAGCTGGATCCCCGCTGACCCATTGTTCGGGCCCTGGGTGGGGTCCAGTGGAGTAGGATGGGCCCAGACTCCACGTGCCACCCCGCCCATGGTATGGCAGCCTTCCCTCTGCAGGTCCAGTGGCCTGTGTTCGTTGGGTGTTTGCCGGAGCTAGGACACCTGATCCCTGGGGTTTGCTCTGTCTCTGCATCTAGAGCTCAGAGCTAATTGACTACTGGCTTTGCCCTGTCTCTGCAACTAGAGACCAGAGCTCACTGACTACTGGATTTACTCTGTCCCTTCACCAAGAACCCAGAGCTAAGTGACCTCTGGGATTGCTCTGGCTCCTGCCAAAGGGACCCCGGACCATAGCCTACGGTGTTTGACTAGTCCCTGCTTAAGGAGCCCAAGGGCTATAGATTGTTGGTTGCTCAGGGTGAGGACATACTGACTCCTGGGAGAACCTGTTTCTGCCTACGGCCTGGAGCTAACTGCCTACCTGGGAGTTCAACCCCGTTAGGCCAGTCGGGATACTAATGCCTAACTGCTAATTCCCCGAATACTAGGCCAAGATCCCAATGGCGTAGTGAGGTGGTGTGGCCTCCTTAAGACCCAGAGTGGGAGGGACAACTACCACCCGACTACAAGTCCCCATGAATTTTCAGTTCCCTTAAATCTATGAAGCAGCATCTAGAAACTTTATCTGGTTCCTCAGCTTCCAACTCAGCCATTCCCCCCTCACCACCTCATCTTTTTTTCCTCCCTGGTTAGGAATTAGTCTTATTCTAAAGTGCTAGCTGGACATTGTTGTTTGCAGGTTTTTCTTTTTAAAAAGTACATTTTTAGGGATTCCATGGTTTCATATGAAGCTACCTTCAAACCCGCTTGGGTTAGTTTGTTTTTCTGCCATAATGGCTGAATCCAGGAAAAAAAGACCAGGTTGGAAAGGGGGAGAGAAAGGAAAGAAGTGTCTGTAACAAGCTCCCATAACTGATGCCTTTGATCCTTGGGAGAGGGTATATTTTCCCCAATAGAGGCACAAATGTTGCCTATTTGGGCCCATCATTCCTCAGATTACCACTTTCTTTGTAAAGGCTCTAGCCATAGTGATTCCAGATGGAGATCAGCACCAAAAAGTGAAGTAGAAGCACCCTGCACCAGCAAGTCTGAGGTTCTCCTTTCTAGGACTCCCACTGCTGAGGGAAAAGATCATCTTCCTCTTCACCTCTATCCTTAGTTTCACTCTCAGTTCTGGAGGTAATTCAAAGGGAAGATTTTATCCATTTCTCCCCGTCATCCTAGCCCCCATCTTCTAGTCAGCCAAGCAGAAATCCATTCCCAACATATGGTAACCAGGATTTTCTTGGAAGAGAGGTTTCAGATCCACATGGTTCTGGAGTTTGCCTCATTTCCACCTGAGATGTAGTATGAGTTTTACTGCAGGAAACCTCAGTTCCTTGGTTCCCCCTTCCCCACCAAACTGGTACCAAATCAGAATTTTCGACTCACTCACTAATGTACTTTTTTGTGTCCACTTTGCACAGGTGTTAATAACTGCACCAGATGCTAGGCAGTGGAGAATCAGCCCAGCAGTGACTAATTACTGATTAGATAGTAGCATGATGAAATACTATAGAATAGAATGTAAATAATAAAAATTGCAGAAACATACATCACTAAAATAATGGACGCTGAGTTAAAAAACAGGGTAAGTGGGAGGAGGAAAATGACAGCTTGTCAGCAAAAGACAGAAACTGAGAACTGGAACTTTTTTATATGCAGAAACTATAGACAACTGCTACAAGCCTTCAGTTAAAAACACTTGCCAATTACCTGGACTGCTGTGGCAGTGGTTCCCCAAAGCAACATGCACTGGCAAGAGTCACTTTGTATGTCCCCATCTGTGATTCACAATTTCTGCTATAAATAATTTATAGTACTAAACATGAAATACCAGATATGTTTGTAATAAAGTCAGAGGTGTCAACTTAAAAATCCTGTGCTGTAAATAGATATATATGTCTCAGATTATTAAAGATGAAAATGTTTTAAAATCTTGTTTGCTTGTCGCTATTCAGCTTTTAGTTAACTTTGTGTATTTCTCACTACTTGGACAATGAAAGTCAATGGAGTCAAGTTTTATGTGGGTTCAGTCATTTTCACCACCAGGTTCTAAGTGCTGCAACATCTGGACTTCAACTACTGCAAGAGAACCTTTCTGTAAAAGCAACAGGTGTTTTATGTTTGTTTTCATTGCAGACATTCCTTGGCAGCATTAGATTTTATTATGGCTTCTTTTTCCGAAATTTAAATTTGGGGCCAAATTTATGTGGACATGTCACTTTAATTCTTGGCTTGAAACGAGGGACATCGGTTGTGAAGTAAAAACCAGAAATTACCTACAGCTTGAATGATGCTGAACAAACTCCCTGCACAAATTTATCTTGGCAGTGCTTAGTTTATCCTCCTGGCCCCTGGTTTTTCTGACTTGTGTGCATCTCACCTAGTCAAAAAGAACATTCATTTAAAGCACATCTACAGAGGTAAGGACACAAAGAGTGCTACACTTCCAATTGTAAATGTTGACTTTGTACAACAGAAGGAAAGGTCTATTTGTGTTTAAAGTTAGAATTTACTTCAGTGCATCAGTGTTCGTAAAACTGTGTCTATATTCTTGAAAGAAACAATTACATAAGCAGGCTTTTTTCCCAAGAAAAGCAGATCAGTCTTCATGTACCCTGAGCAAATGTAAGAAAAACCGAGACAGCATTTCATTATTTGAGTGAAGGTCAGCATTAGATTCTAACAAATTTAGGGTAGACTATTTTTTGCCCATTTGTTTCATTCATGCAGCCTATTGGCTAGAACACATATGTGTAACCATTGCCAGTTCCATGAAGTTTCCAAACTTGTGCAGCTTCTGATGAGAAACTACTCTAAAAACCTCAGAACAGTGGTGAAGAGCAGATTTACTCTGCCTGTAATACCCCATTAGCCTGTGATGCTGGAGGATGGCTATTAGATTTTTATTTCCTCTTCCAGTAGGTACATCTATGCAAAAAAAAAAAAAAGTTCTAAACTCACTGCTCCTGGCAGCATAACAGGTAGAACATCCCCACTCCCACCCCTTATCATTTTCACTAGTTTCATGAAAAGCTAAATATTTTACAGCCTTGTTTCAGTTCTTTCATGGCTTTCTAGGAATACAAAAGGCAGACTCTGGTTGCAAAAAAAAAAAAAAAAAAAGATTGTTTTAAAACGGGGACATTTATTTCTGGGACTAATTCAGAGCAAACAGGTACATTCATTAGTTTGAGGTGACTATAGGAGTCATTGAAAAGTAATTACATGTGTTATACAGCAAATATTTAGGTGTTTTCATGCTGTTTCATGCCTGTGGAAGTGCCCAGACTCACAGCATTCAGGCTGATGTCCTCCACCTCTCAAAGTCTTAATAGAGTGGCACACCCCTAGAGAAGGAAACAAAGGCCTAGACCTCCTAGGTGCTGAGCACTTCTGAAAATATGCACAATCTCCTTAGAGAAGAGAAAATGAAAGTCAGGGGAAAATAATATAGAAAGAATTCAAGACAATAAATCTTTAAGGTCTGTAGCAGTCGAGGAAAAGTGGTACCCAGAGGACCGTGCTGAGAAAGGCACCTATAAAACGGTGAACCATAAGCATGGAGTGGGCAGGCAGAAAGTAGGCAATTCTTAGGGAAAGGGAGCTAAATTTCCACCTTTCTGAGTCAGGGATCCAGGTGACAGATCGTTTGAGTTTTCCACGATTGGAGCCTAGTATTCCATGTATGTGAGTTAGTTCTGTTTTTTTGTTCCACTGTAACATCCTGTTTATATCAAAAATAACCAGATGCCTTTTGCACACTTGTTGCTTTCTTTGCATGAAGGTGACCACCATGTCACAGCCTTTTGTGAGGTGCAGAGCAACCTCAACTCCCACTGAAATCACTCAAGCAAGGCCAACAATACAGGACGCTGTTCAATGTTCAAGCATGAGAAGAGGGAGTGCTATATTCAAGCTTTATTTATTCCCCACATAAGCCATTTTCTCTCATCAAGCATTTCCTGAAAGTAGAGTTCTCTAAGCTCCTAAACATTACCCTATACATAAGCATACTATCATACCAGACTTCCCCCTATTGGAAAGTTATCATACGTAACAGATACAGGACTGCTATGTTTCAGAGTAACAGCCGTGTTAGTCTGTATTCGCAAAAAGAAAAGGAGGACTTGTGGCACCTTAGAGACTAACCAATTTATTTGAGCATAAGCTTTTGTGAGCTACAGCTCACTTCATCGGATGCATACTGTGGAAAGTAGAAGATCTTATTATATACACACAAAGCATGAAAAAATACCTCCTCCCACCCCACTCTCCTGCTGGTAATAGCTTATCTAAAGTGATCACTCTCCTTACAATGTGTATGGTAATCAAGTTGGGCCATTTCCAGCACAAATCCAGGTTTTCTCACCCTCCCCCACCCCCCACACACAAACTCACTCTCCTGCTGGTAATAGCTTATGGTGAGTCCAGGTTGTACCAGGGAGTGAGGATAAGAAAGGAAGGGACACTGAAACTAATACTAGGCCACAACACCACTAATTTGCTTCCTTAAAGACCACACCACTCCCCACAGAGGCAACAAAGAAAAAGGGGGCCAAGGGGAAATCTAGTGTCTGGTAAAACAGCCGAGATGATTACATCCATCACAGCCCTTTTCCAAACACCACCTGCAGCAGAATTCTATTTCCAGCACCTGCAGGGATGGCCACTCTGGATAAGCAGATTCCAAAGGTTCCATCAGGTGAGATCAGTAATCAGAGGAGAAACAAGTTAATAACCTGCTATATACAATGGGACCTGCAGCAAAGGACATTATCCTTTCCAGAAGCCTCACAGCTGCTCAGATGAAACAGTTCAATCCAGTTAAAGAAGAACAGGGTAAGCATTTCATGCCACACTGCTATGTGATTTTGGAGTGGGCATGATTTCTCTTACACAGTCAAGAGAAAGGTGAGTTAGCAAATCATTTCATAACAGCCCTGTATAACCTAATCCAATACTGGGGCTAGGGGGCGCTAAATGGAGAAATTATCGGAGACAGGCTTGCTGTAAGGCTGAGGGACAGCCAACTATCAGAAAGACTCCAAAATGATCCTAACCTAACACTAGAGACAGCCAAGCATATAATCCTTCAAAGTCCATAAAGAGGCAACAGACTCTTCTCAGGAATAACATGTAGAAGCCATAGGCATGACAAGGAAAATGCCTCAGAATGCCAAGAAAAAATATACACCCAGACCAGTACAAGTACAAAGCGATTCAGAGAGAACTATGCTAACATTGAGTAAAGAAAAGGAATACAACAAGAGAAGGAAAGAATGCCCGTGGTGTGACAAATCACCTCACGGCAAATGACTTTGTCCAGCAAAGGATACCAAACACAGGAAATGTCTCAAATGGGATTATTATGCAGCAGTCTGCCAGTCTAAACACATGGTAACAGCTGTCTTTCAACACCAAAAAAACCCCACAAATCTTAAACCTTGGAGACACAGGAAATGACCAAAAACTACCATTGTGGATCACCACAATCCCCTCGGCAAAGTATAAATAGACTTCAAAATAGACACAGGCACTTATGTACCAGTGATTCCAGAATCACTTTATGGGAGGATGAAAGCAGCAACACTTCAAGAGCCAAAAGAGATATTGAAAGACCCAGACAGTCCCCATTAACCATGAAAGGAAATTTTTGGGCCACTCTAATACTTGGCAAGAAGACTGCATCCCAAGAAGTCTATGCTGTTGTTGGCCTATGCACTGCTTTACTTGGCCACCCAGCAATCAGAGCCCTGTGCCTAGTTATAGCATAGAACCAGCCACCATGGACCTGGAACCAGAGATCAGGAAGAGGTTCCCAAAATTATTCCAAGGACTTGGGAAATTAGAGGGAGAAAACCACATTAAATATATACCAAATTCAAAGTCATTTGCTTTGTTGACACTTAGGAGAGCCTCCCTCCCTTTACTGCCCAGGGTAAAAGCAGAATTAAGCTGCATGGAGCAGATGGGTGTCATTTTCAGAATGGACACCACAACTGAATGGTGTGCAGGCATCATAATGATTCCCAAATCAAATGGCAAGGTTTGTATATGTGTAGACCTTACCAGGCTCAATGAGAATATCTGTAGAGAGTGACATGTATTCCCATGTGATGAATGCTCGCTTGGACAATTTAGCAGTCTGTTCCATCTTGCATTTAGCTGTGACACTTGGAGTACCTTTCCCAGACCTGAGGGAGAGCTCTGCGTGGCTCGAAAGTTCTGTGTCTCTCTCAACAACAGACGTTGGTCCAATAAAAGATATTACCTCACCCACCTTTTCTCTAATATCCTAGGACCGACATGGCTACATCTATATGCACACGGTGGAGGCTCATGGCAGAGATATTTTATTCCTGTTGTATGATGCTGTTTAATGTAAAGTTTGGATAAAGGTTTTATCATCCTTCTCTTTTAAGAAAGGGAGCTGTGGGTTTAGTTTAAACTGACCACTACGGGGCATACAGCAAGGCAGTAAACCAAATATGAAAATCTTAAATGATTATTTTTAACCTTCTTTTAAAAATATATCATTAAAACAAGCTACTGAATCTTTGTTTGATTTGAAGACTCAAATACAGACAGATGATACAATGTAATAATACAACCCTTGAAATGCTTGACACACAACAAAGACTAGGATTTGAAATAACAAGTTCAACTTGATTTATCAGGAACCAATATTGTGGCCAATATGTCTCCCTCTTCCATTCATTACGGTTGGACATGGGCATGTGCCCACTAGAAGTGAGATATATGTCCTTTTAAAATATGTATTTTATCCATAAATAGGACACTGGATGATATGAATAGCTTTTAATTTTTTTTCCACTGTGTGCTTAAGGAAAGAGATTGTGATAACGCAGAAAGGAGCATGTGTCATCACTGCAGGAGCATTTGTTTAATGGCATTCATTTACATAAAAATATGCATCATAGTAGGAACAATTCCGAAACTCAGCAAACAGCTTGTGATTTCAAGAAATTGTTGATAATGCTAACAATTTGCCCTGGTAAAATGCACTCAGCCTAGTTTGCATGATTATTTTGCTGGCATAATTACCATGCTGATTCATTCACTACCTACATTCACTAATATCTTGAGCTGTCATCTTCTTTATTTCCATTCATTCACAGGCAACCCTTCATTTTACAGGGAACACATACGTTTTCAGAATAACCTCATTGCTATTTAGTATGGAAGTGTAGGACAGACAGTGATAAGTTTGGAAGTTTATGTACAAGTTTGGAAGTTTATAGATGAGGGTAGGAACACATTCGCCTCTGGTTAGGAAGAAACTCTTTGGACCAGATTCTCAGTTACTGCAGCCTGGAGACACAAAGGTCTTATGTGTTGCACTGCAGCATTGCAACACCCAATTCTCTTAGGCACCTAGAAAATCACTCAGGCTTTATAGATCTCACTGATGTTCCAGTGAGACATACTATAGTCCAGTGCTTAGGACGCTCACCTGAGAGGTAGAAGAGGTTTAAGTCCCTTCTCCTCATCAGGCAGAGTAGGGAATTGAAGTGGGGTCTCCCACAGCCTGGATGAATACCTCAACCACTGAACTAAAGGTCATAAGGGAGTTACTGTGGTTTAGGTGCCTAAGTCCTTTGGTGGATCTGGTCATACGTTCCTGTGCTTGGGGAAGGAGGAAGGGAGAAAGGGACAAAGGTAGCTTTAAGTCACCAGTGTGCTCCCCATATTCTGGTTCAGCCAACCCCTGACCAGCCCCTGGTAAGTTAGAATGTCTTAGTGCTACTTTAGCTGTGCTCTGATCCCCTTGGTATCTCATGAGCCCTTAGACACAGATAATAGTCATAGCACTGTGTGCTCTGGACAGCTTTACCCAGTCTTGTTTTCCCCCAGCCCTGACAGTAGGCTCAAGTAGGAGAGCTCATATAGGTCCCTTAAATCAGCCCCACAGACTCATAGTGGGTATTTTCAGAGCACTGGTTCCACCATGTAATTCCCCTTTATATTGCCTTTGTGATGTAAAAGAGTCATAGAAATAATCATGCCCTATAGTTAGAATCATAGAATACGAGGGTTGGAAGGGACCTCAGGAGGTCATCTAGTCCAACCCCCTGCTCAAAGCAGGACCAATCCCCAATTTTTGCCCCAGATCCCAAAAGGCCCCCTCAAAGATTGAATTCACAACCCTGGGTTTAGCAGGCCAATGATCAAATCACTGAGCTCTTGTACAAAGAGCATAGACAATCTGGGCCATGTTCATCCCTAGTGTATGCCCACTGAGGTCAACAAAGTCACAAATAAGAGAAATTTGGAATATAGGAACATAGGAATTGTCATACTGGATGAGACTGGGATCTATCTAGTCCAATATTCTGTGTCCAACAGTGGCCAGTACCAACTCCTTCAAAGGTGTAAATCTCCCATAATGACAACTAAGGAATAACTCCTCTGTACAGGAGGAAGCCCAGGAGATAGTACCAGGCACCACCAAAAAGTGGAAAACACAACAACAACCACAAACACAACAGTCTCTTTAATACTCTAACCTTGAGACAATCAGCCCTTTTCACTCAGGGTGAAATCATGGTCTCAAAAGTTCCGTTCATCCTTCTCTTAATTTACTGAGTTGATTTTCTTATGAGGGAATGGCTTTCCAATGAAACAGGGCGCTAAAGTGTCAGCATACCAGCTCTTAAACCGGGCCTATTTAGAATCTTAGCTGTGTGAGGCAGGGATCATCCTTTTTGTTCTGTGTTTGTGTAGCAAACAATGGGGTCCTGATCTGTGACTATGGTTCTCAGATCCTACTGCAATACACATAGTTAAAATAGTTCTCTCTTTTTCTTCTTGTTTCGTAATTCACATTAAACAGCTTCAATATCAATGATAAGACTCCTAGTTATAGCACTTCTTATTTATTATTTATCATATCATTCAGTTCAGTATAAATGAGGAAGCTGACAAAATGCTCTCCTCACAATAATAGCAAACACGTCATTACAAGTTGAAAGTAAGCAAGTGTGTATTTAACACCCACTTGTATTTAAATCTGAACCAGTATATTCTAAAACACTGGCTAGCTCTGTGATGAAGAAAACATGGTTTTAACTTTGGACGATAGTCATGAAGTACAACAGTAATTTCCTATATTATAGGCTACAACAGGCAGTAGCTGTGAGAGGAGCTCGTCTGACCTTCTTTAAAGAAGAGGATTTCGAGTCAGAATAAAGTGATGAGGAAATATTGAAAAGATTAACAAGTCAGTTTGCAGTAGAAATGAAAATGTAATCCTCTTTTAATTATCCTAATGTCTAGACACAGTGTACACATAACTAAGAGTTCAGTATATTTATTTCTACAAAACAAAAAATTGTTCTGGTTTTCCAAATTAGCTTCATGAACTTTTATTGAGAGAAAGCCCAGCAAAAATATTAGTAGAGGATAATAAAAACAAATCTTAAATTTTCTGCGTATTTTAAAGCTATTACAATATATTTTCTGTGTCAGTGCTGTTAGGTCTCAGCATTAGACCTGCATTCATAATCCTGCTTACAACCCTTTTTAAGAGTAGTTGTCCTCAAGTTTGATTCTTGTGTTACTAAACCTAAACCTAAATCTAAAACGTGAGACAGTACAGTCTAGTGTTGGGGAAGGGAGCCCAGGAACGACTACGTTCTGATAGCAGCCCTGTCGCTGGCTTGTTGTGTGGCCGTGGGGAAGTCTCCTCCCATCCCGCCCCCCGTAAAATGAAGTTAATACTTATCTACCTCAGAGAGGTGTCATGACAATTAGTTAACATTTGTACAGTGCTTTGGATATGTAAAGTACAATGGGCTAGATTGTGACATAGACTGCACACCCATGCATGGGAGTAAGGTGGAGTAAGAATCCTCTGTGTGGACTAATCAGAGAAAGTGGGCGGGAAGGAGTAAGGAGGGGAATGGGAATAACCTTCTTTCTATTCCCCAACTACTGGTTCGGGTGATGTAGGGTGTCATAATTTACTGCTCATACAGGCCAGAAACAAATTCTACTCCCTTAATAACTGCCCTGGAGAAAGTGGGAAGCAGGGAGAAAACTGTGAGACTGAGGCATAATGTGTCCTTCAGCCACTCTAGTGGTGGTGCAATTTACACATCACCCTTTCTTCCAGGCTGTGCATAAGGCATAGGATTTGGGTTTGTTTATGATATTCTGGACAATGTTTGGACTTGAACATAAAAAACTGAAATTTTAGCCCTGTGCTAAAATTACACAGGATCCCTCCCAATGCCGCACAAAACAAGTTTTTGAAAACATCCCCCTTCCTAGCCCCAAATGGTTGTCTCTAATCTAATTGCCAGTTTTCCACCCTCACTCATGTTGGATAGTCCCTTACTGTGCATGTCATTTTACTGAAGCCAGTATGCAAAACTGAGCTAAACTCTCACATAAAGGGACTTTCCAATACTTCTTGTTTCTGTTTTGCCAAGTTGTTAGATATTGTGAGAAAAGCCTTTCTGGTCTCAACCCAAGCTTGCAGAAATGCTGGGGAGGGGGAAGTTGTTTGCATTTTAATACAATTTTCTAAAGCAAAATAGCACTTTATTAGATTATAATGTCCTTGGGTTGTAAAGTCAACACTTATGCCATTGGACATAGTTTAGTTCCAAGTACAATACCACTGGGTGAATGGAGTTACCAGTCATTTTAATATCCATGTTATAACAACACCCATGAATATAATGTCACTGCCTTCCTTCCTCCAACAGACCTCTGACCTCATTTTAACAAACAGATCCTGGTCCCGATCTCATAGAAGTCAATGGTAAAACTGCTCATAGATTTCAATGGGAGATGGCTCAGAGCCTAATTGAAAGTCATATACCTCTAGCATCACTTACCATATCACTGTTTCGTTTTCTCCAATGCACTTTAAGTTATCAAGCACATGGCATCCACCATGAACAAACAGAAAAAACAACATTAATTTAAAGCCCATCTCAGTCCAAAGGCTCTCAGAAGCACAGCAAGATTTTATGGTTAGCAAAACTAGAAGCTGCTTCCTATTGCAAGCACTTACCGCACTTTCTGTTGTATGTATGAGTGATTCTATAGCCATCAAAAATCATCACCGTCCTAAGGAGTTTAAGCCCAATTGTCAAATATGAAAATCAGGCATCACATCAGACAACTCAGCTGGACAATACTGTATGTTAAGATTACATTATATCGGGGACAGGTTTTTCCCCTGGCTTCCTGAATGTCTGTCTCATCAATACCAGGCTGGTCATTTTGAAATACTGAGTATCTTGATCATTATTGCTTAAATAAGGCTTAGAAATATTAGGAATATGCATTTTCCAAGGTTCATCTTTACAAAGGTTTTAATTGGGCATTATTTTTTGCCAGTTTCTAAATATTGTCGTTCTCGGATTATGAAGCCCACATTACTGGCAAACAAATGTTGAATAGAATATTCTCATAGAAAAGCTATGGCTCTTCTTCAGATATTTGTAATAATTTTCTGATAGGTATGGAATTTTGTTTCTTGTTCCTTCAGTTCTTCATGACATTTGAGAACAAAGAATGTTTTCATTTTCTCATGCACCTAGAGCTCCCTCTAGTGACATGCCAGGCAGGAAGAAATTTCAAAAACCAATTCTTAAATAACCAAACTTTGAAGGCCACACGTACATCTAAGGTTTTTACCCTTCTGGACATGGACGTCGTCTTAAATATAAAACTCATCCTATAACTAATTACTATGTGTTCATTTCAGTTGAGATCATATTAAATCTCATGATGTAATCGGTCCCAATATAAAAAGAATAGTTCAGAAAATTCCATAAAACAAAATGAAAAAATGGTAAAGGGGTCATCAGTTTCATCCAGGCTGGGAGTCTGGTTGAATGTATTTATTATGGTTATTTATTGGTTTTTTTGATTCTGGAGGAGATAATTTGTTTCCATAATCACTAGCAGACTGTAGGCTACATGTGTCCTTTTTACAGGCTTGACTTGCCCATCTATATTTCAGAGCCTTTTTTAATAACATGGAATAACTTTGATTTACTGTGTCTGTCCTCCAGTTCTTTTCTCCCTAAATCTGATGACTTCCTACACTATCGACATCAGTGATGCTGCATAACTAGGAAAGCAACAAATGGCTCCCAAGAGATCCATTGCATTATTTTGAAACTCCTGCACAGTCTGCCAGTTCTAATTCACAAATTCATGGTTAATTCTGGACCAACCACGGAATGGTACCAGGCTTGTTAATTTATTACTATTTTGCATAATTCTGATGAGTGCAGCATGTTTTTACAAGCAATGGACAAGTCAAATTACAGATTTAGGGCCTGATGCTGCACTCGCTTACTTAGGTGATTCATTTTTAATCACACTGTCCTAGTAGTATAGTAAATGGAACTAGACACATGCACAAGGGTTTGCAAGATCAGGCTCTTAACTCTACTGTTAATCACATCACTCGAGGAAGTACTGATTTGACTTCAGCCTTGCAGCTGAATCCACATGGACAGACCCTTTTGCTTACATGGAGCCAGTTGGGTTCCACATGGGTGCTGAGGTCTGCCATACACAGTCAGCTTCAAGATCAGCACCGTACAATTTGGGACTTGCAAAAGAGATGTCACACAAGCACCGAAATCAGAGGATTGGCCAATAGTGCAGCTTCATTCTTAGAATCCCAACCTTTTAGATGCAATACTTTTTCAGTGACATACCTTAGCATGGAAGATTCCATAATTAATGAACCCGGAATTAAGATGTCTAGGATGCCACTGGAGAAAGCCCTAGTCCAAGTCTCAGCAAGTTCAAGAAACACAAAATGTGAAGACTTTTTAAAAGCATATGGGATGATGGTGCTGAAAGAGAAGAGCTGCTTTGCTTCAACCACAGCATCCACTATGTACCCATGAGTGTAACTCTTATAGAGGTTTGGGAAGGAAGGAAACCAGAACAGTAGCAGCCTGATAGGGTACTTGCCTAAGATGTCAGAGACCCAGTCCCTGCTCTATCATGCTGCCACATCCTGGATGAATGACCTGAACACGAAGCTACCGGATTGTCAGGGTTGGGTTTCTACTATTGGAGCTATTCAACTTTGTATAAATAGCTACCAGAGCAGGGATTTGAACCTGGGTCTCTCCCATCAGAGAGGGAGTGCCCTAATCAATGGGCTATAGAGTCAGTCACTCTCTCTTTAGTCCAATGAATATTGAATTATTCATGCAAAGTGGAAGAGCTCTACCAAGAGAGGCTGAGCGGCTCAGCTAGAGACTGATTCTATTGTCTGGCAGTTGAGGTGCTCACGTAGGATACAGGAGAACAGCAGAGCAGGGAGTTGAATTTAGGTCTCCTATCTCCCAGGCAAGTGCCCTAACACAAATCAAAGGCCTGTGCTATGACGCAGGAGACCTGGATCTTACTCCCAGCTTGATCACTAAGGGTATGTCTACACTGCAATAAAATGCCTGTGGCTGGTCCATGTCTGCTGACTCAGGCTTGCAGGGCTATAAAATTGCTGTGTAGACATTTAGATCTGGACTCTGGGCTTCCACAAAGGGAGAGGCTGTCAGAGCCTGGGCTCCAGCTCAAGCCTGAATGTCTACACTGCAATTTACAGCCCTGCAGCCTGAGCCCCATGAGCCCAAGTCACTTGACACGGGCCAGTCACAGTCGGTTTATTGCATACCCTAACTTGCTGTGTGATTTAGGGCAAGTCACTTCACCTCTGCTTCTCCCCTTCCCTTTTGTTTTTCTTAAGGGACTTCGGAACCCAAGTCCCACTGACTTTCATTTTATTTCTCTTTAGATAATCTTCAAGGTAGGGACTGTTTCATACCACGTGTCTCTATAGTGCCTACCACAATGGTACCAAATCTCAGTTGCACTACAATAATACAAACAACCAATGTTGCAATGTTCATCATAGTCTAAAATAGATTTCTTAACTTGCTACTATGTTGTGGGTATGTTCCTCCCCCCCCCCCATTGAAATTCTGGGCTTACACTGAATGAAATTCCATATATCCTACCCCCGTACCACAGTTGTTTTATCTGATTATGTGAGGATACATAATATTCAGAAACAGTAGAATCTATGCTGTACACTGTGAACGTAAGTGGCTGTATTTGTGCCTCATGTCTATATTTAAGCTCAGCACGATCTAACAGACTTGAATGGCTCTGATTCACCACATTCTGTATTAAGTGAGAGAACAATTTGTTGATCCTCTGCTGTGCAGTCAAAATACTGATACTTAAAATGTACTGCTTACTGTTTCAGAAAAGCATTTGGCACAGTGGAGAGGCAACGTTTTCTGGGTTTTTAACAAGTGATGAGTGAACCTCAAAAGGTTCAGCAGTTTGGCTCAGATAAGCTCTGTAAGGTTTGGATCCTTATCTGAAGCTTATCCAAATCTTGTTAGGCCTAATTATATGTCAGCATGAGAAATAAAAGCAAGGTACCTCAAGTAGCTTTACATTCAGAAGCTACAGGAGACCAAGAGCAAGGAGGCAGAGAAGAAAAATTAAAATTAGTTCTCCTGTATTTCAGAATGGCTTATAATTTTTGAAGCATGTTTCTCCTTAATTATTAAAACTAGAAGGAGACTGCACCTGTACTTGCAGTCCTCGTCCATAGTGAGTGTTCTGATAACACCGTTTTGCTACGTATTTATTACAGAAATATGTAGCCACTCTGATACAATTAAGTTCATAGTAGCAGCTGGCAAATGTTATCTTCGTAAAGAGAATCATTGTAGAATATTCCTGCTGCAGCTATGGTATGAATTATAACTAAAAGTGCAGTGAGTAAACAGTGGTGTAAGAAAGAGAGTGTGGTCACCTGTGATCAATGGTTAGCAGAGAGGTGGGACACAAAGGGACTGTGCTTTTACACCCAATTCATCAACAAAATTAAACATATGCTTAAGTCTATTCCTATTCAGCAAAGTGCTTAAAAATATGTTCAAAGTTCATTGTGTGTTTACACTCTATGCTATTGAGGAATGGTTTGCTGAATCAGGGCCTCGTGACCACACACGACGGGGCCATCAGTTTAAGATTCTATGTGAGAGATATAGAATGGGGCTTACTTCACTGTATCAATAATTTTATTTCAAACTAAGACACATTTCACTCAGCACGGATAGATCTGTGAGAGTTCTGTGTAGCATTTTTCCACAGAAAATTACTTTGTTGTTTTGGCACAGAAATCTATGTACCTTGTCCCCCTGTTGAGAATCAACTGGTCAGTGTGGGACCTGGAGCTATGTCAAATATTCAATTTGGAAGCTGAAACACTTGAAATGTGCCCCATTTTTAATACTTCAGTGCTTCTGTGAATATTCAGTGTTCCCTTCAACATTTATCATGGCAGTGAACATTTTTCTGAAGAGTTGTGTTCAACCTTTTTTGGTACTATCTAGAAGTAGAATTTTCAATAGCACCTAAGTGATGTAGGTGCCAAATCCCATTAGTTTTTTAACAGGACTTAGGCTCCTAAGTCACTCAGGTGCTTTTGAAAAGCCCACCCCTTGATATCAGCATCAATTTAAATGAAGCTATTCTTGGTGCACTTTCAAGTTCAGCTGAGTTTTGTTGCACTGTATTTCTTCGAGTTTCCATACTAGATGTCCTTAGGAGGTCAGCAGAAGCCATTTTGATTCATTTTCTCAACTGCAAAACATGCTGTCACTGAATCAATCAGATTAAAACCTTAGAGACTGTTGCTTTCCCAGCATTAGCTACTGTACAGCCTTTTATAACCATCCTGTCTGTGAATCATTTCCCCCCAGTATTTGACATTCCAATCTCATCTTGCTATATTATTACACTAGTTTGTAAGCATGCAGTCGCAGGAGAACCTGTTCCATTGTGCTGTGCAATTAGAGGCCTAAGGACAAATTCACTGCTGGTATAAGCAGGTGGAGCCTCTCTGACTTCAGTGGTGCTCCATAAGAACTGTGGTACCTGTTAAGCCAGGTCTTCACTTGTTTTACAGCAAATGAATGCCAAATCTCCCCAAAATACACTAATTTAACACTCACCCTGATTTTCTGACTGACTTTTAATACCGAATGGGTCACTCATACTACCATTTAAAACAGCATTGAATTTGGCTAAGAAGTTTCCATAGGTCTGAATTTAGTGCATCCAATACCCATATCATATATAAAGGTCTGAAGTGCTGGCAGATGAAGACCTAATTCTAGCTAGTGGTACTCTAGTCAAGCTAAACCCAGATTCCCACGCTCCACTCACAATACCAGAATAGCTGGATATGTCTCCTAAAATGGTCAGCAGTAAAATTGTTACCAGTATTGATATTTCTTAGGCTCCATAGGCCATGAAGGCTAGTGGAGAGGACACTGGACTGGCACTTTTCCAGCTCCGCCACTTACCTAGTGTGTTATACCTTTCCTGTCTAATTAGATTGTAAGCCTGTTGGACCAGAGCCGCTCTATTGCTATGGCCTGGTCTACACTAGAAAATTAAGTCAGCTTGACTATGTCACTCTAGTGTGAGAAAAATTCCATACCCCTGGGAGGTGCAGTTAAGCCAACCTAACCCCTGGTGTAGACAGCACTGCTGCTGTGC
This sequence comes from Eretmochelys imbricata, assembly GCF_965152235.1. Taxonomy (NCBI): domain Eukaryota; kingdom Metazoa; phylum Chordata; order Testudines; family Cheloniidae; genus Eretmochelys; species Eretmochelys imbricata. Next base: position 307,354,703 of record NC_135572.1, on the reverse strand, counting down.
CACTGTAACATTTCAAATGTAGACAATAAATCCAGTGTTTGGGGGCCAATAAATCCAGTATAGACACTACCTACACCAATGGGAAGGGTTCTCCTGTCAGTAATCCACATCCCCAAGAGGCAGTAGCTAGGTTGATAGAAGAATTCTTCTGTTGACCCGGCACTGTCTATGCCAGCGGTTAGGTTACTTTAACTATGCTGCTCCGGGATGTGGATTTTTCACATCCCCGAGCAGTCGCTGGGTTGACCTAACTTTTTAGTGTACACCAGGCCTAGCACAAGCTAAGCAGCTATAACACAGGTTTAAACAATTGTAAGGGTTCGCACAGCATTTTGCACTGCTTTGTGTTTAGACCAAGCTTTAACATACAAGACATAGAGGAAGTCATTATACATGGGCCTCACACATGCTTGTTAGAATATGTGGTGTACCTCATCCAGTGCATCAGATGCCCCAGCCACATTTGCCTATACTCTTGAATGAACTCACACAGAAAAATGATCAAAGACAAAAACACCCTATCACTCATGGGCAAACACTCTTTGCAAAATGATCCCTCCATGTGACCTCTCTGTCCTCGTCCTCAAAGGAAACATGCACAATACCTTCAAATGATGAGCCTGAGAGTTGAAATTCATAACTTTACTAGACACTACATATAATAGATTCAATAGAGACTGGCTTTATGTCTCTTTACAACAATCTGAAAACCACCAACCCTCCTTTTTCCTATGACTAGGAAATGGCCCACGCCATTGTGAATGAGACTTTGCAGCATGTCTTAATGACTACGTTTAACCATCTGTTCCATCTTGTATTTAGGTGTGACATTCTGATTGCCCATCAGGGACATGGGTCTGGAAAGCCAGTTCACAGGGCTCTTTAAAGGCTGCAGGCTGCAAATTGCCACTTTGGGACCTTCCAAGTATTGTCAGAATAGGAGCTGAACTCAGACAGAGAATCCCAGTCCTGGAAGCTGATTGACAGAATAATGGTCCACAGCCCCTATTTAAATCCAACCCAGGATCAGGAAGTCGTTCATGCAATGGGGATCCACCTTGCTCTGGCTCCTTGACTTCTTGATATACTGACCAAGCCCAACTCTGGTTATTGATCCATGGTTCTGCTCTCAAGTTTGTCTCCTGTGTCTGAGCTCCTGGTAACCTGACCCTTCCTGCCTCCTAACACCCGACTCTCAGTTTTTCCCTCTGGCCTGTCACAGACTCTGACCTCCCAGTATCTGACTTGGCCAGACTTCCAACTCCTGCTTTGATGACCAGGTCAGACTGCCCACATCCCGGTTCTGACATTACCTTTCCCAGACTTGAAGAGCTCAATGGGTATGTCTACACTACAGTGTAATCCTGTGCTTGAGCCCATTCTCCAGGCTAACCCCTCTTGCAGCTACACTGCAATTGTGCAGGCTCAGGGCTCAGAACCAGGGTCCCACAACTCTGCAGAGCTGGAGGGTATGAGCACAAGTCAAGCCAGGACCCATGGTTTGAGTCCTGTTGCCTTGCAGTGTAGCCACAGCCCTGCTTGACTCGGGTCCCAGGAGTCATCCAGAAGTATCTCACAATTCTATGGGACAATTTCCTTAGTCCTCTCTATCCCAACAATTTACAATCCACTCTATTGAAAATGGAAGTCACACCCTCTTTGCAAATGGAAGTAGTTCAGGTCAGCATTAACTCTTTCTGCTTTGACCACCCATCTACAAGCACACTGTCAGAGAGTGTCCTGGGTTTGCAATGGAGAGTGAACTCATCAAGCCTTTTGCAAAGCAAGCTGCTTCCTGGTAAGGTGCAGGGCAGGCAGTAAAGTTTCCCCATGGTATACCATTGTCCTAGAAGCTAGAGCAGCCTGTAGTGGGGCAGTTACACCACTCCTAGAAAAAAGAGTAGGCTCATTGGGGGAAGCAGCCACAGCTCGGCCATGCCCCAATCAGGCCACATCTGGCCCTGTTAAGGGTCCAGGGAGGAGCTGAGTCAGTCTCTCTCTAGCTATAGAGAGAGAAGGACCTGGCTGCCTGGGAGCTAAGCAGGGTACCTGAGTGGAGCAGGGCTGGGGAAAGGCTAGAGGAGCTGGGGAGCTCCAGCCTGGAGAACCCCCAGAATGCAGGTCTTGCTAAAGGCTGGGAAGGGTACTGGGGTTGCAGAGGTGCAGCCCAGGGTTAGGCAAAGGCAGCAGGTCCAAACCCCTCTTGCCATTGATGAGTGGATTGCAGACTGCAGTCTGCCCCAGTGAGCGGTGGCTAGATGGTGACTGACAGTAGCAGCTGAGGCAAGGTGGGGATAGAGGGTTGGGGAGTTCCCTGAGGAGGGAAGACCCAGAGATTGCAGGGGTACTACAGCGGGCAGAACCCTGAGGTAAGGAGCACTGGGGGCCTGAGGCAAGTGGGAAATCGGCCAGAGGACGCTCCAGAGCTGGAGAGCTAATTCCCAGGATGACCAGCAGGAGGCGCAGCACCAGTGAGTGGTCGCTTCACTACAAGGCCACATTTTGTGGGACAGGTGGGTGCTAGGGGCTCTGGGATATGGTTACTTTGACTTGGGTCTGAACACTGCACTGTAGACACTAGAGCCCTAGGTTCAAGCATGGATCAGAAAATTCCTAACCTAGGGTTAAAATACAATGTAGACACTGGTGCCCAGGGTTCCCAAACACAGGTCAGATGACTCAAGTCACATTAACCCTGGGCTTACATTGCAGTGTAGGCACACCCTGTATGCCTCAAAAGCCTATGTCTGTCTCTTCCACCACCAGAAGTTGGTCCAATAAAAGATATTATCTTACCCACCTGGTCTCTGTCTCCTATCCTGAGACCCACACGTCTACAACCACACTGCAAACTTTAAACAATATGAGCTTTTCTATAAGATAGAAGCTTTAGAGACGGATTCCACCAAACAACATTGGTTTGCAGGCAGCATAGTGCTGGACTTACTGAAATACTGTTTGTGGGATTTTCAAAAGAGCCATAGGAAGTTGAGTGACAAATTCCTACGGAATTTCAGCTGGATTTGGGCACCTCCCTCCCTTAGGGCAGGTCTACACTACAAACTTAGATTGGTATAACGATGTCGCTCAGGGGTGTGAAAAACTGAGTGAAACAGTTATACGGACCTAACCTTTGCTAGACATTGCTAGGTCTATGGGAGAGCTTCACCCATCGACATAGCTACTGCCTCTCGCTATACCAACAGGAAACGCTACAGCGGCACAGCTGCACTAGTGCAGAGCTACCCTTAGGATCTTTTGAAAATCCCACCTTTAAAATCTGAAGGGAACTCATTATAATTTTTGTTCTGGAGTCCAAAACTAATGAGATTAAATGTTTCATGCCCAATTTCCAGGAAAGCATCTCCTGAATATGATGCAAAAGTATGAAAGAAGCCACACTTTAGAAGGACTTCCTCATTATAGCTATGCTAAATGAGCTATTTTTCCTCCCTAGTCCTGCAAATATTTGCTATCACACCTGAATTTTATAAACACTTGCACATTTTTGGACACCGTTTTTCTTTATTATTCATTCAAAACTTGAAGGATTTAATTAATTAATTCTCAGTAATTTCCAATATTTACATGAAACGCCTCCCCCTCCCCCCCCTGTGAAGCTCATGAATATTTTGGGCTTTGACTTTTGACTTTGGGCAACACCACTTTTCTGCCTGTCACTCAAGCCCATAACCTGGGCATAAGAAAATCATAGAAATATAGAGCTAAAAGGGACCTTGAGAGGTCATCTAGTCCAGCCTCCTGCACTGAGGCAAGACCAAGTATATCTAAACCATCCCTGACAGCTGTTTGTCTAACCTGCTCTTAAAAACCTCCAAAGATAGGGATTCCACAGCCTCTCTTGGAAGCCCATCCCAGTGTTTAACTATCCTTATAGTTAGAAAGCTTTTCCTAATATCTCACATAAATCTCCCTTGCCATAGATTAAGCCAATTACTTCTTACCCTACCTTCAGTGGATAGGGAAAACAATTGATCACCATCCTCTTTATAATAGCCCTTAACATATTTGTAGACTGCCATTAGGTTCCCCACTCAGTGTTCTTTTCTCAAGACTAAACATGCAGAGTTTTTTAACCTTTCCTCATAGGTCAGGTTTTCTAAACTTTTTATCATTTTAATTGCTCTTCTCTAGACTGTCTCCAATTTGTCCGCATCTTTCCTAAAGTCTGGCACCCAGAACCAGACACAGTACTACAGCTGAGGCCTCACCAGTGCCAAGTAGAACAATTGCCTCCCATGTCTTACACACAACACTCCTGTTAATATACCCCAGAATGATATTAGCCCTTTTCACAACGTTGTCAACTCATGTTCAACTTGTGATCCACTCTGACTTCCAAATCCTCTTCAGAAGTACTCCTAGCCAGTTATTGCCCAGAATCAGGGTCTGCAGCAGAGTAGTCTCTGGGCAACCTAACAAGCACCACCCACCTGTAGTAGGCTGCCTGATTCGCTCCACCACCTGATTGGTGGAAAGAGTCAGCAGACCAGCTCTTAAGCCCAGCAGCAGCACTTTGTTGGCTACTCAAAGCATTTTCCCATGGCTGTGATAGCTCTTGTGCCTACTTGTTCCCAGTTCTTGCTCCTGCCTTGGACCCTTCCCTTACCCCTACCTTGCCTCATTCCCAGTAACCCCGCTCTGACCCTCAGCTACAGTTTCAGACTGTGGCTCTGACCCTTGGCTTTGGAATTTGGCCTCTGACTCTGCTTCTGACCTCTGGCTCTGTCTCCTGGCAACTGACTCCTGCTCTAACCACTAGGCACTACTGCCCATGTATCAGTCTCTGACCGTTATTCCCCATTTTGTAGTTGTGCATTTGATTTTTCCTTCCTATGTGAAGTACATTGCACTTGTCTTTATTGAATTTCATCTTGGGGATTTCAGACCAACTCTCCAATTTGTCAAGGTAATTTTGAATTCTAATCCTATCTGCCAGTGTGCTTGCAACCCCTCCCAGCCTGTTGTCATCTGCAGATTTTACAGGCATACTCTCCATTCCATTAACCAAGTCATTAATGAAAATATTGAATAGTACTGGACCCAGGACTGGCCCCCGTGGGAACCACTAGATATGTTCCCCTGATTTGATGGCAAACCATTGATAACTATTCTTTGAATATGGTCCTTCAACCACTAGTGCACCCACCTTATAGTAATTTCATCTAGAACACATCTATGTAGTTTGCTTATGAGGATCAGAATTATCATCTTCAATTCCGCCCTGTCTCTAGATCCTCACACCCAGGTTGTTTATAAATCTTGTTGATTCTTTCTACATAACACCTCCAAGGGCTTGTCTACATTACCCGCTGGATCGACGGGCAGTAATTGATCCAGCGGGGGGGGGGGAGTCGATTTATAGTGTCTAGTCTAAACATGATAAAGCAACCGCCGAGCGCTCTCCTCTCTACTCCGGTAATCCACCGGAGCGAGAGGTGCAGGCAGAATTGACGGGAGAGTGTCAACAGTCGACTCACCGCAGTGAAGACTCCCCGGTGAGTAGATCTAAGTGCGTCGACTTCAGCTACATTATTCACGCAGCTGTAGTTGCGTAACTTAGATCGATCCCCCACCCCAGGGTAGACCAGACCTTTTAAGAGAAGGCTTTTCACATTCTCATCCAGGCTTTCATCATCTCACTCTCAATTTCTGCAGTATCCCCTTCTCTGGCTTTGAAAAATGTGATCTTTTCCCACTCAGACCTCTTTAAAATGCTGCTGTCAAGATCATTTTCCTGGCTTGTTGCTTTGACAATGTCATCCCCCACTTTGCACTCCCCAGTGGCCCCCCTTTTTCCAATGCATCAAATAAATGCTATATATGTTCACTTTCACTTCCCTTCACTGCCTATCCTCCTCCTACCTATCATCTCTCCTATGCTGTTGTTGCTTTTACCTCTGAATTGACCAGTACTGCCAGCCATCGTTGCCCACTTGTTACATTGTCAAACAAACACGGTTGTGCTTCCTCGCATGGGAGAAGCTCACCATAAATATCCACAAAGCTACCTCATTGTCCTGTTTAAAACTCTCCATTTTTGTGCTGCCCACAGTAAACCTAATAATGAGTGGGCAGTTGGAGTGCTATGATCACTGCCTATTGTACTGACAAACAGTGACTGATTGTGCTCCCTGATCTGTTTCTCTGTAATGCTCCCATTATCTCTTTTCTTGTACCTAGATTGTAAACTCTTTGGTAACAGGGACTGTATTTTTGCTCCGTGTTTGAACAGCACCTATCACAGTGGGGTCCAGATCTATAACTGGGGCTTCTATGTACTACTGCAATATAAATAATAATAATAATAACAATAAATTATTTCAGAGTAGCAGCCATGTTAGTCTGTATCCACAAAAAGAAAAGGAGGACTTGTGGCACCTTAGAGACTAACAAATTTACTTGAGCATAAGTTTTTGTGAGCTACAGCTCACTTCATCAGATGTGCATCTGATGAAGTGAGCTGTAGCTCACAAAAGCTTATGCTCAAATAAATTTGTTAGTCTCTAAGGTGCCACAAGTCCTCCTTTTCTTTTTGCAAATAAATTATTTGTGGCTAGAGTTCTTAGCCATAGGTTGAATAGCTTCAATTCTTATCAAATTCTACAATTTTTAGTTTAGACCTATCGATCCAATCCTACACTAGTTTCTCTCATAACTAGATCTACAATTTGCTTAACTAACAGAATTACATTTTTGTAAGCTGTTATATACTGTCAGTGAAAGCTACTCATACCTCTTGTCACAGCTGCAATCATTGTAATTATGTTATTAGTGCATTAGTTGGCTTCATTCTGGAGCACAGTGTTTGTTCTCAATAGATGTCTTATGGTTGAAAGGCACCATTTAACTATGAGTCACCCTTTATTGATGTAATCATTCTTACTTTATGAACTTAGATAATTAATATAAAGCTTGTCTGTGTGCAGCATGGGCAATCTCACTTTGGCTGAGATTTTTTTCCAGCAGAAACCTATTTTCCAAACACTAATTTCATGTTTTTTTCTGCATCTATCTGCTACAGTCTTGTTTATACTTCACTGACATGAAAACATAAGCAGTTCCTTACACTTACTCGTGTTTATCTGTCTGTTAGGGACTAGCAAGCAATCTTTAGAATGACCCAATACAGCCATCATCTCCTCCCTTAACTGCTAAATGCCCATCATGTGCTGTATCTTTGGCCTCACACTTGCACTGCCTTTTTGATGAATATTTGCTTACCAATTACTGTCGACTGTACGTATTCTGGGTCGAATTCAGAGTGGATATAAGTAGTGGCACTTCTATTGAAGCCTGGGGACTACGTTTAAAGTCTAAGCCCTAAATGTCCTGAAACTGCTTAACTGAGAGATCTCCTCTCTCCCTCTGCCATACTCCACAGCTGCAATCAGCAGGGATACTCAAGCTAGAATCTCTTCAGTCAGGAAAGGGTTCTCAGGGAGGTGCTAGGACTCTGGAACTTGCTCTCTACTTTGGGAGCAAATATACCCTGAATTTGATGATATGCCAGGCGTGCTGCAAAAGTCACTACTTTGACAGCATTCTGTGAGAAGAAAGAAGATATGCAGATTGAGTGAGGGACTTTTCCATTTGTCGGGTTTGTTTTTGTTTAGCCTTTTCATTGGCTGGCTGAGGTAAATAACTCTCTCCTGTTGATGACTTAATGCTGTTGCAGGCAAAGATAACTTGTGTATATAGTAGTATTTAATGCTGCTGGGTAGTTAACCCTGTCTGGTATGTTTAATTAATTCAGGGTACTCAGAGCTTTTGTAGGGGCATTTTTAGTTGTGAAATCCATAAATAAATAAATCAATCCTGGTGTGACGTCACCAAAATCAGTGGAGTTACGGGAATAGCTCTAAGACTTGAGCCTCTTACACAAGGTGTGCATTTGGCCCAGTGACCTTAGTGATGAAAATACAATTGAACATCTCTGACTTTATCACTGTAGCCCTTCCCTCTTCTCACCCCACTCTCTTTGTCTGTCTCACTCATTGCATCGTGTCTGAAATTAGACTGCAGTCCCTTCAGGGCAATGACCTCATTTTTATTTGTTCTGTAAAGCCTTTAGCATACTTTCGGCAATTGCATATATACTACTAATAATAAACATATTATAGGAATACAATGTAATAGAAGATTGTCTTAAGTTGTGCAGGGAGTCTGAATATTTATCTACTGATTTTATTTTTAATCTGCGTTCAAGCCTGCTGACACAATTGACATAAGAAGCAAAATAAGCAGGAGAGTGAGTTTTCAAGGCCTCTCTACTTGAGAAGCAATCATAATAAGTTACTATTGCCACAGAAGAAGAAAAGAGAGGAGAAGAAATATGGCAGTGTTTAAAAATAATTGTTAGTAATTCAAATACCAAAACTAACCATTAAAACAATATTTACCTTTTGTTGTCTATATCTATCCTAAGACAGCAAAAGTGACACACTTTCCATTTCTTTTCTCTAATATACTTGAAACAAATTTTGAAATTACTCTGTTTATCTCTCTGATCTTACTGCCTGATGTCTCACTGCTTTCTCAAACTAAACAAACTAGATTCATCTCTGGTGTAATTCTTTTGAATTCCATGTAATTACACCAGGGATGAACTTGTCCAAATGTGTCTCCACGTTTAATTTCATTGACAATTCCCACCAGGCTCCTTCCTTCTCATCCATGGAGTTAAGACTCCAGTCTGTCCTCCTTCCCTACGCTCCCACTAAATCCTGTGCTTCTTCCTCTATGCCAGCACTAAAATCCACCCCTTCCTCTGTTCCTACAGCTAAAACCATTAGATTTTTCATCTTGTCTCCAACTCATGCAAACTACTGAAAAATGCTGCTGCTGGAAACTGCTACCCTATCCTCCAACTTCAGCCATGACATCCAGCTCCTTGGGCAACTCAGTTCACTTTCAAATTCAGACCCTTTGTCCTCACTTTCATGTTTCTATAAAACTCTTTCTGTAATCACATCTCAACTCTGAGACCCTCTGGTTTTCCTTTTCAGAACCTACTCTGTACTTGCTCCTCTTTCCTTACTGCTAGGGCAGAGTGCGAAACGGCAAGATAAGTCACTCAGCCACTTGGTTGAAAAGTGGAGAGAGTTCCTGATGGCTCAGCACGAGTTAGAATGATGGTGAGTCACTGACAGGGACAGAGTAGAGGTCCTAATTGGGTGAGCTGAGTAAGTGGGTTAGATGAAAGTCAAAGAGGCAAGATGCTAATCCATGAAGAGTTCAGAAAAGCAATTTTAACTAGGATTCAGAGCTCTATAGGAAGCCGATGAAGATGACAGGAATGAGGTGGAGAGATATGTTGTTACTTCCTAGAGCAAGACATTAATCTGGCCATGTTATTATGGAACTCCAGAAAATTACAGTACCGGGCTTTACAAAAAAAAAAAGATGGAATTAGAAAAGTTAGGGCAGAAGTGAAGTAAGGCTTGACCAGTAATTTACGCACAGGCACACCCAAAATGGTAGTAGCAGCAAGATATACTGACCGGGATGTCTATCTCAATATTCACTTTCCATTTCTTTTTATCATTATATTCTCAATCTGTCTAGTTTCTTTCCCACTTAAACAGCAATTTTTTTTCTTTTTTCGCTAGCTTCCCATGTTTGAAAGTTTCTGTACAAGAGTTCAAGGAAGAAATATTGGGGGAAATTCTTCTCCTAGTTATATCCATAAAGGGTAACTGAAACCAGAACTTGCCTCATGCTGTGTAACTTCACTGAGTATCTTCAGTGTGCATTGAAGATAATGCATTTGTTCCAGAGTACTGATGTTTTCGTAAAATTGCAATACATTCCTAGCATCTGTCCTGCCATCTGTGATTACAAAGCAGTTCAATCTCTATATATGTTATACGGATTGATTTCTGGAGAGAGATCTTCTGATGAGTCAATTACAATGAAATAATTTCAAGCAATTAATTAATATGGTTCAAAAATGTTGCCTGCCTATGTAATAAAAATTCCTGGAGGAAGCATTAATTAATAGAGTTAATTTGTGGGTAAACAGAAAATGCTAAGAGATGGAGTTCAGCTAATATTCCCTATTGTACTATTGCAGAAATAATGGCCTAATAATTATAACAGGCAATGAAAGGATACATATAAATTAGCTTCAACAACCCCAAGATACTGCCACCTTGTCAAAGGAAAAAAGTGAGGTTAAAAAAAAAACAGTTTTAGACACTATGATGAAGACTGAAATGATGGTTAGTGTTAAATGAAAGCAATGCTTGCCAAAAATCCTATGGCCCGGAGGAAAATTGTGACACAATTTAAGAGGAAAGTAAAGTTCAGAATGTTAAAGTTGGAACAGATCATTTTGCTATGGGAAACGGATGACAGGGTAAAATGAAAGCCATTTTAGAAATGTGTAATTAATAACAATCATGAGTTTCCATTAATTATACAGCACTTAGTTTCAAGAATAACGTAGCTCCATCTAATGAAAACTATAAATTATCCTTAATCACACATTCTGGTCTGCATACATTTTTAACATTATCAAATCTTGTTACTGTTGTAGACTGAAGGCCCATTTTATATACACACACACACCACTAGCACGACTGTCCGTTTCTTGTGCGATATTGAAATCCAGGAAACTGCAGAATAAAAAATCCAAAACATGTCCAAAAGCTATTCCTTCAAATACAGACAGAGATTCACAGATGTTAAGGCCATTCATTCTGATCACACACACACTGTTCAGTTTCGCAAAACTGCCTTTTAAAAACTCTATTGTCAAATGGTAAATAGAAGGACCTGGGAAACAGATGGATCCTTTAATTGTTGAGTTTTAAAAAGTCCTTAAGACAAATAAACAGCCTATTTGGATGCTGTTTTAAGAGGCAGAGGATATTTGCTTAAAATATTTGCAAGGGACTATCTGTTAATGTTGAATAAATGTCTCTATAGCTACATTTTTACACTACTTATGCAAACTTATAAGCAATTGAGAGTACAATAAATATTACTGCATTTAACATGTTCTCACCACGTTGTAGGTGCTGAAAATAATACATATTTTAATATCTCCTATGATACCTTTTTGCACCACAAAAATAGAAGCAGAGTACAAGATATATCCCTGCAGCAACACCAGGGCTGTTTTTCTGTACAGGCACCAAGAGCTGTCATGTTTAGTTCTCTGCAACAACTGTGAAACAAAAATACAACACTGCATCTAAACTAGACTGAAGGAGGATGTAACTTGTGAGAAGCTTTCATCTGTGTCAAGGGCATAAATTAGGCTAGGAGCAGACCTGGCTCAAGTCATGATGGGTAATACTAGATTTCTTATACCATGCTCACAAAGCATAGCTCCCTCCAGAGACTAGAACAAACAAGCGGGAGGACTTTGAACTTGATTATTTTTTTCAGTTCCTCTGCTGTGCACTGAGGTAATATAGAACGAAAAGAGGGCTGCCCCCCACACTTTATCTTTCTTTTGTGTTGTTGTTTTTTTTGGAACAAGTATTGGATTTCTCCACTGATGGGGTTATCTTTGTGGAATTTGCTTTTTACAGAAAAAGTCAAAATCTTCTTAACATCTTGATAGGACCATACCAGGGTATACAATCCAGGAGCCAGCAGTATTTAGAATGTGTGACTAAGTTAAGATGGGCTATGCAATTACAGATAAGTTTTAGCCAATTGTTCATCTTTTTCCCTGACTCCTTGTCACAGCATTATAAGACCCACAGGAATGCACAAGTTTCAATAACCCTTTTAATTTATTTTTGCATAAAATATTTGTCAGATTCACTTTATTCGAAAATCTTCTGAAAAGTTCTACCAGGTAAGCATCCCTCTCAGAGATTCAAGTATATCTAAATAAGACTTTTTAATAACCTATATCTTACTGTACCTATTGATGGAGTTCCTATAAGGATTCCAAATCATTGCTTAGGAGAATGATGTTATGACACTGAAAAGCCTTATTAGCTCCTAAGGGAGGAGAGCAGACCAATCTAAAAAAAAATGGTGTAAAGGCCACACAACTACTGAAGCAGCTCAGACTATACAGCCAATGAATATGACTAGTCCTTGCAGCAAGCATCATAAAACAGTTGTCATCATGTCATTGACTAGTAGCAATCCCTTGAGCCAAATTAAGCATCAACGTGGGGGGGCTTAAGATCCTGTGTATGGTCCCAGGTGTGCTTGACAATCTCACCCAAATCATGACTTGGATAATACTCCAAATATTGGAGCTGCCAGCTACCAGCAGCACCTGCTGGTGGGTTTTCCTAACATTCTGTGTGTTGAAATAATCTCCTTTCTCCCAGGTAGACAGACTGGGAAACAATGGTCACATCCCCCACCCGGACTCCCAATTTTCAGCATAAAATCGGTGTAACAGTTTAACCTTCCTACACGGATTATACACCTCAAAACACATTGTGACATAAGGTTTGCATTGGCATAGATAATTTACCCGCCACTAACTGAAAACTCAGCATCCCTATACAGAAAGAAGAAGAGACAGTGACTAGTATAACAAGTGAGAAACTATACAAGACCTTAATAACACAGTTTAACCCCATTCAACAGAGGAAACTGAAAACATTCCTGACTAAACAGTTCTCCCTTCCAGATTCGGATTAGGGACCGAATGGCTCGGCACCAGTTCTGCAGAAAAGGACCTAGAGGTTACGGTGGATGAGAAGCTGCATATGAGTCAACAGTGTGCCCTTGTTGCCAAGAAGGCCAGTGGCATTTTGGGATGTATATGTAGGGGCATTGCCAGCAGATTGAGGGATGTGATCGTTCCCCTCTATTCAACATTGGTGAGGCCTCATCTGGAGTACTGTGTCCACTTTTGGGACCCACACTACAAGAAGGATGTGGAAAAATTGGAAAACGTCCAGCGGAGGGCAACAAAAATGATTCAGGGACTGGAACACATGACTTATGAGGAGAGGCTGAGGGAACTGGGGATGTTTAGTCTTCGGAAGAGAAGAATGAGGGGGGATTTGATAGCTGCTTTCAACTACCTGAAAGGAGGTTCCAAAGAGGATGGATCTAGATTTTTTTCAGTGGTAGCAGATGACAGAACAAGGAGTAATGGTCTCAAGTTGCAGAGGGGGAGACTTAGGTTGGATATTAGGAAAAACTTTTTCACTAGGAGGGTGGTGAAACACTGGAATGCGTTACCTAGGGAGGTGGTGGAATCTCCTTCCTTAGATATTTTTAAGGTCAGCCTTGACAAAGCCCTGGCTGGGATGATTTAGTTGGGGATTGGTCCTACTTTGAGCAGGGGGTTGGACTAGATGACCTCCTGAGGTCCCTTCCAACCCTGATATTCTATGATTCTATGATTACAGGGAGGCTGGGTGGAAAGGTTCCTAGCAGGTTGGAGGTATGATTCCAGAAGTCATGTTCAGCTCCTCAGACTTAAAGGAGACTTGATTAAAAAACTGTAGGCCTTAACTTGCTGACTGACTAGGAGTCTCTGCTCTTCCTGCATCCCGAACAATGCAGCCTCAGCCACCCACCTTAGGTGCAAGGAGGAAGGCTGAGACAGCTACTCAGTCACTGAAAAGGTGTGACAGTGAGGCAGCAATGTGGAATCATGAATGGTGCAGGAATACACGCAGGTATGCACCATACCTGAGTCTCCCTGCATGGAATCACTGGCTTGAACAAGACTAAAGCAATGTTTCAGTGGGGAAGAGTTAAATATTCTAAAGGCAGTGTATCAGTTTTGCATTGATTCTGCTGAGAGCACAAGCTTCTCGACTCTTGCCTACGGCAAATTTAAATACACTTGACAGGAAAAAAAAGTAATATTCTGTAGAAGCAATTCTAAATTAAATGGCTGTTTTAATTTATTTGTGTGGACTGGCAGAAAAGATTTCCCATTAGAAATCACTGATTTCCACTTTTGAAAACAAGCAAAGGTAAATTATTACCCATGAAGCGAGAGTGAATTATTCAAAAACAAAAACCATCTCCACAGCTTCATGAGCTTGTGTAATAGCTTAGAACACAAGTGCATTACCCCTGCTGTACACAGTGGTTGAATGGCTGAATTTCTGCCAAAAAGTCTGTCAATTCCCTCAAGGCTTCAGAGGAAGCAAAGAGCTGTTAAGAAATGAACAGCAAAAAAAATCTCTCTTCCCATATAATTTCTTAGCATTCTGAACAGTAACAATGAAACATGATATAGAGTGAGATGATCAGATGAGCTGAAATTGACCCCAGCTATCACCATCCAAAGCAGTTCCTGTCAGTTCATGATAAGTTTTCCCCTATACCACCTCCTGCTTTGGAAGGTCTCTTCATGCCTACACTACATTTCTTTTTCATTTGCTTTATTAGCTACTCTTATGCATTATATAATCTTTGCTGTTCAGTTTCCAGTTATTTTTTATTCTAGGTGGGATTTTTTTGTCCTTGTCCTTTTAGTATCTTTTGTATTAACTGCCATGTTTCCTTTTCATATTTTCAATGCTACATGCTTCTCTTGTTATAAAACTTTTATTTTGTAATGTATTTTCTATCATAGCCATATCTGTGCTTCCCGGATAGTGTTTCAGTTTGTCTTATTCAGTGCTGAACAATGTCTCTAAGCCATTTATCACCACCAGCAATATTCTTCAAGCTATATAAAATACTCTCACCATGATATCTTTTGTCAAATCAGCTACAGTCCAACCTGGTACTCCTTGACAATTTTCTCTAGTTTCTGCATCATCTAAATAGGGATCAAAAATACAGATATCTACAAGACAGTATTTTTCATACAATAGACCAACTTATGAAACTCAAATTTCCTAGTTTTCCCTTTGCAAAACCTCCAAACCATTAAATGGCCAAAGCAATGGCAAAATGTTCCGTCATCCTCCTTAGATATAAAAAGCTTTTAATATATCTGAGTAAAAGCCTGCATTCCTTACTCAAGCAAAACCCCCACTGATTTCAATGGGGGCTTTGACTGAACAAGGACAGCAAGATTGGCCATGTTGTTATACATATAACAGAGCATATAGACAAGTTTTCATGTCAAGAATTCCTATTTGATAGAGAAATGAAAAAATTTATGCTGCCGCAAGTAATAATTCCATACTGTATTAGGTTGTATAACTCAGTTCTGCTGAAGGGTGTAATAACCTAAAAAAGCTGAATGATCCAGACATGAGAATGATTATGGTTGTATATTGAGATCTCTGAGAGAACAATAGAATAAGGTGGAAAAGGAGAACGGAATATTCTATCGCAAGTTAGCACTGAATCCAAGAGATGAAAATGATTTTGACATTGGTATGGATTAAATGAACATCTACAGTCAGATTACATGGGATACAATATAGAGAATTTCAAAAATAGGGATACAGGCCTCATGCTTCAGGTCATGCCACTGACTTCATGGGTTAGGAACAAATGTCCCTCTATAGGGAGGTGATTCTATAATTGTCTACTGGGATTTCTTCCTCTTTCCTCTGAAGCAGCTGGTACTGCCTATTGAAAGAGACAGGATACAGTACTAGATGGACCCATCTGACCTGGAAATTCCTCTCTTCCCATGGAAATAGTTTAAATGAGAGAGCAAAAGGTACCCAGGAGATTGTCTCAATTGTCTCAGAACTATACAGAGGAAGGAGAAAAAGTGACCATTCAAGTTTAGGCTAGACAGACCACGTGGGCAATGTAAACAACCTAAAAAGGGTGTAGGGGTAGAGTCTGTCACAAATGAGGTGGGATACATGAAGTGTGAAGGTAGAAGGAGAAACGAAGGGCAAAGGAAAGCATATCTGAGCCCAGAGGAGCAGGACGACACTGCCATTTGACTGGTTTCAGAGTAGCAGCCATGTTAGTCTGTATTTGCAAAAAGAAAAGGAGTACTTGTGGCACCCTAGAGACTAACAAATTTATTTGAGCATAAGCTTTCATGAGCTACAGCTCACTTCATCGGATGCTTTCAGTGGAAAATACAGTGGGGAGATTTATATACATAGAGAACATGAAACAATGGGTTATCATGCACACTATAACAAGAGTGATCACTTAAGGTGAGCTATTACCAGCAGGAGAGCGGGGGCGAGGGGGGGGAAACCTTTTGTAGTGATAATCAAGGTGGGCCATTTCCAGCAGTCGACAAGAACGACTGTGGAACAATGGGGGGTGGAGCGAGGGAATAAACATGGGGAAATAGTTTAACTTTGTGTAATGACCCATCCACTCCCAGTCTCTATTCAAGCCTAAGTTAATTGTATCCGGTTTGCAAATTAATTCCAATTCAGCAGTCTCTCCTTGGAGTCTGTTTTTGAAGTTTTTTGTTGACTGTTAATGATGTTAACATCATGTTTTGTTAACTGCCAGCATAACAGTCAAATGTTATCAAAAGACTGATAGGAAAACGGGCTAGGTGATTCCGACACTAAAGCCAAGAGTTATAAGCATCTTCTTGTGCAATCTAATTGCACAGTTTGTGACCATCCACATTACTCCTTGCCAGGTTTGACTAGATAGGATTTCCTCTCACGTTCTCTAATAAACCACATTTAAAATCCAGGTGGTTTCAGACTATTCTTTGAATTTCTTTTACTCTAGTTAGATTTACCGTTCAAGCCTCTATCCTTGGCACTAGACATTTTTATAAAATTTAATATAAAATATAAAAATGATTTTGTATTAGCAAGATGGTATGACAGGCTTCCCACCAAAACTACAAATAATAATTGGTCTCCATACCAATAACCCTAATAACCCTGCGTGCACACACAAATACGGTTTGCACACACAAATATGGATTTTTGTTTAGTTTTTTACATGCTATTCACTTTCCAGTAATAAATCCACTGATGGATTCAAATATCTGGAATGAGCAATTCTAACTCACAAGTAACTCCCCCCTTTTTTCAAAGTAATAATATTACTGTTTTCTGCATTTTAATAGTTCTACATTTTCTTGCAGTTTATTTGTACCTTTGTGGTTTACTCTGTGCAAATACCCCTACTCACCACTAATTTCCTCACAGATTTCAAGGCATTACTCATGAGATTTTCAAAGGGTTCAGTACCTGCCTAACTCTACTCCCAAGGAAGTCAATGGGAGTTTTCCCATTGCCTTTCACTGGAGAAAAGTTAGGCCCAATGCTGAGTGCTTTTGAAAATCTCACACTAGATGTCTAATAATCCTGCGTGTGCACACAAATATGGTTTGCACACATACATCTTTATTGTTCATACAAGCAAACACAGGTGTGGAAAATGCTTCTGCAAAAAGAAGGGTAAGTAAGAGGATGTCTGTCAGGGCAGGAATCAAAAATCCAGATCTTAACAGTTCTAATGCAGGACCATAATCACAAGATCACCTTTGGTCAGCAGTCAAAAAGGACTGCTTTAACTGGGCATCTAGGAGCACCCTAGGATACAAAAAGTTGAAAACCTACATTACAAAAGGCAGCTGTATTCTCTCAGAACCAATTGTGACATTATTACTCACACTGAATGGTACCTTACACCACATAGGCTCTCTGTAGTCAACAGGAATACTTATGGAGTAAAGTACTATTCAGTGTAGCAATCTGGCCCTCAGGAAGAAATGGTGATATAATTTTCCCCAGTCCAGTTGCTTCCCCTCAATCTACCATCATTACTTAGTCTTATCCAAAATAGACTAGAGCCAGCTCACCCACATTCAAACCTCAGTTTCATACAGGCATGGAGTCATCCGTTCCAACACAGTAGTTTTGGATTCGGTGAGATGCAGTCATAGAGCTGGGTATCATTCACATTCTGAAGATACTACAGTCCATGTTCTCCTTACTAACCATTCTAACTAAATTCTTATGCAGTTAATCCCAGAAGAGGTAAATAAACCTTCAACCTTGAAGGAAAAATAATGCATAAGGGGATCTGGAATATACCTGCTCAGAATTTCTGTCAACATGGACCAAAAGGATCTGTCCCATCAGATGTTTAGTGCCTGGATCCTAGAACACTAAGCCCTGTTTATGATTTGAACTCTGATTTGTGTTTGACAGGAAGTAAGCAAAAGAAATAGTATATTCATGCATGGTGGGAGTCTCCCCTCTAATACAGATTATTTGACAAGGTATAGTGAATCAAATAAAGGATATCCTAAAACTGGATCTTCGTTAGGCCCTTTAGAATAATTGTTGAGTTATATTAAATGGGCCAATAGAGTATGAGATATTCTGACTCCTCCATTTTATGAACACTGCGCACATGGTTCCACCATTAAAACTAAAACAAGAAAGGAGGATTGATATGTCAGTATGCAAACTAGACACCCCTTATGTGCTTACTTAGACTTCCTTACAATCAGATTCCTTTAGGCCTACTTGCCACCACTCTACCAAAGTGCTGTGGACTCTAAATTTGTGTGATTTGTATGTCCAGGAGCCAGAAGAGGATGTAAATTAAAGTAGACCCTGGCCAACTTTAAAGATAAAAATCTATATTAGGAACAATGCCAGATTCTATTTACTGGCAGGTAGCCATTCTAGTTACATAATATTGTATAGCCTTATACACGATTGTTGGCTACACACCACAGAAAGAGCAAAGACAAATTATACTTCGATTCAAATATTTTCACTCAGAGAAGTGAAATTGATCATCTTGTTGTTGTAGTCACAAGATTTCAAATACCACTTATTGCCAGGAGATGATAATTTGAGACTCTTCAGAAAGTACGAGGGGTATGAAGGTGTAATGGGAGACCAAAAACTCTAGTTTATTTTGGATGAGACTATGGAAATGTCGACACTGGGAACTAGGAGTGAGATTCCTCGTTCACGTAGACATACCCGCACTAGCTCTACTCATGCTGGCTCCTAAAAATAGCAGCATCTGCAGTGGCACAGGCAGTAGCTTGGGCTAGCTGCCTGAGTATGTACCAGTGAGGGGTGGGCAGGACTGTACTCAGGGCAGTTTATCCAAGCCACTGTCCATGCTTGACAGTGTGAGCAGATACGTCTACACGTGCTGGGAAGCACACCCTCAGTTACATTCTAGTTACATAATATGTAGGGTGAAGGGAAGCAACTGGACTGGTAAAAATTAGATCACTACAGATTGCTTCATTGCTACTGTCCTCCATAAGCAATACAATGGATCTGAATGAAACAAAGGCATTGATTTTAATTGCATTTCAAAGTATTTCATTATTCCAGTTGAATTCTTGTAACAGTAGAGAGATACAAAGTTCAAAGTAGTGTTATATATTAAAATAAAATCAATCTATGAACAACATATTTTAAATTACCTTAAGGTTAACTGTGAAGGTTTTTGTTTTGTTTTATACATGCTATTCATCTTTCAGTTATAATCCACTGAAGGATTCAAATATCTGGAATGAGCAATTCTAACTCACAAGTAACTCCCCCCTTTTTTCAAAGTAGTAATATGACTGTTTTCTACATTTTAATACTTCTACATTTCTTTGCAGCTTATTTGTACCTTTCTGTTTACTCTGTGCAAATACCCCTACTCACCACTAATTTCCTCACAGATTTCAAGGCATTACTCATGAGATTGTCAAAGGGCTCAGTACTTGCCTAACTCTACTCCCAAGGAAGTCAATGGGAGTTTTCCCATTGCCTTTCATTGGAGAAAAGTTAGGCCCAATGCTGAGTGCTTTTGAAAATCCCACACTAGATGTCTAATAACCCTGCGTGCAGACACAAATACGGTTTGCACACATACATCTTTATTTTACATACATGCAAACTCGGGTGTGGAAAATGCTTTCTGCAAAAAGAAGGGTAAGTGAGAGGATGTCTGTCAGGGCAGGAATCAAAAATTCAGATCTTAACCATTGTAGTACAGGACCATAATCACAAGATCACCTTTGGTCACTAGTGAAGAAGAGATGTTATCCATGGTATGGTGTTGTTAAAGCAGGTGTCCAGTATAGTTCAGCAAGGTGTATTATAAGGGTTTTATTCTTTCCTCTGAAGCATGTAGCAGCATCCCACTCTCAGGCCCAGAGTATTGGACTAGATAGCCTGTTTGGTCTGTGTGACTGGGACAATTTGTTATTGTTATGGACATGAATTGATAATATTTATAGACACAAACAATTTTATCCCTTTACAAAAGGCAGGTTTTATTTTTTTAAAAAATAGTGGTTTTGTACATTTCAATAACTGACAAACTCAAATTCCTGATTACTGTATCTTATATCATTAACTGGATGTAGGAGAGAAGGGAGGTCTGTTTGACACATCTGAGCTACTATTTTACTTTAGAAATTCATACCAAGCTAAAATTGATCAGGATATACTCAGCATCTGCAAGCGAGCTTGCACGGTGCTTCTGGCACAGGGAAACCAGAAAAAATATTACTAGATGATGAGGGCCAGATCCGGGGGTTCTTTTAACCACCAACACAGAATAGAGCACCAAATTAACCCTGCCAGAAGCCACACTCTACAAGTTTTGTTCCTTGTTAAAACTTTCCCATGTGGCTTGCCATTCGTTAAAAAGCAGATTCTTCCATTTTCTTCCTGACAAATCTAACATCTCATCTGGTCTGTTTCCTGGAGACCAAATAATCATCCCAATTGACTGAGCTACTGCAACTGAGATTTTAAAGTATGAAGCTGGGGAATCCTATTCAATTAGTGATAGCAACAGTACGAGCTCTGTATTTAATGCTTGAGAGTTAAGGATTTGTTACAGGGTCCAGGGACATTGCTTTATCCCTGCTACTCAAGGGATTAACTCTAGTTCCCCTTCCCCGACACCTTGCACAGATTTTCCAGGAAAGCACTATATGAAGTGTGCTGGAGAGAGAGAAGGAGGAGATTGCTTGGGGGAAGACTGAGCTGGATTCATTCCCAAGCAGGGGAAATTTATGTGGGTTACTCTTTTGGCTTACAGGACCTTGTGTTCACTAGTATTGATAAAGATTCTCTCCTGCTTAATAGACCTTACTGCCTGTTGCTGCACTTTGCAACTGCTCAGTCATCCCAGAAGCATAAAGGAACCTTAAAAACACTTCATTACTGAACTGTATTTGAGCTAGTTAACAAGGCAATACCAGAGTCTCATTCCTCTTTAACTGAATGCTTCTGTTTAGTCTCAAGGGTTCAGGTATTGAAAATACAGTAATTATTATCATTCCATTTTTGCTCATTAAACTCAAAGGATGGAAATGAATATTGACTGAGGCTTAAACAGCACTAAACAAAAAGAGGTTCATGCTGTATTCCCTTGGCAACTTCAGAGGATGGTGAGGAATAATTTGGCCATGTTTAAACACTCAAGACAGTCAGCATGTATATATTGCATATATGAAGATTTTTCTAATATAATGAACTCCAACAGGATGACATGAGAAAATTTACAGCATTGTTTTCCTTCGTTTAAGGAAATCTTCTTTAGTTTTCAACAGTAATCTGCATTCCTACCACCATGGGTTTTCATCCTGAAAGCTAAACACAGTAAAGCCTAATAATTATTACATTTGTAGGTAGTGCGTAGTATAATTAAGAGTGAGATACGATTTCTAGACATACTGTTGAGGCTGATCACAAGCTTCCCAAACAGATTCCCACAGGCTGGTGATCTGAGCGTAAAAGGGATTTTGTTTGTTTGCTTGTTTCCTGGAAATCTTGAGCAAATAGGTTCAGGTCTTTTGGAGTTATGAAAATGTGGGGATCAAGAGAGCAATGGTGTTCCTATTGAAATTTTGTCCCCATCTCATTCAAATGGCTGACCAAAAAAAAAAAAGTTTAAACTGGGTTCGTTTCATAGCATCCATCAAAGAAAAACAGTCAATGCAAAAGAAAAATCAGTCCCAAATTTTTTTAAGTTTAAACACTTAAAGGCATGATATTCATGCATGCACATTAGAACAGTATCCATTGGTTTTTTCCATGGTGTCTGAAAGCTAGAGTGGATTAAAACACTGCGGGTTCAGTTGTGGAGTTACCACAAGCCCATAGTTGCACTGAGTTCATGGTTTTCTCCTTGCTCCTCTGTAGGGTGAGCATATTTCCTTATGCTGAATATGGGACACCTGGTAAAATTATTCATATTCAAGTGAGTTCAGCAATCAGAACTATGCAGTACAAACATTCAAATTAACATCAAGTTGACTGAGCCCGTTAAAAAGAAATACTGCATAGTGGATGCTTTTTATTTACCTTCTTATTTTTAGGGTTCACATGGGGAGGGGTGACACAAACACCCCTACCCCCCACCCCACAAACACATGAGTAGAGGTGACACACACACACTCCCATACACCTCTCTCACACGGGGGGAGAGTGGGTGACAGACCAACCCGACCCTCCCTGCCCAGCTCTCTCTGCCCTCCATGCCTGGCTGGGCCCCTGGGGTGGATCCGCCTCTCCTGGCACCTGGCACTGCATCTTCCCAAGGCAACAAGTTGGGACGGGCGGGGATGCAGAGTCATGTGTCCCCCACTCCAGATTTCTGCCAGGGTTCACACCTTGATGTGGCCAGCAGCAACCCTTCAGCGCTGTCTGGGAGAGAAGGGATGGGAGCTGCTTCCAGCTGCAGGGAAGGAGGAGGGGGGAAGGGATGACTTGGCCCATGTCTTTGCAGAGCTCATCTCTTCCTCCCCCCTCCCGCCCTGCTCTCTGGTGGCTGGACGCAGCTTGTGCCTTCTTGCACGCAGAGTGTTAAAAGGCAGCTAACACCTCTAGGCTGCTGCTGGCCACCAACACAACCCAGCCACCTCCCGTCCTGCAGCTACAGCATGGGCAGGAAGGGGTTAAGCCCTAAGGATGCAGGGCCCAGGGAACCTGACTGCAAGGGCTTCAGGAAACCCACCCAGGGAGATGGCTCAGCAGGGGAGGGTGCTTAGGAAACACAGCAGCCCCGTGTTCCCTGAGGGCAGGACCCGGGCAGGGTGGGGCGTGAAGAGGGTACTAAACCCTTGTCTAGGGGGCTGTTGTGGAGCCTGCAGACTCAGGGCACGAACAGGCTGGAAATCGCTTCCACCGCCACTCCAGAGCTTAGCTGAAGGGCGGAGAGGCCTCCCCGTGCCAGCGCTGTGTGGGCTTTGACACATGCAGGGCTTGGCTCCTCCTGGCCAGCGCCCCAGGCCAGAGGGTCTTGGGCTTTCCTAGGTCACCAGCCCAGCCAGAGGCAGTGGGGGAACGAAGGAGCCTGCTTGCCAGGCTTTAGGTGAGCTGAGCGCTCCAACCAGGGGCTGGTTCTCCACACAGCGCTGGGAGTGGGACGCTCCCCAACTGGGAGGATATGGAGGAGCAGAGGGGCTGGGGAGGGAGGTTAATGGGGCAAAGCAGAGAGAGGACAGTGAGATGGGGAGCACATAATGGGGTTCCGGGTGGGCAGGAGAGGTGACACATAGCCAGTCCGCTCTCACCAGCCACCGCAGCATGCAGCAAGCAGCCAGTGCTGGCTGGAAACAGGACGGGGCCCTGCTGGCCGAGAGACAGCATGCAGTGAAGAGGGCTACGCTGATGGAGCAGCAGGGGGAGCAGCCAGCCCTGCAAGCTGCAGCTTTGCCCTGACTCCAGCCTTGCACAACCACCCCCATTGTCGGCCACTGGATCCCCCCACTCACTGCTGGTGGGTGTGTTGGGGACACTGGGGCATGGCCACTAGGTAACTCGAGGGGATGGAAGACCATGAGTGTTGATGAAGCCCCCTCGCACTAGGCCCAGGTGTCCTTGGCCCCCCCCTCCTGCCTGGAGGCACTCGCAGCAGCTCTGCATACTAGGCCCAAGTGTCCTTGCCCCCCTGCCTGGAGGCACACACAGCAGTTATGCTGAGAATCTGCAACAATATGCTGCAGAGTCAGACTGCCTGAAACTAAGCAAGGCCAAACGTGGGAGATATGGAAGAACAATGCTGAACAAAGCAGCTTTATGTATAGTTTAACAAATGATACAGAGAACCAGGGAACTAGCTGGGAACTGGATTGGCTGGCTATATGGATACTTAGGGCAGCTTGCTATTGGATAAGTATGCTGGGAAAAAGGATGTATAAAAGCCTGTGCAACTTCCTGCTCTGTGTACAGGATTTGAGATTCAAATCTCTCTGTACCTTTTTGAAGCTGCAAATAAACTTTTCTGCTTCTCCACCCCGTTGTGATTATTGGGTGTAGCACACCTGGTAACAAACCAACTCAAGCTGTTGTTCAGCCTCTAGGCACTGGGTGCCGGCAACAACTTTTGGCGTCCCTGGGTGGGCAGAGGCTGCAATTTAGCCTTGCCCGGACCCCTCCTGGAGGTCGAGGATTGCAGCGAGAACCGAAGCCCAGTGCGCACCGGTGAGTTCATCGTGGGCCTCGGAGGAGACACGATTTGATCGATCCCGGAGGGCACAATGGTGCAACACACTCATATAGTGGAGAAGTAGTTGTGGTGGACGACGGTGAAGAACTGGTCCCTTGGATAAGGTAGGAACCTTTTGAAATCCGGATTGTATGCTCTGTTGGAACCTGGGGACGCCCAGAGTTACCCTGTAGGTATGGGACAGGGACAGAGCTCAGGGGTTAGGGCATGGTGTATGCCCCTAGAGTGCATTCTAGCAAACTGGAAGGTATTTGGTGCGGATCTGATGACTAAGAGCCAATTAAAACGATTCTGTACAGTTGACTGGCCTCAATATCAACTAGAGGACCAGGAGTGGTGGCCACCAGGAGGGTTAATTAATTACAACACGATCCTTCAGTTACTCCTGTTCTGTCAGAGAACAAGGAAATGGAATGAACATATATATGCACATTTGTTTCTGACTTTATGTACTCGACCAGATATTTTACAGCACTGTAATCTGACTCAGACTGGTTCGGTAGCAGCTAATGTTAGTTCCCAGACCCCCACTGTAATGGCAGAGCTGGTGTCCCCTTTGGCCCCCACACCCCCACCTTCTAAGGGTAGGATGCCTCGGGTTACAGAGATTGCCCCCTCGGTGGGACTCTATCCTTTGCTTACCGAGACTGTTGTGGCTTGCCCAGGGGCAGACGGACGTCAGGCTACCACTATGCAAGTTTACACCCATGTGCCATTCAATCCAATAGACTTAGCAGCTTTTAAAACACAGGCTGGGGAATTCTCAACGAACGCAAGCAGGTTTATATCAGTCTTTGAGGGGTGCCTCGTAGTCACAAGCCAGATTGAGACGACTGTAATATCCTCCTAAGAACTCTGTTGTCTGAGGTAAAGGAATCAGATTACAGCTAAGGCAAGGGGAGCGTCAGCTTTCAAGCGAAAGAAAGGAAGCTATCTGTCAACTTCCTACCCCAAGTAACCGTAAGTGGCTCAGGGCATTTCTGGGTATGGCAGGCTTTTGCAGGATGTGGATCCCAAAGATTGGACTGTGGCTAAACCCCTGTACGACTGTGTAAAAGGAGCAGATCATGACCCCTTCTATTGGACCCCAGAGGCTGACAGGGCATTTAAAATCCTGAAAAGAAAATTGATGGAAGCCCCGGCTCTGGGCCTGACGGATCTCTCTAAGCCGTTTCAGTTGTATGTACATGAACGAAGGGGGGTGGCCCTAGGAGTGCTTACACAGCTGTTAGGAGCATGGAGACATCCCGTGGCTTATTTTTCTAAGCAACTGGATCAGCTTGCAAAGGGCTGGCCGGCATGTTTACGGGCGGTCGCAGCTACTGCCCTAGTGCTTGAGGAAGCCGAGAAGCTAACATTGGGAGGGGTTATGCAAATCTATACTCCCCATATGGTCCGAGCCTTATTGGATGCAAAGGGAGGGCTTTGGCTCACCCAGGCTCGGATTGCTCGGTACCAGGCTAAGCTGTTAGAGAACTCTGAAGTCACCTTACAGCCTTGCCCCTCCCTTAACCCAGCCACTCTCTTGCCAGAAACAGAGGAACAGAAACATGACTGTTTAGAGATCATAGATGTCCAGTACTCCAGCCATCCGGATTTAAAGGATGTACCCCTCCCAAATACAGATTATGAGTGGTACACTGATGGTAGCAGTACTGTAATAGATGTGCAAAGGAGGGCGGGTTATGCTGTTGTGACCCTCCATGACACTG
This sequence comes from Eretmochelys imbricata, assembly GCF_965152235.1. NCBI lineage: Eukaryota > Metazoa > Chordata > Testudines > Cheloniidae > Eretmochelys > Eretmochelys imbricata. The sequence goes on along the minus strand of NC_135572.1, from coordinate 307,328,682 downwards.
TGGAAGCTGAAGGTTTGCCTCTGCCCAGCTTGCCAAACTAACAGCCCTGACCCGTGCACTTGAATTGTCAAAAGGAAAGCGGGTCAACATTTTTACTGATTCAAAGTATGCTTTTGGTGTGCTGCATGCTCATGCTGGCCTATGGAAGCAAAGAGGAATGCTGACAGCCCAAGGCTCCCCAGTCCCCAAGGCCCCAAATCATCCAGCTCCTAGAAGCTGTACAACTTCCCTCGGAAGTGGCGGTGGTACACTGTAAAGCCCATCAAAGGGAGGATCAAGATGTGGCCAGAGGTAACGCCCAGGCAGATAGAGAAGCTAAGCATGCTGCCACCCTGCCATCCCCTCAGACTGAGAACGCCCATATGCATGCCCTTATCCCATCAGTAGGGGAGCTTCCAACCCCTCAGTACTCTGGGGAGGAGAGACAGCTAACTGACAAACTCAGTCTCCAGGAAAAGGAGGGATGGCTCCATTCCCCAGAAGGGAAGGTCCTCTTACTAAAGGGCCTAATCCGGCCAGGGCTGCAGAAACTACATCAAACCACTCATGCTGGCAGGGAAGCACTTATCCAACTAATGGGAAAATACTTTATCACTTCCGGACTCCGACCCCTGGCTGCCCAGGTACAAGCGGACTGCTTAGTCTGCCAAAAGAATAACCCCCGACCGGGATATCCTGTGCCACCAGCTGCCCTAGAACCCACTCCGGGCTCCGGACAAGTGTGGCAAATAGACTTTACTGAGTTTCCCCGGACCCAAGAGTTCAAATATCTCCTTGTTATAGTGGATCGGTTCAGCGGATGGCCAGAAGCCTTCCCATACCGTAACTGCACTGCCAGAACAGTGGCCCTCAAGTTTGTTAAGGAGATCATTCCTCGCTTTGGACTCCCCCTGTGGATGGAATCTGACAACGGGACACACTTCACGTCAAAAATCATTCAAAGCATCTCACATGCCTTACAGATCCCTTGGAAACTCCATACGCCCTGGAGACCGCAAGCCAGTGGGGTAGTGGAGCGTACCAATCAGACCCTTGAACGGCATCTCTCAAAAGTGTGCCAAGAAGCCTCACTGCGATGGCCTGATGCTTTGCCCCTCATCCTACTCCGTATCCGCGTTCTCCCGAAGGGTAGATTAGGGCTCAGTCCCTTTGAAATTATGTTTGGAAGGGCGTGGCCTATGAATGGCACCCCGGTTCTGTCAGGGGAATGGGAGTTGGGTAATGTTTTTTTGTCACAGTATATGTGTTCCCTGTCTGCTGTTCTCTTGTCTCTTCACAGGTATACCAAGGATTCCCAGCCTCTCCCCTTGGACACTCCTGTCCACTCCTTACAGCCCGGTGACTCCGTGCTTGTTCGTACCTGGAAAGACGAGCCTCTCCAGGAAAAGTGGAAAGGACCCTATACCATCCTGCTGATCTCCCATACAGCGGCAAAGATTGAGGGACTCAAGAACTGGATCCATCACTCTCATCTGAAGGCAGTACCCGCCCCCTCGTAAGCAGAACAGTGGACCGTCCAACCTGCTGACTCCTCATCTAGTGACGATCTCGGGCTAAAGCTACTGTTTAAAAGACACAAATAGCGGGCACCTTAATGCTAAAATGGGCCCACCCAGGTACTGGAGGCCCTGGGTTGGGAAGACTCTGGTGATAATTAATTGGGTAACATTGTTATTCTCTGTATTGGTATTTCCAAACTGTGCATATCGGGAGCATAACTCCTTTGTTTTGCTTGTGCACCATGTTGCTACTTTAACAAACCAGACTGATTGCTGGGTATGTGCTCCAACTCCACTGTCCCCCAAAACGGGAATGCCCCTTGGCATGCTGCCCTTGACCCTAGCAGAATTAGCCGCCACCAAAGAGCAGAAAAGAACGGACTCGCCGTTCTGGAATAAGACCTCTTTACAGCAAGCCACCTATCAGGACCAGGAGCATTCAGTTGCAGTACTCACTGAGGGAGTGTTATGTTTTACCCGAAACCAATCTGATCACTATGGGCGTCCTGTGGGAAAAAGCTCCTGTGTTATTACACAGTGGGCTGATGGGTATTGGATAAAGACCAAGAGGGGAGGCCAACAGTGTGGGTGTAATGGTTCCTCCCCTTTTAGGGAAACTCTTACAAATAATCTTACCACAAAAGAAAGGTTTGGAAATATAACTTGCCATCCAGTTAATATCTCCAACGTAGCAAGCCAATGGTGGGTTTGTAGTGGTCCCTATGGCAAGTGTAATTTGAACGGCACAATTAGAAACGCCCCCACTTGTACCCAATCAGGAGGATGGGATCCCCCTTAGGGGCATATGAACTGTTTGGAAAAGCAAGCAGCCTTAAATATCCCAGGAATCCCCTTAAGAAACAGTCCTTACTGGGCCCTACAGGGTCACTATTTTGTATGTGGCCAAAAGGCTTACAAGATGCTGCCAGCCAACTGGACAGGTAGCTGTTATATAGCTCATGGAGTTCCTCATCTGTCAATAACTGCCACACTGCCCAAAGGAAAGATTAGAAATGCCCGAGACACCTCTGTTGAGTCATAAGAAAAGACCCTGCAGCGACTGACTACAGCATTGGAGGGCAATACGAAGAATTCCCTCACAACCGAGAAGCTTGTAGGGTGCTCTGTACTGGGAATAGTGCCACTGTTTTCCGGGCCAGCCATGGCATGCATAGGCCGCTATACTGTAAGGCTGCAAATGGTACTTGAGAAAGTGGCCTTAGAGTTAGAGGACTCGGTTAGTGATTTAGGGTTGGCAGTAAAAACATTAAATAAAGAGGTACAGCAGCTCAGGACGTTTTCCCTCCAAAACAGGCTGGCTTTGGACTATCTCTTGGCATCCCAAGAAGGGGTTTGTGCCCTCGTCAGACCCCGATGTTGTAAATATGTAAATGATAGCAGTTATGAGACCTATGAAAAGGTGGTACAGGCTGAGGCCCATGCCCGAGCCGGAGCTCAGGTTGCCTATACTGCCCCAGAGAGCGATTGGTTGCAAACCTTGTTTTCAGGCTGGGGTTTGTCGTCTTGGCTTGGTGGTTTATTTAGCCTGCTATTGAAACTTCTCTTTCCTGTATTGCTTGTATTATTGGTACTATGCTGTGCAGTATCATGTGTTAGGGCCCTTTTGCAGAAGTTAATAAGTCATTCTCTCCAGGGCTATCAGAAAGTGCTTATGCAAAGTCCTATTGTAAAGAAATAAGTAGCCCAAGTGAGAAAACTCAGAGCCAAGGTTGTTGAGTGTTCTCAAAGGGGGGAGTTGTTGGGGACACTGGGGCATGGCCACTAGGTAACGCGAGGGGATGGAAGACCACGAGTGTCGATGAAGCCCCCTCGCACTAGGCCCAGGTGTCCTTGGCCCCCCGCCTCCCGCCTGGAGGCACTCGCAGCAGCTCTGCATACTAGGCCCAAGTGTCCTTGGCCCCCCGCTGCCTGGAGGCACACACAGCAGTTATGCTGAGAATCTGCAACAATATGCTGCAGAGTCAGACTGCCTGAAACTAAGCAAGGCCAAACAAGGGAGATATCGAAGAACAATGCTGAACAAAGCAGCTTTATGTATAGTTTAACAAATGATACAGAGAACCAGGGAACTAGCTGGGAACTGGATTGGCTGGCTATATGGATACTTAGGGCAGCTTGCTATTGGATAAGTATGCTAGGAAAAAGGACGTGTAAAAGCCTGTGTAACTTCCTGCTCTGTGTACAGGATTTGAGATTCAAATCTCCCTGTACCTTTTTGAAGCTTCAAATAAACTTTTCTGCTTCTCCACCCCGTTGTGATTTTTGGGTGTAGCACACCGGGTAACGAACCAACTCAAGCTGTTGTTCAGCCTCTCGGCACTGGGTGCCGGCAACAGGTGGGTGGCTAGCGAGAAGGGATCCGGCCAGCAGCAGGACCCGCTACAACTGACGGGTGGGGGGAGGAAGAGATATAAAATACAGGACAATTTGCCCGTTTTTAGGAAAAAGTCGGAAGGGCTTAAATACAGGACTGTCCCTTTCAAGACGGGACATCTGGTCACCCCACTCCTCTGTGAAAGTAATTGTGCCAATTCTGTACCTGGTGCAGATTACTGCTTCCTCCATGCTAGCTCAGCTGCACTAGCCAGCACATTGATGTAGAGGGGACAGAATTAAGTCTCCACCCATTTCCTGTCCACTTATTTGTGTGGGAGGAGGACTAACAAGTGACCTATAACCTGTGTTACAGCCCATGAAAGGAAGTAAGGGAAGCATCCTACATCCTCTGGGTCACTATGCCAACAAAGCTAATGGACCTAGCTTTGCTGACAAATTGTGAGTTGCAGCTGGCATTGTTTTTGTTTTAGGGAGGAAAAGAGCATGGAAGCATTTGCTTCTGGAATAATGCTGTATATAGAAATGCTTGCAAACAAAAGGAAAAATAAGTGGGGCAAATGTTGTGCATGCCAGCTCTGGTAGAATTCCTTTAAGCTGTGTAAATATTGTTAGTGATTAAGTTTTGCATTGATTTGCGATATTGTCTGTATATTAATAACCTAAATCAAAACAAGGGCTCCTCTTTTATCAGTCTCAAGACTCCATATCTCACCTATTTGAAAACCCCATAGGAGATGTAGAAATTTCGAACAAAAATGAAAAGGGTGCTTTCCTTAATAATCATAATCGAAAGAGTGTGAAGCACTGAAAATAAGAATATAAGTAAGATGAACGGAGAGTCCATATCAGAAAAGATGACATGGATAATTGTAGGAGATAATAATAATTAAGGGGCCAGGAGGAAACTAGAAATTGATCAGTTTTTTTAAAAAATGGATCTGAGATAAGATTTTTCAATCCTCTCTTTCTTCAGTCCACTCTCACAAACCTGGTTTCTTAGGAGTTCCTTTTCAGGAATGAGACAAGAAATCCCATTCATTTTGATAGCTGTCAGAAAAATTCTATCAAGCATTTAAATGGTATATTTTAATTTGCATCCGATCTGTCTTTTCAATGAGTATCCTGTTTTCTGTTTACTTGTATGCAGACTTAGGGCATTAGGGAATTTTATGTGGTACACCAGATGGCTAGATACACAAAGAAATAAGTGATTCTTTAAAATTTTTGGTTTCAGAGTAGCAGCCATGTTAGTCTGTATTCACAAAAAGAAAAGGTCTCTAAGGTGCCACAAGTACTCCCTTTTTAAAAAAAAAATTGTGGCTGCTTAACATGATAAGAACATCAGGCAAAATGTACCTCCATATTTTCTGCAGAATAAGAACATAAGACTGGCCATATTGGCTCAGACCAACGGTCCCTCTAACCCACTATTCTGTTTCCTGACAGTGGCCAGTGACAGGTGCTTCAGAGGGAATGAACAGAACAGGACAATTATCGACAGGACAATTATCCATCCCCTGTCATCCAGTCCCAGCTTCTGGCAGTTAAAGGCTTAGGGACACCCAAGAGCATGGGGTTGCATCCCTGGCCACCTTGGCTAAAAGCTATTGATGGACCTGTCCTCCATGAATTTATCTCATTCTTTTTTTGAACCCAGTTATGCATTTGGCCTTCAGATCATCTCCTGGCAATGAGTTCCAGAGGTTGACTGTGCGTTTTGTGAAGAAGTACTTCCTTACGTTTGTTTTAAGCCTGCTCTCTATTAATTTAATTGGGTGACCTCTGGATCTTGTGGTGATATGAAGGGGGTAAATAACACTTCCTTATTCACTTTCTCCACACCATTCATGATTTTATAAACCTCTATCATATCCCACTTAGTCATCTCCTTTCTAAACAAAACAATCCCAGTCTTTTTAATCTCTCCTCATATGGAAGCTTTTGCACACCCCTAATCATTTCTCTTGCCCTTCTCTATACCTCTTTCAATTCGAATATACCTTTTTTGAGATGGGATGACCAGAACTGCAAGCAGTGTTCAAGGCATGGATGTGCCATGGATTTAGATGGTAAGACAGAAAGATATCATAATGCCACTATCTATCCCTTTCCTAATGGTTCCTAACATTCTGTTAACTTTTTTGACTGCTGCTGCACATTGAGCAGAGATTTTTAGAGAACAAAACTTTTTGTTGTGAGAACCCTGCTTTAGTCTCTCCCACCTTAAGAAAACACTCTTGGCCTCACTTGCCTCTCCAGCTACTGACCCATCTCCCTTTCATCTCACGGAAAGCATTGTTTACAATTACTGTCTAGAGTGCTTCTCCTCCAATTCTGTCTTAAACCCTCTCTAATCTGGAGTCCACACTTTGGCACTGCAATGAAGATTCTATTGCCAATGTCTCTAATGACCTCTTTCTAGCTAAAGCTCAGAACCAGTACTCTATCCCCATCCTCCTTGATTTGTCAGCTCCTTTTGTTGAAATCTTATCCCCCCTTGGGTTCCATGACCCTGTCCTCTCCTGGTTCTCCTCCTATCTCTTCAATCACTCTTGCAGCATATCCTCTGGAGGATCTTCCTCATCCTCACTCTAACTTTCTGTGGTGGTTCCACAGGGCTCTGTTCCCAGTCCCCTTCTCTTCTCCCTCTACCCTTTATCTCTGAGTAATCTCATCAACAAACTCAAATTCAACCACCATCCCTGTGCTGACGACCCCCAGATCTACCTCTGTACTCCACACCTGTCTCCTGATGTCCAAATTAAAATCTCAGCCTGTTTCTCTGACATCGCCTCGTGGATTTAGATAGTATCTAAATCTAGCCACCAGCTCTAGCTCAATATGGCTAAAATGGAGATCTTAATCTAGACAAATTGGAGGATTGGGCCAAAAGAAATCTGATGAGGTTCCATAAGGATAAGTGCAGTGTCCTGCACTTAGGACGGAAGAACCCAATGCACAGCTACAGATTAGGGACCTAATGGCTAGGCAGCAGTTCTGCGGCAAAGGACCTAGGGGTGACAGTGGACGAGAAGCTGGATATGAGTCAGCAGTGTGCCCTTGTTGCCAAGAAGGCCAATGGCATTTTGGGATGTATAAGTAAGGGCATAGCGAGCAGATCGAGGGACATGATCGTTCCCCTCTATTCGACATTGGTGAGGCCTCATCTGGAGTACTGTGTCCAGTTTTGGGCCCCACACAACAAGAAGGATGTGGAAAAATTGGAGAGAGTCCAGCAAAGGGCAACAAAAATGATTAGGGGTCTGGAACACATGACTTATGAGGAGAGGCTGAGGGAACTGGGATTGTTTAGTCTGCAGAAGAGAAGAATGAGGGGGGATTTGATAGCTGCTTTCAACTACCTGAGAGGTGGTACCAGAGAGGATGGTTCTAGACTATTCTCAGTGGTAGAAGAGGACAGGACAAGGAGTAATGGTCTCAAGTTGCAGTGGGGGAGGTTTAGGTTGGATATTAGGAAAAACTTTTTCACTAGGAGGGTGGTGAAACACTGGAATGTGTTACCTAGGGAGGTGGTAGAATCTCCTTCCTTAGAAGTTTTTAAGGTCAGGCTGGCTGGGATGATTTAATTGGGGATTGGTCCTGCTTTGAGCAGGGGGTTGGACTAGATGACCTCCTGAGGTCCCTTCCAACCCTGATATTCTATGATTCTATGATTCTTCCTCCCACCCATCTGCAGGCACTCCCCACTACCTCCTTTCTCAATAACCACGGACATCACTGCCATCCTGACTGTCACTGAGGCTGTAACCTGGGTGTCCTCTTCAATTTGGACTTCTCGCTAGGTCCTCACATCCAGGCTATGTTAAGTCTTGCACATTCTTTCTGCGTATCATCTCTAAGATACAGCCTTTCTCATCCATCCACACTGGTAAAACTCTCATCCAGATTCTCATCATCTTGTTTGTCAGTTAATGCACCATCCTTTTCTCTGACCTTGATAAATGCAGTCTTGTCCCACGCCTAACCATTTAGAATGCTGCTGCAAAGATCATTTCTATAGTCTGTCACTTTGACCCCATCCCCCTTTTCACTGAATGTCTCCACTGCCTCCCCCTTCTCTTCTGCTCAAACATAAGCAACTTCTCTTCAAGGCTCTTCACAGCCCATCTCTATATTACCTATCAACTCTCATTCAGTATTGAAATGTTGACTTCCGTCTCCAGTCAGCCAGTGGCACCTGTTATCTGGGGTTCTTTCAACCCAAAGCTCTTGGTAACTTTTACTCTATGTGAGGTGGTGTCAGGAAATAAATCAGGGGAGACATGGCCATCTGATAGATGGCTGGCACGAACAGGACAACACAAGAGTGCTTTCACATAAAGCTACACTTTACCCAGTTTCAAGCACTCACACACGTCCGCAACAGGCTAGTAGAACACCACCAACCCTCGATAATTACCAAAGCTGAGTGTGGCTCTTGAGTGGCACAGTGGCAGCCCGTCTGCCTCAGCCCCGCCCCCACTCCACCCCTTCCATGAGGCCCCGCCTCTTCCCAGCCCTGCCCCACCCCCTTTCCAATCCCTTCCCCAAAGTCCCCGCCCCAACTCCGAACCCTCCCTGCCCCTATTCCAACTCCTTCCCCAAATCCCCACCCCAGGCCCACCTCTTCCCCACCTCCTCCCCTGAGCGTGCCATGTTCCCGCTCCTTCCCCCTCCCTCCCAGAGCGTGCCTACGCTGCCAAAAAGCTGTTTGGCGGTGGCCGGGAGGGAAGCGCTGGGAGGTAGATGAAGGAGCGGGGGATGCAGCACATTCGTGGGGGGGGAGGAGGAGGAGGAGTTGGGCAGGGGGGAGGGGAGCTTGGCTGCCAGTGGGTGCACAGCACCCACTAATTTTTCCCTGTGGGTTCTCCAGCCCTAGAGCACCCATGGAGTTGGCGCCTATGCCCCCGTGCCCTCTTGCACACCCAAGCAGCGCTGGGCAAAGTTAGCTCAAAGCTAGCAATGAATAAAAGTAAAGTGCTGCACATACAGATCGGGCTGTTTCAAGCAAGAAGATTATTAATAAGAGTTCACATACACACACACACACACACACACAAGTCACTCATGAAAATTGTATCTGGGGAAACACAAGAAACCCTTTGCCTTCTGAATCCAGATGATAACCCATCAAGAAATTATTCCCTGCAGGTCTCCTTGAATAGTGCCTCTTTCTTTTAAGATGGCTTCAGAAAGTGTCCAGCAGCTTTAAGGGCCTTTCTGGGAGGCTTTGGCATCTCTAACTTCAAAAGTTCTATAGGGTATAGGGCACTAGCGTGCATCAATATGCAGTTGAAAGAGTGCCTATTAAAATGTTTTCATAGGGCTGTGTGATCACGCAAATATGATTTGGAGCAACAAGTGCTGAATCTTATTACAGGGTCTTGAAAGGAATACAAGGAGAGAGCAAAGTTTTACTGGTACTTTCTGAAAGCTTTCACAACTTTTCCCACCCTGTTGCATTTCAGCAATACTTTCTGAGGTGCACCACAGTCAGACATGTATTACATGTGTGGTACATTACTAAGAGTTAATTCAATTAAATGACTTTATTTTGAAGAAAAAGCACTTAGATCTATCTCTGTTAAGAGGAATTCTTATTATATAATGCATCACAGCTGGATTCTTGATAACAATGAATTGTCAAAAATATATCTCATTTTTATTGTCTCGCTCAAACTGAGAGGGAGAATGAAGGTAAAAGGGAAGAACTATAGCTGTAGACATGAAACAGGTTCAGTATCACTAAAATATCACTTCAAGAAACAATATAGAATGAATTGATTATGGTAAATCTGATATCAGAGTGGTTCTGGCATTTCACTGGAGCCTGTAGACACCACTCCTGAGCTAACAAAACAGAACATTATATCTGCAGGCTTTGTATAGTGTCATTATGTTGTCAATCTAGGCAAGCAGGAGTGGAAACACAAGTTACAGAATTTTAAATATAAAAAATATAGGGATCAAATCCTAACATCCCCCCTGTTCTTATTTTACATTGACAAAACACCCCAAACATTCACGAAATAATGCATTTCTTAGGTGCACAAATATTCATTTGGTCTGATTCTGTTTCCCCAATTCTGTGGGATTTTTCTAAGAAAAACAATTTTAATGCTTGTTTCAGAGGGAAATAAACGTTCTATTACAAGCCAATCTGTGTGCACAGAAGTCAATTTCAGCTGCATACACATATCTGAGAGAGAATTTGCCCCCTATGTATACATATTACACTAAATTAAGTACTGGAAATAAAAGACGGTTTACAGAGTGCCAGTAGGTTGCTAGCCATGTGGGAAGGCAAGGTTCCTGCACAAATAACATATTCTGATCCTGAAGACACTCACACATGTGTATAACTTTTAAGAACCCTATGGTGGGCTGTTCACCCCCATGCCTGCCCTGAAAGAGCTAAGGAAGCTGAGTTAGTGTGACAGGCCACACATGAGGAGCTTAGGCTGGCAAAGCAACCCCCAATTGGGAAATGGAGTTCAGCTGAGCAAGTGTGGGCTGGGCTAGTATAAAGCCAGGAAGCTGGCAACAGAAAGGGGCCAGTAAGAAAGTCTGTAGCTACTCTCTGCACATTAGGGAGAGAAGGAGGGAACCCTTGGAATGAGTAGAACCCCTGGGAGCCTGGCCCTGAAAGAAAGGCATAGCCAGAACAGAGAAGGGTGGAGAAGAAAGCCTGTCAGAGGCAGAGTAGGAAGCAGCTCATGGAGAGAGCAGCAAGACTGGGGACTGAATAGACCTTGGCTGCACGTTGTATGGTCTCTGGGCTGGAACCCGGAGTATGGGACAGGCCCAGGTTCCCCTACTAGCCACTGACAGAGTGATAGTGCCTTGACAGTGGGTCCAGTGAGACTCTATACCCCAGAAGGGGGAAAACACATAGTGACCTGGTTAGAAAGCCAACTCACAAAGAGGAAGCTGCAGCTCCTGGAGTGAGAGAGAGGAGAACGAATTGAGAGATCGCAAGGGGAGGTATTGGACCTGGAAGAGAGCTAATCCCCAGAACAGCCAGGAGGAGCTGCCACTTGCAGTGACTGAGTACTACATGACAGGCCCCGGTTAACTTTTGTAGCCCCATTGATTTCATGGCTTCCATCACACATGTAGTCCACTAAGGACCAGCCAGAGTGACCACAGTTGACAGCAGTGTCCCAGGTGTCATGTAGTAAAGTTCCCAGATATGGCTCAATCCTGTAAATACACAAATTTCTGGAGTGGCCCCAGGAGTGGCACCAGGTAGGGCCAGGGGGTGCACCCCATCAGGTGCTGTTGAAGAGTTTGAGAACACGGTGTGCTGGTGTGTTTTTGTCCATCCTGGCAATGTGCATACAATGCCGCTGTTGAATAAATTGGGAGACTGAAGGAAAGCTAGACCTTCGCAAGATTGTGACATTTTGCTCAAAGTCAGACCACTTTATATTCAGGATTTGGTACTGTCAGCACATAAGGAATGCCTCCAAATCTGCCTATAAGAGGATCCAGGTTTCTGACCCATATACCCATACAGGTGATACACAGGTTTAATAGATCCTAAACTTTATCCCAGCACAAAGATGTTTTTTGCATCCATAAGCAAGACATGAACTTCATGCAGCAGGCAGTCAGACCTATTTGTCGAAAAACATCCAGTTTGCTGTGACTGGCTGTTGCGGCCTAGGTAGATGAATTCATCAATTCTATCCACAGTACTCAACCCCACCTGCACCAGGCATTCCGGTCCAGCTCTGAGGTTCTGAACCTTGGTCTTCATCTGTGAGATGTTCAAGCGAAGAGGGCAGCTAGCATCTTGGAGGGTGGGGGCCTGAAATTCTCTGCCTTCTCCACGAGCAAGGTAGTGTGGTTCACGTAGTCTTGGTTGGTAAACACTTCTTGGCCAACCTTGATTCCAACATGTGGAACGGCAAGTCCTAATATCCAGTCAGTAGCTCAACAGAATAGTGCCAGGGTGACACTGCCTCCCTGCCACACACCTGAGGCTGTGTAGAAAGGTGGTGAAAGCTGTCAACCCATGCTCAGTCTCACATTGCTACCAACGTGAAGATCACACACCAGATTTAGCAGCACATTTGGAAAACCAACTCCTTTCAGTGCAGTCTAAGTGCTGACCTGCTGACCAAATCAGAAGCCTCTTTGATGTCTGTGTATGCCACATGAAGTGGATGGTTAAATTCTTGGTGCAGTTCACCAGAAACTGGAGGGCAAGGACAGTGTCCATTGTAGACTGCCCTGCAGTGAAACTTGACTGCTGTGGATGATAATATCTGAACCAGGATCTAGGAGAATACACTTTCTCTCAGGGTTTACATTATAAAGCAGAGCTCTTTAGTCTGTACTTTAGAAAACACTGACTTTGGAAAACACTGAATTTTAGTCAAAGATAAGCTGAAGAAACTTTGCTGTGAATTAAGAGGGAGAAATTAAAAGTGATTTACCAAGTACTCCAAGGCTAAAATCCAATCGAAGTGCTGCTCAGCTAGATTTTTACCTTCAAATCAATAGTCCAACCCCATCAACACCATGGTACATACACTTATCACATTAGCAAAATGATAACCAAGCAGCATTTTAAGACAATACGCTACATAGTATGTAGGACAAGATATACTTACGAATGTATGAAAATGGCCACAGCCTCTAACCCACACCCTGCTCCTATGCTTCTTGACCTCCCCACAACCCTTTCTCTCTATTCTCACCATCCCTACACAGAAGCCCAGTAGCAGTGGGAAAGAGAGGGTAGCTGGGTCAGCAAGTAACTGGTTCTCCACGGGCTGCAGAGGGGGTTGACTGGGACACAGCCCTCTGGGATGATATATCTGCCTGCCCCAACTCCACCGCCAGTTTCCATAGATTATCTACTTTGTTCAGTTGGGAAGGGGATTGGAACTGGTTGTGCTGTGTGTGGTCCCCTGGGCCCACTTTCTGCTTTCATTCTCCTTCCTGTCTAGCACCTGCTTCACCCAGGGCCCTGCATGTGTTGGGCGGTGAGCAGAAACACTAAAAGAGGCAGTGAGCCTGGGAACAGCAGCCTCTAGTGGGGCAGAAGAGAGTGTAGTCTGGAGGCACCAGCTCGGGATGCCAGCAGTGGCCTCTGGAGTCTGCTGGCACAACACATACGTGCAGCAGATGCTCAACAGCCAGAACTTCTGAGCTGAGAGCAGCTGCTTACTAGAACATGAGATGACCTCAAAATAACATGAAATTGTGAGGCTCACCATAAATTCAGCAGAGGACCAGGTTCTCAGTAGTGTAGATCAATGTAATGTCACTCATTTCGAGGGAGTTGCATGTATTTACACCACCTATGTATCTGCCCCATACAAGGCTGCCCTGCCTCCATGAGGATGTTTTGCTCAACCTGCAAAGAGTTTGCTTGCAAATGTTATGGGATAATACCAGTTCGGAGGGGAGCAGACTGCCAGTGTTGGCTTTAAATCTGCCCTGCTGATCCTCCCTAAAATGATCTCACACTAATTAGCAGTAAACAGGAGGTTTATTATTCACTAATCTGAATGCAGGATAAGTTGAACAAGTGGAACTTTATAAAGCATGCAGATTGAGCACTATCCATGTGGCTGAGTTGCTTCCTGCTTCACTCTCCATGTTTCCTGTTCCCCTTGTGTCCCATCAATTAGAGTCGTTCCGGGGAACATGGGCCCTCTGCCCCTAGTTCCACTGATCATGATATATCCTCCCTAGTAAAATGTTTGTAAAATATAAACATGACAAATAACTGAAACCCAACTCCCATCCCATGTGCTTTGGCCAGAAGTTGCTAGCACATAGAATCATAGGACTGGAAGGGACCTCAAGAGGTCATCTAGTCCAGTCTCCTGCACTCACGACAGAACATAGCCAAGCAGGTGTATTGCCTTTATCACAGGTTCAGCGGGTTATATAAACTTTGAGATAGCTTGGTCGCCTCAACAGGCAACCACACCAGAAATGACCTATCTCAGTCTCCCTTTCACCTGTCTCTGAGTCTAGCAAACTCTCTTTCCATGGAGTCCCTTCCATCCCTGTGAGGATGTCCTCCAGATTGTTCTCTGTCTCTCTGTCCTCTGATGATCTCTGTAGGCTCTCTCTAGGTGGTGTTGTGTCTGCTGGCTTGTAAGTGCCTCTTGTTCATTGGGATCACTTGTGCCTTTTGCGTTTTCACTTCATATGTCTTGGGTGCCCCTGCACTCCTCATGACACCTTTAATCCTTCTGGTGTCTCTCTAATGGCTGACTCTGCACACGAGTGCCAGTTTCCAGGGCCAGAAGGTCCTTGGCTGACCTGTTGTACTCTAGTGCCTGCTTTCTCTGATTGTTGGCCATCTCCTTTCAGCAGTATCTCCACCTTTCTAGCTGCAATAAGTCTCTCCTCATTGGTAGCAAGGTTATGATCCTTTGTCCCGTCAGTGCCTGCCTGGAACTGTTTTGACACCTCTGTGATGAGGTATTTGTGTATTCTAAAAATGCTAACAAGGGGTCTTAAGCAGAAGAAACAGCCTTATGTAACAGCTGATTCCACCTTACCATTACTCTGTGGGTATACTGGGGAGGAGGCATAGTGGGGAGGAGGCATAGTGATCATATTCCCATTTGCATGCAAATTCCTTGAATTCTTCCAAGGCAAATTTGTGTCCGTTGTCAGTGAATAGAGTGTTCAGAATGCCATATCTCCCAAAGTGGGCCTTCAGTTTAACAATCTTGTATCAGGCAGGGCAAACTTTGAATAGCAATCCACTCTAGCTAAGGCCTGCACTGAAGGCAAATAAGTCAACTCTGACCTTGATGCATGGCTGGGTGGGTAGTTCTTGTGGTAACTAAATCTCTTTCTGCTTGTGGTTTTCAGATGACCGGTGGGTGTCACACCTCTCCTTGGTAGAAGGGAGTTGTGTATTCATTCCTGGCCAGTAAACACACACTCAAGCCCATCTAAGACATCTGTGAATGCTCAGGTTTGATGCATAGATTTTTTGCATGACTTCCTACTCTACTGAGGCAGGGACAACCACCCTCTGTCCTCAAAATATGGTTCTATCCTGCACAGTCAGCTCATCTTTAATTTGAAAATATTATTTTGCTCCTAGTGATACTTGGCTTTTGTATTCTGACCACCATTGCTCCCTTGACTGCCTGTAGTTGGATGGCCCTTTCTGTGGCTTCTTTGATTTCCATCAGCAATACTGTTGAAACTGGGAGACTGAATCCAATAACATGCTGCACTATGTACTAATTGCCTTCCCCCAACTGGCTGATGATGTCAGGTGTCAAGGTGTCAGTTAACACAAGTAATTGTCCTGAACAATATGTGATCTCTACCTGGTAGAATGCTGAAGGTGCAGCAATATGTACTGCAATCTCATTGGAGCAGAGGTGATGTGTCAAGTGCCCCCCTAGCAGGTGCCTGGGCAGAAAATGGAACAGGCGGGGCCTGAGCAGAAGTGGTGGGGCTAGAGGCTTTTCTGGCCACACTGCCTGGTGCAGCGCAGCAGCTGCCTGGGAGAGCGCCTGACTGTGGCATTGGACTGCCCCCAACCCAGACTCAGGTTCCGGGGACAGCAGCTGGGTGAGCCAGAGCCCTCCATCCTCTCCCGCTGGCGTGCTTAGAGTTAGCTCCTGTCCTCGAAAACCAAGCCTGGGCATGGAGCAGGCTGCTGCTGCTGCCCCTCCCCAGCCAGGCTCCGTTCTTCTCCCTGCCTGGGCCTGGCTGCCAGGGATGACAGCCAAATGTGCTGTGGGGGGCAGAGGGAGCCTGCACAGCAGGAGGAAAGAGCGCCCTCCCAACAGGTAACGTGGGTGCAGGGCAGGGAGGAGACACATGGGGAGGTCATGTGTCCTCCCCTTTAGCTAATACCACCAACCCCCAGTATGGGAAATCACCAGTCATCAATGCACTGGAGCACTAAAAAGGGGCTTTGCCATGATCGTCTTTAAAGATTTCTGGTCTGATTGTGCTATTACTGGGTGGCCATAGGGGTACCAATGGAATAGGTTAACTCCAGACACCACAGCTAGAAACTCTTTTTATGTTTGGTCTTACTCCTGTTCAGTTTGACAGGGCCTTGCTGGCATAAGCAAATGGCTGCTCCTACAAAACAGCTCCACTCAATATTTTATCTGATGGATCACACTGCAGTGTCAATGGATCTCCTGGCTGGTAGTAATACAGGACAGGGGCATCCATTATCATTTATTTCAGTGTGACAAATATTTGCCAGTCTCACTCAATATCCTGCCTTTTGAGCTGTCATATGGGTTCCGCTACTGCAGACAGATATGGACAGAACTTGGGCAGAAAATTTATCATTCCTACGAAGTGCTGTAACTCTTTCATAACAGCTTTGGATGGCATGTCTCTGACTGCCTTGGTCTTGTTGGGATCTGCAGTCCCTCTGCTGTGAGCAGATGTCCAATGTATGTCACCTCATGCTGTTGCATTTTTTCAGGATTGAGTTATATGTTGTTGTCCCTGCATCACTGTAGAAATGCTTGTAGTGTTCTATCATGGTCTTGTTCAGCTTCTGTATCATTGCTCCCTTCACCTACAATGAGGATATCATCTGCAGTTATCTTCACCCAAACTGTCCTTCCAGCACTTGGGTGAGTCTTCTCTGGAATACCTCTGGTGCTGAGTGTATGCCTATCAGCATACATACCCATTTGTAGCGACAAAACGGTGTTGCAAAGGTTGTCAGCATGCTGGACTCTTTATCCAAGCTTATGTGCCAAAAACTATTTGTCAGATCACCTCACATCCTGGCTTTTGACATTCTGGCAAAATGTCATAAATTGTGGGCAGTGGATAGTGGCATGTTTTGACAGTGCAGTTCAGTGACTTTGGGACTATGCAGAAGCATAATTTGCCTAATGGCTTTTTTACCATCACCATGCTGCTTACCCAGGCTGTACTGGCCTCTACAGTACCGTGATCAGATCCAGGGTTTATATGGCTGTATTGCCCAAGCAAGGTCTGTGGTTCTTGTCATTCACCACCAGAAACTTCAGCTGGTATACTCTGTTATTTTTGGATTAGTTACTATGAGGTAACATTTTTCTATAGGCTGAACTATGCTCTCATTGTACATTATTAAATTGTGCCTGCTCTTTGTAATGGGTGTGTTCACTCTGAGGAATCACACTGCCAGAGGACCTACTATTCAGCTGAAATCACTCAGAGCTTTTCCTTATTAACATTTTTGCATGCACTGAGTTTGGTATTGTCCCTTGTTGCTTTCCTATCCCGGCAGTCTGAATCTAATATGCTCTCGGACTCAAGGAGAGAGTCATGATATCATCACTACTCTATGGTGAGCGCTCTCACTCTTGCGCAAGTCTGACTGAATCTTTCTAAGACCTTCCTCTGCTCTTGCACACACAGCTCAAATGGTTCATCTTGCCGCATTCCTGCAATGCTGTCCTAGGACAGGTCATTTTTCCTTTACCTGCTCATGCTGTTGTATGGAACTCTTTGCTGTTTTTTCACTGCATTTATTTCTGGGGGTGTTGTGCCTACAAGAGCTTTTATCTTGAGGTTTCCACTGCATGTGCCATGTCTAATGTGAGATTGCCTTCCTGGAGCAGCCACTCCTGCCACAGCCTTTCCTGCCCCAATTGGAAGTCTGTCAAGGCCCCAAAATTGTATGTAGCAGCCAGGGTGAGAGAGGTTGTAATATAGACGTCTATCCCCTTTTCTTCTTTAGTGAAAAATCTGTGTCATTTTACAGTCAGGTTCTGCTTTGGGGAGCAATAGGTGCCCAAGCAATAGCTCCTAGGGCTACTATGAGGCTTGAGGCAGTGGTAAGCTTTAGAGTGCCACATACCTCTCTGCCTTGTTCCCCAGTAAGGTAAAATGACAGCTTTACTTTCCTGTTGCCTTCCTGCATGACCAGCTCTGTGTACAGCTGGAACTCCTCCTTCCTCCAGGCCCATCACTGAGCTAGGATTGCATCTGCAAAATCCAGAGCTTGGGTGGAGGGAGGCATCAGACTGAGTTCCATGGCCCACACTGCCAGCTGCTGCACTGCAGAGAACTCACTGCTCAGATGGTGCCATCTGAAAACATGTTCCATTTGCAATGAGTGAAGCTGAATGCAAGTTATGTTGAACAAGTGAAACTTTACTAAACTCTGGGGACTGATTTGTCCATGTGGTTGAGTTGCTTCCAGCCTAACGTTCTGTATTCCCTGTTCCATTGATGTTCCTCAGTATGATTCCCTCCAGGAAACATGGGTCCTCTGACTCCAGTCTCACTGATCATGATACACACTGGATGGATGATGCGGGCATGTTTCACAATCTGAAGCCACTTTTCTAGAACCCCAGTGCATAGTTCAGCAAAGCTGATGGTCACTAAGCTGCTGGTGCAGTAAAAGAGCCACTGAACACTCCTGATGAGGAACATACACTGAGGTCAAAGGGAGGACTCTCCTGGTGAGGAGCATGTCTCAAAATCTCTCCCATGCCCAGCCCAGCCCTGTTCCAAAATCTACATTCCTTTGGCAGAGAGAGGAAGGTTTCATATTTTAACTTAAAAAAACCCAATTCTCCCTCTATTAAACTAGGTTTACCAGAAAGACTCATGAATTCTGACATTTGTCTGAAGCAGTTGATGAAATGCAGGGGAAAAGAAATTCTTAAGTGTCAAGTCATTGTTAGCAAATTCATAATAGCACCCTCAAGATTCCTTAACTAACTATTCAGGTGGATTATCTGGGAATAAGTAAATTACTCTGAGTTTCATGTAATATTGCCTTTGTCTGTAAAAATGTATGACATAATTAGCAAGTACATATTTTCTTCACCACCCTATCTGATCTGACTTCAAGAACTGTGGACCTGCTGTGAATATCCCTTTCAAACAGAAAGTCAATGCAAAGGGAGCTATTTTAATGGGAGAAAATGCTGTACAAACACTTTAAAATTTGGTATCTGCTTAATTAAAAGTTTAGCACAGACGCACACGCTTATTAAACTCATCAGGAGGCTAAAAGAAAATCCAGCAGTGATTTTAAGTGCCTGCCTTGCTCTGTAGTTTCCAGAAGTGAAAGAAAACCTAGCTATTGAGATATGAGTCAATGGCTATCATGAGACTCTGGGGACCTAATTAGTTCAATACCCACTACTAGGTCTCATGTTCCCTATGAAAAGAAGCAAAGATGGTGTGTCTGTGTGTATAGGGGGTCGCCTACTTATATCTACACTTCTTTATAGTCAGTAATACCTCTAGGAAAGCCTGGTTTTACATAAGAAAATTAAATGATTGGTAGAATATTACTATGAAAATAATCATAAGTATTTTATTAGTAATATTGCCAAAAATCAAAATAATTATGAAAAACATCATGCTCAAGAGGGAAAAAAACACCATGCAATCTTTAGATAGCTTTGTTATTAATTAGGCTCTTCTTCTATTGCTGTCATTAGTAATTTACTACCGGAATGAAAGTACATAGTATAGTGTATCTCAGCAGTTTCTCTCTCTGGTAAATAATTATAGTTTGGTTTTACAGCTAACATCTGGGGACCTTGTGTTGTTATAACAGATTCAAGGAATTAGAATTGCCAGGCAACTGATAAGCATTATGGAATCTGACAGATTGCAGATTTTTATCCCTCCATCAAAACCTAGTTTTCAGTCAAACATTTGCTAATAATAGTGCTGATAGAAATAAAATGTAAAATGTAAAGTATAGGTTGTTCTGTGTTGCCATTCTGTTCTCTTGTTCCTCCCAGTTCCCAGGATAAATAAGGGGAACTATTAGACTGCAGGCTTATAACTTGCTTGCTTGTTAGTCAAAAAAGATACAGCATAAAACAAGCAGACATATGCACTAGCGTGATCAATACACACGTTTCTATTGATTGTGAAAAGAACTGATGGAAATATATATATTTGCACGGATGAATGTTTGTGCTTGTTAAGAATATTATAAAATGGCCTAATTCTGAGCTGAAATCTTCAGATTATCCATAGGCTAGGTTTGGTTTAAATAGCTGCAATGCATAATTCAGCACATTACCCAGCCATTGACCGCTGTTCAACAAATCGTTCTGTTAGTGATGAGGGATCATTCGGTTTCCCCAGTTCTCGTGCTCCATAGCTCCTGGGGCAAGATATATTCTTTATTTTTTAAAAAAGCCAATTCTTTGGTGGTTGTTCTATTGTTAGCTCCTGCATTCAGTAATGACTTTCTCAAAAAATTGAAACTATTTAAAATAACCACTACATTTTATAACTCACTCTATTTGATCCCTTTTGCCTTGACTTACATACAGAGGCAACCATTTCACTTTAGACCTCATTGAGGAGAATAGCCATACTATCCAGTGCCTATTGAAAAAGTATATTGTATGTACAACCATGTTTAAATCTATCTCTGTTCAGCAAAGCATGTGATAAAGTTTCACCATATAAGCAATAATGGTTACAAATAATTAAAAACAAAATAAAATAGTCCCTTAAAATGACTGCCGGAAAGATATTTAAAAATGATATGCCAATGGATCCATCCAAAAACTAAAGGTTTATTAGAATATTTTACAGGTTACCGAAAAGGTGATATTAAATACAACCCATATCTCCTCTGCTGTGTCCAATGCAAATCGACATTCTTCTCTTAACCCTGGTCTTCACTACAAGTTTACGTCGAATTTAGCAATGTTAGATCGATTTAACCCTGCACCCGTCCACATGACGAAGCCATTTTTGTCTACTTAAAGGGCTCTTAAAATCAATTTCTGTACTCCTCCCCGACGAGGGGTTTAGTGCTGAAATTGACATCACTGGGTCAAATTTAGGGTAGTGTGGATGCAATTCGATGGTATTGGCCTCTGGGAGCTATCCCAGGGTGCTCCATTGTGACCACGATGGATAGCACTTTCAACTCAGATGCACTAGCCAGGTACACAGGAAAAGCCCCGGGAACTTTGGAATTTCATTTCCTGTTTGGCCAGCGTGGCAAGCTCATCAGCACAGGTGACCATGCAGACCCAGAATCGCAAAAGAGCTCCAGCATGGACCAAACGGGAGGTACTGATCTGATGGCTGTATGGGGAGATGAATGTGTGCTATCAGAACTCCGTTCCAAAAGACAAAATGCCAAAATATTTGCAAAAATCTCCAAGGGCATGATGGACAGAGGCTACAACAGGGACCCGCAGCACTGCCGCATGAAAATTAAGGCGCTCAGGCAAGCCTACCAAAAATCCAAAGAGGCAAATGGCCGCTCCAGGTCAGAGCCCCAGACATGCCGCTTCATGATGAGCTGCATCAATTCTAGGAGGGGCCCCTACTACTAGCCCACCCCGTCCGTGGACACCTGCAAGGGGGGAGTCTCATGCAACAGGCATGAGGATTTGGGGGATAAGGAAGATGAGGAGGAGGAGAAGAATAGCGCACAGCAGTCAAGCAGAGAAACTGTTCTCCCCGACAGCCAGGAACTGTTTATCACCCTGGAGCCAATACCCTCCCAAGGCAGGCTCCCGGATCATGAAGCCGGAGAAGGCACCTCTGGTGAGTGTACCTTTGTAAATAAAATACGTGGTTTAAAAGCAAAAGCGTGCTTTAATTATTAATTTGCCCTGAAGACTTGGGATGCATTCGCGGCCAGTACAGTCCCTCCTTTAAAAAGGCCAACCCAACAGGTGCTTGGTATGGGAAAGATATGCTGTTTGAAGCCATTCCCAAACGTTATGAAGGTTCAAGAAGTTGAAAGACTGTGGCTTACCATGGCTGCCTGCAAGCCAAATTCTGTTGCCTGGCCCTGCGTGTGTGATCTTTCACACCAAACCGGCAGGCCCTCAATATAAGAGGCAAAATGCGAACTTCTACCAAAAGCACATGTGCTATGTAATGTTAACAGTTTGGTTCACTGTGAAAGAGTCTACCCATTGTTCTCTAAAATGTGTCTTTTTAAATACTTCACTCCCTTTTTTTCCTCCCACAGCTGCAAATGTTTCAGCGCTCCCCCTATTATCTCCGTTCCAGAGGCTAGCACAGAAGGCAAAAAAAACGCACTCACAATGAAATGTTCTCTGTGTTCATGCAGTCCTCCCGCACTGAAAGAGCTCAGCAGAATGCGTGGAGGAAAACAATGTCAGAGTCCAGGAAAGCAGAAAATGAACGTGAGGACAGTAGGGACGAGGAAGATGAGAGGTGGTGGCAGTGTGATGAGAGGAGGAAGGATGCAGTGCTGAGGCTACTGGGGGATCAAACTGATATGCTCCAGCATCTGGTGGAGCTGCAGGAAAGGCAGCAGGAGCACAGACCGCCACTGCAGCCCCTGGGTAACCACCCGCTCTCCTTTCCAAGTTCCATAGCCTCCTCACCCAGATGCCCAAGAATACGGGGGAGGGGGCCCCCCGGGCACCCAACCACTCCACCCCAGAGGACTGCCCAAGCAACAGAAGGCTGGCATTCAATAAGTTTTGAAATGCAGTGTGGCCTTGTCCTTCCCTGCTCTCCTCCTCCGCCACCCCACCCAGTGCTTCCCTCCTTCCCCCACCCCTCCAGGGCTACCTTGGCAGTTATCCCCCTATTTGTGTGACTAATTAATAAAGAATGCATGAATTTGAAACAACAATGACTTTATTGCCTCTGCAAGCGGTGATTGAAGGGGGGAGGGTGGTTGGATTACAGGGAAGTAGAGTGAACCAAGGAGGAGGGTTTTCATCAAGGAGAAACAAACAGAACTGTCACACCGTAACCTGGCCAGTCATGAAACTGGTTTTCAAACTTTCTCTGATGTGCAGAGCATCCTGCTATGCTCTTCTAATCACCCTGGTGTCTGGCTACGTGTAATCAGTGGCCAGGCGATTTGCCTCAACCTACCACCCCGCCATAAATGTCTCCCCCTTACTCTCACAGATATTGTGGAGCACACAGCAAGCAGCAATAACAATGGGAATATTGGTTTCACTGAGGTCTAACCAAGTCACTAAACTGCGCCAGCACGCTTTTAAATGTTCAAATGCACATTCTACCACCATTCTGCACTTGCTCAGCCTGTAGTTGAACAGCTCCTGACTACTGTCCACGCTGCCTGTGTATGGCTTCATGAGCCATGGCATTAAGGGGTAGGCTGAGTCCCCAAGGATAACTATAGGCATTTCAACATCCCCAACGGTTATTTTCTGGTCTGGGAAGTAAGTCCCTTCCTGCAGCTGTTCAAACAGACCAGAGTTCCTGAAGATGCGAGCATCATGTACCTTTTCCGGCCATCCCACATTGGTGTTGGTGAAACGTCCCTTGTGATCCACCAGCGCTTTCATCACCATTGAAAAGTACCTCTTGCAGTGTATGTACTGGCTGCCAACGTGGTCCAGTCCCAAGATAGGCATATGCATTCCATCTATCGCCCCACACAGTTAGGGAATCCCATTGCAGCAAAGCCATCCACTATGACCTACACATTTCCCAGAGTCACTACCCTTGATAGCAGCAGCTCAGTGATTGCGTTGGCTACTTGGATCACAGCAGCCCCCACAGTAGATTTGCCCACTCCAAATTGATTCCCAACTGACTGGTAGCTTTCTGGCGTTGCAGCCTTCCAGAGGGCTATCGCCACTCGCTTCTGAACTGTGAGGGCTGCTCTCATCTTGGTATTCTTGCGCTTCAGGGCAGGGGAAAGCAAGTCACAAAGTTCCATGAAAGTGTCCTTACGCATGCAAAAGATTCGCAGCCACTGGGAGTCACCCCAGACCCGCAACACTATGCGGTCCCACCAGTCTGTGCTTGTTTCCCAGGCCCAGAATCAGAGTTCGATGGTACGAGCCTGCCCCATTGCCACCAGGATGTCCAAATTGCCTGGGCCCGTGCTTTGAGAGAAGTCGGTGTCCATGTCCTCATCACTCTCGTCACCGTGCTGCTGTCACCTCCTCGCCTGCTTTTGCAGGTTCTGGTTCTGCACGTAATGCAGGATAATGTGTGAGGTGTTTACAATGCTCATAACTGCCGCGGTGATCTGAGTGGGCTCCATGCTTGCCGTGATATGGCATCTGCAGGAGAGCAGAGTTGCAGCGGAAGCAGTGGCTAAAGACGGATGCCACGAGCATAGATATTTATAGAGAACAACGAGAGGACCTGCGAGGTGGATTCATGAGAGCAGAGTTGCAGTGGAAGTGGTACAGAATGACTATTAGCGCCGCACACATTTCCCGAGGAAGAACACACGTACCCGGGAGCCCATGACAGACAACATGGAGAAATTTGCTATTGAGACAATAGCAGCAGAGCAGAGTTGCAGCAGAAGCGGTGGATGATGACGGTTAGCAGTCCTACTGCACCATCTGCTGCAGCACTGAGGACACCACAGCAGCGGTGTCGGTGAGCTGAGCTGAGCCAGTTGCACTCTTCCTGTGGTATGGCGTCTGCGCAGAAAAAAGGCGCAAAACGATTGTCTGCCGTTGCTTTCACAGAGGGAGGGGCGACTGACAACATGTACCCAAAACCACCCCCGACAATGTTTTTGCCCCATCAGGCATTGGGAACTTAACCCAGAATTCCAATGGGCAGCAGAGATTGTGGGAACTGTGGGATAGCTAGCCACTATAGTGAGGACGCATTCCGTCGACTTAATGCGTTTAGTGTGGACATACGCAATCGACTGTATAAAATCTATTTCTATAATATTGACCTAATTTCATAGTGTAGACATACCCTTAGAGGAAGGGAACAAGGGGGGCAGAAACTCTCTCAGAAGGAGGTTGTTTCCACATGGATTAGGTCTTTCAAATAGGAAGGTGTATAGTATTGTTCCCAAAAACCAGTGACATCCTGGTTTTCCTGCCTGAAGTGACACCTAATGACATTTCTTTTGTAATTCAGTCTCCACGGACTACAATTGCCAGCAAAAGCTACCTCCTCCTAGAAAAAGGATTTTTGGCTTAATTTTTATTAAATTCCACCAACATAGATTCCTGTGAGTCGGAGTCTGAAAGCAGAAAGCAGAAAGCCAACCAAAGCTCAGGGCTTTCTCATGACGTAGCCCAAAAGAGCAGTGCTAGATTGGAAGGGGATTCTATTGAGCCAGTGGTAGTTCTCATGGCACCACCACTTCCCACAAGCCCTCTACTCAGAAGAAACCCAGAGAAAGTCAGCTTCAGCAACTCTTATGCTCGTTCAGAGCGAATCCTTCCTCTAGGGCAATGGCCAGGCTGGTGCAGGGAGGTGTAAAATATGCCCTCTTGCACCAGTTCTAATTCATTTGTCCCTACATCTATCATTACAGTTGACAGAACTTCCAATGTGCTGTTGAAGTCAGTAGGCCAGATTTAATAGGAGCATGAGAAAATGGAGGTTTCATGTTGGAAACGTGATAAGGATGTACAAGAAATTATGCTTATACAGTATATAAAATATTTTTAATTGGCTGCACTTACAGCATAACTGGCTTACCTCCTGAGTAATCTTGGGACCTAGAATTTGTTGCATTTGACAATTATCCTAAATGAGTTTTGAACCTGTTTAATGAAGGCAATTGTGGCATTCTTTAATGGTTTATGCTTGCAATTTAAAGTATCTATTATCTGCTCTAGGACTCAGTTTTTCTTACCTCACAAGCTAACAGAAACTAATTAGATTGTTTTTGTGTATTCTTTGTAACTGAGGTTCCTTCCCATTGCAATTGACCATAATTAAAAAGGGAATTCACAAAAGAAATACACCAAAGACTTAATCTAAAAGGTTTAGGTCATTGATTTAGCTAAACATCTAAAAGTTCAGCTGCTTATATGAACCTTATCTGCATTTCTTGTCCTTCTGTTCCCAATATTTGCCTGCCATCCTTTATCCCAAATAGACTGTATTCTTCTACCTTTCTATCAACAAGGTCATGCCCCATTAGGTTGGCAGGCCTGTTAGTCAGCCACTTCCACATCAAGCAATACTTGATTTATCTCCCATCTAATTCACTACATCTTAAATGATGGACTTTGGAGAAGACTGACAAGAAAACCTCAGAGTGAATGAAATTAGCTCACATCCACCAAGAGAAAAATATGGATGTTCAGGCAGCCCAATGAAGACCGTGGTGGTCCTGGATCTGTTAGTGGATGGCCAGACTCCTCAAGGGCTTTCCTGAGAGGGGAAGACATTTAATTTCCAAAAGTTGTCACTGAAGGTTCATCATCGGCCTGTCATGTGTTTTTCAGGTTGGTTTAGTGGAGCAGAGTCTAAGGAGTGAGAGAGGACAGAGAGGCCATCTAATCCAATGTGCCTGCTATTGATAATACAAGTCCTTTAAGATAGTTTAAAACTGATTATTTCAAATTATTTCTATCCCCAACTATAACACTAAAATAAGGTTATGGCCCTTAATACACAAGTCAACACCTTTTATTTTAAAAGGCAGCTCTGAAAGGTTGAACTAATTGAGCAACCTGATTGTTCTTAGCATCTGAAGCTGCTTTTACAAACACACAAAAAGGGATATAAAGAGTGGTTACATATCCTACAGTAACTGTGGTTCTCTGAGATGTAGTCATTGTGGATGCAAGCATGAATACAAATCAATTTTATGAATTTGCCAAAGTGGCAGTTAAATTTTAAAGCTGAACTCTAACAAACTAGATTTGCTAATTTGATAGGTGTTTAATTAAGATAGCCCCTTTTTACTGAGTCCAGACAGCATTAGCTTACTAACTTTAATGGTAGGTTCTTTTCAGGTCAACTTTTACTTTGGACAATGTTCTCAAATCAGGACATTTGGTGCTCTTAATTAATCAACAGTTTATTAATCCACAGGGAACCTCATAAGTGCACAGCCAATAGGGTGCTGACTCAGAACCACATTGTCACTGAGAAAGTTCTTTGTAGGAAGGTCTGGCCATAAAGGTTTGGAGCTCGCAGACCTTTAAGGGTAAGGTGATCTGTTGAACAATCCAGCAGCATCTTGAATGAAGGCTTCATGAATTTTAAGAAGACAGGAATCCAATGTAGGAGTCAGCTCTCTGACAAGTGGGTAAGTACACAGGAGGCCCTTGAGGAATCTTGATGCTGTTGGATGGGAGAAAATGGAGTATGATTATATCAGAGCGTGACATGTTAATACTGTTGCAAGGTGAACTTGGACAGTACCAAGTAACACTTTCAAGAACTGCAGGTAGTCAAGGATCTATGGTATCACAGCCTCAGCTGGGTCCAAATTATTCTGGGCAGTCATAGAATCATAGAAATGTGGGGCTGGAAGGGACCTTGACAGGTCCTCTAGTTCAGCCTCCTGTACCGAGACAGGACCAAGTATATTTAGACCATCCCTGAGACGTGTTTGTCCAACCTGATCTTAAAAACCTCCTATGGCGGGGATTCCACAACCCCCTTGGAAGCCCACTCCAGAGTTTAACTACCCTTATAGTTAGAAATTTTTTCCCTAATATCTAATGTAAATCTCCCTTTGCTGCAGATTAAGTCCATTACTGCTTGTTCATAGGTAGTTTCCACTTAGAGAAGTAAGTCCTCCTAGTATACAGCTTCCTGCTCAGTATGAAGATTTCTTGTACCTGTCAAGAACAGTCTCCACCAGTGGTGTTCAACCAGCCATCATCTAGGTCATCAGGTGCAATGACTGAGGATGTGGTTTGAGCATCTGCCTGTAATTCTGGGATATGTCCAAACAAATCAGGAGATGGATTGGAGGCCAAATGCAAAAGGTCCAACAGCCAAAATTGCCTCAGCGAGTAGGGAGCTATTAGGATCAGTGTGGCCAAGTTTTCTCTCTCTCTGCCACAGGTGCAAGGGAGAGTTGCAGCCTCCCCTCCCCAGCCACCCTTTAAACCCTCATCAGGGAGCACAAGGAAACATAGGGGTTGTGCACAGCTCCAACATATAACTATTCAAAACTATTCAAAAACTATTCATCTCACACAATGAGGCATATGCACACATTCAGTGGGATCCACGTTGGCACATAGTTGAAGGAGGACTTGCATGAGGACTGCAAGAGTTACTTGCATGCAAGAACTGCTTGCATCCAGCATATAACTGAATCAGCTGCAAATGAGCAAACCACAAGACAGAACAAAAAAATAGAACCAGATTCACTCAGCAAATTACAATGTTCCTGAATGAATGAAATAAACAATTGTTTTTGTAAATGGAATGGGTCCCCACACAATTCTGATATATATGACTCACACAAAAATGGCGGGTAATATACCCAGTAGAACCTTTGTGT
Source organism: Eretmochelys imbricata (assembly GCF_965152235.1). Taxonomy (NCBI): domain Eukaryota; kingdom Metazoa; phylum Chordata; order Testudines; family Cheloniidae; genus Eretmochelys; species Eretmochelys imbricata. Next base: position 307,300,653 of record NC_135572.1, on the reverse strand, counting down.
GACTGCATCACTTCAGGTCTCATGGCAAAGTACTCTCTGGGCTCCTGTATGGCCAAAACACGACAGGGCTGTTGTCTCCTTTGAGGGGCAAAAGGGGCTGTTGGCTACCATGGTCGTACTCTGACCCTAGGTAGGGCCCAGAAAGGGCAACACATTCAATATCCTAATCCAGAAGGAAAACATATTAGCCACAGGAAACAAAACATGTATAAATCTCTGGTGTCTGGCAGGTTTGGGATCAATCCTGGCCCCATCCATGCCTTTCTTCAGTCTGTCTCTAGAAAGGCCCTGGTCCCAGTCAGGCCTTCTTTCCAAGCATTAGCATGAGAGGTCCACTCTCTGTCTCCATCAGCCACTGCTAAGTTGGACTTTCCCACTTTTAGCCCCTCCCTCCAGACTTGACACCTCTCAGTTGTAGTGAGGCAAAGCTGACTGAGCCCACAGGTTCTCATTAATCCCTTCTTAGTCAGTGTGGGGTCTGAATACCCCATCACACCGTGCTATCATTATAAGGGTAATATTGATATATTAGGGGCTTTATACCGCCAGCCAGCTCCCTAGTATCTGAGCTAGGCACAACATTTGGAAATCATAAAACACACTTATTTACCAGAAGTTTTTATGCAGACACATTCTTATTTTAGTCATGCCAATGAATATCATACTACATGGCTCCCACCCCTTTAAATAGAGAAAAATGAAGAGAGGTAAGTATAAAACATGACTGAATTTACATGGGCAAGCAAGCTACTGTGGTTCTTCAGAATGACTACTGAAACCACTGCAATTCGAAAAGGTTCATGGAAGGAAGCTATTAATGAATGAATCCCTATTTTCTGAAGACATCACAACCATCTGGAGAGGAGAGGATGATGGCTGGTGGCATACTTCCCTCCCAGACTCTGAACAGAATAAAATCCCCTACTTGATCCCTCCCATTCAAGAAAAGGTTTAACAACATTTAAAAGGAATTTTTATCATTATTTTTTCTGTCTCAGCAGTCCGCGTCTGATTCAGAGTTTCTTCATTCAGAGCACTAATAATTTATTTTATTTGGAGGAACTACCATCTCTTTCTTTTTTTTTTTTAAACAGAAAGTGGAATAATCATCATGCAAAAAAGCAGTATTTATGTCATGATATATAAACAAACGTGCTGACCAAAAATGTCAAAGCTGTATTGTGCTATCACTCAGAGAAGCCAAAAATATCGATCACTATATCGCTTTGGGTTTTAAATGGAAAATTAATTGTGCTATTTAGATTTAAGGACTATTTCTTTATCTTTTAAGCCATTCATTATTGAGTTCTATCCCTTTATTTTATACTTTAATATTAAAAGTGACTAATTTATTTTTAATTTCTATGAAGTGCTGTAGTTTTATCAAATAGAATAACTAGCCTGGTCTTTTCAGTAAAAGAGATGATATACAGATTGACTTTTCTGTTAACTTTTAAATTTTCCATAAAATTGGTAGCTTTGCAGAGCCTTAAACATGTTTTCACTAGCTGAATTGACCTAGTTGACCTGAGTTCTTACACAGCAGAACTTTTAGAAAAAGAAAATATTAAAGTGGAATATTTTAATTTTAAATGTAATGATGTGCAGAAGGGGTTAGCATCCATTTCTACAAGTATTTTAAGGTGAAAGAGAAATAAGTTGTCCAGTATGTTAAGGGGTGTAATGATCTTGGGGGCAATGAAATAAATTAAGAAAAGGAAAATATTGGAAGACGATCAGGAAACATTTCCTAACAATTATAGCTATTAGAATGTGGAATAGTTGCCCAAAGGAAGTGGCAGAAGCCACATCACTTGGGTCAATAAAGACTAGACAGGACAAAGTTTAGGAGGATATACTCTTTTGAACAATCTTTCAGTGGAAGGGGCATGCATTGGAGTATCTATCTCTAATTTCTGTGCTTCATTATTTACTATATGAGCTTATGAGCCGAAACCTACTAGCTTACTAGTGTATGCCAAAATGTCAGAAGATCAGCAGTTTTCCTGCTTAATCCACAAATAATGCAAATATTTAGTCTAAATATTTAATGAATCAGCAGAGCAGTAAGTAGGACAGAAGAGGGGCAGGGTCATGAACCACCTGCGGGTGAATCTGCTGTTGCTCTTCTGGCTCCCGACTGGAATGTGATTGTTCAGCCAGGAAGGAAAAGTTCTCTGGCAGTTGGGAGGATAGGTGAGACTAGGAGGCAGCTGTTCCTGGTAGTGGCTCAGTGTGACTGACCTGGGTTTTCCAGGAGTTGCCTGTGTGTGGCTGGTTCTGTCTCACTTTAAGAATAACAGGCCTCTTGTACATAGTATAAACAAAGACATGACACCAATGACACTGGAGTCCACAACAATTAATTTATCTCCAACAATAGACATTGACCAGCTGCAAAGCCTCAATATCAATTTTAGCATGGCTGACAAGTGACAATATTTTTTATGGCAGGTGCCAGCAGGTGTCACTGTTACACATTATCTTCCAGGCTCTTTTTCTTGTATGCCGTGTTGTTGTAGCTATGTAAATCCCAGGATATTGGAGAAACAAGGGAACAGGCCATCCAAATACCCCAAGAGAACCTGCTTCAATACAGAGATAAACCCCCCTCTGACCGCATTTCCCTTTTTGTCATCTACCACCCCACACTGGAACCCGTACTGGGTATCACCAAACAACTACAACACACACTCAACTGGGACCCAATCCTAAAAGAAATATTTCTTGATCCCTCTCTTCTGGCCTTCAAACTACTCCCCCACCTCTCCAAACTCATCATCAGAAGCAAGCCTCCACAGACCAGTACACACCAACTCAAAGCAGCACCACACTTGCCAGAACAATAGATGCAAAACCTGCAGATGCATCTCCACTGCTACAATGCTCAACTCCCTCCCCCCACAATACACTGTTCAAAATTCTGGGTCCAACACATGTCTATCACAATACGTGGTATACCTCATCCAGCACACTAAATGCCCCAGTAACAACTATATGGATGAAACCAGAAAATCACTATGCTCTCCAATGAACTCACTCAGGAAAATGATAAAAGACAAAAACACCACATCACCTGTGTGTGAACGCTTTTCACAGAGTGATCACTCTATCTCTGACCAATCATACCTTATCCTCAAAGGAAACCTGCACAACACTTTCAAAAGATGAGCCTGGGAGCTTAAATTCATAACTTTGCTAGATACCAAAATTCATGGACTGAATAGAAACACTGGATTTATGACAGGTTTCAGAGTAACAGCCGTGTTAGTCTGTATTCGCAAAATGAACAGGAGTACTTTCCACAGTATGCATCCGATGAAGTGAGCTGTAGCTCACGAAAGCTTATGCTCAAATAAATTGGTTAGTCTCTAAGGTGCCACAAGTACTCCTTTTCTTTTTACGGGATTTATGGTTTCACACAACAATCTATAATCCGGTAACAACCTCCCCAGGGCCATCCCTATGGGGGCCTGGGGCAAATCAGCCTGTGTGGGGTCCCCCTTAACATTTTTTATACACATGAAATCTGGTTACAGTGAACTTCAAGGGCAGCTGCTGGCTGCAGGTTAAATATTGACAGTGCCCAGCACTATAATTATAATGTTTTTATATTGTCATTCTTTTTTATAATTATAATGTTCATATAATTTTTGAAAAAGCTCACCAATCACGATCAGTGTTGCGCTGTTACATTCTGAAATCCACCTTCGTGGACTTTCTTGAAGCAAACTCACTTCCCAAGTGCATACGGTTTCACTACCGTCAGTGGATTTTTTTTTAAATGTAATTACACATTCTCATCACTGATACCCCATGTCTCGGGAACTGGGTGGCTCTTGGAGGGCCTATATGTGCCCTGGTGCTGGGGGACCCCAGGATCCTCCAGCATGGAGGATGGGTTCTAAGATCTGTTTTCTCTGGAGGCTGGGAGGGGGAGGGGAGGGAGAGAGGAGGCGGAAAAGCAGATGGATGGAGGACCCCAGTCCTAGTGGGTGGTGAAGGGACCAGAATTGTGGGAGCCCAGGTCCTGGTACTGTGGTAAGGGGGACCCCAAGACTGGAGAGCTGAAAAGCAAAGAGGACCCTGAGGCAGGGGGGTGATAAGGGCTGGCCCTGGCCTGGTGGTGGCATTGGAGAATCCCACCCAGTGCTGGGAGAGGGGACAAAGGGCAGTGCAAGTGGGAGGTGTGGGGCCCTGGGGGGAGACACAAGTCCTGGGTGATGGGCAAAGGATGATGGAGACTAAAGGCTGGCACTCACCTGTGCTAGGGGCGAGGGGGCCCCCTGTGCTGCTGGAGGGTCCCGCTGGGAAAGAGAAGGATCCATCCGAGGCGGAAGAGCAGGGTCAGGGTCAGCCTGAGTCAGCCGGCCCTGGTACTAGTGGTTGGGAGATGCTAGGACCCTGCGGCAGCAAGCAATGCTGGGAGCTGGCAGAGCAGAGCAGAACGGAGCAGGCTGGGGCCGGGTTGCTCACTGCTGCTGCCACAGAGACTGAGCCTGAGCCCGAGCCCCAGCCCCGGGGGCCTGCGGGCAAGAAAAAGAAATAAACACCCAAGCTGGTGAGTGCGGGTGCAGGCCCGGCCCTTGATGCCAGCACCAGGCTCCCCGCTAGCCCCCTGGGCCGCCCTGCCACCCCTAACCCCCTGAAGCGCAGAGGCCCCCAAAGCACAGGGCCCAGGGCGGTTGCTCTGGTCCAACCTATGGACAGGACAGCTATGAAACTTCCACCCCCACCCCAGCTGCGTTTCCCCCCTAAAACTGGAGGAGTGTTAATGGATAACGTCACTTTGAATGGTCCCTTGAAATATGTGTTAACTACTTATGCTAAACAATCTGTTCCACCTTGCATTTAGCTGTGATCATAGAATCATAGACTATCAGGGTTGGAAGGGACCTCAGGAGGTCATCTAGTCCAACCCCCTGCTCAGAGCAGGGTCGATCCCCGACTAAATCATCCCAGCCAGGGCTTTGTCAAGCCTGACCTTAAAAACTTGTAAGGAAGGAGATTCCACCACCTCCCTAGGTAACGCATTCCAGTGTTTCACCACCCTCCTAGTGAAAAAGTTTTTCCTAATATCCAACCTAAATCTCCCCCACTGCAACTTGAGACCATTACTCCTTGTTCTGTCATCTGATCAGGGGTGAAAGTAACTTAAAGGACTTACCGGCGCGCCAGAGTCCTGAGCAGGGGGAATGGCCTCAACTAGAAGAGCCAGGGCCTCAACCGGAAGAGGCGGGGCCTTTAAATCACCGCCAGAGCCCTGCTGCCACTACCCCAGAGCTCCGGCAGCAGGGCTCGGGCAGCGATTTAAAGGGTCCGGGGCTCCCCATAGCAGCCGGAGCCCTGGGCCCTTTAAATCACCACCAGAGCCCCCCTGTCAGAGTCCCCAGGGTAAAATCACTGCCCGAGCTGCCTCCGCTACCCAGGGGCTCTGGCAGCGGAGCGCTGGTGGCAATTTAAAGGGCCCGGGGCTCCAGCTGCTGCCGGGAGTCGCAGGCCCTTTAAATCGCCAGCCTGGGGAAGCCAGTCCGGTCCGGCACGGCATACCCACTCTTGCCAGTACGCCATACCGGACCATATTGGCTAACTTTCGCCTCTGGCTGTGACCTTCTGAGTATGTTTCCCAGAATCCCAGACCTGAAGAAGAGCTCTATGTAAGCTCAAAAGCTTGTCTCTCTCTCACCAACAGAATTTGGTCCACAATAAAAGATATTGTCTCTCTCAGTTCTTTTTTTTAACATGCAATCATGTGGTCTGTACTGTGAAGGCATGTTGTGTGTTGTTAGTTTTGTTTGCAAGGCTCTATGGAAAGGGAGCTGTGTGAGCAGCAAAAGAGTTTGCTCTCTGCCTTGGTCTTTGATTAGAGTCATTGCTTGATACAGTATTGCTTCCTGGAAACTGGGCAGTGGTGTTGAACTGAGACTCCCAAAAGAAGGGGTTGTTCGGCATGCTGTTGGATCACCTCAGTTCCAGGACTGGCATGTGTCTAAATAAAACAAATTACGCTTAGAATATACAAGCTTCTGCATCACTGATTGCTACTCCACTAAGAAGCTGACCTACAAGACGTCAGATATCTCCTATCGCTTGGCAGAGGCAGCCCTCATATCAGAACAGGCCATTGGTGTTAGCAGTAGGTGTAACAATATGTTAACCATTTTGAAAAATGTGATTGAGTTGTCATTGTTTTCATATTCCACATCACGGAGGTCTCATCAACATATTGCATATCACAGAATTTTGGAAGAAAAGTGCTCTAAAAGCAATCCTTTATTTCCTTCAAGTTTGAATGTGCAGAAGAGAAGTCCAATTCAGCTACTTCTAAAGATATGGAGTACTTGTGGCACCTTAGAGACTAACCAATTTATTTGAGCATTTATTCTCAAGATATATTACAAATTCTTCTGCCTGTGGAAGAAATGATAAGCACCTGCACAGTAACAGAAATCCAGCTGAGTCCAAATTTTTACCATAAGTTTTAAAATCCAATTCTACCCCCTTCTGCCACTGCACAGAGCCTATCACACTATCCAAGTTTGTTTTATATATATTGACAGTGTCACATATTCTTGCTCTGCAGTTTAGTGCTGTAGATATCATTTTCCCCAAGTTTCTGCAGACTCACGACTGCAAGGCATAGCTATGAAGAAAACATTCAAATATTCCTCTCCCTAATTCTTATATTACATAGATTTCTTAGCTGCTAATATAAACAGCTTCAATCATTGTTTTTCTATAAGTTGGCACTTCCTGGAAGTATACTGGTGAACACAAAGCTTTGTAAATTCGGAAGCTGTTGATCTTGATCTGGCTATTACTGCCATCACTGAAAATGTCCTGGGTCCGTCTGATTTGACTGTATCATGGTCTGTTCTTTAAAAAACAAAAAACAACTTTTAAGTGAGAGTTTATCACTAAGAAAAATATATAGCCATTCTGGAAACTTTTACTCTCACAACACATAAAATTCTCCATTATGCCTCACTTGGTCAGTAAAGGGCTAACAGGCAATCTTTAAATCTGACAACCATAAATTAAAATTTAGGTATCAGACTTTCATTTCTTCTGACCTGTTTTTATTTCATTTTTTGCTGCCAGCCTCATCCCGCTGTATTTCCATAGGCGACCTGCCATATATCTCTTATTTCAGTGAGGATTGAATAGGCATTCACAGTTCTGGTGCTGGACATCCTAGAAAGCAATGTTCTTCATGATAAATTTCAGTCATTTTTGACCCTCAGCTTTCCTTAGAGACCCATATCGACCATATTGATAAGACTTCATATTACCATCTCAGGAGTGTACCAAGGTTAAGATGATTGCTGTCTCAGCAAGATGCTGAGCTTTTGATTCATGCCTTTATAACAACAAGTTTGGATTACTGCAATTTGTTGTTGGCAGCTCTCCCAGACTGTTCACTATGTATGTTTCACCTTATACAAATTCAGCAGCCTAAGTGTTCAACAAATAATACCAAAATGTGTTAGCATAACGTGTCACTATTGAGAACCTTACAGTGAAGTCCCGAATTGGAGTGAAAGACTGTATATACAGGTACTTGTGTTTTAACCCTATGAGTAATTTTACACTGTTCCATTTAAGAAATGTTAGTTGCTTTCATTGTAGAATTAGCCCACTGTTTCTATTGCTAAGTCTTTGGGCTATACTTTGTGGCTTCTTTCAGCCAGTCTCTGTAGAACTTCTCACCATGTTTAGCCTGAAGACAATCTTAATTCAGTTTAGTTTTGTGAATGTAATGGCAACAGCTTTGACGGTTTAGTTATCAGAGGGCATCATAATGATTCATTACAGTGTAATTTTAGATAATAAAACATTACAGAATATTTAAGTTGAAATTTTTTAAGATGAGCAATTGTCATTTGTACCTAGTCTGGTTCATACAGAGTATTAATTACAGAGCACCAACAACATTTTACATTTTTCCATCTATAGATCTGAAAGCATGTTACAAATATATATAGTACAGAGGAAAAAAAACATGTTAGAATAACATTATTAAGGTTGCAAATTAAACACTCAAAGAAGTTAGGAAATGCCCGAATTAAAGTTTCCTGGGTAACCTTAATACACGCCCCGCCCCTCCAATGCATTATGAAACAGTCTTTGATTACATAATCACATATTATTTTTCCCACGGGACCTCTGCCTCATTCAGTACAGCCAGAAAATTTCAGCCCAAGTGGTTAAAGTTTCACAAAGTTATAAGCACCTGAAAATTGGTTCTTACAATGGGATTTGTCAGACAACCTTAATAATATGTAGTGCTACTTGCCATACCCTACAATACACAAATACAAACACTGTATATTTGTGTATACATATGTGCAAAGTGATTAATAAATACCCCAAACGTATAATTTTAAATACAAAGCATCTGATTCTTAGTTACACTATGCTCCCTTTACATGCTGTAGATAACACTTCAGAACTCCAGAAGGAACTCATTTCCATCTCTAACCCATACTGAAAAGGAATACATACCCCAGCTTCACAATTCTCATACTCTAATGCAAACCCTTCATAGCTATCTCTCACTCTCTTATATCAACTGGTCAGCACATCTGACTCTCATGCAGTCCTTCATTTGGAAAGCTTTTCTCCCTTAACATTATTGAGGTCACTATTAGAGCTGGGCAAGAAACAGTTCTCCCATCTCACAAGACTTTACAAGCTTTCAATTTTCTTTCCCTTTCCACATCAAGATGAAGCCAAGACCTTTCAGAGTTTTTCCATGAAAAAACAAAGTGACAGACACTCCAGAATAGCCAACAGCCTGGTAATCAAGACACTCATCTCAAAAGTGTCAAGGATCAAGTCCCTGCTCCGAGTTGGGCTGACCAGGTACTTGTACAAGGTCTTCCTCAATCCAGGAGACTGTCCTAATCACCAGACTAATGGCTAATCTCAGGAGGATCTCTCTCAGTCTTTCCTATCACAGATGTTCCACTTATGAATAATTAAGTATTCATTAGCACAGGGTAAGACTTGAACCTGGATCTTCCACCTCCCATGTGAGCTACAAAGTTAGTGTCTCTCTTTTGCTCTCCTGTTCTCTCTGGCACAATTAACATTTACTTATTCATACAAAGTGGGACAATTCCAACAGGAGAGATTCAGAAGCCTCTCCCCAGCCTCCAAGTCAGACATATGGTACTTGTACCTGGTTCTCCCACGTGAGTGCCCTAACCATTAAGCTATTGGCTATTCTTGGAGGTGGAGGTGACATTCCCCAGGGTACAATCTGTATTGTTGAATAGCTGTGTCCCCTCAAGTCTCTAACCTGGGGTGCCTTTTACACTGCTTTGCTATATAAACAGCCACTTCTGGCCAGTTCATAGATAGCCCCTAACATGTAAAATCACCCTCAGCCAAATACATGAATGCTATGGCCAACCACTCATTAATTACATACAGGGCAAGACCAACAAATCCCTAGTCTCATCCTTGTTCCCTAGAAACATGAGTCTTGTATTGCTCAGTAGCCTTCTAAACAGTGCAAGCTCAGAGAAAGTCCATCATTTCACCAAAGGAAAATGATAATGCACCAGCCTTGTTATTTCAAATGGACCTTCCCACATACTTTAATCTGAACACGCACTGGTCAAGATGAAACGATAAAATAAGTTTATTAACCACAGAAAGATAGATTTTAAGTTACTACAAGTGGTGATGCATAAAGGTCCAGAAAATAAAAGAGTAAATGCAAGCTAATGGCTAATTTAACAAACTAACAGAATTCAAAGCAAAGGTTTTCCTCACCATACGCTGCAGTAAATTTCACAGGCTGAGTCCCCTTTCAGTCTGGGACCCTTCCCCCTTAGTTCAGTGTCCTTCAGATATTCATTGATGTCATGGGAAGAGAGATGGGAGGAAGAGAGGTGAGGTGGAGGTCACTGTCTCTTATTCTTAGGCCTGGTCTACACTGGGGGAGGGAATCGATCTAAGATATGCAACTTCAGCTACAAGAATAGCATAGCTGAAGTCGACATATCTTAGATCGACTTAGAATCACTTACTTCACGTCCTCGCAGCGCGGGATCGACGGCTGCTGCTCCCCTGTTGACTCCGCTTCCACCTCTCGCCCTGGTGGAGTTCCGGAGTTGGTGGCAGAGCGATCGGGGATCGATTTATCGTGCCTACACTAGATGCGATGAATCGATCCTCGATAGATCGATCACTACCCACCGATCCGGGTAGTGTAGACGTGGCCTTATATTCCTCTCCCTTCTTCAAGGATTACCCCCAGCTGGGGTGCAGGCAACAAGCAGTCTCTTGTGGACCTGAAGTTTAAGCTGTCTCTATGATGAAATGTAAATTTTTGTTTACCTCTTCCCCCTACTGGGGAATGGCTGCTGAAGCAGGTGATAGACCATTAACACCTGGCTGGGGCTAGTGTGTCTTTGTCTCTGAAAAGTGGTTTGTGGGTGTTATCCGGAATTACAACATATTTCAGTAACAATCGTATAGTAGAATCTTATAACTTCACATATAGTGTTGCTACACGTATTTCAATGGGATAATAATGTTTAGCAGATTATCACTTTTCAAACGATACCACACAAGGCATTTTTTGTACTAAATTTACCATAGTCTTGTAAAACTGGTGAACATAATAGTATCGACTGTCATGGGGGGGGGGCTGCTCTCATTTTGACCAAAAATTCAATTTTGGTCCAGATAAACCTTTCCCAATGAAAGTTTTATTGAAACTGGTATGTTTCAGTTTCAACAAATCAGCATTTTCTGATGAAAAACCACTGTGTCAAAAAATTCACAATCAGCTCTAATCAGTCTAGTTAACATGTTAGAATAATATCTAAGTTGCATCAGAAACAGAAAATTGATCCTTTCCAGATTTAGATCTAACTCAGAACAAAAAGCCATTGGGGAAGATTCAGATCTGAGGATTTAAATATAAAGTTCTTTCTTTCTCTCTCTGCACAAATTTTGAAGGGTTCAGATATAAGGTTCCAGTCTCCAAACTCAGGAGGATAAATTCCATATCTAAAGACTCAGCCATGCATCTCCCTTTGTTCTGCATGTAGAGTCACAGTCCTTTCACAGCTGCAAGAATTATTGTGAAATCACTGGAGTTTTACTATGAATTTTCACAATATCTGATAATAAGTCCATTTAACGAAACTGTGTTCTAAGCATGAGTCTGTACAATTACTTTTCCAATAATGTACATGCTAAAAGTGAAATTATTGAATAACATTTTTGTTAAAGGGTACATTAAATGGCCTAATGAAACTATTAGCATCATTTTTAAAAGTTTTCATGGGCCATTATTAAATCACAAGTGGAAGAGCCTTAATGACAAGTTTCAGATGGACAATTTATATTTTACAGCAAAGTATTGAATGCCTGAAAATACTGGCTAATCAGAGAAATGGTAATAAAACCACAACTAACACATATTTCAACAGCCTCTCTCCTAATAACAAGACATTTGCCTTCTATCTGGACTATAAGACCAGTAAAATTTGCCATGCTTTGGGTCATACAGCTGTTGTCGTTTAGGGCCCTCGTGTCTGTTGTAAATATAGAAAAGCCTTCTTTACACCTTATGCCAAAGTTAAGTTATTTTGCTTCACTGCCCACAGAGCAAATGAGCTACAGGATTTGCTAGAGCTCACCTTTGAGCCTAAGTCAATCATAATACTCATATCACAGAGAACTCAGAAAGGTTATAAAAGTAACAGAACTGAATGAATTTTGATCCCTGTCATGTGACATTAACCTTTAGTAACCCTAAGCCATGTTTGAGCCAGGAAATAAAGACCAGTCTCTTACCAGCACTTCTGCAAAGAAGGTGCACTTATTTATATTAGTTAAGTGAAAAATATTACGGACAGCCATAACTTTTAAAAATATTTATTACGTTTTTTAGCTGATGTGTTTAAATTACACTAATTACAGTCATATCAGGGTGATCATTAACACTGTGTTGCAGTTGGCATGATCGAATGGCACAGCTAACCATTTATTATGTATTGTGGCCTTGCTTGCATTGAAAATACTATTCAAAAGGTCTTAATTTTTTTTGTTCGTTTGTTTTCCTGCACACTAAATCTACATTTGATGGATAAGAAGTACTTCCCTCCCCTTTATGTCCACATGAATATGAATACGTTGATGATGATCAGAAATTTGCTAAGCTAATGCTTATTGATTGTGTGAAAATTTGTATTTGGTAATGAAGATATAAAACACAAAGTAGGGGTTAGTTCAGTTACACAATGAAATTGCTATGGTCGGTTCTTGCATGCATTGATGACATTTAAAATGTAATAAAAATTACCTTTATACAAAAATACATTTTCATCTGAGACGTTACATAAAGGCTGTCAAGGCTCACTCGTCTCTCTGACCACTACCCCATGCTACTCATCTACATGGGCATTAATGATTCTTCCAGCTATGACACTGAGTCAATTAACACTAACTACAGGGCTTTGGGAGAGGGGATGAAGGAGTTGGGCACAGGCGGTTCTCATCCATCCTCCCAGTTGAGAGGAATCATCATAGAATCATAGAATATCAGGGTTGGAAGGGACCTCAGGAGGTCATCTAGTCCAACCCCCTGCTCAAAGCAGGACTAATCCCCAACTAAGCGCTCAGGCAGCAACACACAAATCCTGGAGATGAATGAGTAGCTGCACAGATGGTGTTGATGGGAGGAATTTGACTTCCTCAACCATGGTATGCTATTCTGGAAAGGAGGACTGTTGTGAAGAGATGGGGTCTCCCTGACCAAGAAGGGGAAGAGCATTTTGGACACCAACCCACCAACCTAGTGAGGAGGGTCTTACGCTAGGTTCAACAGGGGTAAGTAACAAAAGCCCAAAAGTAGATATAAAAAAGTGAAATTAACAGAGTGCTAGATGTTGGGGAGAAGGGTGGAAAATTGCAATAGGCTCATAGGAGCAAGAAGAGGGATAACAGTGGGGAAAATCTTCTCAACATCTTAGATGTCTATACACAAATGCAAGGGGTACAGGGAATAAACAGGAAGAAGTGAAATTATTAGTTCAGAAGCTAAATTATTACTTAAGTGGCATAATTGAGACTTGATGGGATAAATCTCATGAGTGGAATATTGGAAGAGAGGGGTATAGGCTGTTCAGGAAGGACAAGCGGAGAAAAAAGGGAGGAGGTGCTGCATTGTACATCAAGAATACATACACTTGTTCTGAGGTCCAGAAGAAGTTTAGAGGCAGACCTCTCAACTAGACCATCAAATCAAAAGGAGGAGGTGGATGAGGCATTTCTAGAACAAATTTCAGAAGTATCCAAAACACAAGACGGGATAGTAATGGGAATTTTAACAATCCAACATCTGCTGAAATAATAATATGTCAAAACACAAAATGTCCAATAATTTCTTAGAATGTATTGGCCATAAATGTTTGTTTCAGAAGGTGAAGGAAGTAATCAGAGTGACAGCCATTTTAAACTTGATTCTGACTAACAGGGAGGAATTGGTTGTGAATCTGAAGGCTGGAGGCAATTTGGGTGAAAGTGATCATGAAATCTGTCATTTCATGATTCTAAGAAAAGAAAGGAGCGAGAGCAGGAGATTAAGGACAAGGGACTAAAAATAAACTGTATTTAACAAACTCAGAGAAGATGAATCCGGGGATTCTAGGAGAATCTAAATCTAAGGGGAAAAGGAGTTCAGAAGAGCTGGCAATTTCTCAAGGAGACAATATTAAGGGCACAACAGCCAATTATCCCAATGAGAAGAAAAGATAGGAATAGTAAGAGGCCAATATGTCTCCATCAGGAGCTCTTTAATGACCTGAAAATCAAAAAACAACCCTACAATGAAAATGAAAATATGGACAAAGTGCTAAGGATGAGTACAAAAACAAATAGCACAAGCATATAGGGACAAAATCAGAAAGGCTAAGGCACAAAATGCGTTATACATAGCACAGGATATAAAAAGCAATAAGAAAAGGTTCTATAAATACATTAGGAGCAAGAGAAAGAAGAAGAGGGAGGTGAGCTAATAACTGATGACATCAAGAAGGTTGAGGTGGTTAATGTTTATTTTGCTTCAGTCTTCACTAAAAATGTTGAATGCGATGAGATACCTAACACAATAAATTTCAACAACAAGGAAGAAGGAACGTAAGCCACAAGAGGGAAGAACAGGTTAAAGAATATTTAGATAAGTTAGATGTATTCAATTCAGCAAGACCTGATGAAATTCACCTTAGGGTACTTAAGGAACTGAAGCAATCTTAGACCCCTTAATGGTTATCTTGGAGAACTCATGGTGATGGGGTGAGTTTCCAGAAGATACAAGAAGCGCAAAGCTAGTACTTATCTTTAAAAGGGGGAACAAAGAGGACCCAGGGAATTATAGACAAGTTAGCCTCACTTCAATACCTGGAAAGATACTGAAACGAATTATTAAATGATAAATTGGAAGTACCTAGAGGATAATAGGGTGATAAGTAATAGCAAACATGGATTTGTCAAGAACAAATCATGGCAAACTAACCTAATTTCCTTCTTTGACAGGTTACAGGCCTAGCGGATGAAGGGAAGCTATAGATATGATATATCCTTATTTTAGTAAGTCTTTCGACACAATCCCACATGACATTTTCATAAGCAAATTAGAAAAAAAATGTGTCTAGAAGATGAAATTACTATAAGGTAGGTGCAAAACTAGTTGAAAGACTACACTCAAAGAATAGTTATAATTGGTTCGCTATCAAACTGGGATGACATATCTAGTGGGTACCTGCAAGGATCTGTCCCAGATCTGGTAGCATTTAACTTTTTTATCAATGACTTGGATAATGGAATGTAGAGTATACTTATAAAATTTTCAGATGACACCAAGCCAGAAGGTGTTGCTAGCACTTTGGAAGACTGTATTAAATTCAAAATGACCTTGACAAATTGAAGAATTGGGCTGACATGAACAAGATGAAATTCAGTAAAAACAAGTGCAAAGTATTACCCTTATCCAATGCACAACTTCAAAATGTGGGGTGGGGGGGAAATAACTAGGTAATAGCACTGCTGAAAAGGATCTGGAGGTTACAGTGGATCACAAATTGAATATTAGGCAACAATGTGATGCAGTTGCAAAAAGGGCTAATGTATTTCTGCAGTTTATTAACAACTGTGTGGTATGTGAGACACAGGAGATAACTGTCTTGGTCTTGTCAGCACTGGTGAGGTCTCAGATGGAGTACTAGGTCCAGTTCTGGGTGCCACACTTTAGGAAAGATGTGGATAAATTGTAGGGGAGAGCAACAAAAATGATAAAAGTTTATAAAACCTGAATGTTTTGTCTTGAGAAAAGACAACTGAGAGGGGACCTGACAACAACAGTCTTCAAATATGTTAAAGAGGACAGTGATCAATTGTTCTCCATGCCCACCGAAGGTAGGACAAGAAGTAATGGGCTTAATTGGCAGCAAGGTTGATTTAGGTTAAATATTAGGAAAAACTTTGTAGCTGTAAGGATAATTTAGCACTCAAATAGGGTTTCAAGAGAGGTTATGGAATCCCCCATATTGGGCGTTTTTAAGAACAGGTTGGACAAACACCTGTCAGGGATGGTCTGGGTATTCTTGGTCATGCTTCAGAACAAGAGGCTGGACTAGCTGACCTCTCAGAGTCCCTTCCAGCCCTACATTTCTATGAGTCCATGATTTATTTTGTTTTACATTATGCAATTCAATTTTCAAAAGTGATTTTTAGTGGTAACCTTTGGAAACTGACATTTAATGACCTTCATCTGAATTACAGTTTTAACCAGAAAAGCCACTGAAATATACCACTGTGACACTGCCAGAACCCATGTCAGTGTGTTGTGGCCAGAATCCCCACAAGCAGCGGGTCTTCTGCTGCTGCTAGTGCCCCAGGCTGGGACACAGTGGAGTGGAAGGACCTGTGTCCCCCCTGCCACCCAACTCGCAGCTGGCAGTGTCCCCCTCTCCCCGACCTTCGGACCTTGGGCCTGGGGTCACTTTTATATACTGTTATTGCTCAGCTCCTGCCTGAGGGCCTGAGCCCCTGACTCACCCTGACTTAGGGCCTGAGCTGATGACTAACTGTGTTGTTTCTGTCCTCACAAAGGCTGCGGAGGAAGACTCCTGCAGCTGGACTAATTCCCTGCTAGACCTCCTCCCAAACTTAGTGAGGTGGTGGAGGTCCTCGCCACCCCAGAGAGAGATGAGCCTTGGCTAACCTTATTACAAGAACCTAGTACAGGAACAAAAAGAAAAGGAGTACTTGTGGCACCTTAGAGACTAAAAAATTTATTTGAGCATAAGCTTTCGTGAGCTACAGCTCACTTCATCGGATACATTCAGTGGAAAATACCTTTTTCACGAATTTAACTGTGTTAAAATACATGCACACAGGATCCTAGACACCAAGATAGCTCAGTCAGCTTCAGAAAACTGACTCCAGAGCTCTCCCTGTGGTTAGTTCAATGCCAGTCAGATGTTCTAGAGAAGATTTAACCACACATGGATATACAGAACCTGCTTCTGGAACAGAAAGATACTTTATCCTTATTTATTGATAGAAACACAGATGATGTTTTTTTAAAGGACCTCCTGGTTTATGTGGTGTGCAACTGAGCAAAATTGTCCAGTCCACTAACCCCCCAAATGGTTTATCTACTTTTGAGTATTTCTTTTTGGTGTCCGAATGCCCTTCCTTGGCAAGCTATTCAATTGCCTCATTGATTTAATTATTAGGTCAATATTGTATGATAATAGGTATTATTAGGAAATAAATGACTAGTTTAAGTTTTCTCTCCCTCATTTCAGACCATAGTTTCTTGTTATACTCCCTTTAAACAATTCTTCACACCCTTTTATATTATTTCCTCTCAAGACTTTATATGGCTGTTCAATAGTCAGGATGAAATATGTCACTGAAGAGGAAACAGCACTTATTTGGCTTAGCACAGCAATCGGAAAGATTATGTGCTGAAAACCACGTTTTTTACTATGTATAAATAGTAGAATTATAAAGTGTCCAATTCTAATTGATCTTTTGCAAAAAATGCTGGCTGTGGCATTCCTGGGGAAGAGCAACACCATCTGTAAAAATGTTTAGAGTCTAATGGCAGCAATCATAAACTAGCCTCTCTTTTGCTTTTTCCATTGGCTCAATATCTGAAGTCATTCTTTGGTGTTATAAAGCAAACAGTGGTTAAAATGATTTGGATAAGGTAATTTCATGCTGAATATACAGCATTTGACCTGGCGCAAAATATACAGAGTCTTCTGCCCCTTATTCACCTTGAGATGTGCTCAAAGAGTTAGGTACTCATTGTGAGTAAGAATGGCAGAATCTGATCCAGAATCATTTTTAGAAGTTACATCGGGCTTTATGAGAGAGGATTTCTATACTGATGAAAAATATCAAAGTAATATATAGAAGTAATATTAAAGCTGAGCCCATCCTATTGACCCACATTGTTTAAATATATCTCAGTTATATAGAAACAAAGGATAAAAAGCCATATAATTTTGGTGGCCTGCAGGTAAATTGACATGCCCCACTTCTTCATCTTGGGCAACATCATTTTCTGAAGTATCACAAAAGAGGATTTGAAGCATACTGAATAGAAGTAGCAATGTTGGGCTGGTTGATAGTTCTTAGTATCACAGAAGAGGCAGTACATACTACCACATATGACACCGAAGCATGGTGCAATCGTACTCGGTCCAAGTCAGTAGTTTGTTTATGTGTGTATATATAATTTAAAACATATAATTGCCAAAATAAATGTGAGTTTTGTGCCATGAAACTTGCATGGCAACTGCCTTTTCCCAGGCAGCTAGCAACCCTATGTTGGTGTCAGCTCACTCCTCTATATTTCACCATGACAACCCATAGGTGCTGGAACTCGGGGTGCAGGGGGGGGAGAAGGGGGGTGCTGTCGGACCCCCTGGCTTTAAGTGGATTCCATAATATACAGGGTTTGCAGTTTGGTTCAGTGGCTCTCACCACTGTAAAAATTGTTCCAGCACGTCTGTGACAATCCTGCTGTTTTATCAAACTAGTGAGCCGAAAGCACCTGACTTCCCCTGAGGAAGGAATATAAACCATAATACGTCAAGAGTGGGAAAAAAAATGCTGCTAAAAGATGTGCTGTTTGCTCTTGTCTCTTTCCAAATAGCAGGACGCTCGCAGCTTTGCTTTTTAAACTTCACTGACCAGAATCTTTTTATTGTCAAGGCTGGCTTTAACAAGCCTGAGTTTGGGCTCGGACCAAAAACTCAAAATGTTATTTCCTTTTACACTTTATAGAATAACATTGCTCTATTAATTCATCTATGCATACTTTCAAAATTATCCAAGCAGGCTGCCAGCTAAGGAATTGTGCATTTACTGTATTTTTACCGCAATCCACAGCAATTGCTGTAACTCAAGTACTAGCATGGTGCCTTTCAAACCGCCTCTCTGTCAGGAAGATTATATCATTTCAGTGATTAGGAGGAGTTTGAGAGAATGTGATTTTGTGATAAAGCCCAAATTTTGACACACAAAAGGGGTTTTCTACCTCCTGTAGTTTACCCCTATGGAAAATATACTTATCACAGGTTTTTCATAAACATTGCTTGAGGGGGTGAAATGATTGACAGATGTGTTAACATTGGAAGAAGTCCAGAATGATAGATTAGAGTGAGGGCATTTAAAGCTTTCCTGTGTTCTAATTAACTGATAGTAATGATAGATGTAAGCTCCAGGCAATGACATTGTCACTCCAGGCAAGGACAAAAGTCATCTAATTTATATTCATGTAGGTAAAGTTTAGATTTGCCAGTTTAACATGGTACAGTTAGATCTGCCAGTTTAACATGGTACAACTTTTATCACCCAGCTGATGAAATGATGCAAAACTGTAAGAGATGTATCATTTGTCTTACAAATTAATGTACTTAATAGATATTGAAAATCACCCCATCATAAATCATCCCTCTTACTATGGCAGGTTTGAACAGCTACACAAATGAAACTACTTAAAATTAACTTAAAATATTGTCCTGATTGCAAGCAGACATTATCTATTGCAACTTAGTTCCTAAGGTGAGGCTGCCAGAGAAATCTCCCTTGGAAGGAAGCAATTGAGTAATAAGGAGTGAAATTTGAGTATAATGCTAAAGACATTTGGGTATTTAAATTTATAGCTTTGTTGGTATCCTATTCTTCCTAAAGCTGTAATTTACAACTGAACAATTTAATTACATCTTTTCTGACCTCGTTTTCTGAACTGATTATAGACTTTAGCTTGTGTCCTTAGTTTTTAATACTGTGAAATATCATTAGCCTTAAAATTTTCAAAGCCTATAACTTCTGTGGAAAGATGGCCATAACAAAACTCAATATTCCAACTCACATCTTACAAGAGAATATTATATATTGCTTAGACTTACATTGGTCTTTACTAGCCAAACATCTCCAATATATTCATTGTAGCATACACATTTTTTAAAGAATATGGAACTGACTGCAAGCTCTCTTGCAAACTCTTCCTTCTCTTTTCAAGAAATTTTCTGGTCATAATTGGGTTTATTATTTTCCTGCTGATAGTGTGTTGTTCAATATTAGAGTACATTGGCCATAAACAGTCCTGAATCATTTTAGCAATGTTTGCTATTATTTAGCTATTCCTCCTATTACATCAATAGATATTTTAACTATAATGCAGGTCAGAATTTATTAATTTCCCTCCACTAAAAACAGGACGGTTCTTCGTAACGGTTAGAAATGTAGGCCTTGTAGGTGTTATGAGTGACAACTGCATTAACTGAGTTATTGTTAATTCACATCAGAGCAACTGAGAGAGACTTGAGCCTATTAACTATTTTGGGACCACATGTTTTCTATAACCAGTTCTTTGTTCTTTTTCATCTTTAACTCTAGGAATGTGACTATAATAGGGGAACCAGATGTCCTGATTTTATAGGGAAAGTCCCGATTTTGGGGGATTTTTCTTATATAGGCACCTATTATCCCCCACTCCCATCCCGATTTTTTTACACATGCTATCTGGTCACCCTACACTATAATGTCATTTAGTCTTTGATTCTTAATCCTTGTTGAAGTTTCTTTTACATCTAAAAGCATTGTAAGTCTACTTTGGCACAGCCTGTAATTATTCATACTATGGTTTAACTAGTTCTATAGGATTTATGATATTTTGCTCAGCTTATCAAAGGGAACTTTCTATTTTCTATTTCAGTTTAAGTATTCTTGGCATATTATTTTCAGAAGCAATTACACGCAATACATCTAACATCTAACATTTGTTTATATCATAAAATAATTTATAGGTTTACCTACTCACTACAGGTGAGGTTAAGATCATGATCTAAATCTTACTGTCTTGAACATATATCTTCCTCATTGCAGCATATGTTATTTCATTTTTGAGTTCTATCTCCTGTCATGGGATATGAAGCCTACCTGTTAGACTCATAATCCTTCTATTGATGAGACAGATTCACCACATTTCCCTGATCCTGCCAATATCAGTCCCTTAATCTCTATTTTCTCAGAGGATAAAACCTCTGCCTCTGATACTCTCTTCTACATCTCCTAATGCCAGATTCTGAAGCCTTCTCCATCATTGTGATTACAAACAATCTTCCCCTAATATCTAACTACTACCATCTTTCACACCTTAGTGTCTCAAACCTTCTTATAGTTTTAACATTTTATTCCCATATCCCTAGACATGATCCCCAGACATTTACAGTAATAGGTTTTTTTCCGTGTCTCTCTCTTTCACATTTTGTGATTCCACACTTGAATTTTCAGCATTCAGCTTCTCATCCCTTCTTTGTTTATAGTTTAAAGACTAGGTAACTAGACAGTCCCCATCTATTGCCTGCCAAAACATGGCTACAAAAGTAAATTTCAAGGAACTGAAAAAAAGAAGTAACAAACAGCATCATACATATTAATAAACCTAAAACAATATTCTACTAACAACCTATTATTATTCCTTACATCAAAAGAAGACACAGGATCTGAAACTCAAAAACTGCAAAGGACAGAAAAGTAACATTGGAAATGAAATGCCAGCTGACAGAAAAGGGTTCAAGGAAATAAGTCAAAACATCCAAGAGAAAAAGAAAAGAAAGCAGTACAGTGAAAGTTATAAATATTCCAAAGAGGTAAGTAATTGGCCTGTTAAAAGGTGGCAGGATCTATGACTTTTAATAGGGGGTGCAGGGTTATTCTGTTGACCAACTCGTTAGAAAGAGTTAAAACCCTGCATAAAGCTGTTGTGTAAATTCGGGGGGGAGATAAGGTCCAGCAGGAAACCTTACACAGGCCACAGTCAGGCTTGGTGACCTGAAGCTGAAATTTATGTACTGTTAGTAATTGAGCTACCAGTAAAACCAAATCCCAGGAAGAGATGTTACCTCATACAGGGACAGAGTGTGATACACTTAAAGTAACTGAAAATTACTCCACAAGAAGTTCCACTGAGTGGTGAATACCTGCAATGTTATGTATTATTCAGAGTGAGTAAAGGTATCACAGTCTGCCCAAGTATGTTTGAGTATATCTGGAGCAGACTGAGAACCCTGCCTCCTCCTGAATTAATACCTGTACTAGATATTCTCAGAGTGAACGGTAGTTACAAGGCTATTCACTTAGGGCCAGACTCACAAGGAGAAACTTAGGCAGTGCAGTGCGCATGTTGCAACACACCACTTTTATGTGTCCTGCTGCCTAGTGGAATTCACAACCCTGAGTTAGGCACACTGGCTCCCTGTACAGTGAATGGGAAGAGTTAGGGGCTAGATTCACAAAAGGAATTAGGTTCCAGACTGTTCATTTAGGTGTCTAAATCCCAGAATCAGTCCATACTGAGATTCATAAAACCCCTGCTCAGCTGCTGCCAAACCTTGTAGGCACCTAAATATTTTGTGGTAAAAATTTCCTGGAGGCACCTACATTTCTGCCTCTGGGCATCCGCACTGCAGCCCCATGCCAGGTGTCTGGATGCCTAAGTCCAGGCAATGTATGAACCGAGAGAAGATAGGAGTTCCTCCATCTAAATTGTCCTGTGGGGCCCGATCCAGTAAGTGTAGTCAGCTTGCCTGAAAGGGAGGACTGCCTTCATACCTTTCAGTCCAATGGCTAGGGTACTCAACTAGGATGTGGGAGACCCCCTAGCTCAAGTCCCCAATCCACCAGAGGAATAGAAGGGATTTGAACAGGGATCTGACACCTCCCAAATGAGTGCTCCAACCACTGGACTATTAGGTATCGGTGGGCTGGCACCACTTTTTGGGTGAGGTTAGGCCTTTTTGGAGCACACCTACTGAACTGGGTGCTATGGAAGATATAGGTGGGACAATGCTTAGTTTGTGAATCCTGGTGTGCATTAGGGGGCGAGCAGCTTGACAACATCAGGCCTAAGGCAGCTGTGCTTATAGCCACCAGCAGAAATGTAGAGGCCTTAGGGACTTTAGTGGTGAAAACTTCTGTACCTATGGAATTCAGGCACCTCCAGGATTAGGCGGCAGCTGAGTGGGGTTTTGTGAATGCCAGTGGCACCTAAATGTTACACTTAGGGCTTGTCTACACTTACAGTCCTGCAGCAGTGCAGCTGCACTGGTGCAGCTGTGCCACTGTAGCACTTAGTGAAGACGCTACTTATGCTGACAGGAGAGTTTCTCCCATTGGTGTGGGTACTCCACCACCCTGAGAGGTAGCAGCTATATCAATGGGAGAAGCCCTTCCATTAACACAGCCCTGTCTCCGTGAGGGGGTTAATGCTGGTATGCATTTTTCACACCCCTGAGCGACGTAGTTATGCTGACATAGGTGTGTAGTGTGGACCTGGCCTAAGCCTTGGATGCCTCAGGGGGCAGTTCACCCATGATTTCTTTCATGTAGTAATCAGACAAGAAAAGACTATTGAGTCATTCACAAGACCGTTTGTACCAGTTTAAAATTGTGCCCTTCCAATCAAATCGATGATGTTTTTATTTACTCTACATAAAACTATATGCTTTTGTCTATGCTGTTGTAATCACAATGAACCTTGTTCAATTATCACAAAAGAAAGCAAAATCCTTAATTGATTGGGGAATGTGGGAGGAGTATATAGAGTAATATGGAGGTACCATGAGTATTTAAAGGATTTGCCAGGCCACAAAACAGGAAATATTTGTTTAATAGTGGAGCTCCAAAATTATTCATAAGCCCAGAAGAGATATTTTCTTTTTCGTGGAGAAAAATTGGAACACTCCTATTGTCTCTATTAAAAGCAAATCTCCTCAGGCACTTTGCCTATGAAGTGCAGTACAAAAATATTTAGTTTCAAAGTGCTAGTGTATGTGAAAACAGGCCTCAAGGCAATGACACACATCACCAAATTCCCTCTAGTGAATGTAAGTTGGTATCGTACTTTCTGGCAGACAGATAAAACAGGAAGATGGTTACTTTTCAATTCCGTGTTGAAACTGTGTAATGTTTTCTTTTTTAAAGATACATCCAGTATGTTTGGGTTGTGTTTATAAATGATGTGATAATGTCAGCCTCGGTAACCTTATATCAAAAGAGCTCTGTCTTGAGCTGGCAGCTAAAAAGGAAAATATGATGGAATTACCGTTTGTTGTGTTGTATGCAGAGATATGCAGGTCTTTGTTTGTTCCATTCGTAAAGTCAGCCTCAAAAGCAAGTTTGAGGGAACTGAACAATTCAAAAAGGATCGTACATATTAATTGAGTCAATTAATAGCTCTCTACAAGGGCCTAATCCTGCTCTCACTGAATTCAATGGCAAAATTCTCACTGATTTCAGGCCCAAAATATTGGTCTAGATATAACAAAGCAACAAGCCATTCAAAGGGAAAGAGATATACATCATGTTTCTTTGTTAAAAATGCTTTATTTACAAACAAAATATAGAAATGAGCTTATAGAAATGTCAACAGGACACAAAAAGAATTTTATATCTGTTGCATAATGCATGAACAAATTAAATCTCTTTGAAAATAAAAGGACACTGTGGTTTTGGTTTTTCAAAAGACTACTAGCTCCCTTACCTCAAGTAGTTTTTACCCTTTCATTGGGCCGAAATCCCCTTGAGGTGCATACCTGTTATTTGTCAATTTTACAGGCAAAATACACCACAGGAGAGAAATGAGTTGATTCTACAGAGATCATGATTGAAATGTTACATTTGAGTCCTTTTTATCTATTTGGGAAACAGCTGATTGTGCATCACAGTTTTGCTGTGTGAAGAATTTGCCCTGCTGGATTTCCGAATGAACACCTTGGACTCCAAAGAAGCAGTTCTGCTGAGTCCTGATCCTCATTGTCTTCAATGGGCTTTGACCACCAGGGCCAGACACCCCTAAGGAGAATGGATGAGCAGGATCTAACCTTCCTGGATCCCTACGTTTTAGAAGTTTGAGGACAAAAATATGTTATATCTTATTATTTTTGTCACCAACAATTGGGGCCACCTATATTACTGTATAAATATTTATGGTGAATAGTAAAGTAATCTTTAAAGATTGCTCTGTGGTGTTAGAAGGAGACTCGTATGTTTTATGCCTTATTCCTGTATTAATAATTTTTGCTATTAATAGCTAATTTAGTAATTTTTATTTTAAAAAAGCTGTCTCCCAAGAGATGTCAACAGAATGAAATGGGCTAGGCATAGAGCAGTCTGCTACTGCTGAGATTTTAAAGGGGAGAATGGAAGAAGAGAGATTGTTGATTCATCCATCAGTCCCCATCCTTCCACACACTCCCCTCTTCAGTTCCAATTAGGGGTTTATTTTGGCTCCCACTGAAGTCAATGACAAAACTGCCACTGACTTCAAATGGAGCAGGATCGAGCCCCTAATTTGCACCAACTTGTGATGGCATTTCTTCAGCTGAAAAAAAAAATCACAAAGGGGCAGTTTTTCAAAAGACCTCAGCACCCACAATTGGGCCAGATTTTCAAAAGAGCTCTCATTGAGGCATCTAGATGAAGGGACAAAATCTTCACAAGTGTTCAGACCCTAGCAATCTCCATTGTTCTCATGGAAGCCCAAAGGAGTTGGAAGCAGGGCTGTCATAAATATAAAGGGAAGGGTAAACCCCTTTGAAATCCCTCCTGGCCAGGGGAAAGCTTCTCTCACCTGTAAAGGGTTAAGAAGCTAAAGGTAACCTCGCTGGCACCTGACCAAAATGACCAATGAGGAGACAAGATACTTTCAAAAGCTGGGAGGAGGGAGAGAAACAAAGGGTCTGTGTGTCCGTCTATATGCTGGTCTTTGTCGGGGATAGACCAGGAATGGAGTCTTAGAACTTTTAGTAAGTAATCTAGCTAGGTATGTGTTAGATTATGATTTCTTTAAATGGCTGAGAAAAGAATTGTGCTGAATAGAATAACTATTTCTGTCTGTGTATCTTTTTTGTAACTTAAGGTTTTGCCTAGAGGGGTTCTCTATGTTTTTGAATCTAATTACCCTGTAAGACATCTACCATCCTGATTTTGCAGGGGGGATTTCTTCATTTCTATTTACTTCTATTTTTATTAAAAGTCTTCTTGTAAGAAACTGAATGCTTTTTCATTGTTCTCAGATTCAAGGGTTTGGGTCTGTGGTCACCTATGCAAATTGGTGAGGCTTTTTATCCAACGTTTCCCAGGAAAGGGGGGGTGCAAGTGTTGGGAGGATTGTTCATTGTTCTTAAGATCCAAGGGTCTGGGTCTGTAGTCACCTAGGTAAATTGGTGAGGCTTTTTACCAAACCTTGTCCAGGAAGTGGGGTGCAAGGTTTTGGGAAGTATTTTGGGGGGAAGGACGCGTCCAAATAGCTCTTCCCCAGTAACCAGTATTAGTTTGGTGGTGGTAGCGGCCAGTCCAAGGACAACGGGTGGAATATTTTGTACCTTGGGGAAGTTTTGACCTAAGCTGGTAAAGATAAGCTTAGGAGGTTTCTCATGCAGGTCCCCACATCTGTACCCTAGAGTTCAGAGTGGGGGAGGAACCTTGACATGGTGGCATAGTGGTGGGATTAACCTGAAATCATTTTGAGATCCAGTTGAGATTTTTTGAACTAGAAATACAGATTTTAAAAAGGAAATTTTTTTTTCCTTTGGAAAGGAAGTCCAGAAAGCAGCTGAAACTGAAAGCAGCTTGTTTTTTCTCTGCTTCGTGGCCAAACAGAGACAAAAGGGGATTATCTTTGTGAATGGCAGGTTTTCTTTGCCTGGAGGCAGGGTACTTAACTCCTGCAGGGAAATTCACAGTCTTCCAACCCAGAGTTTTTTTTTTTTCTTTTCTTCCTAAAAGTAAATAGGGGGTGTGTGTTCTACCCATTTGCTTTTTCTTTGGGCTGGGTAAGCAAGTTTCCAAGTAGTTGGAGGTTTTTTGCTTTAATTTGGGCCCAGAGCAGAGACAAGGGAATTGTCTTTTTCTGTAGGCTGACAATCACTATCAGAGAATAGGTATTCTATTCCAGCACAGCAAAATTTTACAGCCAAGTTTTGTTTGTTTATTTCTAAACCTCGGGTATAAAGTTAGTTAAAAACAGAGAGGTTAGAATGACCAAATCCGCAGCTCACTACAGCTGGAATTAGCCAAATTTCAGGCTGAGGAAAAACAAAGGGAACATGAAAGACAGATAGAACTCATGCGGCTGAAGAAGGAGGAGAAGGAAGAAGAGAGGAAGCATGTGAAGGAGGAGAAGGAAAAAGAGAGGAAGCATGTGGAGGAGGTGGAGAGGATAAAGGCCCGGCAGACTATACCAACAAACCCTAGCAATCCTTCTCCAGGTACCACTTCCCATCCCAGAAAGTTCCCCACCTACAAGGCAGGTGATGATACTGAGGCCTTCTTAGAAAACTTCGAAAGGGCCTGCCTTGGGTACAACATCTCTACTGACCAATACATGGTAGAGCTGAGGCCGCAGCTCAGTGGACCCTTAGCTGAGGTGGCAGCTGAAATGCCTAAAGAACACATGAACATGTATGAACTGTTTAAATCCAAGGCGAGAGTCAGAATGGGGATAACACCCGAGCAGTCTCGTCGGAGGTTCAGAGCCCTAAGGTGGAAACCAGACATGTCATTTACCCGACATGCCTACCACATTGTGAAACATTGGGATGCCTGGATATCAGGAGCAAGTGTTGAATCTCCAGAAAATTTGCCCTTCCTAATGCAAATGGAACAATTCTTAGAGGGTGTTCCTGAGGAAATAGAAAGATACATCCTAGATGGGAAACCCAAAACTGTAATTGAGGCAGGAGAGATTGGAGCCAGATGGGTGGAGGTGGCAGAGAAGAAGAAAACTGGTCGCAGTTGGAGCAGAGACCAGAAGGGACCACCCCAGACCACACCCTATTACCAGGGGCCGCCCAAGGCCCCACCTACCTCCCAAAGAACCCTCCAGACCCCTTATCGTCCCGCCACCCCGTTCTCCAGCAACCCTCATCGCCCCAGTGACCCATCAGCTGGACGATGTTTTAAATGTAATGAGCTGGGGCATGTAAAGGCCAACTGCCCCAAGAACCGCAACAGATTACAGTTCATTGCACCGGAATCACACCAGAGGTCCACAGGCCCAGATACCTCCCAGATACCCTTGGAGCGGAGGGAAACTGTGAGTGTGGGCGGGAAGAAGGTCACCGCGTGGAGGGACACCGGAGCACAAGTGTCAGCTATCCATGCTTCCTTAGTGGACCCCAATTTAATCAACCCCGAGATCCAAGTGACGATTCAACCCTTCAAGTCCAACTCTTTCAATTTGCCTACAGCCAAGTTGCCTGTCCAGTACAAGGGCTGGTCAGGAATGTGGACTTTTGCAGTCTATGATGATTATCCCATCCCCATGCTGTTGGGGGAAGACTTGGCCAATCATGTGAAGCAGGCCAAGAGGGTGGGAACGGTCACCCGCAGCCAGGCTAAACAAGCCGTGAGGCCTAGCTCTGTTCCGGAAACTTCTATCAGGACCCAGTCAGAGGTGATGGACCCAGACCCCAGGCCAATGTCTGCAACAGCAGTAGCGGATCCAGTCCCAGAGACCCAGACGGAACCAGTCCCAGAACTGGAACCAGCCGAACAACCAACACCAGACCCCGTGTCAGCACTGAATCCAGTACTTGCAACCTCAACACCAGAGGGCCCCACCGAACCTGAACTGGCAGCAGCCGATAACCCTACACAAGAGGCTCAGCTGGAGCCTGAATCCCAACATAGTGCACCAGCGGAGAGCGGTTCACAGTCAACAGAAACAGCTCCATCCCCTATATCGCTTCCCGAGGGACCAAGCCTAGGTCCCCAATCCAATGAGGAACTGATGTCTCCAGCATCAAGGGAACAGTTCCAGACCGAACAGGAAGCAGATGAAAGCCTCCAGAGAGCTTGGACGGCGGCACAGAGCAACCCACCGCCTCTCAGCTCTTCTAATCGATCCAGGTTTGTTGTAGAAAGAGGACTTTTATACAAGGAAACTCTTTCTGGGGGACACCAGGAAGACTGGCATCCTCAGAGACAGTTGGTAGTTCCAACTAAATACCGGGCCAAGCTCTTGAGCTTAGCCCACGATCACCATAGTGGCCATGCTGGGGTGAACAGGACCAAAGACCGTTTGGGGGGGTCATTCCACTGGGAGGGAATGGGCAAGGATGTTTCTACCTATGTCCAGTCTTGTGAGGTGTGCCAAAGAGTGGGAAAACCCCAAGACCAGGTCAAAGTCCCTCTCCAGCCACTCCCCATCATTGAAGTTCCATTTCAGCGAGTAGCTGTGGATATTCTGGGTCCTTTTCCGAAAAAGACACCCAGAGGAAAGCAGTACATACTGACTTTCATGGATTTTGCCACCCGATGGCCGGAAGCAGTAGCTCTAAGCAACACCAAGGCTAAAAGTGTGTGCCAGGCACTAGCAGACATTTTTGCCAGGGTAGGTTGGCCCTCCGACATCCTCACAGATGCAGGGACTAATTTCCTGGCAGGAACTATGAAAAACCTTTGGGAAGCTCATGGGGTAAATCACTTGGTTGCCACTCCTTACCACCATCAAACAAATGGCATGGTGGAGAAGTTTAATGGAACTTTGGGGGCCATGATACGTAAATTCGTAAATGAGCACTCCAATGATTGGGACCTAGTGTTGCAGCAGTTGCTCTTTGCCTACAGAGCTGTACCACATCCCAGTTTAGGGTTTTCCCCATTTGAACTTGTATATGGCCGTGAGGTTAAGGGGCCATTGCAGTTGGTGAAGCAGCAATGGGAGGGATTTACACCTTCTCCAGGAATTAACATTCTGGACTTTGTAACCAACCTACAAAACACCCTCCGAACCTCTTTAGCCCTTGCTAGAGAAAACTTATAGGATGCTCAAAAAGAGCAAAAAGCCTGGTATGATAAACATGCCAGAGAGCATTCCTTCAAAGTAGGAGACCAGGTCATGGTCTTAAAGGCGCTCCAGGCCCATAAAATGGAAGCATCGTGGGAAGGGCCATTCACAGTCCAGGAGCGCCTGGGAGCTGTTAATTATCTCATAGCATTCCCCACCTCCAACCGAAAGCCTAAGGTGTACCATATTAATTCTCTAAAGCCCTTTTATTCCAGAGAATTAAAGGTTTGTCAGTTTACAGCCCACGGAGGAGACGACGCTGAGTGGCCTGAAGGTGTCTACTACAAAGGGAAATGTGCTGGTGGTGTGGAAGAGGTGAACCTCTCCATGACCCTTGGGCGTATGCAGCGACAGCAGATCCAGGAGCTGTGCACTAGCTACGCGCCAACGTTCTCAGCCACCCCAGGACTGACTGAACGGGCATACCACTCCATTGACACAGGTAATGCTCACCCAGTTAGGGTCCAACCTTACCGGGTGTCTCCTCAAGCTAAAACTGCTATAGAACAGGAGATCCAGGATATGTTACAGATGGGTGTAATCCGCCCCTCTGAAAGTGCATGGGCATCTCCAGTGGTTCTAGTTCCCAAAACAGATGGGGAAATACGTTTTTGCGTGGACTACCGTAAGCTAAATGCTGTAACTCGCCCAGACAACTATCCAATGCCACGCACAGATGAACTATTAGAGAAACTGGGACGGGCCCAGTTCATCTCTACCTTGGACTTAACCAAGGGGTACTGGCAGGTACCGCTAGATGAATCTGCCAAGGAAAGGTCAGCCTTCATCACACATCTCGGGCTGTATGAATTTAATGTACTCCCTTTCAGGCTGCGAAATGCACCCGCCACTTTCCAAAGACTTGTAGATGGTCTCCTAGCGGGATTAGGAGAATATGCAGTTGCCTACCTTGACGATGTGGCCATATTTTCGGATTCCTGGGCAGACCACTGGAACATCTACAAAAAGTCCTTGAGCGCATAAGGGAGGCAGGACTAACTGTTAAGGCTAAGAAGTGTCAAATAGGCCTAAACAGAGTGACTTACCTTGGACACCAGGTGGGTCAAGGAACTATCAGCCCCTACAGGCCAAAGTGGATGCTATCCAAAAGTGGCCTGTCCCAAAGTCAAAGAAACAGGTTCAATCCTTCTTAGGCTTGGCCGGTTATTACAGACAATTTGTACCGCACTACAGCCAAATCGCTGCCCCACTGACAGACCTAACCAAAAAGAAACAGCCAAATGCTGTTCAGTGGACCGAAAAGTGTCAGAAGGCCTTTAACAAGCTTAAAGCGACACTCATGTCTGACCCTGTACTAAGGGCCCCAGACTTTGACAAACCGTTCCTAGTAACCACAGATGCGTCCGAGCGTGGTGTGGGAGCAGTTTTAATGCAGAAAGGACCTGATCAAGAATTCCACCCTGTAGTGTTTCTCAGCAAAAAACTGTCTGAGAGGGAAAGCAACTGGTCAGTCACTGAAAAAGAATGTTACGCCATTGTCTACGCTCTGGAAAAGCTACGCCCATATGTTTGGGGACGGCATTTCCACCTGCAAACCGACCATGCTGCACTGAAGTGGCTTCACACCGTCAAGGAAACTAACAAAAAACTTCTTCGGTGGAGTTTAGCTCTCCAAGATTTTGATTTTGACATCCAACACATCTCAGGAGCTTCTAACAAAGTGGCTGATGCACTCTCCCGTGAAAGTTTCCCAGAATCAACTGGTTAAAATCGTCCTTGAGATGTGGAAAATATTGTTAGTCTTTATGTACTTGGTAGTATATTTAGAGATGCATGTGTCTTATTAACTCTGTTTTTCCTAGAGCTCCAGGAAGAAATCCCAGCCAGTGTTTCACCCTAGCTGAGATTTGGGGGGCGTGTCATAAATATAAAGGGAAGGGTAAACCCCTTTGAAATCCCTCCTGGCCAGGGGAAAGCTTCTCTCACCTGTAAAGGGTTAAGAAGCTAAAGGTAACCTCGCTGGCACTTGACCAAAATGACCAATGAGGAGACAAGATACTTTCAAAAGCTGGGAGGAGGGAGAGAAACAAAGGGTCTGTGTGTCTGTCTATATGCTGGTCTTTGTCGGGGATAGACCAGGAATGGAGTCTTAGAACTTTTAGTAAGTAATCTAGCTAGGTATGTGTTAGATTATGATTTCTTTAAATGGCTGAGAAAAGAATTGTGCTGAATAGAATAACTATTTCTGTCTGTGTATCTTTTTTGTAACTTAAGGTTTTGCCTAGAGGGGTTCTCTATGTTTTTGAATCTAATTACCCTGTAAGACATCTACCATCCTGATTTTGCAGGGGGGATTTCTTCATTTCTATTTACTTCTATTTTTATTAAAAGTCTTCTTGTAAGAAACTGAATGCTTTTTCATTGTTCTCAGATTCAAGGGTTTGGGTCTGTGGTCACCTATGCAAATTGGTGAGGCTTTTTATCCAACATTTCCCAGGAAAGGGGGGTGCAAGTGTTGGGAGGATTGTTCATTGTTCTTAAGATCCAAGGGTCTGGGTCTGTAGTCACCTAGGTAAATTGGTGAGGCTTTTTACCAAACCTTGTCCAGGAAGTGGGGTGCAAGGTTTTGGGAAGTATTTTGGGGGGAAGGACGTGTCCAAACAGCTCTTCCCCAGTAACCAGTATTAGTTTGGTGGTGGTAGCGGCCAGTCCAAGGACAACGGGTGGAATATTTTGTACCTTGGGGAAGTTTTGACCTAAGCTGGTAAAGATAAGCTTAGGAGGTTTTTCATGCAGGTCCCCACATCTGTACCCTAGAGTTCAGAGTGGGGGAGGAACCTTGACAAGGGCTGGTCAGGAAAGGGAAAACATTTTGCAGAAAAAGTTTGAACATGTCAAAGTCATTTTCATTCTGCAGGTTTTCAGAAGCAATGAGCTTGCACTTAGCTCTTTTAGGAAAAAGTATATGCAAAATTGCGAGGTTCCATTTTTTTCCCTCAAATTTTGTTGTTAGGGGTATTTGTCTTCAGCTTTTGTCTACTTTCTGCATTGTGTCCCCTCTTTTTCCTCTGTTTCCTTTTCACTACTGAAAAAAGGGAGAAAGGAGAAAAAGGAGGAAAAGGGGTGTAAAAAATATAAACTGAAAAAACTAACAATTGAAAAAAAACACTGTTTTTCTTTTCCAGTGTTGACAAGAAAACAGAACATTGTAAAAACAAACAATAAAATTCACAAAAAGTTCTGATTCTGAAAAAGGCCATTGCACAAGAACTACAGGATCACTTGTAATTCAATAGTCCCTATTATATTTATAATCCCATGAAAAAGAAAGAGGGGGAAAGGGAATAAATATTTAAATCTTAATGTCTGTAATGTTGTCTCTTCAGAGCACAAAAGTTAATGGGAATTACTATGTGCACTGAATGGTACACAGTTTCCTGAGTAATTAGTAATAAGCTATTGTACATTAATTATGGAATAATACCTTTTTTCCCAACCTACCTTTACAGGGCACTTCTTTCAGATTCATGTCTCTGTGCCTAGAAAAACAAATTGAAAGAGGATGAAATATAGAAAGACAGCAGTGAAGCAGCGGGCACAAGGCATCTCCTCATGTTCCTGTGCTGGCTGGCTACATCATGGGTAGCAGTGTGGGACGGTATGAAAGATGGCCAGGGCAGTTACATCCTCCCTGGAGCAGATGGATGGGAATGGAATGGGGTGAGGACTGGGAGGGGCCTTGGCTCCATCTGCTTCAATGTACCATAGCTGCACCAGTGTGTTGGGGAATGTATACAGAGCTGTGTAAAGGCCCATTAGAGTTTACACCCCTTTTGAAACACTGTGGGAACCAAGAAAGAGAGTGTGATGCCCTGAAACACAATCTCTCTCCCAGGCTGCTCAAAGGGCAACGCAACAATGTGAAGCTCCTTACTTTGGGCTTGTGGCAAAGCCACAGTTCAGCCCTACATACGGTAACATATGAAACTAAACTTTGGTGTGTTAAACGTTCTCCAGATGTGTGGCCATGTTGTGGAGATGATCATTTTATTTTCAATCCACAAATTTGATACAAATCATGGATACTGTGATTCTCCTTTGAATTGTTTAGCCCTGGAGGTTCCCAGGTGCTAAGATAAAGATAAACTTCTCTCCTAGCTTTGTATAATGGAGGCAGATTTTAAGCACCACATCAGAAATGTATTTGTGATAATCATTTTCTTTTAAAGTTATCTCAGATAGCTCAGCAGCTGTCAGAGGGCTTTGCTGACTCAAAGTACTTCACAATCTGACAAATATTATCTGTTTCTTACCACACACCACCACCAAACAACCAATTTATGTCAAACCATATCTTTCAGACTGGTTTACACCAATCTACTGCAAAGCAGTGAGAAATACACAGAGAAATAGAATAGTCCTAAAATATTTGGGGGAAATTTTCAAACCCCATCAATCAAATGTGCATGTGCAAACGTCTGTGTGTGCCCTTTAAATAATCTAATGTCTGTTTATGCTCAAGTATTTAAAATTAGTATCCCTAACACACATTGGGGCTTTTACATTTTGGGGGTACCACATACTTGCCCACTTAAATGTTAAAATTTCTAAAGTATACATGCTGTTGCCTGATTTTAGGATATTAATAATATTGTTTAGATAATATGAGTTATATACTCACCAATTAATCTGATCAGAAGATAATAAGATTCTTG
Organism: Eretmochelys imbricata; assembly: GCF_965152235.1. Lineage (NCBI taxonomy): Eukaryota > Metazoa > Chordata > Testudines > Cheloniidae > Eretmochelys > Eretmochelys imbricata. Next base: position 307,266,576 of record NC_135572.1, on the reverse strand, counting down.
TCCCAGAATCAGGCGACACAGAATTTGCAAGGACCCTAAGGATTTATGACAAGAATATGCATACTGAGAACAAAATGCAGCCTTAAAGACTTTTATTCAGATAAATGGAATAGTAATGGACTAGTAATCAAATAGTAATTGAATAATCAATCCATTACAAAAACAGTATTATTGTTGTAGCAGTACATGTGGTATTATATATTATAAAGGTTTCTTTATTAACATACTCACACCCTTTCTGGATAACCTGGTGGTAAGAGACAAAGGACCAGCCTCGCCTCTGGCATGCCAAAAGAGTCCAATGATTCAGGATTCTCGAATCTTGAGTGGGAGGTGAATAACTTAGTAGAAGCTAGAGCTAAAGCTATAGAAAAACTATAGAAGCTAATTTAGAATTTACTTAAGAATTAACTATGAAAAACGAAATAATGAACTAACTAAACAATGAACGAACTTATCTAACATGGTGGATTGTCCTTCTTATAGATCCTGAACACTAGGTGCTCTCCTTGCATGTCCAGACTTAACTTCCTCACCTACAGAAATATCAGGGCACACTTACTCTATAGGCTGGCATGTTCGTGTGTATTAATGACATATTCATTGTGACCATTAGCTCATTCTCACCTCTGTTATTTCTGGCCTAACCAGTTATTTCCATGTTATTTGTAGTGTACCACTTAAGTCTGAAAAGGGGAATGAACTTGGGTGGCCCTACCTACACCAACTTGCTTTAAATTGCTCACTTATCTATGTTGAAGGTCACAAACATATATATAATCTATTCTTTAGCTCATCATCACCTATATAGGCTAAAGGTCTCGAGTATATGTATGCTAACTTGCCTCAGCTCAACATCGAGGATGTGGCCGGTATGTTGCGTTACAGCCAAAATACTCTAATACAAATTGATAAACCTACTATAATAAAACAAATGATCAAACCCATAAGAAATGATATGTAGGCAAGCCAGAAGGCTAGCCCTATAGGCTACACATGCATACCCCAATCCTGCAATCAGATCATGTGTGGGGAACCTTAACAAATATGGGGAAAACCCAGGACAGAGTGCAAAGTGTGGGTGCAACAATTAGGATCTGTAATTTTTCTTGCAGACAAGTGGAGGCTCATGATCAATTCAATGAAGCAAATTTGACAGATTGCGATGTGGTGAATATCTGGGTTAAAGTGTTAACAAATGCCTAAGTGACTTAGGAGCCTGACCCATTTTCAAAAATTACATTACATTCACAAATCGCTTTTGAAAATGGAATTTAGGCTCCTCAATCACATAGGCACTTTTGAAAATTGTACACTTAGTCTCTTGATACATTGCTACTGGAACTAAAATTCTGTTTTTTAGACAGGCTGGTTGGCACATGAAGGCACAGATTAGGAATTCTTTTAAAAGAAGGATTTTCTAACGCTACTGTGGAAAACCATCTATTCCCACTTGAACCTCAATAACAGGAAAGGGACTTGATAAGTAAACTGTTCCATGATACTTTAATTTAAAAATTTACCCCTTCAAGAGCCTTCTCATCTCAGAAACTGTGGAAACTGATATTCTATAGTATTTCCCTTTGATTATCTTATTTACGGCTAGATTTTCACTAGCCCTAATGTGGCTATGCAGGGAAGTAGGGGTGAGTAAAGCCTCCCTACCCCATCCCATGCACAGCAATGTTAGATTTACCTAGGGCATGTGTAGTACAGGAAGAGCAGTGGCTTCATGCTGGACCTGTTTGAAAAATCCAATTTTATTTCTGTGAATAGTTTTGAATGAAAAAATTTCAACCAGCTCTACTGCAGGCCTGATATTTCTCCCTGTCAGTGTGTGGGGAAGGATGAGAAATGGGTGGTGCCAGAGCAGTGACTTTCCTTCCTACGTGTTGACCAGCAAAGTTGACCAAGGGCAAGGGCGCAGTAAGCTGTATTTCCCAATGGGGTAATGTAAATTACTCCCTATCCAGTGAACTAAATCAAATTTCCTGGACTTCATGTGGGCTCAGTCTAGCCCTAATTTAGCAGCTGCATTCCAATTTTTAATCTGAGCATTAGTAAGCTTGGAAATACTTCCATGTTATACAGTAGGGAAGTATTCGCTGTTCTTGTGAAGAAATCTTGCTGATTTTCTGAAACAGCCAGTCATTTCTTTATTATCATTATAGATTGTTGAGAAGACGGTATGAGGTCAGTGGGGGTCTTGCCTTCTGGCAGGATAATTAGCTACATCTATATGACACATGCTGGCTTTGTCTGGTCATAGCTGAGGTGATTCTGTCATCTGGATCAGCAACATTTGAGTTTTACCAGCTCATAGACCACTTTGCTCAGGTGGACTTGTGGTTGTTAAACATCACAGTCCTTTTGGAGTCTATGGAGTCTATATTTTGAGTTTATCAGACACAGCCTTAAAAGCACTCCAAAAATATATTAGTCTAGAACCATGCAGGTCAGAGTCTGCCTGGTCCCATGAGTGGGTAGAAGATTAATGTTATGGCCATGTAAGAAATATACCGTCACTTCCTTGTGATCCTTATTTAACCTTGCTGGGTCAGTGAAAGCACTCCCCTATGAATAATCAGAAATCCATGAAAGAATGTTATCCATAAGGTTAAAGGCTGATCCCAGTTTCTCTCTTTATGTTGCTTCTTTTGTAATATTGTTCTGGTTCAGTAGGAGTTTACTATTCAGCCTTCATTCCTATACTTCGTTATTTGCTAAGTTCCTATATTACCAAGTCATCACTAACACTGATTAACCATCAGTGATAAATCTGTAATAGGAGTCATAAAGGAACAGCATTCAGTCCATCATATTCTTATTCTGACTCACTACATAGATTTATAATAAAAGACTGAAAAAGTTACAAATCATTTAATATATTTCCACTAGGGTATATTAACATACACTAAGCTAACTCAGCACATTTCTAACACTTTTTATTGGCTCTTTTGTCCCTTACGTTACCATTTATAGCTTAATCGACCTCTGAGGAAATTTTAATTCTCCATAAATTCCTACATTCTTACATCTTTTGTTGCTCTTTGATCTGTCTTTAGAATTCCATGTGCTGTACAAGGAGAATGGTATGACTGAGATGTGATGCAGGGTGCTCTGCCAGAAATGTTTACGTATATAATCAGATTTAAATATACTTTTCTAATCTCGCATAGAGAAAAAGGTGAAAGCTAAACCTTTCAGTTGGAATTACTGATCTATGAACTTGAACTTAGCGTAGATGCTATCTCATAAAAAATCTATTAATTCTCCAGAATTCATGTTTTGGGGGATGAATGACACTGGCTTTTTACTCAAGCATTTCTGACAGCCTGGGATTATAATCAAACAGATCACATGTTCTCACTGCAACATTAATTTTAGTTGACATCTACAAAAAGCTTTTGGTTTGGGTCTTCTTTACACTGCACACTACCAATATTTCTGCTAACTAAAGAGATGAGTGGAAATCAAAAACAATGAAAAACTGCTGCACTTAAGGCAGACAATGTTTTCTACCAAATATGGCCTGAGTAAGGGAAAGAGTAAGTACTTTATCATGAGCAAAACTACAAGACGAAGAAATGCATTTAGTAAATTTTGACATTCTGTAACTTTAAAAGCCGTTTTCTCAAAGAAACAGCCCACATACTGTAGCTGCACAATAAATGTTCATTGTGCAGAAAAATATAATGGAGGCTATTGCTAACTACTTAGAAAAATAATTATGGGGTCTGATTAAAAATTAACAGTACATCAAATATGTGGATTTATCAAATACTTTTATTTTTAACAGAAGTGAAGGGGAAAAAAACCAAGAAGTCATCAATTCCCTTGTTTTCCTACTAAAAGACAAAGCCAAATCCTGCTCTCACTGAAGTCTGTGGTAGTTCTATCGTAGGGTTCAGTGGAAGCCAGATTCAGCCTGTGACCCAAGGCGCCTAGGGCAGCCCACACTGAAAATGCCAAGGTCAGGGCAAGCTAAAAATAGGAGAGAAGATTCTCCCCAAACTGATGGTTAGATTCACCAACCAGTCACACAGCTGTGCTTCTTATCCTCCATATTGGTTATCAAGAAGCTGCGGGGGGGAAGAAATCACACAGCCTCCTTTAGGTGCAACTAGAGGTACTGGAACCTATTTGCAATAGCAAAATTCCCCAACAGCAGATCAACCTTTGGGATAAAAATTCCCTTGTTAAAACTGTAGAAGGAGTCAGAAAGATAAGTAAATCATGACGCAACATGGAAACCAGGACACCACATATACCAATTCTGGTATGCCACTATCTGGTATTTTCAGTACATAGCTCATGAACTGGGAAAGATCATAGGGGAGATGTATGAAATATATATTTCCTTTTTACACTTCACAAAATGTTTGCTACAAATACAATTTTTACAAAAGTTCATGACATTTTGGCTACTAAAAATGTGTATTAATGCCCAGTTTGGGTAATGTCCAAGATTTCTGTGAAATTCTCTTTAATGTAATTAAATCATATTGTGATGGGTTGTCACCCCTGGGGTTCAGTCTGGGAGCCGCTGGAACCGCTGTACCCTTAACAATTCAGCTGCATAGGTCTCTCTCACACTGCTCTGCTGGTGATTCAGCCAGCTTCTCCAGGCCCTGTTATCACCCAACATGACAACAGGTAGCGCCACACACCCAACTAAGTTACCTGAGTGCTTTACCTAAGCCACTTATGGACACACAGAAGACACCAGCCAATTTCCCAGCTCCCCAGCCTTGCACCCCTACTGGAGTATAAACTCAGAATTATACTAAGTTGCACTGCACAGGAATCTGTACAATGCAAGCTCATTAATTAACTCACTTCCCCCTCGATCTGGGAAAGATGTGCAACAGCCTTTGTTTACAGAGCTGAGATTTTCCCAACTTCACTCAAAACACACTGGTTAAGATAAAACATAAAACAAGTTTATTAACTACAGAAAGATAGATTTTAAGTGATTATAAATTATAGCAAACAGATCAAAAGAGATTACCTAATAAAAAAATGCCAACTAAGCCTAATATACTAGATTGCTGATTCATATCCTGTCTGTCTTTCATCCTGACTGATGATACAAGTCCACCTTTAGCCTGGTCCCAGGCATTTTCCCCACCTCAGTCTTTGTTCCTCAGGTGTTTCCAGGAGTTCTCTTATGTGGGGATTGAGGCCAAGAGATGATATCACTCCCCACCTTATAGTGTTTCCATATGGCGGGAACCCTTTGTTCCAAGCTAAGTTCCCAGCCCAGTTTGTGGAAGAATACAGGTACCAAAATGGAGTTTAGTGTCATGTGGTCTGGTCACATTCCCTTGCATGCCTTGCTGAGGCATAGCAGCCATTATCTATAGGCTGTCTGGAGTGTTCTCAGGAAGGCTCACCAGGTTGGGGATAAGCTTCTCGTAAGACCTATTGTTTCCCTTAATGGACCATTACTTTAAATAGGCCCTTCACAACCAGCTGTCTAGACTGGAAGCATCTTGTCTAGTAGGTGTCACCCACGTGTAACCACATTTGAAACACGGATACATAGTCAATATTCATAACTTCATATACAAAAATGATACATGCAGACAAATAGGATAATCATATTCAGCAAATCGTAACTTTTGAATAGACACTTTACATACCATATCTTGTTCAAGATACATCATAACTATGTCATAATCATATCACAATGATACCACTATGACGAATATGGGGTGCAGTGTCACACATAGATTCACTGGAGCCATATCTGCAACCAAAATAGTTTTTCATGCTGATGAAAATGCCAATGGGACATTTTCCAAGAGGAAACACCTATGAAGAAATGTCTTCCATCATAGTGCAAAATTCAAAATTGGAGGCAGACATACTGAGGGCCAATTCTGCAGTGTGTTGATGCCAATAAAACCAGAGGGCTCGCAGTCCTTTCTAGAAGGGAGAGTAAGATTCATAAATGTTAAGGCAAGAAGGAAGCCTTGTTATCATCTAGTCTGATCTCCAGCATAACACAGATCATCACAATTCTTCCAGTAATTCCTGGATAACAATGACTTGTGGTTGAACTAGAATAAAATGCCTTCCCTTTCATTCTGTTGGTGTGTAATGTTCAAAGGTACCTCTGTTTTTACAACTGTCTCCATGGCAATTCAGTCACTCACTAGCCCCTTTTTGGGACCTGATCCAAAGCACACTGGAATGGACCTCCGTGGCTTTGGCTCAGACCCTGTATAGCACTTGTGCTGTATTTTATTGGAACTAATAGTGTAATAATTTTGTAACATTTCTCTACGCATGGAGAAGAATAAAAAGTCCTCTCTAACTACAGAGTTCTAAAATTTCTGCTGCAGATAATTTTTGTTCAAAAACATGGATAACCCCATGGAATGCACTTGTGTTCATAAAATTGTTCACAATACAGTACAGTACTGACAATAGACACATAACATACAATATGCATAAAGTCTGTTGAGTTGTTGCAAGTTACAATATAATAACTAATCTTTTACCCGCTCTAGTATATTTGTGCTCATGACAGCCAGGAGCCTTGGAAGCAGTATTTGGTATCCTGGAAGAAATAAAAGTCCTGTATTTAGGTTGTCAAGGTTCCTCCCCCACTCTGAACTCTAGGGTACAGATGTGGGGACCTCCATGAAAACCTCCTAAGCTTACTTTTACCAGCTTAGGTTAAAACTTCCCCAAGGTACAAACTATTTTACCCTTTGCCCTTGGACTTCCACTGCCACCACCAAACTTTATCTGGGTTCCTGAGAAAATGGAGTTTGGAAAGGTCTTTCCCCCCAAAATCCTCCCAACCCTTGCACCCCACTTCCTGGGGAAGGTTTGGTAAAAATCCTCACCAATTTGCATAGGTGACCACAGACCCAAACCCTTGGATCTTAGAACAATGAAAAAAGCATTCAGTTTCCTTACAAGAAGACTTTTAATAGAAGTAAAAAAGAATCACCTCTGTAAAATCAGGATGGTAAATACCTTACAGGGTAATTAGATTCAAAACATAGAGAATCCCTCTAGGCAAAACCTTAAGTTACAAAAAAGACACACAGACTGATGACATCTTAGTCAATGGCCTATACTCTGAAGATAAAAATGTGCTAACCTAGCACTCTGAGTAAAAATGTTTCTCTCCTTGGTGTTATCAAAAACTTGACTTGCCTTAAAAATTGTTAAAATTAACTACAGTATGTCTTTCATATGTGAAGAAAGAAAAACTGCATTATTATGAGAGATTTCAAACCTGGTGCAGGAGGCATATGCTGGAGGTTTCATGCTTACAGTAGTAAAATGTCCTTGGAATTTCTAGAAATTATAGATCATCATTTTCGAACACTAAAGTGTCTCATTCAATATGGATTAACTGAATATTAGATCTCATTCTGATAGAAAATGATTGATTGCTGAATTAAAAATTAGTTCAAATGATCACGATGCCCTCGGAATACAGTCCACACGCACAAGCAACTGGTGCTTTAGAAGGGTTGATTTCCAAAGCTAAAAATGATTATAAGCAAAGCTGATTGAGATCAAAAATGTAAACAGAGATGGATGAACAAAAATCAAGAGTTGTTAAGAATACTTAACTCTATGCCTAAAAAGCAACAATTACTCGAGTTTTTTTTAAATGCTACTTCAGTATAATAAAAACAATAGAGCATGTGAAAGCAGCAATAAAAATCAATATAAAACAAATGGGAAAAAAGAGGAAGTTGATGGTAATGAAAATAGATTGGAAATTAAGAGATGTAGGAAACTGATTAGGGAAGTTAAAGACATCAGTGAAAACTCTATCACCAACAGGGTTATGGACAACAGGGAGGAAACTAGATGAGGAGTTCATGTCATGTAAAAGTGTCAAATACTTTCTATTCCAACTTTCTACTAATGCCAAAATCAGCAGATGTGGGTAACCTGTTCTACCTGCCCCTGCAGAAGCCTCTGTATTAGACTATTGCATGTTTTGGACGTCATGACTAGGGAATAGAATCAGGGGAGCAGACACTGTTTGTGATCTGCCCTTTTGAGAGACTACCAAATTTCTGAGCAGTTATCTGCAAGGAGTTAAAATTGCTCTGAGCAGTATTATCTCCTCCTTCATGCCCTTTATCCCCCTACAAGGCAAGAGGACAAGATGCAGGCACAAAGGAATGGGTTCAGTAGCAACATGCCTAAATGAGTGGGGGGAAACCCAGGAAGGGACCATCTTTTGACACTGCAACTCTGGGATTCTCTGGAGTCTTGCTCTTTTGCTCACACTATCTAGTCTCTTTAGTTTCTCCAACCCACAGCCACCCTTCACCATTAGAGTACAAATTCTTTCTTCTTTGTGGCAAGAATACAGGAAGCTCAGTGATGTGAGCTTCATCTCACTTCTCATGGAATTTTTCCATGAGAAAAGAGATTCAGACTTTCTGTTATTTAGGTTTTAATCCTTGTGTAGCATGATGGGACTACTTGAAAAAATACTTTATCATTAAAATGGCCATACTGGGTCAGACCAAATGTCCATGTAGCCCAGTATCCTGTCTTCCAACAGTGGCCAATGCCAGATGCCCCAGAGGAAATGAACAAAACAAGTAATCATCAAGTGATTCATCCTCTGTCACCCATTCCCAGCTTCTGGAAAACAGAGGCTAGGGACATCATCCCTGCCCATCCTGGCTAATAGCCATTGATGGGCCTATCCTCCATGAACTTATCTAGTTCTTTTTTGAACCCCATTATAGTGTTGGCCTTCACAATATCCTCTGGCAGTCATACCTATCTGCTTTGCACATGTACAAACATAGCACTTGTTTTGGATTTTGTACTAAAGAATCTGATCAAGGAAAGAAAAGAAAAGCAATTGTTAGTTACAATTTACAAGTACAATTGCAGGGGTTTACACTTCTTAGTACACATTTATGAGGACAGCATAGCAGTTTGACAAAGATTAGAGTGAAGGTGATTTTGCATGTCAAAGGAGGCTCATTAATATTTGATTCCAAACAAGAGCAAGAAATGATCAACTGAGAAGATAATATATTAGGAGTTTACTATGTTAATCTTTAGCAGAATGTTAGCACAGTCAGTTGTTTATAGCTTAAAAGGTATGACGTTTGGGAAAATATCTGCTCACATTATCATAAAACCTGTCTTTCTAATTTAAAAAGCATATTATTTTAATAGGCAACGAGACAATTAACATCCCTGCTGTGATCAGAGATTACAGAATATACAGTATACGAATTGTTATGCTTCACTGATTATATTTTTATTGCATTTAATGTTAGTTAAATGGTTGTAGAGAAAAGCTTGAAAAATTGGTACTGCTTCTTGGCCTAGACCCTTAATGAAGGGTTACAACTACAGTCTGTCCAGTTATTGGCCGAGAGATTGCATGGAGATTTTTGCATTATTATTATTAATTATTATTATTATTATTATATAATACTTTCCTTGTGTATTTTAAATGTAATTGATCAAGCTCTTATGCCACAGCTCTGAAGAGCACAAAATATAAATAATGTATAAAACCTAAAATAAATATTTGTTCTGATGACTGGGTATGCCAGGCCCTGCCGAAGACCCTGCTGCCTTGGTGCACTGGCTCTGGGAAGCAGCTCTTTAAGAAAAGAATGGCAGAAAGTGTGGACCTCCAGGGGCTGCCTCCCAGAGTCAGCTGCTCATGGAACCTGCAAAACTCAGTCCTCCAGTGGCTAGAAGGGTCGGGAGCTTCCAGAGGCCACTCAGGAGGCCAGGTAAAAATGGATGACTGCTTCTATCAGATGGTGTTCTGGCTGAAGCCAGGAAAGGGAAGGAAGGAGTTTCCCTCTGTCTTAGTCTAAGCAGCTAGGCTTTGTCACAGCCTGATTCTGACTGCAGTGTTTGTTTAGGCCAGTGAGAGATTTGATTTATTTTGTGGATTGCAAGATCCAGGCCAGCCATAGTGAGTTAGATATTAATAAAACCACTGAAAATTAGAAAAGCTCACCCTGTGAGACACCCATGGACTCAGATGGGCCATGACATTTCCCAAAATAAATTTTAAAAATGTATACTTTCTCACCCCAATCCACCCATATTTATATATATTTTGCAACAGAGATGCTGTAAAAGAGCTAATATTTGTGCTGTTGAATAATTTGAACATCATCTTGAAACATGACAAGATCTTTTGAAAGTCCTTGTTCAAAGATTGTAAGATTCAGCTCATTATGTGGAAATGAGGGAAAGTGAAGAAAAATAAAAAACCTTAATAGGATAAGTTTGCAAAGATGACACTGTTTATTTTTATAATTGTAACCCTTCTGTCAGTCAGAATTGGCAGCAACAAGGGCCAGGTTCAGTATCTAGGGGTTCCGTTCCAATAACACAATGCAAAGCCAGCTCAAGTCCTCACCCAGTGACCTGAGACAAATATATACCACCCCCGGCCCCGGGTGCCTCTAAGAGGCAATACTTCCCCTCTCACAAGCACAGAGTCTGAGTGTAGCAAAAGCCTTTTAATAACAGAGAGAAACAATGTGGCATTATGTTGAGGAAACACCACCAACAGGATTCATAACACAAATCATGAGCAAAAACCCACCCCAAGCAAATTGGGCAGTGTCCTTTCCCTTTGGTTCTTGAGTCCAGCAACCCAAAAGTCACCCAAAGTCCTAAAAGTCTAACAACCCAAAAGTCTCTGTCCCTGGTCAGTGCAGCCCCAGAGTTGGAAAGTTTATCTGCAGAGTTTTACCTCCCAGCCTGGGTGGAAATGGGAGGGGAGGTTAAGGGGCACCTCATGTGGTCCAAAGCCGACTGCCCCACCTCTCCATGGGGCTCCGCTCTGCTCCGCCAGCTGTCCCATGAGTCGCTCTGCTCTGCCAGCCGCTCTGCTCCTCTCCACCATCTGTCCCGTGAGCCGCTCCAGCCACCCCACAAACTGCTCCACTCGCCGCTCCTCTCTGCTCCACCGGCTGTCCTGTGAGCCGCTCCAGCCATCCCACAAACTGCTCCGCTCCGCCCTGCTCTGCCAGCCGTCCCGCAATAGATCTTCAGGCCCCCCCACTACTTAATACAGCACTCAGTGACTTCAGCTCTTAACAATTTTAGCTCTTTAGTGATTTCAGCTTGTAGTAGGAGAGCCTCAGTGCTGGTGCACCACTGGCCTAAAGTGAATTCAGTTCATCAGCCTTTCACTAGACTCCTAATAGAATCAAAATTAGTTCTGATAGTCCACAGTGGAGAGAGTGCAATTGGTTTTTCAGGCCCTCACCACCGGTACTAATACTTATCCCCAGCCTTTCTCAATTCACTGGGTTTTGGAACCCATGACCCTTGCCTAGCGGTTTCAATGAAGTCACACGAATGAGGGTCATTCTTGTCAGTTGCCAGCTTGTGCAGACAAGGAGTGACTGGTTCACATTCTTTTCACATTCATTTTGCGAGTGCTGCTTAGTTGATGGCGAGTCCCTCCATCATAACAAAAGGCCAAGTACAGTTCCACTGTCCTTGATTCGCATAATCAGGATAATAACAGTTTATTCTTCCTGCCCCAATAACAGAGAAACTGGGGCTCTTACAGTAGCCAAAGTGACCGTCTAGGCAGGGTGGGTGTGCCTATGCAAATGAGATCAGCCCCTGAAGTTCTTTTCCACAACCCGCCACAACTCGCCACCAGATGTCAGGGTAGAGCTCATCCTGACTCTGCTATAATCATGTATAATATGCAAAAGGAAGTATAATAGCTGCATTGAAGAAAGGGAAAATGGCCAACAGACATAGTATCTCCTTGGAATTTCTTCATCAACTAGGCCCTACGGGACTCCAATGACTGGTGACACTGTACACCAAAACCATGGATTCTGGATACATCCCAAAAACCTGGCAGGAGGTGATAGTCATTTCCATACTCAAACCGGGCAAGCCAACCAATGACCTGGGAAGTTATAGGCCGATATCACTCCTGTGCACTACCTACAAACTCCTGGACTGTATCACTCTCCCGATAATCGGTCCTCTCATTGAGTCAGTGATCCCCAAAGAACAAGCAAGATTCCAGCCTAAACACAGTTGTTAAGACCAAGTTTTGGCCCTTGTAATGCACGCTGAGGCCAGATTCCAGAGGAAATTTGTGCTGTGGCACATTGCTCCCCTATCCATTTACTGCGATACCACAACCCTTTGGGAATTTCAGAGGATCATGGAAAATTAAATTCTTCCATTCCACCAGGACCTTAACAATGTCCCGCACCACCACTTGAAGTCACTTAAGCCCTTTTGGACCCATGCATTTAAACTTCAACAATGCAACTTCAACCCTGATGAAGCTGGGAAAGCTGAATGGAGTTCACAAGAAGTCACAACTAAACACCTTGTGAAAGACCCGATGCAGAAGATCCCTGGCTTCAATCTTCCACAAAGTTCATAGGCAACCCTAAAGGGTATCTGCACAAACCATGGCAGATGCAGATACTTGCTGCACAAATGAAAAATTAAAGGCTCTCAGTGTGTGACTGTGGTTACCCAGAACAGACCATGGAACTTATAATAACTCAATTCCAAATTCACAAATACGAAGGAGACATCACAACAATACACTCTGCTATTCCAGATGCAATTATCTGGCTTAACCATCTAAATGTAAAATTATAATTGTTGCTCTACATTTACATCAGCCATATGAAGAAGAAAAAGCATAAGAATCCTTGTATTTTATAACCAGTACCCTTTAACAGATAAGAAATTTGCATTCTTCTATATTTGTATGAAAAACGAATGACACCTAGTGGCTGACTAAATTAATTATTAGTTTGTATTCTATGGGAGACATAGAATAAAGGTTCTATCATCAGATTTGACAAAAATGGTACTAAATTAAATCAATTAAGCTTGATCCCACAAACATATGCCCACATGATTAACTTTAGCCTCATCAGTAGAATTCCTGAGTAAAGTTAAAGTTAGCAGAGACTAAGATAAGATACATTAAGGGATGTTTTTCAAACATAGAGGTCTAAGTTGTGCTAACAAAATGTGTAATTGGAAGCAAAACCAGGTAACTGAACATGCAAAAATTGCATTTTTTATGTGCAAAAAAGCTACCTGTATGAGCAAGTCCCTATTTGTGTTTGTAATTGTTCATTTCCTCACATTTATTTTATGGATGCAACTTTGGTGCCTATATGTCCCTACACATGAAGGGTAACTCAGAATAGTTTGCTGAATTATGTTATATTTTTTCAAAAAAATTATAAGGACATGGGGCTTAGAACTTAGGCCTGTAAAACCTGAGATTGCTGCTATTTTCACAGTACCACCAGAAGGCCACATATAGATACAGCCAGGGAGCACTATGGAGAGTAGACACTGCAGGAAGTACTTCCCATGAAACCCAAAATGACAATCCCCTGTCGCCCTTTGATTGACCAAGTGCACCTACTTAAGTCCAGGGGTTGCCCCAGGAAGTTATCTGGGTAGCCATACATAAGGCTACAGTTTAGTTGCAGGTATTTTTAGTAAAAGTCATGGACAGGTCACAGGCAGTAAACAAAAATTCACGATTTGTGACCTGTCCATGACTTGTACTATATATCCCTGACTAAATCTTGGCTGCTGTGGGGTGGCCCAGGGCACCGTGGGTGTTCAGGGGGATGGCCTGTGGCGCACAGCCCAAGCAGCCTGCTGCTGCTGCGGGGGTGGGGGGCTGGCAAACTCCCTACCTGGCTCCCCAGAAGCAGCAACTTGTCCTTGACTCCTAAGCGGAGGCGTGACCAGGCAATGGGGCGCTGCGTCGCCGGCACTTGGGGTAGGGGCAGCATGCAGAGCCCTCCTGGCTGCACCTCCGCCTATGAGCTGAGGGACATGTTGCCATTTCTGGGGAGCCTCCCTGAGATAAGCACTGCCAGGAGCTCTCACCCACTCCCACACTGCAACCCCTTGCCCCAGCCCTGAGCCCCCTCCCACACCCAAACTCCTGCTGCTTCTGCGGGAGAGGAAGGGGCACAGTGGCCCAACACTGCCCCACAGTGGCCAGTACAGCTGGCCCAGGGGCTGCCCAAGCTACTCAGGTGGCCCTTGGGCCAGCTGCACCAGCTTCTGCATGAGTCACGGAGGTCCCAGAAAGTCATGGAAGCCATGACTTCCATGACCTCCGGTGACATACTAGCAACCTTAGCCAGACAGACCTTGGCCTGCTACAATGCCAGATTTTGCCTTGTCTCTGACTCCAGCCTGACTTTGACCATGATTCTAGTCCAGTACTGCTTCTGGTTTTTGACCCTGGCCTGACTCTGATCCTGACTCTTATTTATGTGACCTAACCTTGTGATTCCTCCAACCCCTGGTGGCTCACAGGACTGCTAGGCCAGACTGCCTATGCCCACATTTGTAACAATGTAGTGATTTCCCTACAGTGGTGTGGGGTCAAAAGATAGTTGTTACAATTTTCAGATGGGATCTACATACGCTATCATGCTTTTTATGGTAGTGCAGTAGGAATGACCAAGGAATTTTGTGGCAACCAATATCACCACTTACTTTTGAAAATTTAGGCCAATATATTTAGAGTTCACACTGGCTTCAATAGGATATATCGGTCATATGGGACAAATCACATGGTATTTCTGTTGTATCCCTAGTTGGCTGAGCTTATCCAATGTTATCAGAAGAGTCATCCCATGTCAGTATAAGCCATTTTCAACTAGTTGTCTGAGAGAGAGCACGGGCTACATTTTGGTTGCTGTCTCCAATCCAGATGGGAAAATAAGCACTTTCTCTGGAATCTAATTCTTATTTGGGTGGGAAAATCTGCTGGGAATTTTTTTTCTCTCCATCTCTGACCTCCTGCATCTTGCAATTCTGGCAGGCAGTGGCCAAGCACATTTATTATCTTTGGTAATTCATTTGGGGACTGATTTACTGTTACTTATGTCAGGTCAAATGTATACAAATATCTGTTTTACAAGAAGTAATGTCTTTGTTTCATGGCTATCTGAGCACTTGTGCCATCAACCTGAGCTTTATAGTGCATTAGTCCCAGACAGGTGCCAGGAAAAAAGTAGATAAGCTAAATCTACAGCACATTTTACTAGCTACACTTCTTGTCATCATATCAAGTAGGTCAAGTCAGGTCAGGTGTCACACACACTTTGCAAAAAGAAGGACTTGTGGCACCTTAGAGACTAACCAATTTATTTGAGCATAAGCTTTCATGAGCTACAGCTCACTTCATTGGATTCATCAGTGGAAAATACGGTGGGGAGATTTATATACATAGAGAACATGAAACAATGGGTGTTACCATGCACACTATAACAAGAGTGATCACTTAAGGTGAGCTATTACCAGCAGGAGAGCGGGGCGGGCGGGGGGGGGGAACCTTTTGTAGTGATAATCAAGGTGGGCCATTTCCAGCAGTTGACTGTGGAACAGTGGGGGGTGGAGCGGGGAAATAAACATGGGGAAATAGTTTTACTTTGTGTAAAAAGTAAAGTCTCTATTCAAGCCTGAGTTAATTGTATCCAGTTTGCAAATTAATTCCAATTCAGCAGTCTCTCGTTGGAGTCTGTTTTTGAAGTGTTTTTGTTGTAATATTGCGACTTTTAGGTCAGAGATTGAGTAACCAGAGAGATTGAAGTGTTCTCCGAATGGTTTATGAATGTTATAATTCTTGACATCTGATTTGTGTCCGTTTATTCTTTTACATAGAGACTGTCCAGTTTGACCAGTGTACATGGCAGAGGGGCATTGCTGGCACATGATGGCATATATCACATTGGTAGATGTGCAGGTGAACGAGCCTCTGATAGTGTGGCTGATGTGACACACTTCAGTAACTAAACAACCATTGGATGTGGAACTTCACCAAGTGGCTGTATTTTTAATTTTGCTTACCATTACATTAATTTTACATACTTTCTTCCCTGTATGACTAGGAAAGCTTGGGATTTGGGAAAGCAACTACATTGGTAAGTTGCTTTTACATTGGACTTTGTGTATTGCCCTGGAGACTGTCTTTCAAAACTGCCTCCCTTCAATGATCCCTTGGTCAAGAGACTGGAGCAATGTTGCAGTATGTTGGGAAGATGGAGGAGGTTGGTTACAAAAGGTCTGGTTCATTTGTTGTGGTTGTGGCAGGAGAAGGAAAGGCAGGAAAATATTTGGTGTAACATACACCAAAACTGAGACAGTTCATCACAATTCTGTTGGCTTCATCTTAAGTTATCCCTCTGAAAGCTGGATGTCAATGGATAAAGATCATGGTTTTCTATTTATGCTGACTAATGTATGGTCTGATTAGGGATAAACATGCATGTATTACCAAAACCTACTTAAATGGCTTTTCTGGTTTGATCCATTACCGCAATTATTAAATTTGTACCTTGGATTCTGGAAGACGTGACACAGGGTATCTTGACTGTGCAATGCTGCTGAGAACTAATCAGAAAAATTCAAATTCATAAATATACTATTTTTTATACTTGAGTTAATATCTGTATAGCCTTTGGCTGGAAGATTTTGTTAGTTTTTTAATCTCTACTTTTTATATAAGAAATTTTATGACTGGTTAATTTGTACTTTAAAAAACTTACCAGGACACAATAACCAGCCTTTGAAAAGCTTGTTTGGCTGTCAGACATTCATTTGTTATGCAGTTTAGCTAAACATTAACAAAATTTAATATCAGTGTTGTCATTTTATCTGTGAAACATCTTATCAAATAGTTTGGATGAAAGCTGACACCTAACTAGCTGAAGGCTGCTCCAAAACTATCTAACATATCTCCAATATGTTTCTACGAATGGGACTGTAAATCCTTTTCACCAGCTAGATCACTTTCCCATTCCCCAAACTAATCAGTACAAGATTACTAAGAAAGGACACAAATGCCCACAAAAAACTGTATTTGCATATGCAAAGCAGATTCCTATGCACCTGACTATTGTTTGCATGCACAGATCCCCATCGGCATACACAACTGCAAAATGGAATACACAGATGTGGAGATTTGCTAGCACCAGGGCCAGGAATGTACATTTTCAGACTCAAATCTGTCCATTAAAATCCCTCCATTAAAAATTTTGACCTAATGTTTTAGATGCTCTTTTATAAATTAGTATTAATTTAAAAAAAATATTTTGAAATCAATCAGCTGTTGTTTCTTAGGTGAAAGACTTCCTGATGCTATTTTTGCATATGGCAAGGAATGCTACTTGCAGGTCTGTTAATTCTATGTAGAAGTTGCTTTCAGTCTAGACTTCTCCTGCCTGCTGCTCTCTTCTGCTGTAATTCCAATAAATTCTGCTGATATCAAAACACATAGGGCAGAAGCGTGAATAGTTTGTTGTTGGAAACAAAGCTAACAAGTGAAATTATAGCCTGAAAATCTGTACATTGAGGATCCATTCTCTTTATCTAAGTTAAGTTTTTCCCCTGAGTTGTTTAACTTAATTCTTTTATATCTCAGATTCCCTACCCTTTCCTCTTGTTCCCCTTCCCCCTGACACACTTCTCAGTCTTTCTTGCCTGCTCTTATCATGTCAATTTTAATTTTAAAAAACTTCCTGAATGGTGCATAAACATTTTATGTGCTTCTGAAGCAACTTTCTTATAAGAGATCTATTAATGCAGAATGATGAGGGCATAACACCCATTTTAGGAAGTCATTACAAGGTATTGTTTCATATTCTCTGTGTATATATAAAGTCTGCTGCAGTTTCCACGGTATGCATCTGATGAAGTGAGCTGTAGCTCACGAAAGCTCATGCTCAAATAAATTGGTTAGTCTCTAAGGTGCCACAAGGACTCCTTTTCTTTTTGCAAATACAGACTAACACGGCTGTTACTCTGAAACCTGTCATTACGAGCCCTACGTATATTCCATTACTGTGATGATTCTCACATGGCAAACATGGTTAATTCTAGTCTAAAATGAGATGCAATGGTTATAAACTATGTGTGCTACATTAACAGAATATATCCCAAGAGAACAAAAAATAGAAATCCACCTTTTAAAGGTTTGCTCCTGGACTGCTGAAGTTATTGGCAAAACTTCAACAGGCACAGGACTGGGCTTTAAATTTTGAAGAACATGGATGTGTTAATTAGCCAGCAATAGCTTTTATTTTTATTTTTCTTCTCCCTTTAATGTATTGAACTAATTAGCTATTTTGCCAGAGCAGATGAATGTGTTGAAAAATGCAGCAGTAAATGTTTGCTTACAGCTTAAGTAAATTTATTGCATTACTATTGTTAATTGTTTCATTGTACTGCAATGCTAGACCAATATTTAGAATACTGGCACAGATGTGCTGATCAAATTTAATCCTACACATTTCTTTTATTAAGAAACTCTCTGCAAGAAGCCTAATTACATCACGATAAAATCAAACATCGTGCTAACTAAGTCAGAAATGTGTGGATAATAAGTGGCCTGCATCCCAATTTGTTGAAAGTGGGGCCTAAGTATTATTTTCCAAAAGTTCCAAACATTATTGCAGTAATGTTTATCTAAACTCAAACAGACTGAAGCCTGCTGAATGCCAACCATGTTAGAAATAAATGGTTGTATTATAAATGTCATGGATCTCCAGATGTTAAAATTGGCTGCTTGCAGACATTTTTACACACTTCAGACACTTAAGTTTGTTCCAAGTAAACAGGAAATAGTCAAGTACCACTCTTTGCTTACATCAGGAGATATAAGCAATACCTGGAAAACTGCCCCTTCTCCTATTATTCATGACTACTGTGTAACTAATGAGAAACAAACCATTTCCACTATTTTATATTTCTGTGCTGCAAAAAGACTTGCTTTTGAAGATCTAAATAGATATATAGCTTCTGCCCTAGAGATAAGGGATATCCTGGATACAATTATTCTGAATCTCAATGAAGCATTTAAAGGAAGATATCAGCACCTAGATTTCACAGTGATTGGCATATGCCCAGATAAAATACTTCCCAAAAATGTTTCTAGGAGCACTGAACTTTTCCCTCTTCAGAAAAGTCACAAGAAAACTTTCTTGCTGGGGATTATTTTCATGAAGTTAGATCTTCAGGCACTGCAGAGACAGTGTGAAGTGGTAGACTGGGCATCACAGTGTCAGCCTAGGAGTCAGGAGACAGGTTCTATCCTTAGCTCTGCTATTCTTCTGCTATATGACCTTGAACAAGTCACTTCAAGCCTCTCTTTTCTTGGCCACATTTTTGGGGGCTGTACAGAGGAGTAAGTGTATGGGCAGGGAAGAAGAAAAATCCTTGCACCCTCATCTCCCTTTTATGTATCCATTTGCAAACCAGGCACAGGTTAGTGTTTGATCAATGGAAAGATTTCCAGTGACTTCAAGGGGAATTGGATCTCACCAGCTTGGCAGCGTACTTTAGTATACCGAGAAGACAATGTAAATCCACAGTAAAAGGGATGGCAAGGTTTTGCTGTTACTTGCATATAAGGTTCACATAACTAAAAGTTATTCTCAAGATTTTCAAGTGATTAGTGACTTTGAGTCCTTCCATTTTTTTTGTTCCTAGCTTGAGACATTTGCCTGATTTTCAAATTGCTGAGGCTCCTCTAAAAGTGTATCAACATGGGCACTAAAAAACGAATGCCTTCAAAATCCACTAATCACTTTTGAGAAATTAGGCGGGGGGAAGTGTCACTAAAAACAGCCTTAAGATTTTTTGAAAGTTCCTTAGAAAATGAGGTGCATAAAAGATTCCTAGTTGCCAGGAGAACTAGTTGCCGAAATCTGCATTGGCAGTTAGTGCAATTCCAAGTGTTGGAAGTATTATTATTTATGCAGAGTATTACCACAAGACTAATTTAACCATAAATTCCTTTATTAAATCTAAAGGCCAAATGATATTTATACAATTGCTCTAAACATGCCTAAAAAGTCTAACTAATAAGCAATTTACTACAACCACACAGTAACAAAACATTTATAAGCATTCATAAAGATACTTACAACAGGCTAAACCAAGGGGTGCTTAGACCCATATTGGTCAGCTCCAGTATGGTCAGGCAGGTATTAGCAATGAACCTTTAAGAGTTTACTTTTTACACCCTTTAACAAACAAGCAATGTCAAACAGCAATTACCAACTTCAGCTAAAAAACATTTTGAGACATTTCATCCTTATTTCCAGTCTTAATCCAAATAAGATTTACAACCTCGTTTCTCCCCAACGCCTTTCCTCCCTATCTTTTCCCCTCCTTCTTGCTGAGCAACAGTTTTTCCATGGCACCTGGGTTCACAAAGTCTTTACTTTTAAGATAACACTAGTATGAGGAGCGGGAAGATCCATACTGGATCCTTGTAAAATGGATTATTTTTCTTTTATTCAAAACAATCTGCAGTTACCCCTATCAGTCAGATACCTCCTTTTTAGAAACTTTCTCTTATCTCATTAATTATTTTTTGATTAAGACATCTTCCCTACTCCATTCCCTCTGGCCACACAACTTCTTATTTTCAATGCCTTCCTTCTACTTGCTAGTCACAGTCTTTCTTTACAACACACATATTTCCTTAATCAACCTTAAGCTGACTCTAATTCTTTGATTTCATATTTATTCTACACCAAAGTTGCCCTACCCTCCTATTTCCCTTCTCTTTCTGGCTCAACAAATGGCCAGGAGGGCCCCCAAAGAGTGTTGCTTTGCAACAAGTGTCAGGTTTGGGTCAGGTATGAAATTGACTTAACATGCTTGGGACCTGGGGCAGTCCCAAGTGACCCTGGGGTTCGTGTGGCAGTACAAGGCCATGGCAAGTAGTCCTTTGTTTACATGGGCCAGTGGCTGGCAGAGAAGGTGCAGTCGGGGGAGGGAGCATTGTGCTCCCACCAGCTTTTTCCTGCCTTGCAATACACACATGTGGCGTGGCTGAGCTGAGAGCAGAGTGGCCTAGGACAGCCAGCCAAGACGTCACATTGAGCACCCCTGCCCCACGCTCCACTCCAGCTGCCTGGCATGGAGTACTTCATGGTGCCAGCGCAGAAGGTGTCCTTGCAGCAATACTTCAGGAAGTCTGAGAAGTAGGTGTTTGAGGGGCTCTGCAGCTGGGTACCCGCCACCCTCAGAGCCCGTGACCTCACCCACCCTGCCCCAGCCCCCGGAGCCCCACAGCAGGGTCAGGCAGGAGATGGCAGCAAAGGGGAGGAGGAGGCATGCCTGCACAGTGATGGGCTGTCTGCCGCCTGGCTCCCCAGCTGTGGGCTGGGAAACTGGGGGGCTGTGGCCCCACTGTGGCCCCTTGAGGTGGCTGTGGGGAAGGAGATTAAGACAGGTTTGTGAATGGCAAAAGCATGTGGATCTGTTTGCAGCTCCCCGGCCATGCTGCTCTGCTAGCTCTGGCTCTTCCCCATGCATGCCTGACCTTGCAGCCAACCCAAACCTGCCAAGACTCAACTACAAGTGTTGCGTTTAGGTCAGGTCAGCTATGAATATGAATTGACACTCTTGGGTTCAGGTCAGCTGTGGTCAAGTCGGGTTTGGGTCAAGCTTTATTAGGACCAAGCAGGCCTCTACCAAAGAAGCCTCCCTACACAAACAAAAGGAAAGAGGCAGGAATGGGGGCCAAAAAAAGGGATGGGGGTCAACTAATTACTAGGGACAACTCAAGAAGGCAGGAACAGGAGTGGGGTCAGAGGCTCAATCCCTTCTTCTTGACCATGGAGTCCCTTCTACGGCATCTCCTGCTCCCTGTAGACCCTTCTCAGCCTGCTGGTCCCTGCCTGAGAGACAGGAAATTTTATATAATGTTTTCTGTAAATCACTTGCTTGCTCGTAGTCATGTCCCTCAGGGCTATAGCTCCCATCTGCCCCTCCGGACTACATCTCACAGAATTCCCAATTGTAAAAGATCAGGGCATATAACAGGCGTGCAAGAACCTGTCACATGCTAGGTACATTACTGCTGTTTTCCAAGTTGCACATCCAGTGATGTTGCAGCCAGACAAAATGATTTGCCCAGGGATATTATGAATATCAAACCCCTTTAGTTCTTGAGTTGGAACAATTCTCATTTGTTTCTGTGGAGACATACTAGTATGCAGCGAGCAAGAACAGCTCCCTCTTGTCTCTGCAAGAGGAGACATAATTTAATCATAGTCCATATCTGCACTAATAGCCTTATTTAGAATTTTTAGAATTGTGAATCTGTGACCCTTTTCCATACTCAGACATTCACATCATTCACACCTGCAATTATTAATCCTCATGAGCACTACTCGCCACATCCTGAAATAATGGATAAATTATACCACGTCCATAACACCTGCTTTGATTTCTCACCTTTATTTAACTAAAATCTTCATTTAACATTCATATAAAATGACATTTAATCATAATTTTAACGATATCATTAAACTTCTAGAAGCCAAATAAATTGTTAACCTGACCAGAATTAACTTTCCTTGGGTTTATAGGTGAGCAAAGTGATTAGAAATGTTTGCCTTTGGATGGGGCCTCTTACTTATCCAAAAATTACTTTATCAAAGGACTTGTGCAGAAGTTAGGGCAAATTTGATGTTACCTAAAGGAAGGGATATTTTCCTTTGCTCTTGAATCGTTCCTCTTATTTTTCTAGCTAGCTCTCCGGTCATAACTTCAAACATATCTGGGGCAAAAATGTATCCTGTTTTTCTGGTTCCTCTTTTTAAAGATAGCTCCCTTTCCTGTGGCCCATGGGCTTTTCCTAGAGGAGAAGGATTTGGGATGCATTCTGGACTTTTTCCTGTTTTCTTTGCTTTTTTGGATCCAATACAAAGGGCAGGGTGGGGGGAGGCAAAGGAGCAGGCTGCTGTTGATGTGAGCCCTTGCTTGACAAAGACTGCCTTGCTTGGGTATACAAACTTGGCTTATGCTGAGGAGGGAAAAGCCTGTGATTTTTGCTCTTTCCCTGGCTGAGTGGAAATCCCATTCTGTAATTTCAGCAGACAAAATGGGTGAAGGCAGTGGGAATTAAGAGTTACTATATGTGAGGAAATGCAGAGGGAAGAAAGGAGACTTCCAAAGAAAGGGATGAAGAAAAGAAATAAGGAAAGGAAGATAAGGCAAGAGAAACAAGCCAAAAATAGCAGTGAGCATAAAATAGAGTATATTTTTCCACTGAGTGATGCTGAAAGAGACAATAAGGATGTGAACAATACATATAAGTTCTCTTTGTCATGAAATTTTGAAGTAGAAGCCTGCATCTTTGCTATTTTCTTTTTGATATATATATAACCTGAACAAAGAATTTACGCCCAAATCCTCAAAGGTATTTAGGCACCTAACTCCCATTGAAATCAATGGGAGGATCATGGCTTTAGTTACTACATAAAGGGCCTACTCCATCTTTGATGTTTGTGCAAATCTTCTATTGTTATTAGTGGAAATCCCACCATGGATTGAAGGTAGTCCATGGCCTTAAATGCATATTTTAGCCCACAGACTACAACTAAAAATGGAATTTTGGCCCACTACACATAATGAGTTGACTCTCTGTACCAGGGATTTGGTATAGTCTAATTCTTGTTTCTCTCAAGAAACCTACCAGTCCACATTCAGACTGTTTTGGGTTTTTTTAGGGTGGGTGTCAACCACCATAAGCTACTGCCATCTTTAGTCATTACAGTATTGCTATTGACTATGTGCAAGTCCCAACAATCTCCTGGGTCCTAGCTGACTGTCTCCGGAAGAATATAATAAATTCTTCTCTCCACACCTTTTCCTGCCACATTTGTCTGGATATCTATATGCAGGCCAATGTCTTAAAAAGGCATTAATTCAATGATAACACAATGACTTCATCTGAGTTTATATATATATATGTAGGGACTTTTAAAAAACACATTATTTACCTAATGGACTGTAATGACTCCTCCAAAGCATTTATAGTACATTATATAATTTCTTCTTACTTCATGGATCATTGACATGATAGATATATTCTCCTCTCTTTCTCTTGCAGGCACATAACTCCCATTATTATTAATGAGACTCACACACACATACTGAGAAGAGAATATATCCCTTTTTATGTAGCTATTACCCCAAAACATCACATGTGAATTAACCCATTACAAAGTAGTCAAGGACAGCTACTAGCAACCTGATTGTTTCATGAGATTTACTTCCCATATCTTGCTTAATTTGTTAAATATTGTAGGCATCACACCTATTTTTAAAAAGATAGGCAGAGCGATAGATTGGTTAGAGCACAGGACTAGAACTCTAGCATTCATTTCTAATCCCAGCTCTAGCACTAAATTGCTGTGTGACTATCGGCAAGTCAAAACCACTTTATTATCTGTATAGCAAAAATAATAATGATGCCTCCCTCACAGGGGGCATTGTGATGCTTAATTAATTCATGTTTGTAAAGCTCTCTCAGATCCTCCACCAGAGGCACTCTACAGTGCTCCAAGGCTCTGTCATAATATTAATGAATAATAATTACCGTATTTTAAGGATTATTATTCAAATCTCAGAGGGAAAAGAAGGAAGAAAACAAGCATCTATAAACATAGAAGAATGGATGTAAATAGAGTCAGAGGAACTGAAGTTTTCTAGTAGACCTACATCAAAACCATGCCCAAAAGTCTATCAGTAACTCTTCTGGAGATGTGCAAGTGCAGAAGCATTTGTTCATGAACATTTCAACCACACTATGGCAATTTCATCATCAAGAAGATTTGCTCTGCTGTGGATTTTTGGGGCAATTACTATTTTTCTCACTTTAAACCATGAAGAAAAAAAATGAATCCTTTCACCCAAATTCTTTTTGTCATGACATTTTGAAGTAGAAGCAGTACAGCCTGCATCTTTGCAATTTTCTTTTTGGTAGTTATAGGCAAGGAGAAGAGGTAGAAGAGACAGAATTAAAATATATTGTTTGATGCTGCTATTACAGGCCCCTCCCCATCATTGTTCAATTCTCCCATAATCCTTTTAAAAGTTAAAACAGGATCCCCCCTCATTGTTACTGTGTAACCAATACATCACTGAATTTGACCAAAACACATTGATAGTCATTTGTTTCACTGGACCACAAACATGCCCCAATAGCCTTTGCAAAAGTTTACTAAGGAAACTGCAGGATCCTGACCCTGGAAAAATAACATACTATAGTTTTTGTCCTGACTGTTTCAGGAAGAAGACACAAAACTGAGCTACTTACCTTGAGCAAATCAGTCCAGGCGGTTTATGCTGACTCTTGAATGCATGCAGTAAACTCAAAAAGTGAAGAGAACAAGAAAACACACACAGCCAACTCAACTGCTCGATTAAATACACAGTCTGAAATTCAAACCATAAAGAGCAGCTTCAAACGTTTTAGGCATATCTAGACAATGTTGTGACCAGCTTTGGACATTTAAAGATACAAAAAATGTAATAAATCAACACACAATTGCCATGGGCCAAATGTAACTCCAGTCTAATTAATGAGTAAATAATCTAGTGACTTCAGAGCAGAATCTAGTCCATTAAGTCTTCAAAGAGAATTTGGCTGAGTAAGAAATATTCTGCTCATCAACTACAAGCAGCTCAATAAGAGGTGGTGGCACATTAAAATAATTTAAGCTTAGAAGAAACAGAGGGAAAAATAAATGAAAACAGCTTCAGTTTTGTAGCCAAGAATGCATCTGTTATGATGCCTCAGTGGGTCACCAAATTCAGGACAAACTGCTGAGAAATAGGGCAGACACACCCCAAAACTGGAGATTATTCTCCCATAAGATAGACCAAAGCAGCAACAAAAGTAAACTTCTGTCTGACCACACTGGCTAACAAGAAGTCAGAAATGCAGCCTCCTTAAGTATTCCAGTCATTGTATCACCGCCAAAAACACTAAACTTAATGATGGTTGTTTAAAACCAATTTCATCAACCAAAGGGTTCTTCTGATCCCAGAGAACCAGCCACATACCAAGGTCAATATATAACTCAGATCTTACCTAATAATTATGCTATTACCCATCCTTTAGTATCTAATATCTAAAGGTTTATAAAAAGAAAGAAAGGTGAGAGTTAAAATTTGTTAAAGGAATCAAATATATACAACAATTGCAAATTTCTTGGATCAGGCTCACTCAATATTGAAAAGATTTAAGTGCTCCATCAGCCTGCCTCAGACCTTGCATATGACCTACCACAAATCACCACCAAGGGACATACTTTGGAGACAGTCAAGCACTTCTGCTACCTTGATAGCCAACTTTCTCAAATCACAAAAATCAATAGTGAGAGCCAGCACATGATCCAGTGTGCAAGTGGTACCTTTGGGAAATTGCTCTGACACATTTTCATGGACCATGCTTTACGGCAGGACACCAAGATCCACGTCTATAAGACAATTGTTATTCCTACACTCCTTCATGGATGTGAAACCTGGGTGACCTATAGACAGCACCTCAAGGGTCTTGAGAAGTACCACCAACGATGCATTTGGAGATCCTTCGCATCAAGTGAGAAGATTGCTGCACTATCCTCAGCATCCTCATTGAAGCCAATGTCACCAGTATTGAAGCAATGATCCTCATGCACCAACTCTGCTGAGCTGGACATTGTGGGCAGATGCTTGACTCCTACCTCCCAAAACACGTCCTCTACTCTCAAGCTCATCCATGCTCAGAGATGGTGGTCAGAGGAAATGCTACAAAGACACACTGAAAGTGTGTTTCAAGAAAACGGATATGGACATCACAAGCTAGGAGGAGCCAGCCACCAACCAACCTCAATGGTTTGTGGCCCACTTAGAGGAGAAGTGCCTTTCCCTCAAAGCTGAAAAGAGAGAGAGAAGGAAGGAAAAAGAAAGAACTTTCTCCCAGCAGGCAGATGGCCCTCCAGGAAATGTTTGTACCTACTGCAGGCAGATCTGTGGTTCCAAGATCAGACTCCTGAATCATCTGAGAACCAATATGTAAATATGTGATAGAGATGATCGTTGAATCGTGGGATCGCCGATGATGATGATTAGATCCAAGGAGAAGCTAAATAAAAGGTGCCATTTCTTGAATGGTGAAATACCAAGCTTTGCATACATTAGATTAAATGAGTAATCTCAAAATTAGTCCAGGGATAGAATAATCTGTAACACCCCTTGATGAGATGAAGTATATACCCCTTGCATGGCTAGCCACCTCTACCTGATGGCTCATTGATTGATACATCTTTATTATATCCCCAGAGATCTAGCCTCCTCCCTATATGCTCTTGTATCTCCCTTAGATTTAATGAGATTTGCTTGTGCACATCCACAAAATATAAAGACCTATATTTTAGTGTATTCTATGAGCCACCACTTTTAAGATACGTTATTTTGAATGGTTTATAATATACTGTATGTCCTTAGGGCCTAAAGCACATGTATTTTTGCCTCCTTTTGATATGTGCTGAGGAAATTTAGGTTCAAACTGCAAGTCAAGTAGAAATGAATTCATATTAACAAAAACCGTCTGCAGGACAGTGAAATAATGAAACAAAATGACCAAAAAAAAAAAAAAAGAGAAAGCCTGACTCCACCCCTCTTACTTACAATGAGTAATACCTTGCTTCACAAGGAATCCCATTAAAATCAATTAGACAACTGTTAGAGTAAGGTACAACCAAGCAGCAAAAAGGGTATTAATAGCTGACCACTAATAGAATAGTTTATACTTCTCTAGAACCTCACAGCCAAGAATCTCAAACATTAATGAATTACACCTCACAAAAGTCCTCTGAGGTAGGCATCATCATCCTCATTTTACTAACAGGCACCAGGAACACCAAGGGAGGGGATCAGAAAACCATGACCAGGATCTGCTTGCAGACTTTTCCTTCAATGGATCTGTTTCAGACAGGATTGCAATCCCTGGCAAAATTCTAGGTCTTGCACAGCATTCCCCTGATAGTCTTAGAAGTAGGGCAAGGATTACTTTACTGTAAGTATTGCAAACCACAAAACAGCACCAGGTTTTACCAAATTTAGCTAGAAGTACTTACAAAGAAAGGCACTAACCTGCAATGAAAAGTAGATATTTAAGGGTGGATTCAGGTAGATGACAATAAAATAACCACTGATCTCAAGTTAATCGGATTTATTCTTTATAAACATATGTCCCCATATCACTAATAAAATGAAGCCCTTTCTTTCAACTGATTAACCATGATATTTTGGCAAGAGCACAGCTACGGAAGTATTAAATACTGAAATGTTTAACAAAGTCTTATTAGATTTACTTAAAAGGAAAAGTTTATTTTGTCAGCTAAAAAGCAGAGATTAGAGACAGTATGAGAACTTCCTCTTTCAAGCATTACGACCTTATTACAGTAGCATGACAGCAAGGAGAACTGCACTTTAGATAAAAATAAATTTGATAAACAGTGGTTGCCATTTTTCTAGTGCAACAGAATTTATAGGATCCTTATTTCTTTTCCTCTTGATGACAGGTAATGGAAAATTTTCAACTGCAAGACTTTGATAGCAAACTAAAGACAATCTGGTGCTCTGAATCAACTTTATTTTTAACAATTACCTCAAATCCTTTTTTTAAACTTATTTTTCTGATCTATTGGAAAGTGGGACAGAGTTTTCTGAAGCTAACTTTACTGAAGTTTCATCTTTAGATAAACACCCAGAGTGAAATAGTCAACAGTGTGTAAGTGTCTTAGGAGAACAATTCTCACAGACTGCTCTTTGAAAATCCCACCCTGCGCCACCAGAAATATTAACTTTCATTTAAGCATGTATAGACTATAGTATGTATTACACATATAATTTCTAAATCAATTTTTGGTCTGTAGGCTGTTCATGAGCAGCACAGTGCAAGATTTCAAGATTCACAAAAAAAAATCCAGCTCTTTTCATTAGTCGCTGTATGGATGAGCATTCATACAGGTCCCAGTTCACCAATGCATCACTATTAATCAAAGCACTTAAGCACATGCTTAACTTTAGGCATATGCCCAAACCCTATTGACTTCAAGGGACTTTAGCACCTGCATGTGGCTTAAGACCCAGATTCACAAAGGAATTTAAGAGTAGCAAGCTCAGTGTTGCAACACCTAATTCCTAGGTGTCCCAATGCCTAGTAGAATCCTTAGTCCCAAGCTAAGGGCCCATGCTCCCCATATAGTGCATGGGACAGTTAGATGCTTAAGAAAGGGATCCAAAGAAGCCAGCAAGTTGCATGGGGAGCCACCTAAGCTAGCCAGGGGTGAAATGCAGAGGAAAAAGGTGGGGCTTAAGGCCCAGATCTTTAAAGGTATTTAGGTGCCTAACTCCCTTTGATCTGGGCCAGAGATAGACACTTCCCTTTGCTTGGGATCCTCAGCTGTGAACCCTCTCCTGGAGTTAGGCACCTAAGCCAGGCCAGCCTGTCTTGTGAAAAATTAGAGAGACTGAGAGAAAGAGAGAGAGACCTTACCCCAGAATAGCCAACAGTCCAGTGGTTAGGGTGCACCCCCAAAGCAGGGACTTGGTCCCAGGTCTCCCACACCTCACGTGAGTGCCCTAAATACCAGGAAACATTTATGTCCATTCTTTGCTGAAAAATTCCTAGCCCGATCATCCCACAACTGTTCTTTGTGCAGATGCTGTGCTGCCCCCACTCTCCCCACACACACTTATTGAGGACCTGCATCTGGTCCTTTGGTTGTGCGGCCTGACAAATATCAGGTCATAAGGGTGCTTGGCAGCAGGACCAATCATGCAGTTGTGCTCAGGGCACACCTACAGAATCAGGGCCCACTGGCGAGATTGGCATTTTCCCATTTTGGTGGGGAATCCTGCTTCGGGGTTGCCAGGGCTTTGGCTTGAGCTAGGGCTCCAAGCAGATCATTAGCTGTGGGTGGTTTTGCAGATGCTGACTGGTGGAAACTTAGAAGCCTGTGGGGTTAAGTGCCAGATGAGCGGAGGTTTTGAAATTTTCAGTGGTGCCTGACTGTTGGACTTAGGGGCCTAAAGAGGCAGTTAGAGACCTGAATACCTTTGTGAATCTGTGCCCGAGTGCTATGTTGAGTTGGGGTCAAAATCAGATGTCCAATGGAACTACTCAGGACTGAGAATTTGAAACTAACTTTCTATTAATATTCTGCAATATTCACTTCAAGTTGTCCATTTCCATGAACATGCCTGTCAGCAAACTTGTTTGCTGCAATATTCAGAGTGAACACTATAGGGGTTCACATACAATCAAAGCCGATTCATGTAAAAATATGAAAGACTATTCATGCTAAGTTTAAGTTTTGTTTTCTTTTTTTACAGCATTAGCCCTGTTGTAGTTGAGATGTCAGTGCCAGAAAATTTGAATTGCCACTACCTAACTTATACCTATTCCAGGGTTGAGCAGCCTACAGAGCTGTTAATCTGGTATCTTTCATGAAGGTTAAGTTATTCTTTGTTTTATAAACTTGAAACAGCATTCATCCATAAACAAAGGAAAAACAATAGTCACAAATAGAACTGATTTTTATGAATGCAATAGCATTTGGGGGAGTGGGAGGGAGTACATCAGCACTGGTTGATGATCCTGACACAGTAGGTGTTAGAAACACAACATGGTTTCCAACTCTACATGTATGCAGTGACCAGAGCTCAATAATATAATGCTAATGAGCCCAATCACATCACCAAGGAAGGAGAACACTTTTATAGGGTAGTTAAAACAGTTCTGCACGCTGATATAAATTCTCTAAATTCTTACTATACCTCAGCTACTGAAACATTGTGTAGATAAGCATACAGTATTGTGATGTTACTGGATTAGGTATGTCTGTTTAGAGATTCATTTGTCCGAAGTATATTTTCTCCCTTGTCCTCGGCCATATGTGTAAATTTTGTCAGAATTACCAACAGTTGGTATCACTATTTGCAGTATAAGTAAAATAATTTAAAATTAGAGCTGGTTGGGAATTTTCCCTCTAAATTACCTTGACAGAAAATATAGTTTCCAAAACATTTTAATTTTCCTGTGGAAAATTTCAAATTTGCTAAAAAATTTCAATTATCCATTGAGAAAATCTAAATTAAATATTTTGTTATGCATTGGACAGTCTCCAAATTTTGAGTTCGTCAAACTGAATCAACACATTTTGTTCCTAGACAGTTCTACATTTATCTGTGTCCACCTGAGCCGCTATAGTACCTCATGGGAGTTGTACTTTGAGTGGCTCACACCTCTCTTCTTCTCTGTGGGCCAGGCTCCCAAGCTGGACTACATTGCCTATGATATGTTACGGTCTCCTCTTCTGGTTCAACAGAAGTGATGCATCATGGGAGTCATATGCCCACAATGGGATATGTAGTCTGCCTGGGGAGCCCAGCCCATAGAAGAGGGGGCATGAGACCCAAACTACAAGTATGAAGTACTAAGGAAGACCCAGATTTATTCTGAATAAAGCCAATGTTTGGATTCAGTTCAACAAATCAAAATGAAACATTTCAATTCAGCAACATTGAAATGTACCAATTTCATTAGAAATGTCAAAGCAAAATGTTTGAAATCAACATTTTTAAGAATTTCAATTTTTTTGTCCCAATTCCGGATGAAAACAAATTTTGAATCACTGGAATTTTCTGCAGGTCAGAAATTGTGATTTTCAACCAGCTCTGTTAAAAACAAATTAAATTCAGTGTGCAAGTGGGTATGGATGCAATCCTTGCAAGTCAGAGTGGAAACACATTGTTGTGGTAATGTGTGAAAGTTTGCACTGCCACTGTCTGTAAAGTATCTATTCTGTGGATTAAAAAAAGGTTTCAGACTCCAGTGTTGTCAATCTAGCAGTTTTTCTTGACCAGAAACATTTTAAAATACGATCACCAGATTATAACATATTTGCCACAGGAACAGCCCGTGGCAGCCGTGAATAAACAGGTGTTTTGAGAATTATATTCTGCACTGAAGTAGACTGTCATTTTGAATGCTATTCCTACCAGAAATGCTGCTCTAAAGCATTCACAAATAGGGATTTCTGGTTATTTGTTCCAAGTATTAGGTAATTCAAGAGAGTGGGGTACATACACTGTGAGCTATACTGAGCATGCGTGCACTGCATGGGTTTCCATACAGCACTCACTAAAACTCCCAAAGTCCTGACCCATCGTTCACTGGGCTTAATCTAAGACCTGAGATGGCTTCTCTGGTGGACACTCAGTTTGGTTGTTCCAAAACCCTGGTGAATAACTGAAGAAGGATGTAGCCAGCATATTATAGCATTGATTGTATCAACCAATGACAGCCTGCAAAAAGAACTGCTGCTACTTGTAAGCCAGGCTTCCTATACTGACATTAATTTAAATGGGAACACTGGGGCCTCATTGCACACTCAGGTAAGCTAAATGTTTCTAGAAGCTTACCCCATGTCTAGAAAGCCTTGCCAGCTATTCCAGGAGCTCTCAGAATTTAACACACTATTTTTGTAAATTAATTATGATCATCATTCGTGACTAGCAGAGCAACATGCTGAATATGAATTCCAGAAATCTACCCAGATTAATGACTATTCTTTATAAATATTTTTTTATTAATTTTTAAAAGCTTTTTCTATTCTTTTATCTGTATTTTTTCTGGGCATCCCCAGCTGTGTCTTTCTGTTATCCTAGCCACCTTAGATATTTTAGAAGCTCTCTTAAGGACATTTGTATTATTTAATCAAGAAATGTAAAGCGGAAGAGGAGATATGGGAAGGATATGTAAGAAGGATTGATTTGAAGACCATTTACCTTTCCCCAGAATACAAGAACAGGAGACACACAAAATTAAGAATCAAATACAAAAAACACACAAAGGCTTAACATAATTTAATACAGAGTATTTGGCATAGAAAGAATGGCAATACTTGTGCTACTAATTATTTGCACACTTCTATAATGTATAATGAGTAGTGAGGATCCAACTGCAAACACTTACAAGTCAGCTGACTGTTCCATAAATACGAACACCAGCGTGTGTAAAATGACAAGCATTTCTTCACACTTTCCAGATAGCACATTTGGACTGATACATTCTGTAAAAATGGAGGGGTGTAAATTGTCATAGCTCCATTGACTTCAGTGGCAATTTACAACAGTTGAGCATATGTCCCATATTCTCCCTAAAGTCAAGGACTGGACTTGCCATTTGCAACATTACGCTTGGTAGATTACACAGGGACAGCCGCGGGGAATGGTGTTACAGAGCAACGGCTGGTATGTTTTTATTATTATTTGGTAGTAATAGTGCTGCATCCTTTTATAGCAGGCCAGGATTTCATCCTTTAAGTGTGAATATTTTTAATTTATCTTAACATCCAGTGAGTGTATAAGCATGTATTGGCATACTATTCAATGCTATTGTTTACAGGTACCTCAGATTTTCTCTGGACTATTTAGTAAACATCTAACTGAAACCAATCAGGTTTGTTTGTTTTGTTTTGAAGTCATTTATTATGACTATTGATCCTATAGAATGCCCACAGATTATAAAAAGAGAAGTCACCTGGAGAGAAAAAAAATTGGATTTCAAGGCAACAGTGTTGTGCTTTTTATTCAAATTCAAGCTTTTAATGGCCAGGTTTCATGTGCCAAAAAAAGAAGAGAAAGAAAAAAAAAGCTCATTTACTGAGTGCTATTTGTTTTGATTCAAACTCATTCAGAGAACAGCATGTAGACAATGAAGCGTTCTGTAATCAAAGTATTTGTGACTTAGAGAAAGTACTGCGGGGATAGGAGTGGAGAGCTACAATTAACTAGAACTGCATAACAGGATTTCTTCATTAATGTAATTAATAACGTACCTTTGTGGTTCCAGTTGTGAAAGATGGTTTGGTAATGCAGTATTTTGTCTCCTTTGCACATTATTTCATATTTCAGTGCTGTACCCTGATTCAACAGAGCACTGAACTACTCCTTATGTTGATAAATGGGCTACACTGGTTACCTTAGGCAGAGAAATTTCATTCCAAAACACCTTCCCTCCTGGTATTCTACAGTACTCATCATTCACAGAGAGGATAGGTATTTTTTCGTATCATTTCATCCAAAAGAAGTTTAATCCATATCAATAGTTTGACTGTTTGAGAGTTTTAGAATGTGAAGGTGGGCTAGGAACAGCAATAAACTGGTAAGTCAATAAACCATTTAATTTCAAAAAGAAAAGGAGTACTTGTGGCACCTTAGAGACTAACCAATTTATTTGAGCATGAGCTTTCGTGAGCTACAGCTCACTTCATCAGATGTATACCGTGGAAACTGCAGCAGACTTTATATATACACAGAGAATATGAAACAATACCTCCTCCCACCCCACTGTCCTGCTGGTAATAGCTTATCTCACGAAAGCTCATGCTCAAATAAATTGGTTAGTCTCTAAGGTGCCACAAGTACTCCTTTTCTTTTTGCGAATACAGACTAACACGGCTGTTACTCTGAAACCTGTCATTTAATTTCAGGGAGTTTTGCAATAGGTTTGAAATCAAGAAAATTTTGCCTGGTTTTGTCTGGGTCCAGTCAGCCTGGGTTTCCCCCATTCCAGTATTGTTCCCTCTTCCTCCAACCAATCCAAGGCTTCCGTCTCAGTTTAGTTATAACTGTTTTCCAGGGGCAAAAGTGTCTGCAATCAACACGCAGTATTGTCAAGGCATTCCTAACAGTCTGGCCTATCTTGCCCCTTCATTAATGGTCCATCCCTCTGTCACAAGTCACTTTGAGAGGGATGAGGATACTGGCAAGTTTTGATTAAACGTCACTTGGGGTTTTGCATGGAGTTTCAGGTTTATTTCAGCACAGAAATCCAAAAGGAAACTCATGGGATGTTACTGTGTTAATTTAACCTGCTGGTGAGATTCAGCCTGTGGCCAATAGTGTGAAGCACAATAAGGAGGAATTCTTTAAACAAAATCTTAGCAATTGTATAGGTCCAAGATAAGATAAGGATGATGAAATTATGACTCATGATGTAGAAAAGGCAGAAGTATTCAATACATATTTCTATTCTGTATTGAGAAAGAAGAAGGATAATGTATTCCTGTGTTGCAGTGATAATGAAATACTTTCTATTCCAGTAGTAGCTAGGGAAGTTGTTAAATTGCAACTAAAACATTTTGTAAATCTGTAGGAATGGATAACTTGAACCCAAAAGTATTAAGAGAATTGGCCAAATAGCTCTCTGAACTATTAATGTTGATTTTTAACAAATTTTTGAACATAGAGGACATTCCAGAGGACTGAAAAAAGCTAATTTTTAAAAAGGAAAAATGGAACAACCGAGGAAACTTCAAGTCAGTTAGCATCACATTGATCCAGAGCAAAAATCATGGAAAAGCTGATATAGGATGCAATAATAATTAATATCGATCAACATCATTTTATGGAAAATAGATCTTGTCAAACAATGTATATTTTTATTTATTTGAGATCACAAGTTTGGTTGATAAAGGTAAATCTGTTGATAAATATACTTAGTTTTCTGTAAAGCATTTGACTTAATCCCACAAGACATTCTGATAAAAAAGGACTATGCAAAAATCAATCAATCCCATATTAAATGGATTAAAATCAAATTGTTAGGAGAAATAAGATGACAGATGATCATCATATTAATACTTCATAGGATGATAGTCATATATGCTTCTTCTATGATTTAACAGTGGTATTTTAAGAACTTGCAGAGCTAGAACCTAGTACCATGGTGGGATCTGGGTTGCTGATACCTCCACATTGCCACTGGAGGCTTAGACTAGACATCTGCAGGAGAACCCTGTGAAGCTAGGCTCAGGAGGAAGTACTGTCCGCAGGGTCTGAGTGGCAGCCCCTCACAGCCCACTGATTGGCCAATACCAGTTTATAAACCAGGAAGCCATGATGAGGAGCTATCTGAGCAACAACAGAGACTGCTTGTCAGCTTCTGCTTGCAATAGACCCTAGCCTCTGCCTTCTGACCCTGGTTCATCCTTGACTTTTCTATTTGACTGCTATCTATAACCTTGGCACCCAACCCTGATCTGGTAACCTGACCTTGCCTGCCTCCTGATGCCTGATTCTCAGCCTGCCCTCTGGCCTGTCTGAGACTCTGACCTCCTGGTATCTGACCTGGCATGACTCCTGCTTTGACCACTAACACTGCCCATGTCCCCGTCATGACAGGTAAGCTACACTGCTTTGATCTTTTCAGTTATATACTTTATGATTCACTGGATAGTCCTGTGGTTAAACTCAATGCTGTTTAGCAAGCTAGCAAGAAAGGTCATAACTGATAAAATATAAAGAGAAAAGTAAGCTGTTATTCAGCATTAGTAAGGCTGGTCAAAAAAAATCCACAAACAGTGGTTTTGATGGAAAAATCATGTTTTGACTAAATGAAATTTGTCTCTAAAGTGTCTGTCTTCTGCATACAATTTCAACTTCTGGGAGAAAAACACCTGAAAAATTATTTTTGTTTTTTTTTCAGTCCCCAGCTAGAGTACATCTCCCGTGATGAACCATGGTTATAGGACTCCCATGATGATGTACAGCAGCCCAGTAAGACAGGAGACTGTGGTCCATCATAGGAGATGTAGCAGAGAGATTGTGCAGGAGAATGGGGCACAAGGTACCTGAACTACAACTCCTTGTGAGGCACTGTAGTGACATTTCCAAATCAGTTTTCAGCTGAAAATTTTTGGTCTGCAATTTTGCACCAAAAAGTCAAAATTTCCAGGGAGAAGAAGACATTTTCCAACAGCTCTACTCATTAGTATATAATTGGGAGAGCCACTAGCCTCTTTCCTCTTATCTGCCTCTTTCCAAGAGCCAGCATTATTGGGTCTGATTTGCCATTGCCCTACTTGTGCTGTCATTGACTCCTGTGTGAAGTAAGTGCAAAGATGGTTTGAAATGCTGCCAGATCAGAATGTAAATGACTATACAGGATGGAAGGCAGTGCAGAATCAGCAACATTGTTTCTAAGCAAAAGAAGCTAAGGGTGACCAGGCCAAAAAAATGGCAGATAAAATTCAGTGTTGATAAATGGAAAGTAATACATATTGGGAATCATAATCCCAACCATACATACAAAATGATGATGAGTTCTAAATTAGCTGTTACTATTCAAAGAGATCTTGAAATCATCGTGGCTAGTTCTCTGAAAACATCTGCTCAATGTGCAGCAGCAGTCAAAAAAGCTAACACAATGTTAGGAACCCTTAGGAAAGGGATAGATAATAAGACAGAAAATATCATAATGCCACTATGTATCCATGGTACACCTTGAATACTGTATACAGTTCTGGTCACCCATCTCAAAAAATATATATTAGAATTGGAAAAAGTACAGAGAAGGGCAATAGAAATGATTAGAGATATAGAACAGCTTCCATCTCAGGAGAGATTAAAAAGACTGGGACTGTTCAGCTTAGAAAAGAGATCACTGAAAGGGGATATGATAGAGGTCTATATAATCATGAAAAGTGCAGAGACAGTTAATGCGTTATTTATTCCTTCATATAACCACAAGAACCAGGGATCGCTCAAAGAAATTAATAAGCAGCAGGTTTAAAATAAACAAAAGAGTACTTCACATAATTCCCAATCAACCAGTGGAACTTGTTGCCAGGGGATGATGTGAAGGACAAAAGGATAACAAGGTTCAAAAAAGAATTCAATAAGTTCATGGAGGATAGGTCCATCAATGGCTATTAGCCCAGGTCATCTGGGATGCAACCCCATCCTCTCGGTGTGCCTAAAACTGACTGCTCGAAGCTGGGACTGGACCACAGAGGTTGGAGCACGCAGTTGCGCTGTTCTGTTCACTTCCTCTGAAGCATCTGGCAGTGGCCACTATTGAAAGACAGCATGCTGGACTATGTAGACCATTGGTCTGGCCCGGTATGGCTATTCTTTTGTTCTAATGGCATCATTCCAGCAGAAGCCTGTCCTGTGTGATTACACCCTCCACTGAAATAACACAGGAGTCTCCCCCAGAAAGCCTCTAACTGTCAAAGTAACTCTGACTTTATCACTTCAGGGGAGGAAGGTGTTGTCAGCAAGAATTGTTACAGGTCTACAGGGATGTCAGGTATATGCACAATGTACAACTGATGCAAGGAAAACCTCCAGGACTGTTTCAGATGAAGGAGGTACTTAAAAACTCATCCCTTCCCCATGATTTGTCTGCAAACTGCACTAATGAGACAGGAATACTTTCTGACATTAAACTGCATCTACAAAGAAAAGGATATGCCAAGACATACCAACTGCCAACCACATCATTAGCTATGATAATATCCCAACAAGTAAAGGAGCAGAGGTTTCTACAGGAAAAGGACTAGATTTAGACTGACCAAAAAATCACATTATCATTCTTTATACACTACAGTAATCAGACATTTTTAAAACGGGAGAAGGTAACAAAGCATCTATGGAGCAATCTAGGGCTTGTTGGTGTGTTATGCACTAGACCTGGCAAAGCTACAGCTTCTGATTTCCTCATATGGATAGAAACATGGCAACCACTCCCTGCTGTGAAACATCTTTCTTTCTCTCTACAAAATTGAACTTATACTCTGCCTTGCTGAGCGTTCCTGCTAATGACAAGTTCTTCGAGTAATAATCTATCAGTTACACTGTTTGTGATGTTCCCTGCCACAGAGCGGGGTGATGTGTTTCCTTTAACCTTTCCCATTTTTCCTTATTTTTAAAATTAATTGTTGATTAAATAACTTGCATTTTCTTTAACTTGTATGTAACGGTTAGCGGGTCAGAAAAGTGCCCAGTACAGAGAGAGTACCCCGGAGTGGGGACACCCTAGCCCCTGTCCTAGGTGACCACAGCAGGGTTGGGGGTCGAGCCCCCAGGAATCCTGGGCCCAGCTTTGTTGGGGTTACGAGGACTCTGCCAGACAGGAGAGTGGAAGGGGAGTCCTCAACGGCAGGTAGGCCACTGGGTAAAGGAAGTGGGAGCGAGGACTCAGATCCTTTCGCTAGCCCACTTCACCGGGGTAGTGCAGAAGCTAGGAAAGTTCCCCACAATAGCGGGACTATTCCCCCGCTTACATAATGCAAAAGGAGCAGAGTGGGAGAAAGAACCTTGTTCTCTATCTTCTTGGGTACTGGAACTTATTGTCGTCATAGCATGGCTGTCAAAAACCATCAACTAGTGTCATGAAAGATTACATCTTTGTTATAAACTAACTGTGAGGGAGATACTCAATTTCTTCATAACACCATTCACAAAGCGTTACTGAAAGATCAATGCATACATGGCTATTATACCTTTTAGATAAGCCATTTTTTAAAAAAGGATACATTCAACTCATCTGTTAGTTCTATCCTGTTGCTAGATAGTGCCTGACTTGAACATTTCTTTTCCAGAAAGCCTCAGCCTGGGTATTTTTTTTTCCTCAAGAAACTACAAAACTGATGTCTTTTTTTCCTGATAATTATCAAATTTGACAAAAGCATTCAGGGCTAATCTGAAATTACAAACAGATTATCCCTGAAGATAATGAAAATGGTGAAAAGAATTTTGAAGATCTTCTGGTCATAATACTATAAGGATATGCTTTATATTGGATCTGGAGGTGTATAGAATGTCATGATGGTTTTTTCAAAGCAGAAATAACATCTTTGTCATTATAGGGCTCTCCTGGGTTTTTTCGCAGAAACTCTTAATTGTTTATTGCATGGATTCTCCTTCTAAAAATCCTCACCATAAACCCTACTGAAATCCTTAGAGGATTTTGCATAAAAATTTATGGCACACTATATATTTTCTAGCAGCAATTTGCTTTGATCTTTTTGCTACAAAAATTACTCTGAAGAGATTATCTAGCAGATTGATAACTCAGATAACCTCTCTACCTTGCATTTGTCATTTTCTTGTTTTCACTGAATTATCTAACCATTTTTATTTCTAATGCCTGGGTTCCAAAGCAGATTCAAATTTTATTCCCCTTTTTCCTCCCCTCCCCCCAAAAATGAATCTGTTAATGCTGGGTTCTGTTTAGTATTAACTCCCAGTTTCTTTCAAATTCAAAACAGCCATGACTGATGCAATCAGAGCAGGTAAAACTAGTAATAATATCAATCAATTGGTTTGTATAATTTGTGAACTGATTTTAGTTTTCTTTGTAGTCATTACTCTTACATAGTTATCTGACAAAAACTTCAGATGGATTTGTCAGTAGGTGAGTTATTGATAATTGTTTGATTCAACTACAATATTTGCTATTCATTAAATTGATATGGTCATTCACTTAAGTCACATGACATTGTCTCTGCTCCCAAACTAGAATGGAGATGAAAATTTTTTAAACAAGAATAGTGGTTGCTGTCCCCAATACTCAAGGATGTCCCAAAAAGAGTCATAGCAAAGCACTCTGCGACCTTATTTATAACTTTCTTATTTTTTTTTTTAAAAAGACACTTTTACACACACTACACTCGTCTCAAAACAATTATTCTTCCTCAGTTCTTGCGTTATTGGACCTTCATCTTGAGAGAGCCTTTGAGACATTACCAGGCCCTGAGACAAAACTAATAAACCAAGTGATATCCTATTCTTATAGATTTGTGAGAGGAAATGAATGTTTTATGCTAAAAGGAGTGTATTCTGTGAATTATTGTTTTTACCCGGCTGATGAATTATTTGTTGACTTGTTTGTATTAGAAATTCTCTAGCACTGTCTCAACCAGGCGTTACATAATCCGTCATTTTAAGCTCACTTGCTTCTACTCCACCTATACTGTGACAATTCACCTTTTTTTTTTGTTTGTCTCAGTCACATTAGTCTTGAATAACTTTCTTTATGCTTCTCTGACTAGAGGCAATAGTTCCCTTATGTGTGAACTATGGAAGCTATCTTTCCTTGGCTTAGGAAACGTTCCTTGGACCCTGGGGTCCTTCAAAATTACTAAGCTATTTCTAACTTGCCATTTAAGTACAAAGCTTTGAAATGGATAGTGGTTCCATAGCTGCAAGGGTATTTATTAACAGTCTTATTATGAGAGACATTTTAAGTCATATTTTCATTCATGTCATGGAACCAAGATAGATCTCGTCCCGATTTTCAATGACCATCTTGAAAATGCCATTCCCATTTCTCCTTTGTTGCTCATTTTAGCTGATTTTAGTGTGGCATTTGACACTATTGACCATACTGTGGAATGTACAAAGTAATTCAGGCATTTAACATATCTATCTTACGTGGATGATGAAGTAAGTTTTTTAAGTGAGTAACTTCTGCTCTTCCATTAAGGTGGCTGAATCAGATGCCACATCAAGTTTTGCATTTGATATTATTTAGCCTTCATTTGCCATCTTTGCTCCGGGTCATTTGTCATCATGACAGTGCATATTTCCCTCCATGGTAATACTACACAATGTCTGTTAAACAAATCCAAAATATGTTGTGCCTGTGTTGTCAAAGAAAGGCATGGATTAACATTCATTTTCACCAGTTAAACTCTCAGAAAACCAAGGTGCTCATGATTATTTCTCATCATCAGCTCAAGATAAATTTTGTTTTGTGAGTGATGTACAGTACACATCAGACAGGTTCATTAGCTAAAAACCTTAGTACAAGTTTGACTCCAAAATGTAATTTAAACAGCATGTTTGGCAGATTACTAAGAATACTTATTACCCTTTGAAAAACATTGGCAGATTCTAGAAATGTTTATCCGTGTATGACTTTTGAGAAGCTTGTTCAAGTTTTTATCTCCTCCAGACAAGACATGTTCACCAGTGTTCTCAGGCAGACTGAATTCTAAGCAGCTGCACCTTGTGCAAAACCATGCTGGTCAAGTAGTTTATTATTGTGTAAAGAAATGTGCATACTGTATTCCTTCATTCTAGGATAGCAGCACTGGTGACCAATAAACCAAAAGATTCACTTAAATTCTGGAATTAATGTACAATTTCATTACTTGCCAGAACCCTTATTGCAACTCAGATTTAATTTTATAATACATCTCTTCCAGGCTTCTCTACTAATTCCTTTACTACCATCTTTACCTATAACATTCACTGTAGACAGACATCTTACCTTTCAGTTCACGTTGTTAGTTAATATTAAAGTTGTAATGTATACCAAGGAATACAACATTTAAAAAATAAACCCTAGTCAT
This sequence comes from Eretmochelys imbricata, assembly GCF_965152235.1. Lineage (NCBI taxonomy): Eukaryota > Metazoa > Chordata > Testudines > Cheloniidae > Eretmochelys > Eretmochelys imbricata. The sequence continues at coordinate 307,224,544 of NC_135572.1, read as the reverse complement.
TTAAAGGTATGGAAATGAACAATTAAGGGAAGATAGCCTCATATTTCATACAATATTTAAAATGTATGTGTATAAGATGTCACATTATACATTCCAAAAACAACCTTGAATCATAGGATTGGAAGGGACCATGAGAGGTCATTTAATCTAGTCCCATGCACTCATGGCAGGACTAAGTATTATCTAGACCATCCATGACAAGTGTTTGTCTAACCTGCTCTTAAAAATCTCCAATGGTGGAGATTCAACAGCCTCCCTAGGCAATTTATTCCCGTGCTTAACCACCCTGACAATTAGGAAGTTTTTCCTAATGTCCAACCTAAACCTCCCTTGCTGCAATTTAAACCCATTGCTTCTTGTCCTATCCTCAGAAGTTAAGAACAACAATTTTTCTCCCTCCTCCTCGTAACAACCTTTTGTGTACTTGAAAACTGTTATGTCCCCTCTCAGACTTCTTTTTTCCAGACTAAACAAACCCAATTTTTCAATCTTCCCTCATAGGTCATGTTTTGTAGACCTTTAATCATTTTTGTTGCTCTTCTCTGGACTTTCTCCAATTTGTCCACATCTTTCAAGAAATGTGGCACCTAGAACTGGACACAATACTCCAGTTGAGGCCTAATCAGATCGGAGTAGAGTGGAAGAATTACTTCTCGTGTCTTGTTCACAACATTCCTGCTAATACATCCCAGAATGTTGTTTGCTTTTTTTGCAACAGTGTTACACTGCTGACTCATATTTAGCTTGTGGTTTACTATGACCCCCAGATCCCTTTCTGCAGTACTCCTTCCTAGGCAGTCATTTTCCATTTTGTATATGTTCAACTGATTGTTCCTTCCTAAGTGGAGTACTTTGCATTTGTCCTTATTGAATTTCATCCTATTTACTTCAGACCATTTCTCCAGTTTGTCCAGATCATTTTGAATTATCATCCTCTCCACCAAAGCACTTGCACGCCCTCCAACCTTAGTATCATTCGCAAACTTTATAAGTGTACTCTCTATTCCATTATCTAAATCATTGACGAAGACATTAAACAGAACTGGACCCAGAACTAATCCCTGTGGTACCCCATTCGTTATGCCCTTCCAGTTTGACTGTGAACCACTGATAACTACTCTCTGGGAACAGTTTTCCAACCAGTTATGCACCCACCGTATAGTAGCTCCATCTAGGTTGCATTTCCCTAGTTTGTTTATGAGAAGGTCATGTGAGACAGTTTCAAAAGCTTTACTAAAGCCAAGATATACCATGTCTGCTGCTTCCCCGCTATTCACAAGGCTTTTTACCCTGTCAAAGAAAGATATCAAGTTGGTTTGACACAACTTGTTCTTGACAAATCCATGCTGACTGTTACTTATCACCTTATTGTTAGGATATATATATTCAGGCCTGTCTGTAAAGGCCTATACTCTAAGAATTTAGGTGTATTCTTATTACTTCGCTAGTTATAGAGGTATAAAAGAGAGAATCAAAATCACTGTCTGCCGGTGTAAGGTCCTTCTCTTACTGTGACAGTCTGAGGCCCTGTTCTTAGGCTAAGGCCTTTGGCTAAGCAACAGAGGCAGCCATAAGCTGGGAAGCGACCGGTCACCTCCTCACATTCCAAACTAGTCACATTGAAAGAAGGTGCTATTGGGCTGTTAGGAATATATTCCTGTCCTGTTGGTGCCTATTGCCTCCAGAGAAAGGGAAGTGCATAGAAGATGTAAAAGGAAACTTAGTTTGATAGCATCCTGTCTAGCAAGAACTCACTTATCAATAGCTGGGATTTGAAATCCTCACTTCTGTATTGTTTTGTCATTATAGTTCCCACTTTGCTATTGTTTGTCTGTATAATCTCTGTCTGGTTCTGTGATTGTTCCTGTCTGCTGTATAATTAATTTTGCTGGGTGTAAACTAATTAAGGTGATGCGATATAACTGGTTACATAATCATGTTACAATATGTTAGGATTGGTTAGTTAAATTTCAGGAAAATGATTGGTTAAGGTACAGCTAAGCAGAACTCAAGTTTTACTATATAGTCTGCAGTCAATCAGGTAGTGGGTGGGAAATGGGAACAGGCAATGGGGGTGGGGAAATTGGAATCATGTTTAGCTAAAGGGGGAAATGGGAACAGGGACACAGGTAAACCTCTGTGGTGTCAGAGCTGGGAAGGGGGATACTAAGGAAGGAAACTGGAATCATGCTTGCTGGAAGTTCACCCCAATAATCATTGAATTGTTTGCACATTTGGACTTCAGGTATTGTTGCTCTCTGTTCATGCGAGAAGGACCAGGGAAGTAAGTGGGTGAAGGAATAAGCCCCCTAACACTTATTATCATCTAGATGTTTGGAAATTGATTGCTTTATTATTTGCTCCATTATCTTTCTGGTTACAGAAGTTAAGCTGTCTGGTCTGTAATTCACTGGGTTATCTTTATTTCCCTTTTTATAGATGGGCACTACATTTGCCCTTTTCTAGTCTTCTGGAATCTTCCATGACTTTTCAAAGATAATCACTAATGGCTCAGATATCTCCTCAGTCAGCTCCTTGAGTATTCTAGGATGCATTTCATCAGGCCCTGGTGACTTGAAGACATCTAACTTGTATAAGTAATTTTTAACTTGTTCATTCCCTATTTTAGCCTCTGATCCTACCTCATTTTCACTGACATTCACTATGTTAGAAGTCTAATAACTACCAAACTTCTTGGTGAAAACTGAAACAAAAGTCATTAAGCACCTCTGCCATTTCCACATTTTCTGTTATTGTTCCCCCTCCTCCCCATTGAGTAACAGGCCTACCCTGTCCTTGGTCTGCCTCTTGCTTCTAATGTATTAGTAGAATGTTTTCTTGTTTCCCTTTATGTCTCTAGCTCGTTTTGTGCCTTGGCCTTTCTAATTTTGTCCCTACGTACTTGTGTTTGTTCATCCTTTGTAATTTGACCTAGTTTCCACTTTTTGTAAGACTCTTTTGTGGAGTTTCAGGTCATTGAAGATCTCCTGGTTAAGCCAGGATGGTCTCTTGTCATACTTCCTAGCTTTCCTATGCAGTGGGATAGTTTGCTCTTGTTCCCTTAATAATGTCTCTTTGAAAAACTACCAACTGTCTCAATTGTTTTTCCCCTTAAACTTGCTTCCCATCTTAGTGTTTGTAGCTATATTTGCTAGTTAGAAGCATCTGGCTTTGCTTTCACTGTTCCTAAAAGACCTCTGCAACATTGCTATGCTATTCCTTAAGGTGCCACAGGACTAACAGATGTATTGGAGCATAAGCTTTCATGGGTGAATACCCACTTTGTGCATCCAATGAAGTGGGTATTCACCCACAAAAGCTTATGCTCCAATACGTCTGTTCGTCTATAAGGTGCCACAGGACTCTTTGCCACTTTCCTTGGATAATCTGTGCGCTGCTGTGTTTTCCCATCAGATGTCTGTGTAGTTGAAGTCTCCCATCACCACCAAGTCCTGTGCTTTGGATGATTTTGTTAGTTGCTTTAAAAAAAGCCTCATCCACCTCTTCTTCCTGGTTTGGTGGTCTGTAGTAGACCCCTACCATGACATAACCCTTGTTTTTTACCCCTTTTATCCTTACCCAGAGATTTTCAACAAGTCTCTCTTCTATTTCCATCTCAACCTCAGTCCAAGTGTATATCATTTTTAATATTTTAGGCAACACCTCCTCCCTTTTTTCCCAGCCTGTCCTTCCTGAGCAAGCTGTACCCTTCTATAGCAATATTCCAATCATGCATATTATCCCACCAAGTCTCTGATGCCAGTTATGTCATAGTTGTGTTTTATTTACTAGCATTGTGAGTTCTTTCTGCTTATTCCCCATACTTTTAGCATTAGTATTCAGACATCTAAGATACTGATTTGATTTCAGTTCTGACTTGTCTCTCCTTTATCCCTGCTATAATAGCCCATGCTCCTCCCAAATTCTGACCCTTCTCCCAGGTCTCCATGTTTTTGACTGACCTTTGGTCACCTTCCCCCTTCAAACCTAGTTTAAAGCCCTCCTCACTAGGTTAGCCAGTCTGTATCCAAATATGCTCTTCCCCTTCCTTGATAGATGAACCCCATCTCTGCTTAGCAGTCCTTCTTCCTGGGACAACATCCTGTGGTCAAGGAAGCCGAAGCCCTTATGGTGACACCATCTTCACAGCCAGGCATTCACCTCCAGGATGCATCTGTGTCTGCCTGGGCCCCACCCTTGACCGGAAGGATCAAAGAGAACACCACCTGCGCTCTGAACCCATACTCCCAGAGCCCTGTAGTCACTTCTGATCGGCTGAGGGTCATACCTCACAGTATCATTAGTGCCCACATAGATGAGCAGCATAGGTCAGTAGTCAGAGGGCCAGATGATCCTCGACAATCCCTCCATATCATCACAGATACAGGCCCCAGGCAGGCAGCATCTCCCCCGGGATGCCATGTCAGGGTGACAGATGGGTGCCTTCATCCCCCTCAGAAGAGATTCACCAACCACCACTACCTACATTTCCTCCTGGGAGTGGTGGCTACGATCCTCCCAGCCTTCGGGATACCTGGCTGTTCCTCCTCCACCTTTGGGGGTGATTCCTCATTTCCAGGGCAGCATAACGGTTTTCCATCAGCCCCATATCCTTGTCAATAAATCCAGTTGCCCCCAAAATACCATTTTATATCATATACTATTCCAATAATGATTACACAGTCTCAAACCACTATTCACCCATCCCTTGTGGACCAGACACACCAATATATTGCCACCTACCCTTCATACACAGAGCAGAGACTCCACCATTTCCATCCCAACTACACCTATGGACAATAGACTACATATTTTATTCCCTTTATAAATTACAAGCTAATTTCTTCAAATATCATCTCTCCACTAGCTTTCAAATAGATTTAACTATATAGAAAGTTGGAAGGACTAGTATTGACATTTTTTACAAACAAGTGTTAGACTCTAGAGTAAATTTCAAATCAAAGTAACTTAACAACCTTTAACACAAAATTAATTTCAATAATTTTCTTCATCCTCTGCAGAAAAAAATCCATCTTTCCTTCCAGAATAAAACTGGCACTTTTCCTAACCATTTTCCCAAGCCAAAGCTAGAGGAGGGCAAAGAACAGCTTTACAAAGAATCTTATTGCAACATTAACAATGGAGTCATGACAACAGCTCCATAATAAACCACTGTGTTGTAGAATGTTTTGCAACCGAACTCCAGAATTGAGCATGATCCCTCATTGCCTTCAGTAAGGAAGGAAAACCTCTCATTTGAGCACATTTTCCTCTATAACATTTTATTAAATTTTGTCATTATCTTGTTGAACAGTGAGAATGTGATACAAAGATGCCATATAAAACAGAGCTGTCACTGCAAAGTATACTGTGAAGCAGATGTCAGGTTCATTTTGTCTCTTGATATAGCCATTGTTTTCTCTCCTTTTTAAGGAAGTCAAAACATATACACAGCAGGCTATAAAATGTTTCCTGTGTAGAAATAAGAGCATGTACTGGTCATCTATTGCAGCATTACGCAAGAAACTGATTATCAAATGGAAAAGAACTACATACGCAATGACAATGGTGTGAGGAAAGATGATAGAGTTTAATTTTTCTCTAGAGCTGAATTCCATTCTCTTGGCCAGAGTTTGATCTCATTTACACCAGTATAACTCCATTGACTTCAATAGAGTTGCTCCTAATGCAGAACCTGATTCAGCAAAGCACTTACATACAGCAAAGTCCTAAGCCAATAGTCGAAGGGACATAGGCATATGCTTATCTACTTTGCTGAATAGGGACACACTTAAACATGCTTAAGTGTTTTGTTGAATTAGAGCCTTATGCTACTGCAAATGCAACCAGAGTCAGGTTCAGTATAGTCCCACCAGTCTGAGGTAATGCCTTAGTTTTTTCCTGTAATTTCCTTTCTAGCAAAAACTAGTATAACTTTCCAGAGAGAACAGAAAAATAAAATAAAAATTCTCATGCCCTGACCCTTATTTAAGAGGCTCAGCGCATTAAAAATAATGCAAAACAATGAGAGTTGCATATCAGCTAACATATTTAGCTTTTCACTTCGTCTGTTTTCCTCCTTCTGTCATCTCCCACTGCAGTGGTTGTGACAATACCTACCTCTTTCAACCACAGCTTTGTCAGTTGACCACAATAAAGATGCTGCAGACTATACTAAACAAGGCATCTCATTTATGTCCTTTGCCTGAAAGTTCAGCCAGTGTATGACACTATTAAACCATGATCTAATGTTATTCCACTTCAAAAAGCACATCATTTCTGCAAATGACACTCTAGACATGTGCATGTCAGAAGCTAAATGATGACTCTGTCAGGACTTTACACATATGACGCACATACACATTCTATGTTTAAATGTTAAATCTTTTGTAAAGTTGTTTTCTTGATAGATGCACCATTTATAGAATCTGCTTGTTTCCCAATAGGTATTTATAAATCCCAGGTCAACTGACTTCCAAAGTAATGCAAACCGCTGTCACATTCTTCAGTGTATCCAATGTCATTCTGCTTTTGTCCTCCATCCAGAAGTTATTTATTAAGGACATTATTCTGCAGCATTAGTGCCTGAACATGCCAATGGCAATTCAGAGAGACAACTCAGCTTCTGAGAAGGAATGCCATTTAAAAAGGCAAAGACAGGTTGGGCCTTGATGCTTTAAGGCAGATGAATGTCCGTGTAAAAACCAGAACAGTCTGCTCAAACTTTTTGCACAGCTTCCAAGCTTTACATGCCTCCTGTTAGTCTGTGGGCTCTTCCAGTATGCTGAAAGAAAGATTAAGTCAGATTCTTAGGTTGTTTTTTCATGGTATTGCCCTTAAATCACAACTCCACTTTGGGCTGCTGCCACTGCAGCAAAAATTCTAACTACCTGAGGTCCTCCTATCAAATAGGCGATCCCCCCTCTGAGAACAAATTAAAAGCACATAGGATTGCTGTCACTTTAGCGTAATCAGAAAGATAAGCCAAAACTATTCATTTGGGAAGCCTTGTAACAAGCAAGTACTTAAAACCCATGGCCGAGACACCAGAAACCCAGATTAGGGACAACAAAGGACATCTCCTGTGTCTGTCTGCACGGGGCAAGAGAATGAGTAGTGCTATTTCTGGGAACCATGGATCCTAAACAGCCAGAAGTAGATATCTGGGATGAGCTCATGCTAACTGAATGAGTCTACAGAGGATACCAGCTACTGGAAGGAATTCAAAAAGGGATAGCTTTCTTCAGTCTTCCAGCATGGACATGGCTAATCCTCTTCCCACCACCTCTACTACCCTCACACTGCTCTTCTCAGTTACAAGGCTATTAATGATTTGCAGCTTTATAATGCTGAAACAATGCCTGCCAATGTCTTCTTCCCAAAATAAATAAAGTTGCAAATTTGCATAATTGTTCATATGTTTACATAAATTCAGGGCCAAACCATCAGAAGTGTCTGGTCTTCCTCTTTTAAAGCTATGCTGTACAAAACTCCAGTGTGGAGCACAAATAACTGCCTGAGTTCCTGGTTGATCAGTGCATCATGTTAAATCCAACAAATAATTATACTTTCATTCCATATTTCCAGTAGTGTCTCTTTTCTTTTTCATGCTGAAAAGTCCTAAGAAGATGGAGGATGGCACTGCCTGCTAATTGTACCCCAAACTTATTACTTAATTCTAAAATTGTTAAATGGAGATCCGGAAAGCTAAGCCATTTTCACCAATTCTTGATAATTACTCAAGGACGTACCACTGGAAAGTCAGGGAGCTGAAAGAATGTATTACTATTTTTTCCCCGGGGAAAAGTATTTTTACTCCGACCTTAGGGAACAACTTGAAAAATTCAAAGGTAGCTCCCAGATGTTCTCCAAGAAAATTTCCAGCTGGAATAGGATGAAATGAGAAGTATGAACATTTCTTTTTTTAAAAAGAGAGCAAGAAAGACAGATTTGCTTTTAATTATGTTTTGTAAAACTATCTGGGAGAATCTAGATTATGGGAGAAGCCAAAGAAACAAAAGATGGCTGAAAAATTTAGTGGCTGGGCTTAGTCTACACAAATCAGTCACTGATTTCAGACCTTACAATGAATACTGAGTCCAACATCAGTAAACACATATTTTTCTCTGAAAAAAGTCAAATCTGTAGCCCACAGGCAAACACAGAGCTGGAAAGTCTGAAAATACATTCTCTCCCATTCCAATTTTTTGGGCCAGATTCTGATTTACACTAAGGCCCCTTAATATTGCTTTGGCAGTCTAAGTTTACTTAGAATGGCTATAAATGTAATTTATTCCTACTTTAAGGTTCCTTTATGTTACTAGAATGGTGTAAAGAGGCTTTAGTGTATATCAGAATCTAACCTTATACCCCTTTCTAACTGAACCCATCACTTTTCTGAAGGAACAGTTCAATATTGCTAGGAGTAATAGCAATTTCCCCATCTTTGGCAGCAACCCCGGTCAGCCACAGCTTTTCCTGGTGGACCTCCCAGCTTCACTGAACTGAATTTCCTCAGTGAGTCTGTCTGAGCAGCATGGAAGAATTAAAGAGACAAATGCATTATAATATAGACTAGTTCAACTGTCTGAAGACCTGTGACAATGTTAATGAACAGGTTAGAGAAGGAGAATTACTAAACACCAAATTTTGAAAATGCTGCTATTTTTGGTATTTATTGCTAGTTCTTTCCGACTATGATACATGAATCTCTATCCTGTCCTTAGAAAAGAGGTGTCCATGTCACAGAAAATACTTACACAACTAGCACCTGTTAAGAGCTGTGTGATCTGGAAGCCATTTTCAGCGCACAATGACAGTAACTTTATTGTATGCAGTGTAGTTGTAGCAGTGTCAGTCCCAGGATATTAGAGAGAGAAGGTGGGTAAGGTAAAATACCTTATATCGGACCAACTTCTGTTGGTTAGAGAGACAAGTTTTCAAGCCACACAGAGCTCTTCTTCAGGTCTGGGAAAGGTACTCCCAGCATCAGGGCAAAATACAAGGTGGTACACCTTGTTTAGCGTAAGGTAGAATGGCCCTTGAACGGTCCCTTACAATATGTGCTAACTAACGGTAAACAAGCTGTTCCACCTTGCATTTTACCCTGATGCTGGGAGTACTTTTCCCAGACCTGAACAAGAGTTCCGTGTGGCTCAAAAGCTTGTCTCTCTCACGAACAGAAGGTGGTCCATAGACGATATTACCTCACTCACCTTGTCTTTAATAACTTTATTGTCCATGAATTTGTACAACCAATGTTACATAGTCTTGTGCACCAGTACATGGTGCTCCTCACATCAATCTACATATACACAGCTCTCTCTCTCTCTTTTATATGAAACCGCACCCTTGCTGACAATCTCAACAGAGGTATCAGGAATTAAATGACAATACGGAATATGTCACCCTCATATCCCTCTCTGTACATCTGGTTTCTGGCACACTATGCCTGTTTGTAAGCAGTCTAAAGCATTGTCAGACTAGGAACTTTCATGAACACTAAATTCACTTATAACAAATATTGTATTATATTTTCATCCTTTTTCTGGTATAACTATCCTATATGACTGGCACTTAAAATTTACTTAAGTATAGGGGGGAAAAAAATCTATTTTCAGGTTGAATTGGTATCTTGTTTTTATCTGTGTATTTGAATTCAATGTAATAAAGACCTATTTAACTCTGTGGCTAAACTAATGGAGGATAGCCAGTCCATTCCTTAAGCCATACATGTTAACAAAGAGATTGGCTAAGCACACACAATTAAATCTCCAGCAGAGATCAACTTTTGTCCTTTTAAAAGACCTCTCAATTTTCTCATTTTTGTAAAAAAATTATGGAGGTGGGCCTGACTACATTGATTTATGCTCAGAAAGCTTTGGAGAGAAGTTCAATCTCTCCAGACTTGCACAACTTTCTTCAACATTGCAAAATGTGAAGGAAAATTAGATTACATAAAGCTTAATTGTAGGGTTTCTTTTCCAGTATTCTGGGTTCTTTACGTAATGTCTAATACAATATACATTAGTGCAATTAGGTCTGTGCACTCACTGAAGAATGTAAACCATTTCAGGAGGTCCTTTATTTACCACATCAGTAAATAAGTATGTAATCTAAATTACTAAATTTACACCCAGTTCAATGGTGCCTCCCATAAATTTGCTGCAGTGATAAAATGCTTCCATAAACCAGTACTATTTCATTAAGATGTCACATTTTGGATTTACAATTCAGAGATATAAAATAAATAAAAATGAAAGCAGAAATCCTAGCCAACAATAAAAATTAGCACAGGCATCAAGGGGAACATACTGCATACCCCATAATGCATTTTTATGGATGGTAGTTTGTGAAGTTAAATATTTTATTTGCTCAGAGACGTTCAGCATTCCTACAGATACAGAGAAGAGGGAGTTTTACTCAGTTAGGCCCTGTTCCTGCCATTTATACAGTGTGAGCAGACCCCTAGGTTCTCAAAGAGCTCCCATGAAGTCAGTGAGGCTCCACATGTGCACAACAGGTCCTCTGCACGTTCGTATATAGGACTGTTTGTTAGCCTGAGAGAGAATTTGGGGTTTGACTTTTTGATACTCTTATATCCTTACCAATGCATGTGAACAAAGACATCGGGTGTCCACAAGCAGATGAGAGGAAAAGAGATAAAAGATGGAGTTAAAAGTGTTAGGGGTAGGGTGGGAGTGTAATATATGAGCATACACTGGAAGGCTGCCTGGCTTTTCTCTCAAGCCAAGGTCAAGCAACCAGTTAGGAGGGGGAAGAAGGGATGTGGGGGAGGCATAAGACACACTAAAAGCCAAAGGCAGGCCTGGCCTTGGCCAGAGCAGAACCTAACTCCTTACCCTCCTGTGGGATACAAAAGAGATGGGATGAAGACCCCAGACTCCCGAACCTTCAAAACGGGAACATAACCATAAATTGAAAGGGGTGGGACTAGAGTCATGCACTGCAGGTATATTTGGGCCTACTAAAAAAGAGGAGGGGGAAATGGGGAATAGGGACATAGGCAAAGGCTCTGTGGTGTCAGAGCTGGGAAAGGGGACATGGGGTGAAAGCTCTGTGGCATCAGAGCTAGGAATGAAACACTGTGAAACAGAGTCTGCCGGCTTGTAGAGCTATGGATACGCTTGCTTGAAACTAACCCCAATAAGCATCACATTGCCTGCACTTCGGACTTCTGGTCTTATGCTTTCTATCTGCATGACAAAAACCAAAGGAGAGGGTGAAGGGAAAGCCCTCTAACATTGCACACTGTCAGCTGCAGGGTCGAGATCTTGGAGGCTTACTTATATAAGGCTACATGCTGTCACCCGGGACATTGGAGCTACCTACAGAGCATATTCTTTCGAAAAAGGGCTGGGGGGAGGTAGGGGTTAATTACTGATGAACAAAACGTCATAAAATGATGATTTATATCTCCAAATACTCAAACCTAAAAAGCAAGAGATTGCTCTCTCTTTCTCCATGACAGTCACCTTTAATCTCTGATTCAATTAAACTAGTTGTTCAGTACTCAATTATGATATTTCCTATGACCAAAAATAACTAAGAAGCTGAAGAGCTTTGCCTCAAACTTTCCAACAGAGGGTTAACATTATGTAATTAGTACAATTAAACCCTGGCCAATCTTAAGGTTCCCTTTTTTCCCATGTTTAAACTACTGACATGTTATCAAGCCAAATGCCCATTTGCAGTTCCTTAATCCCCACGGAAAGATTGCCATAGCTCCTCTCCTCTTCACTAGCTGTCCTGCAAATCTATCTTTCCACACTGACACCATTACCAAGTGTGGGATGTCCAGGTGCAAACAACATATACATTTGCATCCTCAGATTGCCAAAGTCCCCATTAGCATCAAAGTCTTTCTGGCCTCTGACTTTGAATGCCCCCAGTTTTGGCTACCTAGCCTGAGCCTAATTTTCAAAAGTGCTGACCACCCAAAACTCCAGTTTAAGTCACTGGGGGCTGTGGTTACTCCAAACCTCTGAGAAGCAGACCTACGGTGTCTGTAGTTGGGCACCCAAAAATGGAGCCACCGAAAATTAGTGGACACAGTTGAACGTTCTGGCTATAGTGACAGCATTCTGTCAACTGGTGAGTATGCTCACTGTGAGATGAGCATATACCTCCTCAAGGCAGTGAGAAAGTAAATCAAGTCTCATAGCCAACTTCACAATAAGATTGAAACCACTGACACTATAAACTTACAAGTCAGGTCAAGTCTGCCCTAATAATAAATAACTACTACTGACACTTGGATAGCACCTCCATCCAAAAATCACAAGCCATTACAAAGTGATTATAGAATACGCTACACCTTCACTCTAACATTCACTGGTACATCAAACACAAGGTTATAATTTATCAAAATCTTGATCTCTGTCTCTTTCAGTTTGGCCAATTTATTTCTCAATCTTACTCATGTGAACAGTCTTTACTGACATGAGTAATTTTACTGACATGAGTAATATTACTGATGCCAATGGCCCTATGTGTGGCTGGGAAATAATATATACATTTTCACATCCCTGTCAACAGCAGTTCAACTGAACTGGTGTTAGTAACAGTAGGAGTTTAGTGTAGATGGAATTTTGGCTGCTGACACACTTTTCAGCACTCTTGATTACTACTCCCAGCAGCTAGATGGCATGGCGACAGGAAAAAAAAATGCGCAGCTGAAACCTCTACTACGGATGGACTCCCAGCATTGCTAACACAACTTCAATGGTCCCTGCATGGAGCTCATGGATTGGGGCCTAAATGATTAACCATTTGCCAGCATGGTTGTTCTGAAGGTATTATTTTATAGAGTTCGGCTGAACTGTTTTTCTTACATTCCGGATACTTTGTGGAAGATAAAGCATATACTTTATCCACTAGGCTACACACATTTACCATAGGTTTCAGAGTAACAGCCGTGTTAGTCTCTATTCGCAAAAAGAAAAGGAGTACTTGTGGCACCTTAGAGACTAACCAATTTATGTGAGCATAAGCTTTCGTGAGCTACAGCTCACTTCATCGGATGCATACTGTGGAAAGTGTAGAAGATCTTTTTATACACACAAAGCATGAAAAAATACCTCCCCCCACCCCACTCTCCTGCTGGTAATAGCTTATCTAAAGTGATCACTCTCCTTACAATGTGTATGATAATCAAGGTGGGCCATTTCCAGCACAAATCCAGGTTTTCTCACCCCCCCCCCCCCCCACACACACACACACAAACCCACTCTCCTGCTGGTAATAGCTTATCTAAAGTGACCACTCTCCTTACAGTGTGTATGATAATCAAGGTGGGCCATTTCCAGCACAAATCCAGGGTTTAACAAGAACGTCTGGGGGGGAGAGGGAGTAGGAAAAAACAAGGGGAAATAGGTTACCTTGCATAATGACTTAGCCACTCCCAGTCTCTATTCAAGCCTAAGTTAATTGTATCCAATTTGCAAATGAATTCCAATTCAACAGTTTCTCGCTGGAGTCTGGATTTGAAGTTTTTTTGTTGTTTTTTTGTTGTCGCAACTTTCATGTCTGTAATCGTGTGACCAGAGAGATTGAAGTGTTCTCCGACTGGTTTATGAATGTTATAATTCTTGACGTCTGATTTGTGTCCATTTATTCTTTTACGTAGAGACTGTCCAGTTTGACCAATGTACATGGCAGAGGGGCATTGCTGGCACATGATGGCATATATCACATTGGTGGATGTGCAGGTGAACGAGCCTCTGATAGTGTGGCTGATGTTATTAGGCCCTGTGATGGTGTCCCCTAAATAGATATGTGGGCACAGTTGGCAACGGGCTTTGTTGCAAGGATAGGTTCCTGGGTTAGTGGTTCTGTTGTGTGGTATGTGGTTGCTGGTGAGTATTTGCTTCAGGTTGGGGGGCTGTCTGTAGGTAAGGACTGGCCTGTCTCCCAAGATTTGTGAGAGTGTTGGGTCATCCTTCATGATAGGTTGTAGATCCTTAATAATGCGTTGGAGGGGTTTTAGTTGGGGGCTGAAGGTGACGGCTAGTGGCGTTCTGTTATTTTCTTTGTTAGGCCTGTCCTGTAGTAGGTGACTTCTGGGAACTCTTCTGGCTCTATCAATCTGTTTCTTCACTTCCGCAGGTGGGTATTGTAGTTGTAAGAATGCTTGATAGAGATCTTGTAGGTGTTTGTCTCTGTCTGAGGGGTTGGAACAAATGCGGTTGTATCGCAGAGCTTGGCTGTAGACGATGGATCGTGTGGTGTGGTCAGGGTGAAAGCTGGAGGCACGTAGGTAGGAATAGCGGTCAGTAGGTTTCCGGTATAGGGTGGTGTTTATGTGACCATCGTTTATTAGCAATGTAGTGTCCAGGAAGTGGATCTCTTGTGTGGACTGGACCAGGCTGAAGTTGATGGTGGGATGGAAATTGTTGAAATCATGGTGGAATTCCTCAAGGGCTTCTTTTCCATGGGTCCAGATGATGAAGATGTCATCAATATAGCGCAAGTAGAGTAGGAGCGTTAGGGGACGAGAGCTGAGGAAGCGTTGTTCTAAGTCAGCCATAAAAATGTTGGCATACTGTGGGGCCATGCGGGTACCCATAGCAGTGCCGCTGATGTGAAGGAATACATTGTCCCCAAATGTAAAATAGTTATGGGTAAGGACAAATATTCCCTGCTTTCTACCAGAATCTTTGTGCATACAACGGTTTATGCAAATCCAACGTAATCTACTTTGATTTTTGCTGCTTCTACCCCGGAAAGAAAAAAAGTAGTATTACATTCTTATATTTTAAATTTCTCCACAAATAGGGCACCTGTTAAAACTATTTCTGTGCAATACTTAGGAGTTTACAAAAAAACAGAGAGAAATGGTCTAATGACTGATATACATCAGGGGGGCTATAATAATTTTTCTGCCTTATAACAGTGATGGGAAGAGTGCTTTTTGTTTTCCCAAAGTTGGTGTGAGTACCTAATATGAAAGAGTTAAAGGTGTAAGTGAGACATAGGATATGTTCCTAACCCAGAGACCTTCTGGATATTTGGTTCAACAGGGCAATTGCTATCAACATCCAAGGAACTCATGTATTGTTATGAAAGCTGGAAACAACACCATCCAAAGTGAGAAGCTTCTACAGGTTAAGCATATGAAAGGCCTTGTCCTTAAGACATAACTCCCACGTGATCTGGAACTATGGTCTACACTCCCACAGACATCTGCATGACTGAAGATCACAGAATTATTCCATGAATCTGGGTCACCTGTAAATATGTCACTTCTCTGGACTTAGATTTTCAACAACATGCTTGAAAAGATAGGAAGGTAAGCATCACTGCTAATGTAACCCATGTGCTGGTACTGCAGCAGTTGACTTACTTACTTTTTGTCCCAAGAGGTGAGAGAAGCAGTGGGAAAGAGACAGATTTCTTTATTGAATCCTGTGTGTGTCTGCACAGAGCAGGACAGGGCACTGAGGCCCAGATCCTCAAAGGTCTAGGTGCCTATTTGGTTTCTTAGGCACTAAAGTTCACCGTTTAGGCACCAATGACATTTTCAAAACCACTGCCCAGCTGCTGCCTAATTCCATAAGTGCTTAAGTCCCCTATGCGCAGAGGTGAAAGTAAGCCGGTATGCCCCGGTACAGTGTACCGTCAAGAGGTGCACCCTACTGGGGCAGCCCGGCTTCTTCAGGCAGGGCTGGCTCGAGGCACCAGCAAAACAAGCAGGTGCCTGGGGCAGCACATTTCTAGGGGCGGCATTCCGGCACCAGCCATGCCACCCCTAGAGATGTGCCCCGCTGCCCCAGCTCGCCTCCGCTCCGCCTCCGCCTGCTCCCCCGAGCGTGCCGCCGCCGCTCCACTTCTCCCCCCTCCCAGGCTTGCTGTGCGCCAAACAGCTGTTTCGTGCGGCAAGCCTGGGAGGGAGGAGAAGCTGAGTAGCTGCACGCTCGGGGGGGGTGGCGGCGGAGCGAAGGTGAGCTAGGGCAGGGGTTGTGCAGCAGGGGGGGAGCTGCAGGAAGCAATGGGGGGAATACGGCACACCCGGGGGAGGAGGCAGGGCCGGGGATTTGGGGAAGGGGTTGGGAAGGGGCGGAGTTGGTGCGGAGCCAGGGGGCACGAAAAAAAATCCAGGGCAGACAAAAATTTTTTTGCTTGGGGCAGAAAAAATCCTAAAGCCGGCCCTGTCGCCAGGGGGCAATTTAAATTGCCTGGGGCTCCCAGCAGTGGCTAGAGCCCCAGGCCCTTTAAATTGCTTCCAGAGTCCCGCTGCTGGAGCCCTGGGGTAGCAGCTGCGGGGCTCCGGGGGCTATTTAAAGGGCCCAGGGCTCCCCTACTTCTACCGACCTGGCCCTTTCAATAGCCACTGGAGCCCCGCAGCTGCTACTCCAGGGCTCCAGCGGCTAATTAAAGGACCGGGGCGGTAGAAGCAGGGGAGCCCCAGGCTGCTGCTGCTGCTGCTACTCCGGTGGGTGGGGGGGAGACGAGGAGAAGGGGGAGGCACTTACCTTACAGGGTGGGCTGGGGCTGGCTCTGACGCCCTCAGCCCCGCCCCTTCCACCCTAGGCCCCGCCCCTTCCGGTGGCCAGAGCTTGCCCCTGCCCACTGATAAGTCACTCAACTTACTTTCACCCCTGCCTATGCACCTTAGTTCTGCTTATCGCCATTCACCAAACCACCTCAGCTCTGACCCCATCCGACACCCAAAGAGCAAAGACCCCATCCGACACCCAAACAGGCTAGTTCAGCTCCCGAGGCCTAGCGCAAGCCAAAGCCCCGAAGTGGGATTTTCAAGCTAGGTGGAGGAAGTGCTACCTCACCAACAGAGCCTGATCCTGTAACTTTGCTCTGTGCGTGCCAGACCCTGCAGCAGGAGAGACGGATGCAGACCGTGTGGGAGGGGCACCACAGCACCCCCACAAAAGACAGCCAGAGACTTTGGGAAAACTTGGGGTGAGCAGAAGAGTGGTAGTGAGTGTGAGCAAGAGATGGAGAGAGAGAAAGAGATGGTTTCAGCTGCTAGGGAATGGGCTGCCTAAAATGCCTGGCCTGGGTTAGGTGTCAAACTCCAGGAGAGAGCCAGGAGCCTGAGTGGAGGGAGGATATCTGGCCCACCAGCCACTTAGATGCCTAAACCTCTTCCTTCTACATTTCAATCCTGCCTATTTTATATGGCTCCCAGCTAAGATTGCTGGCTTGTGAGAATCCCTTTCTCAGGTGCCTTACTTTCCCCATGCATTACATTGGGAGCCTGGTCACCTAGCTCAGGGCTGAGTATTCCACTCGGTGATATGCAGCCAAGGAGTTAGGTATTGTAATGCTGAGTGTTGCAACACACCTAAGTATCTTTCAAGATTTAAGGGTCTTTCAAGGGTCTTGGGTTAGAAAGACCCAAAGGCATCTAGAGTGGAGGGGAAGGGGTGGTAGTTACTGGACATGCTCAGTAAATGTCTCTGAAGCTGAACAGAGGGTTTCCATTAGGGCAAGCAGTCTAGCGCAGTGGCTCTCAAACTCTCTAGACTACTGTACCCCTTTCAAGAGTCTGATTTGTCTTGCATGCCCGCAAGTTTCACCTCACTTAAAAACTACTTGCTTACAAAATCAGACAAAAATACAAAGGTGTCACAACACACTATTACTGAAAAATGGCTTACTTTCTCATTTTTACCATATAATTATAAAATAAATCAATTGGAATATAAAATATTGTACTTACATTTCAGTGTATAGTATATAGAGCAATATAAACAAGTCATTGTCTGTATGACATTTTAGTTTGTATTGACTTTGCTAGTGCTTTTGATGTAGTCTGTTGTAAAACTAGGGATAATGAAATGTTTTATCCTTATTGCATGAGTAAAGGGCAGCAGAACTGTACTTTGCCTGGTCTGATTCAGGGAGTCACCTTAAATTGAACCTCACTTGCTAAGCAGGGGGTAGGGATGCCAAGCCCCTTCTGGTGGAAATGAGGGGTATGGGCCCTGCCTAAAGAGTTCTAGACCCCATTTGATCTCCTCTTTCCAGTGTTTAAAGACAGAGCTGATTGGGCTCAATGGAGAATCATTGTTTCTACTCAGTGATTAGCAGAGCTGAATTTCTGATAAGCATGTCTAGGCAGTAGGTTTTAGACCTGGTGCAGGGACAGTGGTGAAATGAAAGACCATGCAGAGGCTGTACTGGCAGTGAGGTCCCCTGCTACCCAGTGAAATCACTAAGAGCTGAAATCTTGGGTTGGGCCGTAGAACCTCAGAGTGTGGGATCGCAGAAGTGGCCGTAAGCATCCCACAGCAGCAGCGCACGACCGGCAGCGGTGGAGGCGGTGGCGACCGGCCAGTTGCAGAGGAACACACAGCGACATTGCTCGATGCCCCCCCCCCACATTCACACACTTTATGGGGTGGGAGGTGTACCCCTGCGACCACACAGCTGAACGCTGGGTCTTCACTAACCAAAGACAGCCAACTGTGAATGGGGTGCGGTGGAGAGAGAGGGGAGCGATGGTTAGACATTCATTTGTCAGACTTTCCCACAGCAAGGTGGGAAACTGAGGAAAATATCACTGTCCAACCTGCTGTGGGGTTGGGTTTGCTTATAATCCCATGTTTTCCCATGTGGTTGTGGTGTTTTCCCAAATGAATGCTTGGCTCCCTTTCCCTTTTACTACAAGTTATCTTTTGTTATACACAGACTCAGTTCTTGGAAGTGAGGCAGTATTGCCTCTTAGAGACACCAAGGGGTGGAGTTTTGATTTCCTAGATTACTGGGTGGGGTCACAAGCCGGTTCTGTTTTATATTGTTAAGCGGAACCCCTAGATATTGAACCCAGACCTTGTTGTTGCCGAGTCTACCTGGCAGAAGGGTTACATAAGGTTTGTCCAAATTCCAGTGTTCTGTGCAAGCAATTTATACATTGATGTGCTACTATAATTTAATTGTATAACTAAATTACTGGGTGGAAAGTATTTCTGTCTGAAGAGAGGACAGAAGGTAAAGTTTGGAAATATAAGAACAGTGTATTGATCTACAAAAGTAGGATAGTGTTTCCAATAGCGAATGCTTTATATTTCTCTTAATCAGGAGGTGGTAAGAGTGTGGGTGTGCGTGCGCGCATGTCCTCATATCTTTGGGGTAAGACATAAACACACCCTGATGGCTGCAAAAAGAGTGCATTGAAATTGCCCCTCCATGACACTGATCATCTACAAGTAAAAACAACATGGATTTTTTCACATACCAGCACTTACTGCAGTACGAGTTCAGGTTGGGATTTTCAAAAGACCTTAGTCATGCAACTCCTGTTGAATTTGGGTGCTTAGTTCCTTAAACTTTTTGAAAATTCCAGCCTTAAGCAAATATGTTTTAATCTGAGCATTCACACCTTGCAGCATGAAAATGAAAAGACAAGTGCATCCTCACTAAACATGACTGGTAATATTATTCCTCCCTATTCCTACAGGTTACTAATTCTACTGTATACTCTTGTAAAGAAACAAACAATTGATGGATTTAGATAAATCTGTCATGACCATGGGAGCTAATCAATGGAACAAAAGAATGAGCTGTTTACAAATGCAACATAAAGTTCAGAAAACAAGATTCTGTGTGATAAGTTCAATTCCCTGTATTTTATTTTTAAGCAAAAGTGAGTGAAACAGTGCAGCTGAACTGTCAAGCTTTAATTGGTCCAGAAGTCCCATCATGAAGGGGGAAGAGTGCCAGAAATTCACATGATTTATTATCTTCCTACATTTCAGTTTCCAGCAAATGTGCAATCCCAAAGGAGTTCTCTGCCATTTCCTGACAGTGCCTTAGTGCTGAATTAATACACAAGGTAAAAGAAAGTTCAGCGTAGAATATCAGAACTGATTAATGGAAGTCATGTCAGTTTGTCAGTCCTCTGCATGCTAATTAGACAAAGCACTCAAGAAATCTAAGTGCCTTATATTAAAGTTGCCAGAAAGTTTATGTTGTGGTCAGTTTGCGGAAATGACCAGGGAAATGTTACTTTTATGTATAAAGTACACTTATTAAACCTATTGCTGGGCTAAGTAAATAAAAGTAGGGTAAAGAAATCTATTCCCCATAAATCCCCAGCAATCTATTCCCCATAAATCCTTCCTATGATTTCAGTGAAGTTCAGTAGTCTCAGACAGAACTTTTTTATCCAAGGTCTTTGTTCGTATTTCCGATTTATTTTAGTCCTAATGGAGAAGCACCCGTAGAAGTGCAAGACTACAAAGTTGAAGGTCCCACACAATCCTGAGTAAGTAGGGTGCTCCATAGCATGTGAGAACTAATGTTAGCAGACACAGAGCAATTCTGCTGTATGCTAAAAGTGTGAACAGCCCCTCAGAAATAGTTTGTTATTTTATGTTGAAGCTCAAGTAATCAACTTTGTTTCTAGTGCTTCACATGTTGTGGTGACTAATTTATAGTAAATAGGTTTAGAGAAAACACAATCTAAATAAAAAGCCACGTAGCATAATACACATTCATAAACATGTCAGCTTGGAATAATTAACACAATAACGAACAGCAGAACCACAGCTATCGGTTATATTCTCCCACCTTCTGATGAACAGGTCTCCATTATGTATAAAAATACCTTGGAGTTATGGGCAGGCCGTATGCTACTACTGCCAAATTGTCATGTTTTTTCTATATTGTGTGACGCCTTTACAGCTTTCCAAGGCTGTCCTTTAGAAAAAAATTGTCAGCTAGGAAACAGCTCAGTAGCAAAGGTCCATGGCCATTTAGGCTTCTTTCCTATTTTGCAATTGATTGACATTAAGTTTGCTGGAAAACAACCAGCTACATGCTCAGAACATAGTCCCATACCTCATGCCAGCAAGGATAATTTGACAGACTCAGAAGCCCTGATTCTGATCTCAGATATACTTGTGTAAATCAGGAGTAATTCCTCTAAAGTCACTAGGTCCAATCTTTGGCCCTGCTACAGTGGCTATGTACCATTCTGCAACACAAAGCACTAAAACCCATCTTAAAGGGCCATGTAGGTATTTCCTCTCTGTAAGGGAACCCACAGATGGTAGAGAGACAACACAACAGATCATCCCTGTCCCACTTTTCCAGGTGCTGGAAATGTGGGCAGGAAAAATGGACAAGGCCAAACTGTCCCTAGGCCCTGTAATTCTTTGGCTACCAAAAGAGCCCTTGACAACTGGTTTAAGTTAGAGCATCTCTTAGGTTGTACAAACTTATGCCAGACACTGGATGGACCCATAGTTGGCCCAAGAATCCAGGGAGCATACATCTGGCCTGAGTTACCCTTGCCCTCCTCCTCTCTTCCACTGAACTGGACTGGAGGAGCAGGGCCGGTGAACCTGAATCTTCAAAGATTTACATTCTGTAAAAAGCAGATGTAAAATGCTACAAACTAGAATCCTTCACTAATACTGGTAGTGATGTTTTACCCTCTCTGTGCACAGGCACAAGTGTTTATACAGTGCGTAAAGAGAATAACGCCTAATGAAGGGATATCATTATAAACCAATGTGAGATCAAAATCAGGTCCAAAGACAGCTCCTTTGAGAGGGAGCAAGAGAGGGGGACTTTACAACCCCACATACTTTGAGGCCACAGAGCCCAGGAGACCAGCAGAGCATCTGCAGGCTAGTAATCAAGGCATCAAACTCTTTGCCAGATTGGGCCCGTGCAATTATTTCACTTGTATTGCCTTGATAACAGACTATTGCAACCATAAGCAATCTGCTCATTGATTCAATGATAATTCTTTTGCTTCACTGTAGAGCTCACTGAAAAATTTGCATTGAAACTTCTCCTTATTTCTTTTTTAAAAATTAAAACAGGAAACTTAGGCTTTGACTAAACAAAAAACTGTCTGCTTTCTATTGACAATTTTCACTTCTAAATGAAAACCCCAAAACTGAAAACTTTGCGTTCAAAAACTTGCCAGTCAAAAACAAAAGCATTGTCTGTTTTTTTGATGAAAATTGACATTTTTTGTAAGTGGGGCGGGGGGGGGGGTAAGAGATTTTTTCCAACCAGTTCCAATTCTGTTTTTGGTAGTTTTTAATAGACTTTTAGCATGTGGTAAAGGAATACTGGACAAGATTTGCACCAATGTAATTGTAAGGTTCTGAAGACATCTCTATAAGTCAATGGTGAGTATAACTCCCTTCCAAGCAGTTGACCTGGTAGGCGTTCAGATACTAAGGTGAAGAGCACAGTATAAGAACCTATAAAGATGAGTATGGAACAGAATAGCATAAATTCCAGTCGATACAAAACGCTGGACAGTGCCTTATAGGTGGTAGTGGTGTTAGAACTTAACCTCCAGGAGCCATGTTAATTAACACAATGTTAAACATGACCTTACAGTCAGTGTGGACAGGGACAAACCTATGGTTCACGACCAACTGACATGATGTTAAAACATTATGGTTTTTGTCTACACTGACTGTTAAGAGCTTATCTTCACTAGACATTTGTCCATTTTATCCAGATTATAAACCATTTGTTCTTTATCCTATGCTTATCCCAGCGTAAAGAAGAAACAAATGTTGCCTGGATGAAACATATGGGGAGTGTCCATACTAGACTTCACAAATGCATTAACTACCTCAAGATAACTGGCAATCAACTAATATGAGATACAAAAGTCTAGTGAAGAGAAGCCCTAAGTCATATTTAATATCATATTAGTTAAAACAACTCTTCAACATTGGGTTCTAACACAACATTAATTTTCAGGTGAGTACAAGTCAAGTGAGGGTGGTGTAGAGTTGCACCACCCGCAGGAGAGGAGAGCTCCTGGATGCTTCCACCGCTCTTCCCTCCTAAAGGTGGCTATTATAGCAGCACATTAGCCTCACGCTGTTCTTGTGTTCAGGTGAGTGCAAGGACATCGGCTGTGCTTGAATTGTGTGATGGGGAGTACAGAAGCAGGACACAATCTAGCCCAAAATATTTTCTTGTATACAGAAGTGAACTAGCAAACCATGTCTTTTTTCATGCCCCTATTTTGTGCCTCTAGGCCATTCAAACTTAGGTCTTCAAAACCAAAATGAAATTATTCACAATGCAGTCAGAGTGTGCATGGTTAGAAAGGACTGAAAATGATCAATCCATTCCTAGATTCACTAAACCTTGTTTATGAAAGAAATTATGATTGGGACAAAAAGTCCGACAAGATAGAAAATGAAATATAACTTCAATTAAATCTTACTACATCACCTGCAGTAGATGGTTACATGCATTAATGTAAGAGGGTCATGCAAAAAAGAGAAAATTACATATAATTGACAGCATAGCTAAACACAAATGTCCATAATTAGCAATGACAGTTCAGTTGTTAGTACATTTCTGAGTAACTTAATGATCAAAAAGCCAAAGATCAGATGAGTCAGATTGTTCACACTGTGTCAGCAGGAGATGATTACAAAATTGGGATCATTATCCCAACTCCTACTTAGAAGCAGCTATCAGCCAGGAAAGGCGAGGGACATTATTTCTAAAACTATTCTTTCATTCTGATATGCACCAGCAGGCCCAGCTGTTAAGAACTTCAGGGACCAGATTATTGTTAAAAGGTCACCAAACAAATGGTTTAGTACCATTTTTTTTTTGCAGAAATATTACATATAAAACATGGGTCAGCTCTGGGATCAAACAAATTCATAAGATTTCAATGTAGCTGCTGAAAAAAAAATCTCAACATGCCTATTGGCCTTAATTGAGCATGACATATATATAATACACATAGCTATATTTTTTGAAATTATATGTAAATGAGAGTTCAACAGGAAATAAACTTGGTGCATTTCTATAGTCTCTGAAAATATATATTTTAATATCTTAGACCAAGATCTGAACCAAGCCAAAATTATTGACTTATGGCAAACCAGAAATCACATCTCAGATCATTTGGGGCATAATTCTTCTATTGGAGCTGTATGGTAGAACTCAACACTGTTGGGAGTTCATCGTATGAGGCAGAATGGAGTATTATGTCAAAATCTGCCATGCAGGCCTCAAAGAAGAATTCTGTCCGCAGACAGTAATCATAAAGTTTTACTAGTTGATTATATGTTACTGTTATTCAGTATGTTACCATAAAAGATAGGTTAGAAGAGACAGTTTGGGTCATCTAGTACAACCCAGGCATTTTACTGAACTTCTCCCTACATCATTTTCACTGATGTCTTGTTATCTAAACTTATTCTTAAATATCTGCAATGATGGTAGTGCAGCCACTGCTCTTATGAAGATAGAACTCTTTCCTAATGTGTTGTTTTAACAATAGTTTCTTTAACTTCCACAGGTATATCCATTCTGAGGATGGGGAGGACTCATCCGTCACAGTCTTTTATCATCTTCTTCATTTCTTACTGATGAAGAGTCAAAAGAAAATGAGAAATTCCTCTCTCACATAGCTTTGCAGTATGTATATCACTTCCACATAAGTGGTCTATATTCGTTTATCATGCATTTTGGTCTACCTCACCTGCCTTCTGCCAAGTAATCTATCTCCCAACCCAGGACTTTCCCTAATATTTCAACCCCTGGAGCAGATCCAAACTGCTGCCTCTTTTTTCAGATCAACCCACCAGAGAAATATTTCCTTCTTCCCTTTAAATGTGGAATTTCCAACTGAAAAATTTTTCCTTGAGATCCAAGTTGCGAAAATGTACACGCCAAGTCATTTAAGGCTCAGTATCTTGTAATCCTCCAGACTTAGAAACAGGAGCTTTATTCTATTGAAATGGAAGATTCCAAGCTTCCCAATATGAGAAAAAATTTGCTTATCTGGAAATTTCCAAGATACTTTAAAGTGGTTTCTGTGATGTTGATAGGCCAGCTTAGATCAAAGCCATAGACTCATTCACTTGTGGGTGAATATCAAAGAAATGTTAACGTTGTCTTCACTTACCCATAACCTGCTGTTTACTATCACATTACATTATGTATACTTGCTAATTAGATAACACTAGATTAAAGTGTATATTAGTGTGAAGATGTGAATGTACTGGGTGTGTAAACTTCAAGAAAAACTAATGAAGGATTGGTTTCAGAGTAGCAGCCGTGTTAGTCTGTATTCACAAAAAGAAAAGGAGTACTTGTGGCACCTTAGAGACTAACCAATTTATTTGAGCATAAGCTTTCGTGAGCTACAGCTCACTTCATTGGATGCATTCAGTGGAAATGCACTGAATACATCCGATGAAGTGAGCTGTAGCTCATGAAAGCTTATGCTCAAATAATGAAGGATTGTTTCTGGCTATCACATTGTGTTTACCCATCACACAGAGATTGGAGCCTTGGAAACGTAAAAGATTGCTAACCGCAAAGCATGGGTTGTTGTGTTTGAAAATGGAAGAGCCCATGCTGTAAATAAAAACACTTGCCAAATTGCCTTCCATGGAAGGATGCTGTAAGAATGGATCCAGGAATCCATCCTGTGTCTCTGAACTATTTGGACACTTCTAGATGCAAGACTGAGATCCCCAGAGTTATTTTGGGTAACCCTGAAAAGACTTTTGGAAAACTTCATCTCTAGTATCACTTTGGACTTACAAACTTAGACTCGCCTGCTAATGTATTTTACCCGCTTTAATCTCTCAATAACCCTCATTTATTTTTCTTCGCTAATAAATCTTTAGTTAGTTTATAGAGAAACTGGCTGGCTGTGCTGTCTTTGGTGTGAGATCGAGAGTATCCATTGATCTGGGGTAAGTGACTGACCCTTTGGGGTTGGGAGTAACCTGATGTGATGTGGTATTTGTATAGTGACCGGTATCACTAAATCCAGTTTGTCTGGGTGGCAAGGTAGGCTGGAGAGACTAAGAAGAGCAAGATTCCCAGCTCCAGTTGACCGCCCACTCCCTTCATGGGTGTAGGCCTGGCTTGACATACGTAACTTGCCTCATTTTTTAGTGGGCATAATTGGGAAGATGAATGGAAAGTTAAATTGTAAATAGGGGCTTGACAAACAGTATGCTGGAGTCAGGATGTCTGTGCTAGCTAAATTAAGCAGCAAAACCTTGATGCGACACATTATCAACAAAATAAACCTGGAATGTAAAGATCTGATTCCACGGGAACAGTACATGTACAGAGCATGCTGTACAGGGATTGGTTCCTGCAAATTAATCAATCCAAAAAATGTGTGGTGTAATGCATAGAAAATGCAATGGAATGTGACAATGTATTTAAAGGAAGAGGTTGTCTATGTAACTTTGGATGTGTGGTACACTCAATACGCACCACCTACACTTGAGACTGATCAACTCAGAGTAGTTTTGCAGTGCTCCAAATACAGGAACCTGAGTGACAAAATCTGGAGTCGAACTGAGTATTTTGGATCCCAGAGAACTCAATGAAGTGTTCTCCCAGAACTGGACACAGTGTTCTGGATAAGCCAAATGGAAGAGGTCTCAGAGGAGATCCCAACACTGGCCTTCCAACCTCAAGCTCCAGCCCAACCCACGCCTTCAAAAGCACTGACTGCACACCTATTTTTAGAGTGCTATCATGAGCCCCACTAGATTGAGTCTGTCAACCCAGGTGGGGAGGTGTCCTCCTGCTCAATCCAAAATGCTGTGCAGACATACCCATAATAGTAACAGAGGCACTTGGCTTGACAGGAGAGAGGATACCAAAAAATTGGTTAAACACTTCTAGGTTTCTTTTGCATTCAGTATTCAAAATCTGAAGAATATGTGGTAGCACGGTGTGGTGTAAAGATTTTATTGGCTTCATCCGAGTTGAGCTGCATAAGTAATGCCACCATCCCAACCTCATGCCAATAAAACCACACCATCATATCTGGCCTACACACACATTATTATGCATTTCTACCAATAAAATCCTCCATTTAGTACTCCAGTAGTTTAGTTCCTCTACATTTAGTACTTTTTTGTATCACCCTTACCTGGACACCACACTTCTGCGTAGTACACATACTGTTGTCTCTTTTCTCTATATATTCCTGAATAAAGAACAGGAGGACTTGGGGCACCTTAGAGACTAACCAATTTATTTGAGCAGAAGCTTTCGTGAGCGATAGCTCACTTCATCGGATGAAGCTCACGAAAGCTTCTGCTCAAATAAATTGGTTAGTCTCTAAGGTGCCACAAGTCCTTCTTTTCTTTTTGCGAATACAGACTAACCCAGCTGCTACTCTGATTCCTGAATAAGTAAATCCTAATCCTGTTTTGCTATTAAATTTTACATTTAAAAATGTATGCTAGCTATATCATTTTGAAAGGTATATTACCACAGTAGTGTTTTTTACTGGTTGTGCATAACTGTACGTGATTCTTACGGAATATCAAGACTGCAGCTGTTCATTTCACATTCCCTTTTTAATTCCAGCTCTGTCTTCACCTTTAGTCCATTCAATACTGCAGTTGCTGCATGTTACATTCAAATTACTTCTTGATCTGGACAAAAAAAAAGTCTTGCTGTTGAAAGGGGTGTCAGATCCTCAACTGATGTACATTGTCACAGACTTCAATAGAGCTAGAGCAATTTACACTTGATGAGAAGTTGCCCCTGAATTTGTAACATGTCCCAAATGCACATTATTACTCAGGGAAAATTCTCAGGGGGAATTCTCACTTCTCTGGCAGTTTTGACTGAATCAAGAGTGCATGGCAGGATGGGACCCTAATTATAATTCCGTTTTACTTCATTTTGTGTAATTTTTGCAAAATCTTCCTCAACAACCCTATAAGAGACAGCTTTTTGGCACATTTTGTCTTTTGATTCTAGTGAGATTTTGCATTAAGGAGTGAACTGGTATTACATCCGGTAAAATGACATCAGTAGTAATTATAGTAACAGGCCAAATGTTAAAGGCAGTATACGATATAGAATACACTGCACCAAATTCTGTCAGTTCCCCCACTGAAGTCAAATCAGTGCACTACAAAAGATGTACAACATGAATCCAAGAAGGGTTATTGTAATGTCAAATTGAAGAAGCTGAAGAGAAAGATGAAGGAGAGTTTTGATGTTTCTGAAACAGCATCTCAAGTTTCAGAGTAGCAGCCGTGTTAGTCTGTATTCGCAAAAAGAAAAGGAGGACTTGGGGCACCTTAGAGACTAACAAATTTATTTGAGCATAAGCTTTCGTGAGCTACAGCTCACTTCATCGGATGCATTCAGTGGAAAATACAGTGGGGAGATTTATATACATAGAGAACATGAAACAATGGGTGTTACCATACACACTGTAACCAGAGTGATCACTTAAGGTGAGCTATTACCAGCAGGAGAGCAAGGGGGGAAAAAAACCTTTTGTAGTGATAATCAAGGTGGGCCATTTCCAGCAGTTAACAAGAACGTCTGAGGAACAGTGGGGGGAGGGGGGAAATAAACATAGGGAAATAGTTTTACTTTGTGTAATAACGCATCCACTCCCAGTCTTTATTCAAGCCTAAGTTAATTGTATCCAGTTTGCAAATTAATTCCAATTCAGCAGTCTCTCGTTGGGGTCTGTTTTTGAAGTTTTTTGTTGATGGATTGCAACTTTTAGGTCTGTAATCAAGTGACCAAAGAGATTGAAGTGTATTCTCCGACTGGTTTTTGAATGTTATAATTCTTGACGTCTGATTTGTGTCCATTTATTCTTCTACATAGAGACTGTCCAGTTTGACAATATCAACTTAACACACCCAGCAATATTGTTAATCTATCCAACTATACTCTTAGCCCAGCAGAAGAATCTGTCCTATCTCAGGGCCTCTCCTTCTGCCCTTCCACCCCCAAGAACATGATACAGTTCTGTGGTGACCTAGAATCCTATTTTCAATGTCTCTGACTCAAGGAATATTTCCAACACACCTCTCAACAACATACTAACCCACAGAGACCTTCCTACCAAGACTACAAAAAGAAGGATTCAGGGTGGACTCGTCCTGAAGGTCAAATCAACAGACTGGACTTCTACATAGAGTACTTCCGCCGACGTGCACGAGCTGAAATTGTGGAAAAGCAGGATCACTTGCCCCATAACCTCAGCTGTGCAGAACACAATGCCATCCATAGCCACAGAAACAACTCTGACATCATAATCAAAAAGGCTGACAAAGTAGGTGCTGTCATCATCATGAATAGGTTGGAATATGAACAAGAGGCTGCTAGGCAGCTCTCCACACCACTTTCTACAAGCCATTACCCTCTGATCCCACTGAGGGTTACCAAAAGAAACTACAGCATTTGCTCAAGAAACTCCCTGAAAAAGCACAAGAGCAAATCCGCACAGACACACCCCTAGAACTCCAACCAGGGGTATTCTATCTGCTACCCAAGATCCATAAACCTGGAAATCCTGGACTCCCCATCATCTCAGGCATTGGCACCCTGACAGCAGGATTGTCTGCCTATGGAGACTCCCTCCTCAGGCCCACGCTACCAGGACTCCCAGCTACCTTCGAGACACCACTGACTTCCTGAGGAAACTACAATCCATCGGTGATATTCCTGAAAACACCATCCTAGCCACTATGGATGTAGAAGCCCTCTACACCAACATTCCACACAAAGATGGACTACAAGCCATCAGGAACAGTATCCCCGATAATGTCACGGCAAACCTGTTGGCTGAACTTTGTGACTTTGTCCTCACCCATAACTATTTCACGTTTGGGGACAATGTATACCTTCAGATCAGCGGCACTGCTATGGGTACCCGCATGGCCCCACAGTATGCCAACATTTTTATGGCTGACTTAGAACAACGCTTCCTCAGCTCTCGTCCCCTAATGCCCCTACTCTACTTGTGCTACATTGATGACATCTTCATCATCTGGACAGAATGGGAAAAGAAGCCCTTGAGGAATTCCACCATGATTTCAACAATTTCCATCCCACTATCAACCTCAGCCTGGACCAGTCCACACAAGAGACCCACTTCCTGGACATTATGGTGCTAATAAGCAATGGTCACAAAAACATCACCCTATACCGGAAACCTACTGACCGCTATTCCTACCTACGTGCCTCCAGCTTTCACCCAGACCACACCACACTATCCATTGTCTACAGCCAAGCTCTACGATACAACCACATTTGCTCCAACTCCTCAGACAGAGACAAACACCTACAATATCTCCATAAAGCATTCTTACAACTACAGTACCCACCCGCTGAAGTGAAAAAACAGATGGACAGAGCCAGAAGAGTACCCAGAAGTCACCTACTACAGAACAGGCCCAACAAAGAAAATAACAGAACACCACTAGCTATCACCTTCAGCCCCCAACTAAAATCTCTCCAGCGCATCATCAAGGATCTACAACTTATCCTGAAGGACGACCCATCACTCTCACAGATCTTGGGAGACAGGCCAGTCCTTGCTTACAGACAGCCCCCCAACCTGAAGCAAATATTCACCAACAACCACACACCACACAATAGAACCACTACGCGAGGAACCTATCCTTGCAACAAAGCCCATTGCCAACTGTGTCCACACATCTATTCAGGGGACACCATCATAGGGCCTAATCACATCAGCCACACTGTCAGAGGCTCTTTCACTGGCACATCTACCAATGTGATATATGCCATCATGTGCCAGCAATGCCCCTCTGCCATGTACATTGGCCAAACTGGACAGTCTCTACGTAAAAGAATAAATGGACACAAATCAGACGTCAAGAATTATAACATTCATAAACCAGTCGGAGAACACTTCAATCTCTTTGGTCACTCGATTACAGACGTAAAACTGGCAATTCTTCAACAAAAAAAATTTCAAAAACAGACTCCAACGAGAGACTGCTGAATTGGAATTAATTTGCATACTGGATACAGTTAACTTAGGCTTGAATAGAGACTGGGAGTGGATGGGTCATTACACAAAGTAAAACTATTTCCCCATGTGTATTCCACCCCACTACCCCGCACTGTTCCTCAGACGTTCTTGTCAACTGCTGGAAATGGCCCACCTTGATTATCACTACAAAAGGTTGCCCCCTCCCACTCTCCTGCTGGTAATAGCTCACCTTAAGTGATCACTCTGGTTACAGTGTGTATGGTAACACCCATTGTTTCATGTTCTCTATGTATATAAATCTCCCCACTGTATTTTCCACTGAATGCATCCGATGAAGTGAGCTGTAGCTCACGAAAGCTTATGCTCAAATAAATTTGTTAGTCTCTAAGGTGCCACAAGTACTCCTCAGCATCTCAAGTGTTATTGAAATCAATTGGATTGCATGGGTGTGAATGAGAGCAGCATGTGAGCTAATGTATAGTGTATTACATACACAGCACCAGTAATATTTATCCTATGTAACTATACATTACATTATAGTTACTTGTCGTTTTTTGTATGTAGGTGGCTATTAAATTGTCTTATAGGTCCTTTGTAATGCAAACTAATAACCCAGTCTTTTTCTTCCAGTACTTTGTCCAAGTATATTATGTGTAATTTATCCTAGCCCAAATTTTTGATAGAGGCAGCAATATAATCTCCATAGTTGTTACATACACTACCAAGAAAAGTCCTTATTTAGTCCTCTCCACAAGTCTCTAAAGTGGACTTTTACCATTTCTCCCCCTCTTTTCCAATTGAAAAACAAGAGAGACTGTTAGAGGCACCAAAAGCAATGCTGATCAAGGAAAAATTCTTTTTAAGAAGTATCTGTTATTTAAATTTTCAATTTCAGCCTGTGCAAAAACTATTCAAATTAAGTTACTTATACAGATCAGTCCCTTTTAGAAAGTTCTCTAATCTGCACAGTTATGTACAATGGGATTTACCTCTACAAATTCTAGCACTAGGAGGGAAAGAACATTTGGTAAATCATAGTATAGCCAAAGAGATGGTTTGATTTTCTTGTTTATTTTTAAATCTGCTTTTGGCAAGAACAGACTTTCAGCATTTTTTTTTCTTTACTGTCATTTTAACAACACTGATTTGATAAATATTTCAAGGGAAAAATGGGTATGTATACCCTTTCAAAGTCCCTTATAAATTCCCTACAAAATTGACATGAATTAGTGGCAAAGAGAAGGCAAATTCATATTTAAAAATTAATTTCAGACAGAACATACTTCACTCAATTTGTACCTCTATTTCGAGAATACAGTAGGCTGATTTTGCAACCATCTGCACTGCTCAAACTCAGGCTCATTTTCATTAGGGGAAAAAAAAAACTAAGAGTGTTAATGCTTTCTGTTCCATTATCAATGAAATATTAAAAATCAGTGCACTATAAAAAGATTTACAACCTTGGGATATGAATCAAATACGGGTTATTACAATGTCAAATTGAAGGAGTTTAACAGATAGACGAAGGTGGGTTTTGATGTTTCTGACATAGCATCTCAAATGTTGTTTGTCAGAATGAAAGAAGCAGCCTGAAGAAAAACCACAAAGATTTCAAACTTCAAGTCACAGTCATTAGTGGCAATTTTACATTGCTTTTGTTATGTTGGGACATTGCATCAGCCAATGGAAAACTAATGAACAAGAAACTTGTCACCTGGAAGGTTGGGAAAATGAGTTCTTCTCACACTGTCCATTCAAAGGTAGAGGTTCACTTCCTGACCTCAATAGAAAGTGACACCTAATTTGGCAGCTTCTGCTTTTAGGAACCCAAGAGAATAAAATTGTCTTGGTAACATCAGACATGCAATTGAAGTTCAGTCAGGGTGGAATTCACTTTGTTGACTGTCATGAGCTGCTCAGGTCCTTGACACTGGATGCAATTTACATTTTTGTGTTTTGCAGTTAGTATCTATCAAAGACTTGTGTCTCACAAAGTAATTTTAGTATTAGGCTAATGCATCTGAAAGCACCATTCCAAGCTTTAGAAAAATAAACAAAAGCACAGCATATAAAAATCTAAAGCTTTATTTGCTACAACTACTTTGTTTATATAACACTTGTGGTTTCATATGGTTCTAGAATAAGACAGGTGGGACTCATAGAATCATAGAATATCAGGGTTGGAAGGGACCTCAGGAGATCATCTAGTCCAACCCCCTGCTCAAAAGCAGGACCAATCCCCAATTAAATCATCCGAGCCAGGGCTTTGTCAAGCCTGACCTTAAAAACTTCTAAGGAAGGAGATTCCACCACCTCCCTAGGCAACGCATTCCAGTGTTTCACCACCCTTCTAGTGAAAAAGTTTTTCCTAATATCCAACCTAAACCTCCCCCACTGCAACTTGACTCACTATAACTCACAATAACTCACTCTGTTATTGTAAATGGTTTTCAAATGCATCAGCAACAGTGCATTTAAACTGTACCAATGTGTATTGCACAAAGTTACAGTTCCATTGGCAGGCAATACAGTAGTTACGCAGAAATGAAAGTGCCCTACAATAACACCACCTTTTAAAGAAAGGGGGAAAAAGTATACTGCCTTGCAGCATACAACATCAATCTCTATGTTCCTAGCGGATTCCAAATTCAGACTTGTCAGCCCAATTACTTCAGTGGTTATGGCCGTTTACTCAAAGGCTGATTTTGGCTCTATGTAGCTTTCGTCTTGTACCTTTGTGTTCTGGCCTTGGTTTGTAGAAAATGAAATCTTAACACTTCCGAATAGAATCTTTCCTTACGGAGATTTTTAGCCCATTTTCAAAAATGACCTTTAACCTCACATGTACATAAGGACATGTATGGTAGCTTGCATGTGCAATTACCATATTTGCATGTGCAAATGGATACATGCAGGCACAAAACAAGGTAGGTAGGCACCTGACTTTCCACTTTGCAGACACAAAAACCATCTGTTTATATGTAGTGATTTGGTAAACACATGCACAAAATTCGTGCTCACAAATACTGAAACTGTCTAAAACTTTGGCCTTCGACTTCTTCACACTCAACTTATATTATTCTTCTTTCTAGAATTATTTTTGGAGTAGAGCTTTAACCCAGGAACATGCAATACCATGAATGGAGCATGGACACTGATGGCTTTAGAAAGTTGTGTCACCACTGGCTTTGCAGAAGAAGCCAGAGGGAGTGGCACACAAGACCCTGAAAAGGGACCACAGAAGTCTACATTACAACAGCCCATAAACTTTCCAAATGATTTTCAAAATTCATAAAATAGAAATTGTCATTTCTCTCTCTCAGGAGCCTCATATTGAACCCAAACTTACTAGATTCTCATGCCACATCCTTAGCTGCTGCACCACACCATCATCTCTGACCAACAGCCATAGTGCTAAAGGCCTATAGAAGCCACACCCCAGGTCCCTGATTGGATGGACAGGCTATTTTCTCACTGGGTGTTTGGACTATAAATCCACAACAGGAAGAGGAAGCTGTTTGAGGAACAGACCATTGCCTAGACTGCCTTGCTTCCTCACCTGACAGTACCTTGTTTCCCTGCTTCCTCACCTGACTGTGCCTTGCAGCCTCACCCACCTCACCTCCTCAATCCACTGTTCTGGCCCCTTGGATTGGATCTTCTGGCTATTGACCTATGAAAGAGGCAAGTCCCACTATTGCCCTGGTCTTCCTCTCAGATGGACTGACCTGCCAGCTACCCGACCACCTGCTCACACTTGATTACTGCTTGGGACTGCCCCTAGCCCACCTCAGCCACCAGGCATTACAATATCACAGTAGTGCCTACAGTCCTCAGTAAGGGATCAGGGCTCCATTGTGTTAGGCACTGTTCGCACAATTAAAAAGATGCTGCTTACACTCTTAGCATGTGATGAGAGACAACAGGCGAATAAAACAAACAAAAAAGGGTAATAGTGAAATAAAGACGATTAGTGTAATAAGCAGCAGGGAATTTTCCCAAACTTTGGACCCACTGTCCAACTAGCTCCTGAATCCAGTGGTATTAGATTCTGTACAGAAATAACAAGGGCAAATAATCCTGCATTCTAGATCTTCACACAGGAACTCATCTCCTGTATGTTTTACAGTATCAATTTAATATCAGATGCATTCTCTCTCGGGGACTATACCCTCTCCTTGCTGGGGGAATGAACTCAATCTAATTGTTTTTTCCATCTCTTATTATTAGATTTTTTGCATCTGTGACCTATTAAGATGTAACAGCCCTTGAGAGGAAACTGGTTTTATTTAGAGAGAGAGAGAAAGAGTCATAGTACATACTGCATGATAGGATGGCAATATCAGCCATACTAAAACAAACTTTATCATTAGATTTAAACTATTTACCATTTTAATTGGAACGAGAGACTCTGCAGGAGTTTATTGGTGCCATTTATATTGCAAGCCTCAACAGGATGCTAACTTCCTCAAAATCAGAGCCAACACCTCCAGACTGGAGTTCCAGTCCCTACTCTAAACAGAAAGATTACCGAAATGGGAGTGGAGTTAGTGTGGT
Source organism: Eretmochelys imbricata (assembly GCF_965152235.1). Lineage (NCBI taxonomy): Eukaryota > Metazoa > Chordata > Testudines > Cheloniidae > Eretmochelys > Eretmochelys imbricata. The sequence goes on along the minus strand of NC_135572.1, from coordinate 307,189,236 downwards.
CATTTAAGAATCCATTTTGCAGGAGGACATACGAGAAGCCCAATGCAATAAAAAGGAGTTTGAGATGAAAGGAAGACACATTTCACAATGGCACTATACCTGCATACTCAAATTTTTAATAGGGTATGTTGGGAAATCTTTCCTTTAATCACATTTCTTTGTATTTGTGCAGTCATCTCCACTTACCTGGTTTGGGTTCATTTTAACCTTAGCAGATTGGAACACTTGATTTAGGACATGAGGACTGAGAATTGTACAAAAATAGCTTTTAGCCTATGAGTCATTTTTCAGTGGGCTTTGCCAAGAGTGGGCACAGTCAAAGGAAGACAGGGGTCAGTTTCCTTGAAGAGATCATCTTAGAACTCACTATTGAAAGGTACCATCCCACTTTGGCAGGGGTAGGATGAGTCATGGGATTGTTGGCTTAAGTCTCCCCCCCCCACCATAACAGAAACAAAAGTTAAAAAAAAAAGTAAGTTCCCCTTCTGATTTTGTGCAGCACCAAGCACATTTCAGTGATACCAGAAACAAATAAGAATACTTCTATGAATGAATGTATCTGTCTAAACATTTCCGGTGCACTGAGCACTATAGTATCTAGAAGCCTCGCATATAATCAAGAATCATATAACTGTTGTCCATAAGAGACAGTTGTCCTACTCCTTGGAACAGCTGTCATTACTGGTTATTTGAGGAAGGTCTACACAAAGAAGTTGGTCTTGAAGACTTTCAGGTGCCCACTTAGTCTGCTCTCATCTCTTGTGGGGTTACAGAGTTGAGGGCCCTCTGCTGAAAACATCCTGCTCCCATTACTTCCCCCCTAGTCCTGTTAACCACACTATCCCATTTAGCAGAAATGTTTGGATAGACACTGTCAAAAGGCCAGATGCTCTGTGGCTGCCTAATGGGTGGGATGATGCAAGATATATTCCACCCTTGCATGGGCCACCCTGCTTCCTTCCAGCTCCTCCAGGGATACTAGGAGGCAAAGATGAGTAAGGAAAAGGCAGGCCCTGGAGGGGGAAGACCTAAGCCAACAATCCCATAACTCATCCTACCCCTGCCGAAGTGGGATGGTACCTTTCAATAGGGAGTTCTAAGATGATCTTTTCAAGGAAACTGACCCCTGTCTTCCTTTGACTGTGCCCACTCTTGGCAAAGCCCACTGAAAAATGACTCATAGGCTAAAAGCTATTTTTGTACAATTCTCAGTCCTCATGTCCTAAATCAAGTGTTCCAATCTGCTAAGGTTAAAATTAACCCAAACCAGATAAGTGGAGATGACTGCACAAGGAAAAGACAGTCCCAGGGCTTACCTCCTACACACCAGACAACAGAGCAAGCTGTCCACACAGGGGACAGTAAGCTGCACTTCATGAAGGGAAGGCTGCATGCCCAGGAGCTCCAAGATTTATTCTGCCTTTAACTTTTTTTATAATCAGGTTTATTTTGGAACAAATTGCTAAATTAAGCGGTAATAAAGCATCAGGAACAGATGGTATTGACTCAAGAGTTCTGAAGGAACTCAAATATGAAACTGCAGAACTGTAGTATATAACCTATTGCCTAAAATCACCCTCTGTTCCTGGTGACTGACAGATAGCTAATGTAATGCTGGTTTTCTTTAAAGGCTCCAGAAGCAACCCTGGCACTTGCAGGCTAGTAAGCTCAACTTCAGTAACAGGCAAGTGGTTTGAAACTCTAGTAAAGAACAGAATTTCAAATACATAGATGAAGAGGACATGTTGTTGAAGAGTCAACACTGCTTTTGTAAAGGGAAATCATCCCTCACCAATCTATTAGAATTCTTTAAGGGGGTCAAACAAACATGTGGACAAGAGTGATCCAATATAGATATATATAGAGAGAGATATAATGTGCTTGGACATTCAGAAAACTTTTGACAAGGTCCCTCACCAAAGGCTCAGAAGTAAAGTAAGCAGTCATGGGAAAAGAGAGAAGGTTCTCTCATGGATCAGTAACTGGTTAAGAGATGGAAAACAAAGAGTAGGAATAAATGGTCAGTTTTCACAGTGGAAAGAGGTTTTAAGGTGATGAGTCACTCCTGTGCTAGGTTCCAGCCAATCCACAAAATCAGGAATGAGTCTGGTGACTCTCAGGGCAGGTATATAAGCCTCACAGGTGGAACAGCAGCTGAGTCTTCTCAACATCACTTCAGGACTTGGAACTCTCTCCTGTCTGATAATGACAGATTCCTCAAGCCTTAGCATATTCCAGCCCTGCTCTTGTACCAGCCCTGTTCCTGGTCCTCCTGCAGCCCTGCTCTCACTCCAGTCTCCTGCTTCCAGGTCTGACCCCTGGCTCCAACCATTAGGCCCAAAAGCCACTGCTCTGATATCTAGCCCCAACTGGCACTGCTCCAACCACTAGGCCCGACTATACTCATCACAGTTTCTGACAGAGGTCAGTAGGGGAGCCCTCCCAAGGATCTGTGCTGGGGCGAGTTCTGTTCAACATATTCATAACTCATTTGAAAAAAGGGTGAACAATGAGATGGCAAAAATTGCAGATGATACACAATTACTCAAGATAGTTAAGTTCAAAGCTGACTGAGAAGTTACAAAGGTATCTCACAAAACTGGGTGTCTGGGCAACAAAATGGCAGATTTCAGAGTAGTAGCCATGTTAGTCTGTATTCGCAAAAAGAAAAGGAGTACTTGTGGCACCTTAGACTAACAAATCTATTTGAGCATAAGCTTTCGTGAGCCACAGCTCACTTCATCGGATACATTCAGTGGAAAATATAGTGGGGAGAATTATATACACAGAGAACACGAAACAATGGGTGTTACCATACATACTGTAACGAGAGTGATCACTTAAGGGGAGCTATTACCAGCAGGAGAGCAGGGAGAAAAAAAACCTTTTGTAGTGATAATCAAGGTGGGCCATTTCCAGCAGTTGACAAGAACGTCTGAGGAATAGTGGGGGGTGGGGGGGAAATAAACATGGGGAAATAGTTTTACTTTGTGTAATGACCCATCCACTCCCAGTCTTTATTCAAGCCTAAGTTAATTGTATCCAGAGGCTCGTTCACTTGCACATCTACCAATGTGATATATGCCATCATGTGCCAGCAATGCCCCTCTGCCATGTATATTGGTCAAACTGGACAGTCTCTACGTAAAAGAATAAATGGACACAAATCAGATGTCAAGAATTATAACATTCAAAAACCAGTCGGAGAACACTTCAATCTCTTTGGTCACTCGATTACAGACCTAAAACTGGCAATTCTTCAACAAAAAAACTTCAAAAACAGACTCCAACGAGAGACTGCTGAATTGGAATTAATTTGCAAACCGGATACAATTAACTTAGGCTTGAATAGAGACTGGGAGTGGATGAGTCATTACACAAAGTAAAACTATTTCCCCATGTTTATTCCCCACCCCCCACCATTCCTCAGACATTCTTGTCAACTGCTGGAAATGGCCCACCTTGATTATCGCTACAAACGGTTCCTCTCCCCTGCCTCCCACTCTCCTGCTGGTAATAGCTCACCTTAAGTGATCACTCTGGTTACAGTATGTATGGTAACACCCATTGTTTGATGTTCTCTATGTATATAAATCTCCCCACTGTATTTTCCACTGAATGCATCTGATGAAGTGAGCTGTAGCCCATGAAAGCTTATGCTCAAATAAATTTGTTAGTCTCTAAAATGGCAGATGAAATTCAGTGTTGATAAATGCAACTTAATACACATTGGAAGGCATAAACCTGACTAGACATACAAAAATGATGAGGTCTAAAATATCTATTACTGCTCAATGAAGATTTTTGAGTCATTGCGAGTAGCTCTCTCAAAATATCTGCTCAATGTGCAGGGACAGTCGAAAAAGCTAACAAAGTATTAGGAACAGGATAAGAAAAATATCAGACTGCCACAATCTAAATCCATGGTACACCCACACCTTGAATACTGCATGTGGTTCTGATCTCCCATCTCAGAAAAGTTATTTGAATTAGAAAAAAGTACAGAGAAGGGCAACAAAAATGATTAGGGGTATGGAACAGCTTCCATATTAGAAGAGATTTAAAAGACAAGGACTGTTCAGCTTACAAAGAGCGACAACTAAGAGGAGATATGATAGAGGTCTATAAAATCATAAATCACGTAGAGAAAGTGAATAAGGAAGCATTATTTACCCCTTCACATAACACAAGGCCCGGAGGTCACCCAATGAAACTGATAAGCAGCAGGTTTAAAAACAAACCTTTTCACACAACCCACAGTTAACCTGTGGAACTAGTTGCTGGGGAATGTTGTGATGGCGAAAAGTATAACTGGGTTCAAAAAAGGCTGAAGTTAATGGACAATAGGTCCATCAATAGCTTTAACCCAAAATGGTCAGGGATGCAACCCCCTGCTCTAGGTGTCCCTAAACCTCTGATTGCTAGAAGCTGAGATTGGACAATGGGGGATGTATCACACAATACATTTCCCTGTTCAGAGGGAATGAACAGAAGCATCTGGCACCAGCCACTGTCAGAAGCCTGGATGCTGTGCTAGATGGACCATTGGTCTGCCCCAGTATGGCCGTTCTTGTGTTAAATTAACCTCTTTTCTGCTTCTTTTTATTTGTAACTGAAGACACTGCACGAGTTTATTGTTACTGTTTGTTTTACAGAGCAGGGATTGAAACTCCAGTCTGGGGATGTTTGATTTTATTTTGGAGCATGTTAGTATGCTGTTGGGGCTTGTAACAATATGCTCCTTTAGGGAAAATGTTTTGTCTCTGAGGTGGCACATCTCCTCACCGACCCTTAGCACAGCCTGTGCCTAGAAGGCACAATCGAGCACTAAACTTAGGCCTTAACCCCCAACGGTCTTAAAAATTCAGACCTGGACTTTGCATCAAATGGGGCAAATAATGCTGAAACTGTGTAATGGCCACTCATCTATCTTTATTGCTTAGGAGCCAAGCTTCTTCATGTTGCACAGTTGTCGTTTCCACATGGATTCACCTTCGGCATAGTTGCAGCTATCTATCCTGGAGGTAACAAAAGTGAGGATCACAAGTAGCTAGGTCCACATCTGAGAGGGAGAAGCACTTTCCTGGTCAGCTGGAGGTGGGAGAAGGAATTTGTTACCACTGTAAGATGTAACATTGAAGTAATTAAGTAGGGCACAGGTATAAGCTTGCCACAAAGGCATCTTGCCTGCATACTCAGGACAGTACATGTACCAGAACAGCACATCAGCATTTGTGGTTTGCATAAGTTTAGCTACACCATGGTTACACCAGTGAACATTTCCTTAATGTAAACAAAGCCATAGATAATAACTGAAACACACAAGCACCAGCTAGCCAAACGGGGAGATGCAAAGCTGTGCAGAAATTTGGGTGGGTGGGGGTGTTTTGTTATTAGCCATATAGAAGTAATTTATCATACTATACAATTAGCCCTACATACAGCTTAAGATTTATCTCTGTTAATTTTAACCCTTTTATTTTAAAGGAAGGATGTGCACTTTCAGTGACCCAAAACACAGCTTTGGGTTGTAGTCCTTCAATACTGCCACCTGCTTCTCACCAGGAAATTCATGTTTGTTTATATTTTCAACTCAGGTTTTCAAGATTTCATAATCTTCTTTAGGATGACATTTTCCATAGAGAGTCTGAATACAGCAGCATGAAGTTTTCCTACTAAGCTTCCAAACCAGGTAAAAATGAATTTGGAAACTTTTGAGGGAACCTAGGCAAAGGTTCAAGAGAACACGAGTTTGCATAAAGTTTTGGGTAGTGAGGATTCCAAGCCAAAATGCCATATATGAATACTGCTGAACTTTGGGAGTGTTCAAAATGCCAACCTGGAACCAAAATCCACCGGTAGCCCTAACAATATAATGCGGCAAACCAAAATTCTAGATCTGAACATCACTGATCTTTGAGGTGTTCAAAATCCATCACTCAAGCTTGATGGAAACTCAGTGGTTTTAAACTGATATTAAAAGCTTGCACTTGAGCTCCATAAATTGAACTAGCTGAGTTTTGCTCAGCTCTGGCTCTGCACTTTGAAGCACAATTTTGCTTTTATAGTTTTTACATATTGAACAATCAGTTTGATCATTATAAGCCATTTAGACTTAAAATATATACCTCTACCACAGTCGTTATGATGGCAAAGCAGATATTATCCTTAAGGCCAAATGCCATTTGCCAAATGCCACTCAAGGAAGTGGTCCCTCTGAAGTCAATGAGAATAGTCGTGGAGCAGTAAGGCAATCAGAATTTGGCCTTGTTTTAAGGGACAATTTGTGCAGTAAAGAGCTTATCACATACCTGCTGAAATCAGTGGAAAGATTTCCAAGACCTCGCCTTAAGACAAACGAAGACATTTTAAAGCAATTAGTCCATAATGGATCTAATAGCTTTTTGTATCTGGGGAACAAACAATCAAGAGGGGTGTGATTGGCAAACAATTGTCACGCATGCGCCATTGAATTTTTTCCCCAAAAGGACTTTTCACTGTGCATACCAATATGACATTTTTAAATGGCCTAAAAATGTATTTATAAAAATGTATTTACTGCATATAACACATAGTAACAGCTGCAACAGGCGTTTTCTGTGACCTAGAGATGGGAGAAATGACAATCAGGTCAGTTGCCTTTTTTAAAAAGTACCACTGAAGACACCACGGCCCTTAACACACACCCTGAAATGTACCAGAAATACAGACACAGGTGGTGGGAATTTCCTCTCTTTCACTTTTGACTGATGGCAGAGACTCTTTCCCAGCTACCTCCATAGGCCCAGCTCTCTCCCTGCTGCATCCCAGGCAGTGACCCCTGTTGCTTTCCCTGGAGACTGTCCCTGCCTCAGTCTAGCCACCTCTTCCCAGAGCTGCCGGCTGACTGTCCTCAGGATCTCAGCATCCATGGAGGAGGGGAAGACTGCAGCTGGATGCTCACCATTGCTCCTTTCCAGTGCATCACTGTATAAAGAACAAAGGGAGAAGGTAGGAACTGCCGTCCCACTGCTCCGTGGGCTGCAGGTCCCCACTCCGCACAGACAGTACAAGCAGTGAAGCAGCCCAGCAGAAAGCAAATGCTGCAGCAGCCACCGTTGGCGGCAGCCTGACCTGTAGTCCAGCCTGTGCACCAGCTAGCCACAGAAGCCAGAACTGCAGTCTCAGTTCCAGCTCAGCCTGAAATCCTCAGATGACTGGGAACATCTTGGCTGCAGTGTTGTTGTAGCCACATTAGTCCCAGGATATTAGAGAGACAAGGTGAGTGAGGTAATATCTTTTATTGAGCTGTAGCTCACAAAAGCGTCTGCTCAAATAAATTTGTTAGTCTCTAAGGTGCCACAAGTACTCCTTTTCTTTTTGCGAATACAAACTAACACAGCTGCTACTCTGAAACCTGTTGGAGATAGAGACAGGCTTTCAAACAGCTCTTCTTCAGGTCTGGGGATTTCTTCCATGATCACAAAAGGCAAATACATCACACCCCATTTTTACACCATGGAAGAATAAGGAAGGACTCTACCACCTTTCCCCTTGTCTTTCATTGCTTTTTTGCCATAGATTTCTGT